>NC_143481.1:3971579-5171579 GCF_027475165.1 Benincasa hispida
TGCAATTTGATAATAAAAGTCTCAACATTTACAGTGTATCCATAATTACTTCATTACTTCAACTTCAACAATTACAGTGTATTTATAAGAACATAAACCACAAAACGCGCGACTCCATTAGGGGCAAAACAGGTATTTGAAAAATATCTCACTAGTGACCACGTGATTTGTCAAAAATCTTATTATTTTTCGATTTTGATATAATTCCAAACGAAACCTCAATTGTGCCTACATATTCTAATTCCTCAAATAAATAAGCTGTGGTTTTAGAGTTTAGATTTTTTTTTTTTTTTTTGTGAAAAATTGCAAAAACCACCTTTGAATATGATGATAGTTGCTATTACATCCTTAAACTTTCATTTGTAAATATTAGGCCCTCAAACTTATAATAATTGTAGAAATTTGATCCCAAATAATAAAAATTGTTCAAACTTATACAATTTTTTAAATTTGAAGGTCTAATTTTAACACTCATGTAAATTTGAAGTCTCAATTTTTATAATTAAAAATTTTAGGGTATAATTACAACTACCACCATATTTTTTTTTTTATTGTAGTTGTGATTTTTTTCCCCCTTATCTTGACCTCAACCCTACGAAGTGTCCGTCTCTTTCTTCTCCTTCGATAATCTTGCAAAAGATAAATAAATAAATAAAACATATTCTTTGTTTTGAGAAGCCATTAAAAATATGAGTATCTTTAATATATGTAGTTTGAGGCAAAAGGGAAAATATATATATATATATATATTGTTAAAAAAATATTTAACTCTTGGACAAGATAAGTTGGAGAAACAATGATTTAGAAAATGACGAAGTTTCATATTTAATTTATTGTTTATTTTTTTACACAAAAAACTGCCCTAAATTATAGAGATTTCTTTTTTTTCTTTTCTTTTTTTCTTTTTTGAGCAAACTAAATTATAGAGCTAGATATTAGAATCTTACTTTGATTTATTTATTTATTTGCTCCTCCGTTTACGAAAATTGTTGCAATTAAACTTGAAAATATTATAAAATTCCCATGCTACTTTGGTAAGTATAGTTCCAATTCAACTCTAGAACTCTAAGGATTTTTTTCTTTTTTAAAAAATAAAATATTTGGGTGGCAATAAAATATAAAAATTTAGATTCAATTCATGATGGTCGCCTACTTAAGAATTAGTTTTCTATGAGTTTCCTTGACATCTAAATGTTGTAAGGTCAAGCAGGTTATCTCATTAGATTAGTCTTGATCCAGACACTCATGAGTATAAAAAAAAGATGGAATATAAAAGTTAAAAGAAGAGGTCACTTACAACTTTTGATTAAGTTGTTCAATTATTAACGATAAGTAAGATTGTTATAAAATTAAGCCAAATCTTTTTAAAGGATGCCTTAAATATGTTATCTTGCTCTTGGAACAATCTAGTATGGAGTCTTGTTTTGGTGCAGGTTCGGGGGCAACGCCCTTGAAGCCTAAATTAAATTTATATTTGATTATTTACGATTATGATCATAGTAGTTTATAAAAGTGCATTATATAACCTCTCTAACGTAACATTTTCTATAATAAAATTGTTCTCCCTCTGCTTTGTAGATGAAGTTAATACACTATTAGTGAACCACTATTCTTTTACGTTTTCTATAATCTTTACTCGTCGATTTCGTAATAAAATCTTTACATCAAATTTAAGACCACGTATCAACATTTATGTAACAATTTTTAATTTGATGGCTACCCATCTTATAGTTTAGACCTAATTTTTATATTTTTATATACTTAAAGAACTTAATTGTAAAATTTCGTTCGTTAAAGAAAGACCATGGGTCGAATTAATCAAATTTTAAGTTAATTGTTATTATTATTATTATTATTATTTTGGTGGGTGGACAAAATTATCACTACAAACGTTTTGGATAATGGACATCTGTCGGTGAGGGAACAGATAACCTGAATTTTAATTTTCAATTTTGTTAATTATTATTTAAAAATTAAAGAGAAAAAAAATTGGTAGGTTGAAGAATTGGGCGGCTTATTTCTGAGAAGGGCGGTTGGACCATTGAAAACTTGTCAGTTTTGGGCTGAACCATTCCAACTAAATGGCCCACCTCTCACCAACGCTTTTCAACTCTTTTTTTTCTTTTACCTTAAATAAATAAAGTTTTTTTAATATATAAATATCAATTTATAAACGCCTAAATTTTAGAGTTACACTAATTAAAATTTTGAACCAATAATTGTATCAATTTAAACCCTAAACTATAGTTCAGTATATCAATAATAAGCGTCATATGAGATTTATAATTTTACCAAATTAAACTCCTAAATTTTTATAAGCAAATCATTATAGGCTCTCAATTAGAATTTCATTTAAAAATTATTCAGTCATTTCTAATTGTGCATTTTTTAATTCAATATTTGAAGAAATCTACACACATGTAAGACTTGATGCATGGACAATTTTTCCAAGTAATCTTGGTAAAGAATTTAAATTGATTCACTAATGACAGTTTATTTATTTAATTAATACAACTGTAAGTTTCACACAATGATTTTTTAATGAAACTTGAAGGAGGGTATAAAATTTTACATTTATTAAAGTTTAGAATTAAAATTGATACAATTATTAGTTTAGAGTTTTAATTGATACAGTATTTTATTTTTCTTCTCTACTTAGCGGACATAAAAATTATATTTTTTTCATTGTAACTAAGTTCACATTTTACTTGCATTTGTTTTGTTTAGAATGAAAAAAATATATCATTTTTGCCTTGGGTAACTTTGTATTAACTTTAAAATGGCCGATTTCAATCGAGCTAAATTATAAACTTGAATAAATTATTACACAAAGTTTAACGCACAAAATGCTATATATCATATAGTAATGCTCAAATCTAACAATCAAAATACCTTGACATAACTAAAGTTACACTAATCGATTAATTAGTTTTGTTTAAAGTTTAAGGTTTTATTCGATAAAATAAATAAATTAATTAAACATAATAATAATGATAACATTTAAACTTGGAAGATGACGGTTGATATAATTTAAGGATATTCGTTTAATTTAGATTTTTTATAAATGTTTATTTGAAAATTTTAATATAGGGATATAATTTTTGTATTCAAATCAAATGATTGATGGCATTTTCTTTTTAGTTTTCTTGAAATCTGATTGGTCATAATTATGGGATTTGGAAAAAAAAACGTGCAAATTTCTTCTCATATGACGTGTAATTGATCAACATGTCAAATATAGTATGACGGTTCTATCTCTCAACATGGGTGACCTTAATTTTTAATTTTGAAGGCATGTTTTATATTAATAATAAACTCATATTTTCAAGATCAAGAAAGTCAATTAATAATTTAAAATACAACAAGATAAATTTTAATATTAGTTGGATTCTGTTATCTACGTTTTCCATTCAAATTTGGAAATACTTTTAAATAAGTTCTAGGCTGCAAAATATTTCTTTTTTTAAAAAGGAAAGAAATGAAAGAAAAGATGAATAATAACATAAAAATCTTAATTACAACATCAGAGTGAAAGTTTGCCATTTGTTTTTGTTTTAATTTCATTTTTTTTTTATCGTGTTTCATTTATGGATTGCCCAATAAAAATAATAAATATAGTTTCGATGTCAAAATCTAGAATTTGACTTTAATAATATCATCTGTGAAATAAAGAGAAATGTGACCATACGATCAACGCTTACGTTAAAGAATAAAAAATCGTAGAAGCTGAGTTTAGAATGAGAATGGACTTATTTGTCTTAAAACCATCATATATTTATAGTGCTAGAGAGTTTAGGTCATTCCAAATAGGATTTTGGATTTAAATCGAGTTAACCATAACTCTCATTGAGTCAAGGCAATGCATAGAACACTTTGCTAGGGTTAACATCGATCTTGGTTGAGGCCGAGCATAAGGCTCAAGCCCTCCCTTCTCCTAGGCTTATTTTTGTCGTAGGACATTGCTATTTTGGTTCAGGTGATCTAGTTATTTTTCTATTTCTATGGTTTTTTATCTTATTTGAGTTAGATTGATTATGCTCCTTAGTCCAAAATCACTTCTAAAAATGAAAGTGAAATATTTATTTATTTATTTATTTGAAGATTTTATCGTTCAAAAATAAATTCTTATAGCAAAACTTTCATTAAATATATATACACTTCTATGCTGTCAAAGATCTACGGATCACCTAAATTTTAGTGATTATATTTTAAATATAATGGTAGATATGGACAATATTATATATTCTAATTATGTTTCTTTGGCTTCTTTTGTATTTTTTTCTACCCTTAAAATAATTAAAGATAAGATGGGTTTTTTTTCTTTTCCTCGTGAATATAGTCCACCCAAAAGAACATATGGGTCAGTTTTAATTTAAGAAGAAGGGGATGTTTTGGCAGCCCCACACGCTAAGACACCAAAATTAATTACAATTTGGAAGGGCATAGGCTTTGGCTAGGGTCATCTCAATAAACACACCCAATGTGCTTGTTATACATAAAGTTTGATTAATTAAACCTTAATTTGACATTAGAACTACCCTTTAATCTTAGACATGAAATCGGAGTACGAATAACTTAGAAAAAAAGAAACTTGCAACAGATCAAAAACCACAAAGAAGACTAACTATCCCCAAACTTTGAAAGATGTGAAAGATGAACATTCTTGAAATTAAAATATGACTATTTAGTTCATATGTCATATGATAGTTGAGAATGAATAAGGTAAATAGAGAGTCGCTAGTGGATTTAGTATGGATCGAGGTCTTGTCAACTTTATATATATATATATTTTAATAACATATCTAAAGAAAACTCAACAAGTAATAAAATATCAGTTTGGCCTGATGGTTTATGTACTTGTTAGTCTTCTAACTCCAAACACCAAAAGGCTGATAAGTACATATACCATCCAGCCAATCAAATGTAAGCTCTAATGTAGGTCCTAATTTATATATATGTTTAAAATAAATTACTCACTTATAAATTAATTTTATTGAATTATAAGTAAAGTCCCTCTTAACGAAATTTCGGAAACTGCCAAGGTAAAGAATTTGTCTTTAGTAATCTATTCTTTGATATAGAAATTATTATTATTTGTATATTAATGTACATTTGAAATTATTATCTATAATCTTGGACTTTTCGAAGAAAAAATTATCATAAATAACTTTTAAACATTAGCCATTCTTCATGAATAAATTATTAGGTGGAGATTATGAAAGAAATAGAAAATGGCATTCATAACTACAGAAATCCATGCACGTGAAATAGAAATTTTCTTTGTGACAAAAATAAAATAGCTAGGTCATACATTATATGGCCAAGATAGCCATATAGGTACATTACCCTTATATTAGGGGAAAGCCACACATTTAAAAATAATATTCCAAATATCTCCCAAAGGTCAAAAGTAATACTATAAATTTTAAAAATTATTAAGAAATTTGATGTTATCTTGGATATTTTTTCAAAAATTGTAGTATTATTTTTGTCTATTATTTGATTGGGTAGAAATCCATTAAAATCTTGGATAAAATTTAGATTTAAAAGAATATTTTGGTGACCTAAAATAAAAAGTGAGATCTGAATATCGCTACATTGTTCTTTCGAAATTTTCTACTCTTCCAAATAGTTTTGAAATCTTTATAATAGGTTATGTATATTTTTAATAAAAAAAAAGTTTGAGAGTGTTTTTTACCATTTAACCAATAAATAACTAATTTATTACTTTATTATTATTTTACCCATAGTTAGTGTATATAATATTGAATAATGGACAGGAAGAGAGAGAGAAGGGTAGAGAGAGGATTTCACACCAAATTGCATGCAAAATCTTAGGCTTCAAGAAAATGATTCTTTTTCTTAAAAATTAAAATAATAATAATGAGAAAAAATCAATTAATTTATACAAACCTCTACATATTGTATTAACTATAATTAAGTTTTGTTTAGTAACCATTTCATTTTTTCGTTTTTATGTTTAAAAATTAAGTTCATTTCTTTCTAATTTTTTACAATGATATACATCTTTAGCAGGTAAAATGATTAAATTATCATCCAAATTACAAAAATAAGATCAAGTTTATAAAAGCTACTTTTTTTTTAATTTTCAAAAATTGGTTTCATCTTTTAAACTATTGGTAAAAAGTAAATAATAAATGAAGGAATTTAAATGTGGAAGTAGTGTTTATAGGCTTTAAAATTTTCAAAAAAATAAAAAATAAAACAACCAAACGATTATCAAATCGGGTCTAAATAATTTAATAAATTTTTGTACTTATATTAATTTACATCATTCCTCATATTCAAAAAATATCGAGTAAGACATGATTATTTCAATTAAGTTTCTAAATTAGCATAAATTAATCAATTTAACCTATTTATTAAATTTACCTTTCAAAATCATCAATTCTTACATGGCCGTCTTCTTCAAATATCAAATTAACAACAAAAAATACTAACTAAAAGTCTAAAATTGATTCGATTATAAAAAATTAAAAATATTATTATAAATCCCACACCATATTTATTCAAACAAAACATAAATAATAATTAAATAATAATAACTAAAGAGAAATATATATTCATCTGAGTATTATCATGTCAGCTTTATTGTCTCCAATCTAAATGGAGAGAGAGAGAGAGAGAAGACAGAGACAACTGGTGAAGCGCGTAAAACTGTCTTAGCCACTCTGTGCTGATCGTACGGATTTTTTTTATTTTTTTTTTCAAAAACGTAATTTATTTTTAATTATATTCCCATTTCTTCTTCACTTAAACCTAAACCTAATCCAATTATTTCCCCTTCAATTATATTCATTCATCATAATCTTCTTTGCATTTTTGTTCTTATTATTTATGTTAATCATTCCTATACCACCATATTCCCCCCCCTAAATATCATTACCATAAACTAATTATAAATATATATAATAATTGTAAGATTTTTGACATATGTACGAATAAAAATTTGAACATTCGATTTTAAGATAATTTTAAAAGTAGTCAGTAGGTGTCTTTACTTGTCGAACTATGTTTGTATTAGCATGAAAAGATTCGTTAGATAAACTATTATTTTCAATAAATTGAAATATAGATATTATGTTCATATCTTAATAATATCTGAAATTATGTTTAGTTATAAGCGATTGATCTCGAACAAGAAAATGGAATTATTATTATTATAAATGGATTATTTTAGTAGAAAATTGTCTCTTTAACACAAAGCTAATCTTTTTGGTTTTTCTCTAGAAACCAACAAAGCTAAATTTGATTATCGGATCAACGGCATCGACGAAATCAATTCCCACGTTATGGAAAAGAACTTAAATAATTAACTAAAGAAAGACAAAAGAATATATATATAAACTAAAAGAACAAAAAACTTCATTAGAATTTACGACACAAGAAAACTAAACAAAAAGAAGGGAAATAAAAGACAAATTTTGTACTTTGTGTGTTTGAGAGTAAAATTTCACTAAATAAGCTCGGTAATGATTTTCGGATAAAGATTCGAACCTGTATATCTCTAATAATGTATCGATACAGATTTAAAATACTTTAACCTAAAATCATCTACCACATTGTTCCAACCTCTTCCAATGATTTTTCGAGCATAGTTTCGATGAATGTACTAATAACAACCGAAAACCGCTCTCCAGAAGAGAAATTAATCTCTCTCCATATATAACTCTAAATATGACAACTGACCTGTTAGATGCACAGTCTAAACAAGAAAAAGTTGGGTTCGATTTGGTTCGGTTTTATCGGAGCATGGAAGTAAGAGACTGAAAGACTTGCTCCTCACAAGGGATAGTGAGGCCCATATTATGATTAAACCCAAACTCCTCCTCAGCCAATTGGAGAAGAATTTGAAACTCCGGCCTGGTCAGAAACGTGAGCGGCACAATGTAACGGCTTCTATTCTCACTCACGTACACCACAAAATGTCCTTTGGGAACGTCCACCGGAATCTCGTCTCCGCCGCCGCATTGGAGGTGAGTGTTCTTGTTCTTGTTGATTCTTAAACTAGAACACCGTTTCTTGATTTGCTTCACCACCGCGGTCTGCGTCAGTTTTGTGGAAACCGCCATGGATGAGAAAATGAAATGATCTTGATAATGATTTTGATTTTTGTTTTGAGATTTGAGAATGATTTCGAAGGAAAATGGGGGAAAGGGGTTTGTTATTTATGGGGGAAGAGAAGAGTGTGTGAAGCTGAACAAAATCATGTGGGGTTGTGGAGGAGGAGGCAAAGGACAGGCCATATGTGTACGATGATGGGACCCACTTTTTTTTTTAATATTTTCGTAGCGTCCAACACGTATTCCTTTTTCGTTTTTTCATTATTTTATTATTTTTGTTACAACTTACACCGTATATTCATTGTTTAATAATCATATAGATTCCAATTTTGTGTTTCTTTATAAAAAAAAAATATAAATTATTCCATACGGTATTATAAAAGTGTTTTTTTTTTTATTATTTGTATTATTGTGTTAATTTCGTACCTTTTACTTACCTTATTTCTTAATATATGTTAACCAGATAACTTAGAATTTTATTTTTGAAAACTGTTTTTGAATTTTATGATCCAAACAATGGACAATCTAAAACTAATATTTTTATGTTTTTTTTATCCAGAATTTGAATCTTAAAATTTAAAATAAAGAATTATATTAAATAAAGATAAAAATATTTAGGTATATAATATATCGTATTATAACCAAATTTAATTTTTTTAATTAAAATATGTATTATAAATTAAATAAGATTAAATTTCAAGTTTGGTCTTTATGGTTGGGATAAAGATAGTCATTTTAAACATTAGAATTTAGTTCCTGTTGTTTGATACAACTTCATATATAGTCTCTATGATTTGTTAAATCCTCTTACATAGGAACTATTTATTATGAAAGTTTTATTAAACCACAAAGGGCAAAATCTAATTATAGACCATAAGAACTCAATTTAACATACTCCAAACCATAGGGACTAAAATGTCAAATGTTTTTTTATAAATTATATAATATTACAAAACAATAATAACAATTATTTTTAATATAAAACATGTTCATAAATAAATTAATAATAATCTATTGTTAACCAATATTTCGTGGTAACTACAACTAATTTATAATTGTTTAAATTAGAATCCAATTTCTAAATTATGCTATCAGACATATCTAAATGAAATTAAAATTCTATTTTCATTTAATCCATTATTTTCAAATTTCTGTTTTTGAGATTCTTTTATCAAACATGTTCTTAAATTTTCATTTCAAGAAAGAAAAATATATTATAATTTTTGTTTTCTTGAGTTGCGGTTAAATCTACATTTGATGGAATTGGTAAAACTTTTGTATTATTCGACGTCTAAAATTTATGTATATTTATTATTTTTCTTTATTTTTCAATCCACTTTGAAGATCACTTTTGAAATTATAGCTATTTTTTTAAACTAAGTTTTTCTTTTTGTTTTTCTAAAAAAAATTATAATTAATTAAAATTTTAAAAGTAAAAAATATCAATTTTCTAATTTCAAGGTTTTCTTTAAAAAAATTAATGAGTGACATACATACAAGTAAATATTACAATAAGTTTGTAACTCTTTTTTCTTAAGTACAACGTTTTGAATTTTAAATTTTTTTTTTATAATATATAAAATGGTGGACCAAATTTCTAATCTCGATATTGATATTACATGTCAGTTGAATTATGTTTATTTTAACAAATTTAAAAGTTGGATATATTATAGTATTTACTAGGTTTAATTTAAATTATATATTATAGTATTTATTTTAATTTATATACTACGAAGTTGTATTAATTTTCTATTTTGGTGGTCCTCCTCTAATTTGTAAAATCACAATTTTTAATACTCCAAAACTTCATATTAAATTCAATCGTTGTCCCTACCAAATAAATGTTATGTCTAGTTTATTTGAAAATCATGCAATTCTATTCATTATCTACATGTGTCACATGACTCATCACAACAATATCACTATATTGATATGGGGACTAAATGTAAAATATAATAAATTTTTGAGGATGAAATTCAAAATTTATTAAATAAATGTTAATGGACTAAAAACAGAAATAATTAAATCACAGTTCATTGACCAACACGAAATTACTTTAAAGAATATTTTCTTTTTCATTAGAATTAATTAATAGCCCCTACAAATTTTCTAATTTTCACAACTAGCTAAAAATATTAGTTACAAAATTTTAGGAACTTTGCACCCTCGTCTCTAATTATTTTATGAGAATTTGGCCCCTAATTTTATTATCTTGATGAAACCGATCATAACAAATAAAAATTTAAAAAAAAACATTTTTTTCTTGAAAATAATAAAAAGGGAGATTTTTCCAAATACGAAATTATTTATACAAAATAAAAAAAATTAATTTCATTGATAGAAACTAATAGAAGTTGATAGAAGTTTATCAATGTCTATCAATGATAAAAAGGGATAGAAGTCTATCATTGATCTTATGTGATAGGCGCTCGTAGAAGTTTATCAATTTGTTTTTTTTATTATTTCTATAAATAATTTGATATTTTTTAATTTTTTAAATTTTTTTTTAAGAAAATGAAGCACTTAAAAGGGGAAAAAAACTATGTAATACGTATAAGCTATGGTTCGAATTTATTTCAATTTACTAGGTGTTGCTGCCCTTAAGAAGGACAAATGGGGCCCTCTCTTATCATGGATTCACACTTTCAAGCTTCTATCCCTTTCTTCAACCCCTTGTCTCTTTCAAACTTTGATGATAACCCTCTTCGATTTCCTATATACATCAAATTAAGATTAGAAATATCGATGTGAACAGATATATCGAGGTTTCGACTTTACAAAAATGTCGATAGAAATATTGATAAAGTGTTGAATGTCAATGAATATTTTTTTTTAAAAAAATATGAAAACAAAAAAATTAAAAAAAATTAAGTTAGTAAATAAACATTCTACCATTTTAGACAAGTTAAAATGTTAGTGTTTACATTATGTTTACATTAATGACATTTTATTGCTTGTTTTTTTTCGTGTTTTATAGATTTTTTTACGATATAATTAATGAATTTGCCAATTCATCATTCATGTCGTTATTGAACATATAAAAATGAGGAAATGATTATGAAAATTATGCCAACATATTGATGAAAATTTAATATCATATTTCAAACGCTACAAGAAATAAGTCCTTTTATAGCCTCTAGCTATAGCATTTTAGGAAAGATGCTATAAAATCTTAAAGTGAAAATGAAAAAAAGCGGAAAAACTTTAAACAAAAAAATTGACTGTGGCTGCCCAAAATTTTTTAAATTGACGCTCGCCAACCAAATTTAAGCCAAGGTAAAAACTCTTATTTTGTTTTTCTTAGTTTCTCTTCTCCTCATTCTTTCTCTAAAAATGAAAAACAAAGCTAAACCTTAAAACTTCGTCTTCTTTTTTGCGAGTTTTATCTAGAAAGTAGACCTTTCGTCAGCTGTCGCATTTTTGTATTGGGAGTGGTATCATAAATCTCCTTATTCGTTAGTATAAATAGATTATAAAATTTCAATTATGATAGAAGTTATGTTATTTAATATGTTATGAAGTATTTCATGTGTGTGCATTTAGTTAAAAATGAGTACTTGATTGAATTTTATCAAAATGTATTTAATTTGAGTTATATTTTAACAATAAAGTGAATTTATTTCTAGCACAAAATGTAAATTATATATATATATATAAGTTAAAATAAAAGTTAATATCTTTTATAGTTATGAGTGAAAGTTATAACAAATTTATATAGTAAAAAAGAAATGCTATCAAAAAGCTATAGCTAGCAATAATATAGTAATTAGAAAAGACAAAATAACTTTATTATAGCATCATATTGAAGCTATAATACTTTATTATAGCATCATATTGAAGCTATAAATACTATATTATAGCGTTAAAAATGTTATTACAAGTTATAGATAACACATTATTTTAGCTATTTAAACATATTATAACTTTAATAAAAAGACTATAAAATGTTTTCGTAGCAATGTATATAAGCTATGTTTTCATACTCTATTATAGCATCCATTATAGTTGTCCAAAAACGTTATAAAAAATTCTAGACTTTTAATAAGATGAGCTGTCAAGATCTTTAAGAAAAACTATAAACTATCTATTATAGCTTTTTTCGTTGGCTATTGTATACGTTATTTCTTATAATGAAAGCTAATAATTATTGATATATATTATTTATTCTTATTTAGTTATTTGTTTTTCTAATTGCACATCAACGGGTTGTTATACGGTGATAATTACACCTAATGATATATATATTGGCAATAATGGAATTTTTTAAAATATTGAAACTAAACTACATACAAAACTTAATATAGATTGACGTGTTAAAGTAAACTTAGCTTAATAGTAATGACATGCATTCCAAGTCTAGAGGATCAGCGGTTCAATCCCCCACCTTGCAACTTTTATACTAAAAAAAATCAACTTAAGAAGTATCTTAAAACATTTTTCAAATGTAAACTATATTCTTATATTTAAGGTTGAAAATCACTTTTTAGTTTTTAGTAACGATTTAATCCTACTATTTTCAAAATTTGTAACAATTTAATGATAAATCATATCAATCTTTATTGTCAAATTTTATTATATTATAATTTATATCAAATTTGATTCTTAACCAGTTTATTAATCTACACATATAAGAAAATTTTGTTAAATCTCAATAATATATTTTTTTCAATATAAAAGATTAAACTTGTGTACATTGTAAAGTACAATAATTAATTTTTTTTTTATAAATTTGAAAGTACATCCATGAAATTGTTTCAAATATTAAATATTAAAGTGCATCAACTAAAGAATTACAAAATCTAAAGTTTTGTTAGTCTTCTAAGAAAAAAATGATTTTCTTAAACTTTTATAATAATTTATTTTTTGATTATTTAAAAGAATCATAGAACTTAACCAAGTCTCTTTTTTAATAAATAAAGGATGTAAAGAAAAGGTATATAAGTAGGGAAAAAAACAAGTTGATTAATATAGTGAAATTTAAAATTAAAATATTACATGGCAATGGAAGATTTTTTTAATATAGTGAAGCCTAGTAATTCACTATTTTAGGGGTTTTTTTTTTCTAACATAAAATATTCTTAAGAGGTACATGAAAATGACTGTTCATTTCTCATGCCCACAAACTAAAAACATTATCCTTGAGGTTGTCTTTTTAATGAATTCTTCCATTTTCTTTGTTACGGGGGGATTTTTACACATTCATGAATCAAAATCAAGCTGTTCACAATCTTAGTTTTCATCAATTTAATTAATGTAATTTATTCACTAAAAGAAATAAAAGATTAATTCTTTTTACGTAAATGATAGTGACAAATGCATGTGTTACATAAGACCATAATTCATAATATTTATTATTCAAGACGAGTGTGCTTCAAAAATTTTATAATTTTGAAGTATTTTGATTAAAAAATATATCATTAATTTGCTAATAAATTCTTTTGTTTATTAATAATATTATAACCTAACAATAGTTTGTGAAATGTGCAAGGAGGGGATTATATATTAAGCCAAAAAGCTTGTACGTTAAAAAAAAAAAAAAAAAAAAAAAAAAGATGAATATGAAAGTTTTAAAGATAGAATTTTAATCAAGTACTAGAGCACTTTATCCTAAACAAAGAAAGTCGACTCCATGACACGGAAAATGCCATCATACATAGGTTCAATTGAACTGACTTAATGGGATGTAGTAATGTTCCTATCAAGTGGATGTATCTTAAGACAAACCTATAATATCATTTAAAAATAGTATATTTCATGACCGTGTGAACCATGATGTGTCAAATAGATCGATGAGATCTTATCTAAATAAATTCTTGTTAGTGTCATATTAATACAATAATAAATGATATTATATTTGTAACATCGATCATTATCAATATAATTTTCTCGAGTAATAAATATATAACAAAATTTTGTTAGTAGGGTGACGATAAATAATTTTAAGGGAGTTGATATTAATAAAAATTAAAAAGTTGGTAAGATATATTAAAGACAAATGAAAAGAAAGAAGAGGAGAGAATAGGGAGTGGTGGGTCGCCCCCTACAATCCAATACGAGTGAGCTTTTATAAAAAGAAAAAGAGAAAAAGAAAATATTTAATTTATGTTGTTTATTTATTGTCATTTCCATTTTTATCCAGCTGCCATGAAATAGAAATAATTAGGAAGATTAAAAAAAGAAAAGAAAAAAAAAAAAGTGAAAATGGAAGGTTCCGAGAAGCACGTGGAGGCAGTAAGGTCCCACCGGCTAATAAAATGCCGCGGATATTTTGACTTTCTATATTTTATTAAAAACAAATAAACGTGTTTACTTATTGGTTTATCATCACAATATATTTAATTTATTATTGAAAACTAAATGGTAATTTGAACTTAATTTTATTGTAATTTTTTAAGAAAGTTAGATATTCTTGTAAATAAGTAAAAACTTGAAGAAATATAAGTCCCTTAGAACTTCATGTGTAGAAAGCCTATTTTGTATTCCTCAATTATAGTTAACACTATTTAAAAACCCTCATTTGCTACGGTTTTTATTATTTTACATTAATATTTTTCTATTTCCATTTTAAACCAAAATAGTATATACCTCAAACACATACTATTATAACCCTCATTTGTTAAGGAGCGTTTAGAACAAAAAGTTGGTTATTATAGTCCTAGGTTATTATAGTTTATGTTTGGGGTAAATTATTTTAGTTTGGGTTATAATAGTATGTATTTGAAGTTTAAACTATTTTAGTTTAAAAATGAAATAGTAAATTCTGTAATAAAGAATAAAAAAATTATGAATGTAAAATAGTATAAACTATAGCAAATAGTAAAAGCAGATTTTAACTTTGTTTAAAAAATGTCATTAATAAATCATTAAAAATAAAATTTTAAAATTTATTAACACAAAATTTAGAAACCTAAACATAAACTTAGTTATGAATTTCATTAGAAAAATTTTCTGGAAGATTAGTCATGGTAAGGGAGGAGAGAGAATAAGAGAGGGAGAACGATGAAGGGGGATAGAGACAGAATAAAAAATAGTTTTTTTCCAACTCATTTGGCCACTTCGGCATCTAATCAATCTTTTGTTTAAATTAATTTTTGTTTTATTGGTAGACCTCTTAAACACATTCTTAAAAACTTAGAGACTAAATTGACAAATTTAAAACACGAGCCCATGAGAGACTAGAAGAACCTATTCCTCAAAACTCAAAGATCAAAAAGATATTTTTTCTATAATTTTTTAAATGTTGAACTATAAATTTGGATATATATAATTTCAATTTGGTTCTTATGCCCATAGATTTTTTATTATCCCTGTAATTTAAGCATTGAAAAAAGTACGATTATTTTGACTCTTTTGATTATATTAGTCAAAAAATACGTGCAATGCTCGTAAAATCATGTAGTTCTAGTATTTTTTTTTTTTTAAATAGTGATTTTTAGCATATAATAAATAAATATTATACAATCTTATTATAGTTACCATCAACTTTTTTTTAAGTTAGATAATATAACAAGTTGTATTTTAATGTTCTAAAAAAATTTATATCTAGTACAAAGAGAGAATAATTGTTCTAGTAATTAAATTATCCAATTAATATGTTAATATATTGATGCATTTTGTGTGATGCGATTAAAATTAATCTTAAACCATGTCTTTTAAACTTTTAAACGCATTATTTTATCTAATTGAACTCAAGTCCAAGCTCAATCAGAGTCCAGGAGAGTTCAGGGTTGAATACAAGGGTGTATTTTAAACTTATAAACGTATTGTTTTATCTAATTGAACCCAAGTGCAAGCTCAATCAAAGTATAGAAGAGTCCAAGATCGAACATAGGGATTACGCCTAATTATGCGATGAAATAGTTATTTCGATCTTAACATTAATTGTTCCTCAAGTATGCGATGATGTGGATTTACTTAATCTATCCTACTAATTACAGCTACAGTGCGTGAATGATGGTGGTTGTGTGAGTGATCATGTAATGGATGATGGTAAATATGCGATGATAATTGCAACGTAAAGTAAAGTAGTTTGCGAGGGTCAAAAAATGAAATTTCAATAAATAAAGTAGAGTTGAGAAAAATTTCTACTAACATTTCCTAAACAATGTATAAGCCATGCATTCATGAAAATTACTAATAAATTATAAACTTTACCTCTCAATGCTTTGAGCCACAATATCCTATCTTTAGGATGCATGCTATGAGCATTTCATGCAGAAGATTAACTTTTATTTCTAAAGCTACTTCTTCTCTTGTTTAATGAATCATAAAATCTTATACTTTCTCAAACAGTGATTTACGATTTTATCATCATTTTCAAACATACCCTTAGTTAATTAATTGTATTAAGATTTTTTTTTAGAATGATTAATTGTATTAAGATTTAAGGTTGAGTAAAAACTGAAAAAAAATATATAAAAACTTTCTGGATGGTAAAAAAAACCTAATTAATTTTTAGAATTAAAAACACTAAATTAGCATTTCAATGGTTAAAAATACTATTTAATAGCCAAATAAAGGGAGATTGATACAGTTTCATTGTAAGTTTTTGGCTTCCTCAAATCTATAGGCACAATAAGGTCAAATATAAAGATATATCACTCATTTAAATACGTGATAAGTGTTAAATCGAACATAATTCAATTGACATATAAATATGTTAATAACTACGAGGCTCACGGTTTGAATCTACATATTCTCAATAAAACGATGGTTTTGCAAAATACAAAATAGGGTTAAGTTTCTTTTAAAATCATTTTTAATTTTGCTAAAATCAACTTCAAACCTATCTTATTTAATATAATAATAAAGTAATCATTAGTTCTATAATGATTTGAGGATTGATTGAGCCTTTTCCTATTAAAAAATCAATTTATTATCCCATTTACTCAAACTAATCACAATAAATACAAAATCCAACCAATCACATTTTAAAAAAATAATTATATAATGGAAGAAATTTTTCTTGGATTAAAGGTAATAACAAAAGTACAAAATTCCTTATCTTAAGGGAATGGACTGAATTCAAATCAATTTGTAGGAAAACTATTTGATTCCAAAAATAGATATATTAATAAGAGAAATTCAAGGGGAAAGATTTGATAGTCAAATATCTTTGTCACAGCAGAGAAAATTGAATTTTTAGAACTTCCGACAAAAATATTAATAAAATATATAATATTTTACCTATAAATATATAGTAAAGTACTAAAGACATGGTTTCAATCAAATTTTGGTTGATGAACTCTATTTTGATTCTTTAACAAATTTAATTTTACTTTAGTATCTGAATTTTTATCATATTTCTTTTAATATACCCAAATTTATTTATTTTTAAATCTAAAAGCATAGCTCCACAATGATTAATATGTAATTCTTTATTTATTTAAAGTTAAAGATTCAAATTCTTATACCTTCACTTGTTGTACTATATAATATATATATTTATATAAAATTTTTAAACATTAATTATTTAAGTTCTCACCACAATTTTGACATTGACAGTTTGATATCGATAATAATGTCGGCCTCAAATATGTGTATTAAAAACACACTATGTCAGCAAAAAAAAACTAAACGAATTAGTTAATTACTTTTCAAGTTCATGAACTAAAATAAATAGGGGAATTTTCAAAGATCGAAAAATAATGAAAACTATTTACACAAAATAGCAAAATTTTAATTTTTTTTTATTGAGATTGATAGAAGTCTATAAGTGATAGAAATTGATAGACGTTGATAGAAGTCTAAATTTTTCAAATAAATATTTGTAGAATTAGAGGTAAAAATAACTTTTTCAAGATTAACTTTTACCATAAACATTCTAAAAATACGTAAACTACATAGATTGCACGCATTATCAAGCTAGGTTCAGAAGCAAAATATAATTAGTCTTCCAATTTTGGTATTTTAGCAAAACAAATTAATGTAAAAAAAAAAAAGAACAATGAGGATCAAACTTCAAATAAAGTTTTCTTTTAAAGAAAAATAAATGAAAAATTAATAAATAAATCTAGCATCAAATAGAATTCGAGTTCAAAATATAATATTTTCAACTTGTTAATTATTTTTAGTCAAATTATAATTCAAACTTAAACTAGTGTGAATGCCTTAACAGAGTTTGACCACGTGCTCAAATTCAAACCTAGTGAAATTTGGTTTCTTCATGACGATCTCGTTCATATTTGTCTGACGTGTCACATTCTAATTTGACCAATTCATTTCTTTCTTTCTTTCTTCTTCTTCTTTTTTTTTTCCCCAAAGCTTATTGGATTAAATTGTATTTGATATTGAATATAAAAACAAGTTCATTATTTTCAATTTAAAAAATAAAAATATTTTCAAATAGCTTTTTTTTTTTTATATATATAGTCAATTAAGTTCAAATACTACTTTTCATTTTGGTTATTTTATATCTGTACTTTTAAAATATTTCCTTTTTTGTCATTATACTTTCAAAGTGTTTATTTTAGTCCTCATATTTTAAAAATTGATTTATTTTGTTTTGTGAAAATAAAAGTAAAAGTATAAAAATGGTGACCCAATTTTAAATGTATAGATTTAAATGAAACAAAATTGAAAGTAAAAAGATTAAAGTAGTATTTAAACCTAGAAATTATCATAGATAACCAACAAAAAAAGAACCATTTCATTATAATTTATACTTGCTAGTATACATTTAATAATGATTTGAAACTCAAACTCAAAATTTAAAAAAAAAAAAAAAAAACTTATTTATTAATATAATAAAATTTTACTATCTATTGGTGATAGATCACGATAGATCGTGATAGCTATATATTAGTGTCAGTAATAAACGTCTATCGTAGCTTATCACGATTCATTAGTGATATTTTGCCATACTTGAAAATATTTTAAATAATTTTACCATTTAAAATAATTAGCCTTAAAAAAATTGTGATGATGATTATTAAGTAGAAACCCTAGAGTGGAACAAGTATATGTTTGTGATTATATCATAATAAAAATATTTACATATATTTTGAAATGCACCTCACTATTTGTTCCATTACCTTCTAGCGTGATATAACCAAAGATGAAAATATATGTGAATGTATCGATATATCTTTAAATTAAAGAGTTCGATATCAATATTAAATATTCATGAATATCTTCAACATCTTTGGTAAAGGTTCGCAAAACATAAAAATAAAAAATGGTCCTTATCTAATAATGGTACTATTCCTCTCGTTGTCAATAAGTTTTGATATGAAACTCCATGATTTGCACACCTCTTTCAAGTAGTAGTTAAAGAAAGAAGCATAAGAGAGAATAGTGACAAGATATATAAATGAGAGAGCAAAGAACCGAATGCTGTTCCTATAGTAAAAAGAATGGGAGGGTGGGGGAGAAAAGGGGTACAAGGTGGAGAGGGAAAGATTTAAGGGCAGGGGACCCTACATTGTGTGGGGGTGGGTAAGTCCTAAAACCTGAGGGTACTGTGAACATTTTAATGGTACAAGGTTTTATTTATTTATTTTGGGGTGAGGACTAAAATGATTAACATTTATCATTTGATTTTTATTAACCATTCGTACAAATTATATGCACTCTGCAGAATTTACTGTAATTGCATGTGCTCCTACATAAAACTTTTAAAATGTCCATAAAAGATCATTCATTTAAAAATGGAAAATCGATCAACATATATATAGTTCTTTTAGTTAAAAAAAAAAAAAAAAAAAAAAAAGGAGTAATTGGTATGTGGCTGTCAAATATTATGGTTGGTTTTCAGATAAGGTTCAATTTAATAGATGTAATTTATTTGTTTCTTTAAAAAAAAAAAAAAAAAACATAATATGAATGGCATCCTTTTGTCCTATATAAGTTTTTTTAGTATCCAAATATTATAGGGTTAGATGGGTTATTCTGTATGATTAGTTGATGTAAATAAAAATTGGTTTGATTTTTTTTTTTTTGTCTTATGAGAGTATTTTTGCAATACTTGTAAAATGATTTATATGTCAAACCACTACAAACAATCTGTCATTTAGCGACGAAAAGCTAGTGACTAAAAATAAATCGTCACATTTCTAGGGACAAAATGCATTTTTCGTCACAAAGATTACGACTAATACATTAAAAAGTTGCAAACATGTGACTATAAATCTTGTTCGTCGCATAGCTCATGCGACTAAAAAGTAACAGTCGCATATTAAGGTGCGACTATTACCATTTAAGTCGCACTTATGCGACGAAATGTGGGAAAAGTCGTTGGCCTAGATTGCGACTAACCCTCAATTAGTCGCAAATTGCGTCTCTTTCTACCTTTGTCGCAAGCCCAATTGATTAGGCGGGACATATGGCACTATAATTCCCTTTTCTTCTTCGTTTGCCGCATCATTTTTTAGGGTTTGGTTTTCTTCTTCTTCCAACCCAAAACTTCATTGTCGTTCGTCAGGGTTTATTTCTTCTCTCTATCTCTTTCGTTCACCGCCATTACTGCCAACATGCCTTCGGTAGCCTTCCGTTCACCGCACATTACCGTTACAGGTGGATTTTCTTCCTCATCTCTCTCTATTCTGTTTCTATATCCTCATTTGTCACATCTCTCAGTCTCACTCTCATAGGTCTTCATAGACTACCGGAAGTCGAAACTACCAAGCACCTTTGCCACTGTCGGATTTGTACTTGAAACCATCGAATCCGTAGTAGAATCCATCATCGTTGATGGGTATTTATGTTTATAATGTAATTTGATGTTTTTTCATATGATATTTGAGTTTATTTTGTATTTAAAATGTAATTTGTAGAATGGTTGAAAGTTTTTATGTGTTTGAAGAATGGTTGTGACTCCATTGTAAGCTTAATTATGTTCTTTTATGTGACTCCATTGTAAGCTTGATTTTGTTCTTGGTTAAGCCCCTTGAATGTAATTTGGAGAATGGTTGTGTAGTTTGTATGTATTTGAAGTGAGTTTTGGAGGATTTTTTATGTGTACAAAGTATGGATTGGAAATCACCGTGTGATTGTGGATTGATGAGCTTATTGTGTGAGTTGGAAGTCATTGACATTTTGGCAAGTAATATACGGTTGTATCTATTTACTTGATTTATGTGACTTCATTGTAAGCTTGATTTTGTTCTTAATTAAGCCCCTTGAAAGTTATTAGGTCATTTCATTATGTTGAAAGTAATTGATTATTCTTATTATGATGAAACATTGAAAGTTATACACATTTTTGTTTACTTTAAATAAGTTTATGATAAGTTTCTATATATCATTTGATGCTTGTTCATAGGACATTTGAGTTTATTATATATTTAAAAAGTAATTTGGAGAAGGGCTGTTGGTTAAATTGTATGTATTTTAAGTGAGTTTTGGATGATGCTTTGTGTGTTCAAACTGTGTTTTGGAAGTCATCGTTTGATTATGGGTTGGAAGTCATTGTGTGAGTTGGAAGTTATTGACATCTTGGACAGTTATCTACAATTGTGTCTATATACTTGTTTTTTGGGTTGGAAGTCATTGTGTGATTTTGGAATCGAAAGCATTTAATTATTCGTTAAGCTCCTACATTAAAAGTTTGTAGATCCTTCCATTGTGTTGGAAGCATTTGATTATTCCATATATTAGAATGTTGAAATTTATATATATTTTTCACCTATTTTTGTTTAATTAAAACAAGTTCATGATAAGTTTCCATATATATATGATTTTTTTTAATGGGATAAATTATGGATAAAAGTTGGATAAAACTATGAAATAGACTATGCAAAGAATATACCGATGGAATAAGATCACTTATTAGTTTGGAAGAAAAGCATGTTGATAACAGAGGGTTTACACACGTTATCTATGTAAAAAGTGCCAAAATGTCATAATGAAGTGGCCCCAGGATGTAGAACGTGATTTATATACACATGCAATGGCTATCACTTACGATACGTGGATATACCATGGGGAAAACCTAGATTTGTCCTTTTTGAAGCCTATTGGAACGGATATAACACATAATGAATATGTAGAGACATTTAATCAAAATTTAGATAATGCAAGTGAAATGCTCAAACTGTTGAATGATAATCATTGGAGCAATAAGTCATTTAATATGTTATTAGAATTACTCCAAGAAGCTTTACCTGATGGTACCAAAATGCCAAAATCTTATTATGAAGTAAAAAAGATATTGGGTGATTTGAGTTTAGGTTATACATGGATACATGCTTGTAAGAATGATTGTATGATATTTTTGAAAGAAAATAAGAAAACAAAAATTCGTCCTCAATGTAGCGAACCTCAATACAAAATAAGTAACAAGAAAGGGAAAAAGGTTCCACATAAAGTTATGTTTGTTTCTTTCTTAAAAAAAGTATATAATGTATTACATAACTACGATGTGATACCAGTTAATGATGTTTTATTTTTTGTAGAATAAATTTGACATGGACGGCTCTCAATGACATATCCGAAGCTATATTGAATACGAGATTGGTACTCGATTTAAGGACTGCAGATCGAGTTTATACCAATATTATAAAAGATTGGGTGATCCAAACCAAGCTTGTCAACATCCGTATAAAGGTGTTAGTTCTAGAGATTGAGAGTTTTTGTGTAATAGATGAGAGTCTCTTGAATGGAAGGTAAATGCAACTTAATTTGTAATACAAAAGTAAATATTTTTTTAAGTGTACATTATAATACAGGAAAAGTAAAAAAATAAAAAAAAGACGAAAATTAGTAGAAGTAAACTCTCTTTCAATCATTGTGCTGAAACAAAGTTATTTCTATCTCATCAAGAAAAAAAGGTATGATAATATAGTTTATCTATACTCACATATATTAGATTGCTTACAAATATTAACTAATATTTTTAGTAGGTGAGGGAGGATGATACGTATTTAAGTCCCGTCGATATCTTCTACCAGACTCATTGGCTTGTTGCAAATGGTTAGACAGACGATTTAGCACGTGAAGCATATGTAAGTAATATTTACAATGTTTTAACAAATAATAGGTAACTATGTTTATGACATTCTTTTGTTTATTTTGAATCGTATATAAGAAAAATGGTGGCTTTAAAGCTAGAGCAAGAAAATACAAGTATACCAATGAGCAATGATGATTGTTTTAGGAAGCAGACCTTCATATGTTAAAGGCGTGGGTTATGTACCAAAACCACCACGACCTCAAAAAGAACCGTACTCACAAGAATATGTCCAATTACTGGAAGCACGTCTTGCAATGACGCAAGAACTTATGGAGAAAGAACGCCGTGAGAATGAAAGAAATAGAGCGCTGTGGAAGAAGAGTTACGAAGTCAACGTGAAGAGTACGACAGAAGATTCAGGGAAATGAATGAAATCCTAGAAAGATTCATCGGCAGAAGTTCATTTCTCAGCAAGGTAGTTTAATTAGTTTCAACTTATTTTCACATTAGTCAAATTAGTGTTCACTTCTGTATAGTGATTTTGGCTTGTGGTGTAGTTTTGAATAATTGTGTTTGCCGTTGTGAAATTGAGTTTTTGTGTTATTTATGTTGTTACTTAATCATTTATTGTTAGGTTTGTTATCTTTTTGTGGTAGCAACTAAAAGAATTCTATAGTTATGTTATGATTACAAAATGTGTCGTTGATTGCAAAACCCTACTGAAAGAGTTTTTGTATATGGTTCTTCCTATATTTGTTCTCTTTGCACTGTCGTTTGTTCTCCTATTTGTCTTCTTGGCTACCTCTTTCCATGGTCGTTTGTGATAATCATGTAACTAAAGTATGTTTGAAAATAGTTTGATATGTGTATATTTAAGTGTGCAGGACTAAACTGGAATTTGGTGGTAAATATTCACAATGTCTAGAAGAATGCATTTGGTTTTGTATATTATGAACTGAATCGTGAACTTATTGGTACGTATCATGATTCAAACTTTGTTGGAAAATATTTCTTTTTGTTGTAGTAGATATTAAAGATTCTATAGACATATAGTAGTATGATATAATGGAAGATGTTGCACATTTTTAATCCCAACTGGTATGATATCATGGACAATTTTGTGATTTAACTAATATTGCATCTCATGTTTGCAATAGGGGTAATATTTGAAATAAATAATATTTTTGGAAAGATTATTAATATTTGCGAAGAAAACTATAACATTTCAAGATTAATGCATCGAAAACGAATGAACAAACAAACGTCAGAATATGCACAAATGAACAATTTCGTCGCACATTGCAACTACAAAATAAACGTCGCGTCCTGTGACTAAATAAAAAAGTAGCATATTGCGACTAAAAAAAAATCACATGATGCGATGAACCAAAAACGTTGCATAATGCAACTACAAGAAAAGTCGCACAATGCGACGAACACGGTAAGTCGCATAATAAGACCAACAAAGAAAGTCGCATATTGCGACTATTTAACTAAGTCGCATTATGCGGCGATAATGTGCGATGTTTCCTTAATCGTCGCTTATTGCGACGTTTTGTAAATAGATGATGTAAAAAATTTTCACCCGACTGACATTTAGCGATGATTGGTTGCAACTAATATTTTTAGTCATAAATAGGTTTTTGCAATGAATTTTTTTCTTTAGAGACGTATTTTTTTCGTTAAATGCCAATTTTCTTATAGTGAACAATTAATGCTCCGTTTCATAATCATTAGGTTTTTTTGTTTTTGTTTTTAAAATTAAACCTATTTCATCTACAATTCTTACAACGATTGCATTTTTCTTAAATAAAATGGTTAAATTCTTAGCCAAATTCTAAAAACATAAACAACTTTTTGAAAGTTACTTTTTATAGTCCTCAAAATTTGGCTTGGGTTTTTAAACTATTGGTGAAAAATAGATAAAAAATGAATAAATTTGGAGGTGGAACTAGTGTATATATACTTAATTTCCAAAAACAAAATGGTTACTAAATACGGAAGGTTTTTAAAGATATTTGGAATTGTGTGTATGTATAGTTTTCAAAATAGATGTAATAGAATTTGATTGATATTGACAAAATTATTTTCATTTTTGTGGGTCATTTTAACTATATTTTCGGAAGAATGGAAGGTAACATGATATTTGTGCAATTAAAGTATATGATCATGCGGTAGAATTCGATAATAATTACAGTTCCGTTTGATAACCGTTTCGTTTTTTGTTTTTAATTTTTGAGGATTAAACTCATTTTCTCTCTGTTTCTTACAATGGTTTGCATCTTTCTTTAGTCAAATTCTAAAAACAAAACGAGTTTTTAAAAGTTTTTTTTTCTTCAAAATTTGGCTTGGTTTTTTAAATCATTGATAAAAAGTAGATTACAAATGAAGAAATTTGGAGATGGAATTAGTGTTTATAAGTTTAATTTTAAAAATAAAAACTAAAAACTAAATGATTACTAAACGAACCCTTCATTTTCTTAGTTTATATCTATGTAAAAGTAGAGATATAGACCTTTGATATTTTGTTTGAGGGTCTATACTTTGACTAATCTAGTAACTAAATATCAGCATATAATTTGGAAATATTCTTATATTGTTCCCAAAATAATTTTGATTAAAAAATTATTTTATATTCTTAAATATAAATATTAAAAAAATGTAGTTCTAATAATAAATTAATTAGCTGATAAGTTTCAAAATAGAGTTTTATTAGTCTTTAAATTTATTATTATTATTTAAAAAAAATCAAGTTCCATATATTTCAGATCATGCTCGTATCTACTCCCTATCATGAACACGTCATTACCATCTAAATCAATATTCTAAAATATGAAATGGAAACTAATCTTTAAAAAAAAAAAAAGACACACACACACACACAAAATTTTCTAAATTTTTGTGGATAATAAGGTTTGAATTATTAAAAAAACATGGAAACATCATTGAATAAATATTTTTTAAAAAAAATAAAAACAAAAAATAAAGTGGGGAATAGGAAAAGTATAGAATAATTAAAAATGGAGGAGAGTTTGGTCACAGTGGTAAAAAGAAGGGCAGGTGATAAGGCATGTTCTGTGAAGGAAATGAATTGTTGAAAGGACGCGGGTGAGGCAAAAAGTTATAAATGCCCCCACCCCTCACAGAAATGGCGGTGGACTCAATAAAATACTTTCTTTTTTTATATATATATACATTAATTATTATTTTTCAAAATTTTATTTAAATTTTTAATTTTATTGCATGGAGCGCGTCGCCTTTGCTGAATGACATGTCGGATTCCAGTTGGAACTGTGGACTTTGCTAGACCGACGTGGCTAACTGACTACCCGCGTCCATTACTTTCTCTAAGCTTCCCTTTATCATTTTACATTACAAAGTTTTCAATCTATGTGATAGAAATGTATATGGTAAAAAGCCTTTTAAGAAAGGAAAAAAAAAAAAAAAAAAAAAAATTCTAGTGCGTTGAAATCTAAAATCTTTATGTTTTCACTACTATAAATTTTATCATTTTTTCAGATGCAATTAATTACGTTCTCAAAAACAAAGATATTGAATTGACAAAAACTTTGACTCTAGACTGATAGATGCACAATTTTGTCGATGGAATTGACTAGAAATACGTTGGAGACTTCTCCTTATGCTTCTTTTTATGTAAGGAAATATTAAGTTTCAATATGACATTGTTACTTAGTTATTTTTTTTGTTATATGTCAGTTGTATCATTATGTGGTTATATATACAGCTTTGCATTAATGAAAAGAGTATGTGTAAGTTCATTTACTCTAAAATATAATAGGAAATTGAAAAATCTTGTAATGTTTTATAATCATATCAAGTTACTTTTACGATTTCTCTTTCAAACCTTCGATAGTGTAAAATTATCTTAACATGTTATGGTAGCTTCTTTCATTAAAATACATTTTAAATAACTAAACCTATATATATCCGAATTCTAACATGTCTTTCGAGGAAAGAAAACAAAAATGAACAAGATTGGGTGTTGTTTCAATTTTAGGATTATTCCTTAATTCTTTTTCTTTTTCACTTTACAGAGCATGGATGTTTTTTTTTTTTTTTGAAAAATAGTAGTGCCTAAGAATTGGGAATGAAAATGATAGATGTGGATAGAGGAATTGTTGGCCATGTGCTTTCCATAAAATGCGTAAATGTGCGATCCATATGCCAAAACCTTTATTTGGACAATCATTTTTCTTTTATCAAACCTTACTACAAGAATGGCATGTTAGTTATCCTTACTATAAATTTTTGGATGGTTTTTCATTATATTCAATTTTATTCACATCTTTGAATTATTTTTCATAATTTTTTATATACATTCTTAATAAATTAGTTGTATATTTCTCATATTCTTAATAAATTAGTTTTATATATTGTTTTTTCTATTATTTTAACGATTTGGAAAAAAAGAAATAGCGCTTCGTAAAAAAATTGTCATGACTTTTGTTACTTAGACAAAGTGTTCATCGATTTAGGTTTTGTCGTGGTTTCTTTTTATTGTTTTTGCTATGGCTTTACAACAGATTAGACTCCTCTTTAATGGTGGATGAGATGAGAATTCTCATTACCATGATTTTCGAAATTTTGAGGCACATATTCCATCAAATTCATCATTCTAACAATTTGTGGAATATATCCAAGGTAAAATTTGATGATGTACCAGATTGGTTTTGCTAATTCGAATATTGTTGAAGATAAAGATATTTTGTGGTTGATGTCAGTTTTATCAGAGTCTCCCAAATTGATGAAACTACAAATACCAGGTAATTGTAGATCAAAAATTAGGGTCGAGTCGTGTATACAGGTAATTGTCAATATTTCTTAACAATAACTGCCCTCATAATTTTACTCATCTAGTTAACATAATCTTTATATTTTATTATTATTTTAGATTTTGTTTAACCACGTTTCGAATTAATCCCATCTTATTTAAATATCCAGATGTTTCTACCAAATTTATATTTTAAATATCCATAAATTATTAAATTTTATTTTATTCATATATTTTATTCAAATCTTTTAAGGGTATTTATTACTTTATACGTATTCAATTTTATTCAAATCTTTGAATTGTTTTTCATAATTTTATACATACATTCGTAATAAATTAGCTGTACATTCTCATATTCTTAATAAATTAGTTTTATATACTATTTTTGCTATTATTTTAACGATTTGTAAAAAAGAAATATCACTTCCTAAAAAATGGTTGTAACTTTTGTTACTCACACAAAGCGTTAATCGATTTAGGTTTTGTTTTTGCTATGGCTTTACAACGGATTAGACTCTTCTTTGATGGTCGATGGGATGAGAATTCTTACTACCATGATTTTCGAAATTTTGAAGCGCATATTCCATTAAATTTATTGTTCCAACAATTTTTGGAATATATCCAAGGTGGAATTTTTCCCTCTGGTGAGTTAACTATATCTCGTTTGATAATGTATTGGATTGGTTCTACCAATTTGAATCTTATTAGAATTGTTGAAGATAAAGATATTTTGTGATTATGTCAATTTTATCAAAGTCCCCCCAAATTGATTTATGTGTAGTGGTTAACCATGTCTCACATGTTGCATCAAACGCTAGAAATACACTGTATTTGAATAATGAATTAGCAGACATTAATTATTCTTTCCAACCTCCTAAGGTCAACACTGAAATCGTTGCTTTCCAAGATTTCAATTCCTTTCAATCTTGTAGTCCCATTAGATTAGGTTTACTTTTTATGAGCAAATCTATATTGAAGAAAACAGTTTATTTCTTGTACACATGGATTATATACTTTGTCATAATGCATTGTTTAGTGTGTGATTGTCTAGGTAAAGCGTATTTGTTGTTTTCAAATGGTTTTGAAAGTCTCACACCTTTAAAATTTCATGTGAGGATAATTTTGACTATTGTTAATCATTATTTTCTAATTTTATAATTCATTTTGCTATTTTTACAATTTTAAAAAAGTTTTTACTATTTATCCAAATGAAAACTTAAATTTTACTATTTATCTAATTAGCCTAATTGTTAATAAAAAAATTTGTTTTAATTTCTCTAAAGGACCTTTTTCTCATTTCAATTTAAAAATTCACTACATATTAGATTAGATAAGTTTATGGACTTTCTACCCATATAATCAAAATAAAAAGATCCATTTATACCACTGTCTTAAACTTTACTAATTTTTACATTAATAGCCTGATAGGCTATTATTTATACCACTTTCTTACCATTCAAATAATAATAATAATAATAATAATAATAATAATAATAATTTATAAATTATTATTATTATTATTATTATTATTATTACCACCAAAATAAGCATGTAATAAAGTTTCATGCGGTTATGAACTTTCATAAAACGGTTTTATTTTCATATTTTACCCAAATAAGGAAAGTTTTTGTTAAACAGAAGTGAAATTAACTTCATTCAATTACAGTTTTTGTTACAAACCTAGCTACCTTTAAATACTCTGAATAACTAATTTGTAAAGAGAGTGAGAGCAATTGAAATCGAGTGATTACACTATCTTGAAGCAATCTTGAATAAAACTCCGTCAGCTTCTCCGTGGACATAGGCCTCCCTTGGCCGAACCACGTAAACAATCGTGTTCATTTTCTTCTTCTTATCGTCTTCCTCTTTCGTAAACCCCCTTGATCCAAACGATCGTCTAACTTTTAGCCAACGATCGTTTAGCTTTTACCCAACGATCGTTTACTTCTGTAAGCCTCATCGTGTAGATGACCATCGTTTAGAGGACCCTCGTCTAGACGACCTTCAGTAAAGCTTCATCGTCTAGACGACTCTTGCCTTACTATTTAGTCGACCCGTGCTTTACCTCCATCGCCTAGACGATCGAAGACTCCTTGCCTCAACGAATTCCAGCAGCCTCCCGACGTTCTTCTCTTTTCTTTTCTCTCGATTCTTTCTCTACAAAAGGAAAAGAAAAGATTAGTCAGTCGAAGGATTTTTCCAGTAGAAGTTTGTGGTTTTAATCTCAGCCATTGAAGTGTAAGGCCGAGATCGTACATCACACTGTTCGTACATCCTGCACGCGTCCTAGCGTTTGTGTAAAGCATCGAGGGGTATCCGATAGTCGTGTATGGGCCATCATTCACTCTAGGCCCGGAAAGACTTTTCATATTCGTCTTGCTTTCTACATGCTTTCCGCATATCAAGCCCAACAAGTGGTATCAGAGCCTACAAGAAAGCTTCAAGATTAGTCAAGATTCAAAGAAGCAATAATCTTGAAGTCTTTTAGTCAAACTTTCAGTTCAGAAATGGTAGTTGCAAGGTACGACATCGAGAAATTTGATGGAAAATATGACTTTGGTCTATAGAAGGCCAAAATAAAGGCTATCTTAGGACAACAGAGGGCACACAAGGCCCTTGATGTTCCAGCAAAGCTGCCAAGTACAGTAACAGAAGAAGAAAAAGAAAATATGGAGCTTACTGCTCATGGAACACTCGTTTTGAACTTGTCAGATAATGTCCTGCGGCAAGTAATCAATCAGGAGACAGCCTACAAGATGTGGAACAAATTAAATGAGCTTTATGAGACAAGGAATCTGCCTAATAAATTTTTCCTAAGGAAAGGTTCTTTACATTTAAGATGAATGCATCAAAGTCATTAACAGAGAACCTACATGATTTCAAGAGAATTACTATTGAGTTTAAGACTCAAGGAGAAGAAATCGGGGCAGACAATGAAGCATTTGTGCTTCTTAACTCATTGCCAGAATCCTACAGAGAAGTGAAGACAGCCCTAAAGGATGGGAGAGATTCCACTACTGATATCATTATTTCTACTCTTAAAATTAGAGAAATGGAACTCATTACAAGCAAAGAAGAAAAACTTAATTCAGAAGGCTTGTTTGTTAAAGGGAAGTCAAAATAGAATAACAAGGATAAAGGCAAACAGAGCTCAAATGATTAAAGAGGAAAAGAGAAGTCCAAGGTCAGATTAAAATATTGTAAAAAGCTTGGACATTTTATCAAAGATTGTAAAACACTCAAGTGGAAAAATGAACAGAAAAATAAACAATCTCAGCCACAACCCAAAGTCCAACCAAACCAGTCAGGTGAAGCCTCAGTTTGTGAAGATTCTTACTTTTATTCTGATGCTTTAGCTACATCTAATTGCAGGACAAAAGAAGAAGCAAATAAGAACCTAGATTGGGTTCTAGATTCAGGGTGTTCATTCTACATGACAGCTCACAAGGGTTGGTTCAGTACCTATAGAGAATTGGATGGAGGTTCAGTCTACATGGGAAACAATAACTCATGTCCAGTGGTTGGAACTGGTTCAGTTTCATTGAAGCTAGAAGATGGAACAGTCAAGCTCTTAAGAAATGTCAGACATGTGTCTAAGCTGAAGAGAAATCTAATTTCACTAGGCATGCTTGACTCTATTGACTGTGAATACCGTGACAAGGAAGGATACTGTGAAGTGTTGAAGAATAGTAAGTCTGTTCTTAGAGGGGTGAAGATAAATGGAGTGTATGTAGTGCAAGGTGTTCATCAAGTACACTCAGCCTTGATTGTGACTCATAATCAACCTACTGAAGGAGACCTATGGCACAAAAGACTCTCTCACATTAGTGCCAAAGGTCTGCAAGCTCTAGCCAACCAAGGTATTCTACCTAAGGGAGTACATCAAAGCCTATCCTTTTGTGAACATTGTGTAATAGAGAAGGCTACTAGGTAGAGCTTTATGAAGGCACAGCACACAACCAAGGCCATCCTCGACTATGTGCATTCAGACCTATGGGATCCTTCACCTTATCAATCATTGAATGGTGTCAGGTATTTCCTTACTTTTGTTGATGATTACTCAAGAAAGAGCTGGATCTATTTCCTTAAATCTAAGGATTTAGTGTTTGAAAAGTTTAAAGAATTGAAAGTGATGGTTGAGAAAATGTCTAACTGTCAAATTAAGTGTCTTAGAACAGATAATGGGCTTGAATATTGTGCAGAAGAGTTCAATGTTTATTGTAGACAGCAGGACATATCAAGACAAGATAGTTAGGTATACACCCCGACAAAATGGGGTAGCAGAAAGGTTGAACAGAACAGTAATGGAAAGGGTCAGAAGCTTACTATCTGATGCTATACTACCTGAGAAGTTTTGGGCAGAGGTAGCTTCATATACAGTCTATACACTGAATAGATGCCCTCATACATCTCTTAACCTTCTAACCCCTGAAGAAAGATGGACCAAACAGCCACCTAACCTGAATAAATGAGGTATTTGGCTGCACTAGCTATGTTCATCAGAGTAAAGGGAAACTTGCTGCAAGAGCTGTGAAGTGTATGTTTTTGGGCTTCACAGAAGGTGTTAAGGGATTTAGAATGTGGCACCCTATTGAGAAAAGATGCATAACTAATAGAGACGTGATTTTCAGGGAAGAAGATATGTACATGCAGAAAACTAATCCATATGTTTCAGCACCTCAAGAGAAGAATGATACAATTAAGGTGGAGCAAGTTCTAGTTCCTACTTTTGATCCTTTAAGCTCTGAATCATACTTTGATCAACTACCTCATCAAGAAGAAGAAGTAGAAGATGTTATTATTGATACTGAGTAAGAAGAATCAAAATCGAGAAGTTATTGCCTAACTAGAGATAGGCAGAGAAAAAACATTGTCCCACCATCAAGGTGTGAAGACTACTTAGCTTTGAATACTACTGATTTGTCTAATGATGCAGAACCCTCAACCTTTGAGGAAGCAATTAGTTGTTCTAAAGCTAAGATGTGGATAGAAGCTATGAATGAAGAGACTGATTCACTAGTGAGAAATAATACATGGGAGTTAACATCCTTGCCAAAAGGATGCAAACCAATTGCATCCAAATAGGTGTACAAGCTGAAGGAAGAGTTTTCTAATGATCAAGGACCTAGATTTAAAGCTAAGTTGGTTGCTAAGGGCTTTACACAGAGGCCAGGTGTTGATTTTAATGAAATTTTTTCTCCAGTGGTTAAACAGACTTCTATCCGATTATTATTGTCGATTGTGACTCAAAAAAACTTAGAGTTGGAGCAACTAGATGTTAAAAAATCTTTTCTATATGGCTTTCTAGAAGAAGTTATCTACATGAGCCAACCGAAGGGTTATGAGGTAAAAGGGAAGGAACATTGTGTGTGCCTGCTGAAAAAATCTATATATGGCCTTAAACAGTCCCCAAGATGCTGGAACAGACGGTTTAATGACTTTGTTGAGAAGAATGGTTTCCACAGAAGCTTCTATGATAGCTGTGTTTATATAAATATAGAGTCCTATACTCATTCTATCTACTTGCTTTTATATGTAGATGATATGTGTCTAGCAGAAGCAACAATGAAAGAGATGAATAAAGTAAAAGATCTACTGAAATCAGAGTTCGAAATGAAAGACATGGGAAATGCAACAAGAATAATTGGCATTGACATTATTAGAAACAGAAAAACAAGTATTCTAAGCATTGATCAGTCACAATACTGCAGTAAATTGTTGAAAAGGTATCAAATGATAGAGGCAAAAGCTATGACTACTCCAATAGCCAACCATTTCAAACTTTCAAGAGAGAATTCACCTAAAGATTCAGACATTGAGCATCAGCAAATTATGTCAACAGTTCCTTATTCCCAAGTTGTGGGAAGTTTGATGTATTTAATGGTGTCCACAAGACCTGACATAGCCTATGCTACTAGCCTAGTGAGTAGATACATGGCTAATCCAGGTAAGAGGCACTGGGAGGCTACAAAGTGGATTATGACGTACCTAAAGGGTACTACTAATGTTAAACTAAAGTACCAACAGCTATCAGACAGTGAACCAGAGCTGGTTTGTTATATAGACTCAGATTATGCAAGAGATCTAGACAAGAGGAGGTCATTATCAGGGTATATCTTCCTATTTGGAAGATGTGTCCCAAGCTGGAAGGCTACCTTACAATCAGTAGTAGCTCTTTCTACTACTGAAGTAAAGTTCATAGCATTATCAGAAGCAGTGAAGGAAGGCCTATGGCTAAAGGGTCTCCTAAGTGATTTCGGAATTAAACAAGACACAGTGAAGATCTTTTGTGATAATCAGAGTACAATTCATTTGTCAAAACATCCACAGTACCATAACAGAACAAAAAATATTGATATGAATTATCATTTAATACGAAAGCAGATAGAAGCTAAACAGATTGAAGTTCTGAAAGTTCATACCACTGAAAATGCCTCCGACATGTTGACAAAAACAGTCACTCAGCTCAAGCTCCAAAAGTGCCTTGATATAATAGGGTTTGAGCTGAGAGACAAAGGTTAAAGCAGAGAGACAGTCAGATCAAAGAAGTTGAAGGAAGAATGAAGTTCATTTCAAGGTGGAGATTGTTAAACAGAAGTGAAATTAACTTCATTCGGTTACAGATTTTGTTACAAACCTAGCTACCTTTAAATACTCTGAATAACTAATTTGTAAAGAGAGTGAGAGTAGTTGTAATTGAGTGATTACACTATCTTGAAGCAATCTTGAATAAAAACTCCGTTAGCTTCTCCGTGGACGTAAGCCTCCCTTGGTCGAACCACGTAAACGATAGTGTTCATTTTCTTCTTCTTATCGTCTTCCTCTTTCGTTTACCCCCTTGACCCAAACGATCATGTAGCTTTAGCAAACAATCGTCTAGCTTTTAACCAACGATCGTTTAGATTTTACCCAACGATCGTTTAGCTTTTACCCAATGATCGTTTACTTCTGCAAGCCTCATCGTGTAGACGACCATCGTTTAAACGACCCTCGTCCAGACGACATCGTCTAGACGACTCCTGCCTTATCGTCTATATTTGACCCATGATTTACCTCCATCGCTTAGACGATCGAAGACTCCTCGCTCCAGCGAATTCCGACAGCCTCTCAGTGTTCCTCTCTTTTATTTTCTCTCTATCTTTCTCTACAAAAGGAAAAGAAAAGATTAGTCAATCGAAAGGTTTTTCAAGCAAAAGTTTGTGGTTCTAATCTCAGCCATTAAAGTGTAAGGCCAAGATCGTACATCACACGGTTTGTACATCCTGTATGCGACCTAGTGTTTGTGTGAAGCATCGAGGGATATCCGATAGTCGTGTATGGGCCATCATTCACTCTAGGCCCGGAAAGACTTTGCATATCTGTCTTGCTTTCTGCCTACTTTTTGCATATCAAGCCCAACAGTTTTTTAAAAACTTCAAAAAAAAATTCCCTCATAAATGAAAGCAAGTATCGGTAAGAAGCTTCAAAGGAGAAAGCAAGGTATATATTGTTGGTGTTGACAATCAACAAGCAGAATAATCTAGATCTTAAGCACTCTAATTCTATTAATTTCAACAACCAAGCAAGCTTGTTTATAACTAAGAAATAAGGTTTCTAAAATTACCTTTGACTCTTCAATCCTTCAATTCCAGCTTGAATTCTACTCTCCAATAAGTCGTAGACTACCACTTGAATCTTCCCCACTATCCTTTTAGCCTTTAAATTGGGTGGTGGAACCCAAAATGAGACTGGATTAAGAGAGATTTAGAAGAATATTTAGGTGTTTTTTCAAGAACAAAAGAAAGCTTTTCTCTCTTCTCAAAACCCAGATTGCATCGCCTCTTCTCAATCAATAAAATTGAATTTTGTTAAAAAATCTATTTGTTTTTATCAAAATTAACATGGAAACCAGATTGCATGTATGAATGACACTAAGTAACTAGGATTGAGTGTAATTGAAGGTGTATTAAGTGGGAAAATCCCACTTAATCATATTTTTATCAATTTTCAAATTTTAATTTAAATTTGATAAATTCAAATTAAAACAATAATTGATTTTAATATTTGTATTTTCATAAAATTCAAAGTTTCAATTTTAAATAAAATTAATTAGATAATTAATTAAACTATCTAATTAATTAGTAATTTAATATCCAATATTAAATTATTAAATCACCAGTTCCACAATTATGAATCATCATTCATGTATGCAATATTTAAATCATATTTAAATATTCTCCAACTCTCCAATTTCATTTAATTCAATAATTAAACATTTAATTATATCACATAAGGTTCAAGTATTCATGAGCTATAGCCGAGGTTTAGTTAGTTTATTGGATTTAATTTTTACAAGTGCAATTTATATATTCAATAACAGTTTTATCGAATAAACATCAATAACATCTTTATTGCAAATAGAATATGTTTAACTTTACAAACTGCGAATTTTAGGATATACAACCTGTTGGGCTAATTTAGGGACGCGTTTTGTTTTGTTTTATTTTTATTATTTAAGGACTGATGGGTTTGAACATGAAATCATGCGTTAGACATAATTGATGCGTTTGCTCCCATACGTCTGAGGTCATGCATCGGAATGATGATGCGTTAATCTTAAAATGCAATGATTACATGTTCCTATCACAAGTTTTCTTATGCTTGTGCCAAGTATAACACAAACGCAAGTTTCTCAGACAATCCGAGGTCAAACATGGGGACTTGTCACTCAATAATATTTGTGAGGTGATGCGTTTAAGGCGATGAATAAGAATAAAAATAAAGCGAAGAAGGTTTAAATGTTTTACACACTACTCCTACTCCTAACTAAATAAATTGAGCAATAGAAGATTTGCAATGAGAATAAGTAGAGATACAACAACCAATAACGCATAGTAATGTTTACTATCTTAAATTGCCCTAGTAATCCCAGCTAGTTGCACTAATACATCACACCTTTCGGTGGTCAGCCGCATGACTATATCTCTATAGTGCATGGTTGCGTCGAGCATAAGATTGTGCCTATCTCTAGGAACAATACGAACCTTGCTTAGTGCGTTTCGTCCGTTACCTTCTTAGGCAGTTAGACGCGGCTACTTAACTTATAAACAAGCAATGCAGCATCCCATAGACAGGCGTTGCCACAGCCTTTCACCAAGCAAAAAGGATTAACTCACTATACTCGCACAACACACACCTCTCGGTTGCTACATGCGTCCTATCTCTAGGCTACACGATTAAGCATGTAATTGACTTTGATAAATAAACGCTGAAGATAAACTATGATAGAGATGAAGATGATGAAGAAGACGGTAATGAAGGAATTAAGATTTGCATTGATCACAAAATATCTTAATATCTCAAGCTAAAATGTAATACAATACAGAGATTAGAAGGGAGATAAAGGACTCTGTGTCAAGGCTGCCGGTAGTGCCATGGCTGAATGGTGGAGATGTCTCTTTCGAGCTCTATCTCCGGCGAATGCTCCGATCGTCACTCGGTCTGGGTTGTGGAGATGAAGAGTTCTCACTGGAAATCTCTTTCAAGCTCTCATCTGTGATCACAAACTTCTACCTTGAGGCAGAAGCTCGGATGTCTCAAAATGAAGGTCAGGGGCTATTTATAGAATTTGGATGTCAACAGCTGTAATGATGAAGGTATGGTTCACTGTTGCTTTTATCGCGGTATGGACATTGTCACATCGCCTTATCTTATTGATACTCTCAAAGTATGCGTCCGAGCTGAATTTAGCCAAAGTTATCAATGTGTTCTACCCATCTTGCAATCTTTTTTTATGGCTGTCAATCTGTGGCCGCAATCTCTATTTGTTCACCGCATTCTCCATGCGTTGGACGCATGCGATTACTGCAACTTCCATGCATTGGACGCATGGAGTTGCCGTCTGCGTTCGTCTTTTACTGTCGCCTTGCTTCAGCGCATGCGTTTGTCTGTGATTGCTTATTACAAACGCATACGTTTGATTCCTGCAATAACTATAAAAATAGGCACTTTGGCACAGAATAACGCATAATATTGGGTCAGTGAAGTTTTTGGTACTTATCGGCACAAAACTCAATTTTTCACAAATTCTAAGTATTATCACTACGTTGTCTACCTGTTAGCCCTCATAATTCTAAATAAAAGGCTTATAATAACTGGCATTTCTGCCAATTATCACAATCCTACCTGTATATTGGTATACAACACTATATATTTGAATTTTCTAGAAAGAAACTAGGGTATATTTGATAAGTACATGAACAAGAAAATTCGTACAATATATCGTCTTATATACAAAAAAAATATATGTGATGCACATTTACATTGTTTTAGTATATTTGTAAACAGACCAAAAAAAATTTATGACATATACGATGTACATTTATATTTTTCAGTATATTATTAGTATATTCTACATATACATGAGATCTCAATAAAGAGATCTTCACTTAGGAACATGGAAGAAAATAAACGAAATCTTCCAAAATGAAGGAAACATTAATTTGAACTATCATGCATTAAATGAATATCAACCGGAATTAGTAAATAACAAAAACAAAGTCAAAATTTAGAAATGATATTAATAAGTAAATAATTAGATATTTCAAAATTTTATTTACAAGAGGTAATGTGAGTAATGATATTTTTTTAAAAAAATAAAATTCTTATATAATTAATAGTAGTCCATAAATGATATATTTTTTATTTTAAGATATTACAAAATTAAATAGAGAAAATGTATCAAAAGAGCAAGAATGTCCCAAAATATTACTAAAATCTAGTTACGAAAATGGGCAAATATGAAATTATACCCCTAAATTTTGGGATTGTATTAATTTAAACCCTAAATTAATAATTGTATCAATTTAAACTCTAAACTTTTGGAGTTGTATCAATTTAAACCCCAAACTAATAATTGTATCAATTAAAACCTGAATTTTCATAAGTATATAAATTTAAACCTTAATATTTCATAATTATATCTATTTAAACCCCAAAATTTCATAAGTTACAAATAAAACACTGAGGGTTTGAATTGATACACTTATGAAAGTTCAGGGTTTAAATTGATAAGTTTATGAAAATTCAGGGTTTAAATTGATACAATTACTAGTTTGAGTTTTAAATTGACATATTTATGTAATTTTAGGGTTTAAATTGATACAAATATTAGTTTAGAGTTTAAATTGATACAATTATTAGTTTAGACTTTAGATTGATACTACTCATAAAATTTAGGAGTATAAATCGATAGTTACTCTATAAAATAACACAAAATTTTAAAACATCTGTAAAATATTAATTATGTTGTTAACCACAAACTAAATTGAAATCATAAATGTACATATGAGACTTTTAAAACAACAAACGACCAAATTAAGGGGTTGTTTGGTTTAAGCACTACTACAAGAATAGTGTTTCTTGACGTTTTTTAAATGTCAACAATGACTTTTCTTTATTTTTTAAAAATTTCAAGGAAGTCGGTGTCAAGAATGCTAATTTTCTTGACGTTTTAAGAACGCCAAGAAAATTGACACTTAACATTTAAAAAACGTCAAGAAAAATAGACACTTCACATGTTTGAAATGTCAAGAATATGGGCATTCCTGACAAGGAAAAAACGTCAAGAAATTTTGTTAACTCAACAATGAAAAAAAGTCAAGAAATTTGCTAGTGATTTTGATCCAAAAACCACATTTGATATATATATGACATATATTCATCAATCAAATAAACAATATACACGCATTGACAAACTTATATATCCAACCAAAAACCACCAATATCTCTTTATAAAAACTTAACTTCTTTAACATTGTCAATAGTACAACCTAAGGAACATAATTCTAACAGTCAACTATATGGACACTTCCAAAACAGTATAAGGAACATAATTCTAATAGTCAACCCAATATAAACAGTTTTAAAAAATACATTTCCAAAAATATTAAAACTAGTATCGAAGGCTTAATGGTCTTTGATTACCCAGTCAAGTTGGTCATGGATTTGCCAAAGTGAATTACCAATCCAACATCATCCAACGCCTTCCAACCATTCGTCCAAATGACAAGGTAAATCCATTTATCCTCAAATCATCTGACGACTCCATAACTAAGCTTCAGATACCCAATCTGCACGATTTGAAGTGAAATGATAAGCATTAAGAAGAAGACTTGATACGCTACTTTAAATTACTCGAAATCCATCCGAAGCTTCAAATGAATAAAAGAAAATATATTTTAATAAATAATTAATTAAGTTCAACATTAGTACTTTTGAATTTAATTAGATAATATAAGAAAATATATTTTAATAAGTAATATATTATATAAAAAGTGAAACATGAGATAAAATATGATATTTTAATAGAGAATACTAAAAAAAGTTTTATAAATATGATATGTTAATAATGAATGAAGTAACATAAATTAATCACTATATATAATTAACGGATTACAAATAAACAATAATGAATAAAATAATAAATTATTATTATTAAAAAATACATTTTTGTACTAACTAAATTTAACCAAATAATTTATTAAATAAATTAAATATATTTAAGACATTTTTAGCTAATTAATTACTTAATTATGTAAAAAAAATAATTGTATTCATATAATAAATTGTTAGGTAAATATTTTAATAGATTATCTTTTATTTATTAAAATATATTTTTATATTAATTTTGTTAAATTAATATCAATTAATTAATTAATTATATTCCAAATGAAATTATATATAAAATGAAAAATAGATGGAGAAAGGAAAAGAGAAAACCTACCGTTTTGAAAGGAAATAGAAAATCTTTATTTGTGGAAAATGAGGATACTTGAGAATAAGCTTTTCTAAGGTAAAAAGTTAAAAAATGTAAAACAAACATGAAATTTGAATGTCTGTATCAATTCTCATAAAATGCACAAACATATATTTAGAGCATTCCATTCCATTCTATTTATGAAAAAATTTACTATACCTCTAAACTTGTTTAATCGTATCAAATTTTCCTCTAAATTTTTTATTTTGTCGAATTGGTCTCAAATTTAGAGACAAATGGTACACTACCTTAAATTTAAAAATTGGCTACAACCATATCTTTTGTGCATTAAACATATTTAAATTTGTATTAAATTTGATATTATTGAAATGAGTGAGTATTTATCTCAATTTTCATATTATTTTTTCTTTGTTAAAATTAGCGGATAAATTAGTGAAAATTAAATAAATAGAAAAAAGTTGATTTAACTTTAAATTTCAATTCGATGAAGCTCTATATTTCAAATGAAAATTGATATAATCGGACGAGTTTATATATAAAAATTGTTTTTTTTTTTTCTTTTGTTAATAAATGTTAATAAAATATTGTTTTGAATTATTTTAGTTTCTCGATGCGCAGAAAGTGCAAAGTAAGAAACTGAGAAAGTAGAAACTAGAAACAAATGGACAAGAAAAAAATAATAAATAATGGTGAGAAAACTCACATTTTGTTGGATTGATGTGTGTTTGTCTAAAATAGATGTTATTAAAATTTTAATTTCGTTTCATTATAAAACCAACTAACATAAAAGGGATTTATGGAATAGTGGATCCAAAATTTCATGTCAACGGAACACAAATATATATAAAATTAAAAGTTTAATCTATAAATTTTTAAATTTGTATTTATATATACTTTCTTAAATTTTTTAAAATGTCTAATAGATACATGAATTCTAGATTTTTGTGTGTAATGGAATCTTAAAAATATTAATTATGTATCCAGTAAGTCTACTACATATTTGAAAATTTTAGAAATTAAATGTTATATTATGCTTAATTGGAACGATTAGATAACTTTTAAAAATTAATTCATCTATTAATTATAAAATTTAAAGTTTAAAGTTCTATTAGACACAAACTATTTCTTTTTATCTTATGAAACAGTTAAACTTTTTATTTAACCTTCATATAACTATAATCTAGATATATTATCATAAAACTGTTCTAGATATAAGATATCTAGATTAAGTAATACTAATTACAATATTATAATAAATGTTTGTAAAATTATTCATCTAAATATATAAGCAAAAGTCATTCTAAAATAATTCTACAAGGATCTAAAAATATTATTATATTTCTATAAGCATATGAGAGGAAATTAAAAAAAATAATTAAATTTTCCCAACCTGTTTCAAAGGTACTAAAAATAAAAATATTATCTATTTTTAAAAATTAAAAATTAGAAATTTAAATAAAATGTAAATATATTGGATGTATAAAGTTTTCATGAATCGAACATTAGATTTCATGTGTGCATTCAAAAAAAGCATGCTCCGTTTACACCACTGAATCAATGCTTAGCCAATAAACGGAATAATATATATTAAATAAAGCTACAAATTTTTATATTAATGAAAATTAATATACATATATATAAAACGTCGTTAATTGAGGTCCTATCCCTAGATTCATGCTAATGTCATTATTAATTAATCTTTATGTATTGTTTTTTTTTTTTAATAAAAAATGTTTCAAATATGGATTAATTATACCATCTTTGAAGGAGTCGATGTTAATATCATTATTAGGGGGGCAAAACCTCACCACCTCAAACCAATTTTTTTGGGATGAAAATGTCCATTTGAGTAGTAATAATTAGTTGGTTGTCTCAAAAATAATAATAATAATTTATTATTATAATAATATAGTTGGCCCAATAAAATGTCCAAAACAATTGTAAATGTAAATGGGACAAATTTTATTGTGAAAACTTGAAAAAGAAAATGCAGCTTTACATATGAAAAAGAAAATTGTAAGTTTGAATCTAACTAGAATGTTGTTTTTCTTCGTGCGATCCACTCCTAATAGAATGAAAATTCCTTATTTAAGCAAGAAACAGGAGATCAAAATAGGGATAAAATTTTATCCATTAGCTCAACTGAAATGGAGATGAGAGTGCAAATATTCTTTGTATCTTTGACCTCAACTTCTATCCGTCATCAACCTCATTTTGTCCCTAATGTCGGATAAACGATGAACAAGCTGCCGCAATGATTAAAGCTTTCAGACGAACAGCGGCCGATAAACGGCAGATTGATTTCCTTTCAAACGAACGAACAGCTGAATGATTAAAAGGGGGAAAACTAAAAACTCTTGCCCTCGAGTGAAAGAAAGAGGTGAAAAGTAAAAGGCCTTACAACGAAAGGAAGATTCGTCGCATGGCCCCATTAATTACAAAGCCCAGTCAATCAAAAAACGTAAAAATACTTGCGACCAAACAATCTTTCATCACATTATGTAACTAAATGGACTTTCATCACAGGCCGTGGAGTGTCAAACCTCCCATCCATTAATTGAGCCTGCAACTAAAGCCCAATTAGTTATGTTTAGTCGCATAATGTGACGATGTGGACTTTCGTCGTATGCCCTGAAGCACCAAACCTCCCACCTATTAATTGGGTCACAACGAAAGCCCAATTAGTCACAAAGATACTTGAATCGGACATATGTTTTGCCGCATCCAACATCATCAAGCAACGACTATTGATGTTAAACGTCGCATACTTGTGACTTTTGTTCATTTTGTCACATGGTTAGAGACAAAATTAATATTTCGTCGCTAATAATGTGACGATTGTAGAATAGTCGCAAGTAATTCGTTGCTAAAGGTTGAATTTCTTGTAGTGTATCCATTCTACTTTCTGTCCTTTCAAGATAGTCAAACACGAGAACAAACACCATTCTAAGCTGAAATAAATTTGTTGATTCTTTCAAAACTTTTTTAAAGAAAGGTCCATTTCAACTTCTAAGAAGTCCCAGATTAATTAATTTAGGAGAAAATTACGGTACATAACTGAAGACAACAATTTTCATTGGTAATGAGGCCTTTTGTGTGAATCCAAACGCAAAATTATGAAAGTATATGCTTAAAGTAGACAGTATTGTATTATTGTGAAGGTATATGAAGGTTTGTTGTCCCTAACACTATGTTTCTTGTTCTATCAATGGTGGGAGTATAATTGTATGAGCAAAGGCCAAAAAATTGCATAAGTCAACAAATTTGAGAATTGGGTCGAGCGTGAACTTCTACTTTTTATGTCAAATACATCTAGGTCCCTTAAACTTTATAAATGTAAACTACATCCTTAGACCTTCAATTTGTATCTAAAAGAGTTCATGAACTTTCAAGTTTAATTAGTTTTTGACTTATTTGACATTTTAAAAAAGTCAAGACTATTGGACACAATTGAAAGTTTGATGTCCTATTAAACTTTTTTTTAAAAAAAAAAAAACTTATATATTTGTTCATGTTTTTTTTTTTTTAATGTTAAATATGTTAGGGATGAGGTAGAAAATTTAAAGTTTAGGCCATGTTTGGTAAACATTTGATTTTTTGTTTTTGTTTTTTAAGCCTATTTCGTCTATTTTTGTGATTTGCAATCTAAGTACAATGGTTAAATACTTAGTTAAATTCCAAAAACAAATACAACTTTTTTAAAGCTATTTTTCTTAGTTCTCAAAATTTGGTTTCGTTTTTTAAACCATTAATAAAAAGTAGATAATAAAGGAATAAATTTGAAGGTACAGGTAGTATCGATAGACTTAATTTTCAAAAACAAAATAGTTATCAAAGGAGACCTTAGCGATTCATTTGACTTTTTAAAAGTTTAGAAACATCTAAGATATACCAAAATGAATATTCAACAACCTATTAAATACTTTTTAATTCCATAAATCTATGAAGCATAAATATGGAAGTGTATAAGCTAAACTTTAAAAAATAATAATAATAATTAAATTAAAATTTAAAAAATTTTAAATTTTTAAAAAAAATTAAAAATCCACAAACCAAATCATACATAACAAATCCTCATAAATTTGGGGAGGAACTGACGGAGGAAAACAGGAGGCCAAAAAAAAAAAATCCTAAAATGTCTTCCAAATAATATAACAAAAAATGCTCACCCATCATAAAAACTAAACTAATCTCGATAGAAAGAGTAATGATTAGATGCAACATAATACCATACATCTACTTTTTAATATATAGTAGAAAGAAAATATAAATAATTTAATTTCTTAAAAATTGACACATGACAAATTTTTATGGGATGTTGTCTTGGTTGTATTAAACTTCATCCAAATTTTTTTTTTTTTTGGTTCGATAAAAAACTAAAAGTAAAAGACAACTCACTTAACTTGAAAATCAAAATTTTAATATCAACCACCATATTCCTATATTTCATAAGAACCAAAGATGAGTTGTTTTGTATATTAATCACCTCTCGAAACTATCTGATTGAATAATAAGATGCAAGCTAAAGAGCAAGTTCATCACTATTAACACATTCTGAATATTTTTAGTGCATGTTTGAGAGTAATTGTAAAATTGTTTAAATCAATTTTGTCATGTTTCAAATCACTCCTTTAATCATTCAAAATTAATTTAATATTTAACTATACACTTTTAAATACAGTTTTTATATCATCAAAGTTAGTTTTAATTGGTTAAAAACATGTTTCATAGTGATTTTCAAAATGATAATATTAACCATCTTAGAATCACTTTCAAACTTGTCTTTAATTCATAAACTAAACTTATAAATTTAACCATTTTTCCTATAATATTTCATCATTCGCCCCATTGACACCCACTTTCATTTTTTATTGCATTATTTTTTTTTCCATTTTTTTTTTAATAATGAGTGCAAATAAAATGGTCAATTTTCCTTCACCCTTGGAATTGTGCAAGATTCTATATCGCAAGAAATTGTCGAATGGTGAATTTCAAATGGTCAAAAGCTACTCTTCCAATTGGAATATATATTCACTTTAATTATTTATCAATTCTTGAAATGTTCATTTAGGAAATATAAGTTATAAAAAAACAACTCAATTAGATGTGAATCACTTTTTAAATATTAGAACCAAAAATTAAAGTTTATTATTAAGATTTTAAAAAATCAATTATTATGTCTTTAGAAAAAAAAAAATCTACCAAGAACATTATGAAATAGCCAAATTATCTCTATCCCCACCACAAAAATTGGCGTTATTATATATGTCTAGATTCCTTTCACGAACAATCTTGTTATTCCGTATTGCACGACTTATTATAAATACTAATAAAAGCGATGCTAAATTTTCACGAACGATTTGACTTGACAAAATTAAATTTTGTTTTGATAGCAACGATGTGTGCTTAATTATTAGGAAGGGGAAAGGGGGGAAAATGAAATAATAGTATAGTCACAACCTTATTTTCTCCAAAAAAAAATAATAATAATAATAAATAAATAAATAATAAAAAGAAGACGATAAGTATAATAATGGAGTATTAATTTTAAATAGGGTTAGAAGAAAATAAATAAACTAGGTCCCCCAACCGCCCATTTCAAAGGACTTCACGGACGTACCTCAGCCGATAGTACGACATGACGAACCAATGTGAGCATTAAGGTAAGGCGACGTGTCGTTTTGGACAAGTTTGGCTTGCTTTTTGCACCCACTCTAGGGCACAACATTGAACAAGTGGGCCCAACCCAGCTCGGACCATTTCTACTAATGGGCTCTCTCAGGCCCAATTTACGCGTTTCCCAAAACTTGTGGTTTGAGCCATATGAATTCTCCGCTTGACACGTCACCTTGCGGGACTTTATTGGAATTTTTCATTTGTAGGACTAGGAGGCCATTTGACTTGGTCTACCACGACAAAGTTTGGGAAAATTTTTAATATTACGGGAGTACCATAAATATTAATGGATTTTGCATTAATGACGGTAGGTCTCACTAGTCGCTTGTTATTTAAAAGTGGTGCATGCACAATATATTTCTCCCTAAACTTTTTTGGAAAATTTATAGTCTTACAATAATACATATTACTTTCATTCATAATTTGACATGTCATTAAATGGTATATTAATTTATTTTGTCGATATTAAATTATTCTTCAATGTTATTATCATGACAAGTAATGGGTTGAGGCAATATAAAAAACTTTTCCTATTATATTAGTTTTGAAAGTTTGTCAAGTCAAATCATTCTAAAATAAAGGTTTAAAATTTATTTTAGTCCAGTCAAAGAAAATTATTTTAGTCTTTCTTTGTTTAGTTGATATTTAAGTGGACAAATTTTTTTAACTAAAAGGTTTAAACAAAATAAACTCAAGTTAGAATGGTGTTGTATACTTGAGTAGTTGTTCCATAAGAACAACAAGACATTTTAAATACAACTCAAATATTCCATTATTAAAAATTGTAAGGTCAATAAGATTTGTTTAAAATTATATGGCTCACATTTAGTAATCATTTGGCTTTTCTTTTAATATATATATATATATATATATATATATATAAAAAGTAAGCTTGTAACACCTCTTTTATCTTTAGTATTTTGTTATCTACACATAGAGTTTCTAAAATAACTTGTTTTTATTAAGAATTTAACTCTCTTGCTTAGGAAACATAAAAAATATAGTAAAAATTTGAGAAGAAACAAACACCATTTTCAAAAACCAAATGGTTGCCGACGGGGCCTTGCCTTTTTTATTTTAGTTTTAAAATTTAAATTTGTAAACATCAATACTTCCTCCTATGAATTTCTTCATTTTATTGTCTATTTTTAAAATGTGTTTTAAGATCAAGCCAAATTTTGAAAAAAAAAAAATTAAAAAGATGGTTTTGTTTTTGAAATTTAACTATGAAACCAAATGTTTGGGGAGGAAAAAATGAACATAGTAAAGAAATTATAATAAAATAACACAAAATAAAAAAAAAATAAAAAATCAAACACTAAATAGTTATCTAATATGACCAAAATTATTTTAACACTTAGAGTTGAGTTAATCTCATAACAATTCATTTTATGTTCACAAATACAACACAACTTTATAGAGCTTCTTCATTGTTTAGTACAAAACTTTTTCAAAACTAAAACAAGAACATAAAGACGTAAAGATTCGAACTTCAAAACTTTTCTTAACACTAGCGATTGATCTCAATTTTAATTTTGACATAATAGAACCGACTAATTGAATGAAGTTAGTGAACCATGCTGGGGGCCCCTATGCAAATACTACATTGAGTGTTGCTAGTCAGTTTTTGTTTAGGATGGTTAGATTTTTTATTTCTCGTTGGATGGACCCCTTAGTTGCAATTGAAGAACCACACATGAAATTAAAATATTTTGAAGTTAAATGTCGAGAAAAGTTTCCTTAAGAACATCAAAATCAATGACAACATTTTTCAAGATCCGACATAGACTGAGTTGTGAGATTTAAATTGGAAAAATACATTTCAAGATTGACCAAAATATTCGGGAGATGGACTTGGACATAATGTTCCGTGTCATTGAAAATGTCTTCAGTTTTAAATTATACTTTCAAGCAAAAAAAATAAAGAAATAAATATATAATCAAAATGAACCTCGCTCAATTAGTATAAAACTTGTACTATCTATCTTGAAGGTAGATGTTCGACTACCCACTTTACATGTTAACAGAAAGAAATCAAATATCGAAATTACATAAATAATTGCTAACAAAATTAAACTAAATATATTTGCAAGAAGATAACAGCAAACCTAAATATAGTTCAAAAGTAAAACAAAAAAAAAAAAAAAACGTAAAATGCTGCCTTTACAGTTCTTGGCTTCCATGTACTTTTTTAGGGTTCTTATATTAGGGTTCTCATATTTTGGGAGAAAAAATATGGATTTGTAGATTTCAGAATATTATACTTTTCCCTTTTATCCCTAACTTTTATGTTTTGTTTCTATTTGGTTATTATTTTATCTTCCATTTTCCATGGACCCATCAGAGTCTATTAAGGTGAAGATTGCTGCTATTGCAAATTCATTTGGTCTTTTTTTATTTATTTTTTTTTTTTTGTCCCTAATTAATAGTGACTTGTGTATTCCTTTTTCCCTTTTAGTTCTTAGTTTGGGCGTTTATGAAGTTATTTTGAAAAATAATCAAACTGCTACTAGTTTATTACTCCAACCATTTTTAAGGTCAAAATTCTAACAACATTGAAGAGTCATATACTTGAAGAGATTTTGATCAAACAATCCTTCCAACTTTCAACTTCGAAAAGCCTATCATCTCTTCTCAACAAATTCACCATCAAAAGGACATTCTGTTTCATACTAAAAATTACTAAAACAATGGTGGCAACAGAGGCCCTGGCCTCATCCAAAATCATCATGGTTATCTTGTACAGGCAAAGATAAAAAAGAGAACAATTAAACAGATTTCCAACTAAAGAGATGAAATCTTGGGCATAGCATTCCCGACTTCCACATGCATCGGTAACGGTACTCTACTTTTAACTGCTGATTTCTCTATCAACTTTTGTTCTCTTGGAGCTAGGCATTTCTGGCACGCTACTTCTCTGCTGGAACATGGGGTCGTGCTGATATGCACAATTGGCTCCATGTCGACATCCTCTTGAACTGTTAAAATATATGCAAGGCTTCATTATCTTGAACTTCCCGTCTCTTGATGGCTGGTTTTGTAAGAACTCCTGGTTTGTGCCTGATGGCTGGTTGTGACGGCTCCCAAATTGCTGCCGAGGGGGATCGTCTTGTCTCTCCCCTCCATGTCGCTGAATCAAACTTTTATAGTAATTCAAGTCCTTCATTGGGGCTCCAGTGGAGGGCAGGGAAGAAACCGGTACACCCCTTGAGGAAGGGTGTGCGTTCGGGACAGGTCCTACACTCCCTCCATTTGGTTGAGAGAAAAAATGACTGCTCGATGAAGGCGTAACGGTGACATTGGTTTCAGACATATGCATATGTACAAGTGGTGGGTCAGGAGACGATATTGGCTTTTGAGTGCTAGTAACAGCACCAGAATCCACAACCAGCTGTTCAATCATTTTTGGATTGTTGAGAATATTGACAAGCAATTCGCGGTCAATCGAGTTGCCTACCTCATTGCTCTTCACAAGTGCACTGAGTGCTGCTGATGCAGCAGCTACAACATCACGTTCATTACCAAGATCCATTCCAGCCATGGAACTCACACTAGAAGTAGAAGACATCGTATTCAGTAAAGCATGTTGAGATGTGGATGTACCAGCAGGAGCGAATAGGGAGGGCTGTGCACTCATAAGGACAGCGGCAGGAGTTGCGTAATCGGAGGAGGTCTCGGTTGTTCCATCTTCGTCTTCAACTGGAGTAATGGGAATCAGAGGTGTCTGACTGTCATCGACATTGGCACGTTCTGAATCAGGTACTACGGAAGGGCTGTATGGATGCAAACCAAATGGTTTTTCAGTATAAAGAATAACAAACAAACCAATGCCAAATCAGAATTACAAGGTGCAAAGGAAGTAATCAACTTAGGAGGAATTGCAGATGCCCGAGGATAAACCGCTTCAAGTACTCTCATCTCTCTCTGATTTTCAACATCTACCTCTTGGCTTTCTTCACCAACAACCACTCGCCACGTCAAATTCAGCACAAACTACGGGAATAAACATTAAAAGGAAAAGAGAAAAAAAACTGCCATGGGACAAAGAGCATGAATTTCATGTTAAACTTGCAGAGCCAAAGTTCTAGTTCAACATAAAATTGAAAACAAAATCACTACTTACCTTAGGTGGACATCTCCATTGATTTACAGGAATTTGTGAGAGCTTAATCTGCCACTGATTCTCTGGATGAGCTACTTCAAATCCAGGAGGCAAAGTGTCGTCAGAACCTGAACCAGTTGAATGCAAGAGCCAGGATGCCTTTGCCTGAAGGTGATCTTGAGCACCCAATCCCACTTGGGAAGGACAATCTTCAGACAAGAACAACCTAACCTGCAAACAAAAGATGCATATATTTCCCATTAGGGCAAGAGCATACAAAAGACATTCATACAAAAGGAGTCAAATTAGAACCTGAACTAGCTACAATGTGTGTATATATATAAAATATACATACATACATACATACATATATGTACATATACATACCATCTAACAAACTCTCATCCAAAAGAACAAGGCCTGAGGGATGATTACAGAAACTTTTAGAAGGTGAAGGTTCACTTCATGAAAGGGTATAGGCTACTCTTCAATAAATATGTTCTTTGTTTAATATCCGTGAGTGTCCGGGCCAACGTATACGCACCTCAACTAAACTCATGGGACAACCCGCCTGACCCTATAACATTTAGGTGTCTAGAAAACTCGTAGGATATTAAATCCTACATAGGTGGCCAACATGGATAGAACCCTTGACTTCTTAGACATTAATTAAGGGAATGTCCCCTTATGTTATAGAACATAGATTGGATGAACATAATCGCTTACTAATAAGCATATAAATAATAATACAATTATAGAACTTTTATTTACTAATATCAACAATTTATATAAAATCAACATGATGTTAGCATAATGTTGTTACTTTTTAAACTGAATAAACATACATAAAACTTAAAAGTATTGTTGTATTTTATTAATATATAAAATGAAATTGCATTATAATCATAAAATATGTTAGGGTTACATTTCTTTTATAAAGCGAACTTAAAATATTTCAGAATAAAGCAAAATGACACGTACAAAATATATGTGAATGACCAAACTACTAACAAGTTAAATATGACATTCTCATAGAATATTAGGAATTTAACGACATCATAACATTTAATATAGATAGAAATACGAGAACCCATATATTAGATAATTATTTTAATAATAAACAAGAAAAGACCAAACCAACCAATTGGAAGATCTTAGAGCCTCCCTACATGTAAACTCAAGCCCAAACAACTCAAACCGTCAAACCATTGCCTTCCTATGTCCTCTCCCACCTCGTCTAAGTATAACCAACTCCTACTAGCAAATTCCTTGGCTAATAACTAATATACCCTTAGAATATTTCTAATGTCTACCCTTATAGTATTCCTAAATCCTAACAGATACATACTCTACAAGAGTTTATTCCAGTAAATGTGCAAGACTAGTAGCATTTTCAACCAAACAAAAAAAATGAAGGTCCTATCTTACACAAAATATTAAGCAGCCTCGACGCATTTCTCTTGAAGTGAGTGTACCCCCCAATGTAGTATGAAGTGTAAACCTTAATCTAAATACAGAATCAGGGACAGCTCATGTCAATAAACTGTCACTTTCTTAACTAAAGATTTTAAAGGCACCAATTAACATCACAAATGTCGGTGGTTTGAGCCACCACCTCTGCAATTGTTGAACATGAACTCAAAAGTACGGAATCAGTGAGAAAAATATAAAATGTTGTATAGAACAATTAATAAGGAGGGTAAAGTACATGTTAGGTCCTTGAGTTTAATAAGGAGGGTAAAGTACATGTTAGGTCCTTGAGTTTAAGGTTAAGATTCTATTTAGTCCCTAAGTTTCAAAAACTAACAGTTTAGTCCCTAACTTTTAGAAAATAGTTCAAAAAGAGCCTAGGACCATTAGTTGACAATCAGAAAGATGATTTGGCAGCTAGCTAAAATTATAATACTATTTTCTTTAGATTATACAGTATTTATCTCTCTTTCTTCCCCTACCCTTCTTCTTCCTCATTTCTCCTCTTCTGAGACTGCAAAAGGCCACAAACAAACATGTAGATCTCCAAACAATTCTATGACGTGCAAAATAGAAAAACATTCTTAAGCCAAAGCTTGGAAAACTGTTGTGGTTAGGCTCCAAAGCAAAGTTTGTTTGTCAGAACAAATGTGGATAAACAACCTCCTTTAACCAATTTTTTCCCTTCTGTACTTGAGATTTTTAATATTGAGAGACGTCAAATTGACGCGGCTTTCACCATCTCCAGCATGACATCATCATTTGGACTGAATCTTAATCCTTTAACATTGTCGGAGCTTACCTATATCCCCAAATAACCTCTGTAGAGCCCATAAAGCATAGGAGCCTTTAATGGTGGTCCGATCAAAATAGGGGGAGAGTTTCTTTGGTAGAGTGAAGCTCTGTTTTCAATGTCCAAGCTTACAAATGAAAGTCATGTCTTAAATAACAGAACCGAACATCTCCAATCATTGTTTCCAAGATCTAAAGTAACCCCAATTGACAATCCCTTATCTAAGAAAACTACCACCTAAATCACCATCGTCGGAGCTACAACCACATCATTGGCCTCCATAAATGTTAGCAATTGAGAGCAAGTTTCAATCGTTTGATATAGTTGATTTCTGGAGAGACCGTGGAAAGTGGCATCAGTCTAAGAAATGGTGAAGAAACAGAGTCCCTTGGTTTGCCATAGCTACAACCACATCATTGGTCACCATAAATTCTGGCAATAAAGCGCGAGTTTTAATAACCTGATGGAGTTGATTTCCGAAGAGACGATGGAAATTGGCATCGGTCTAAGATATAGTGAAGAAACATAGTCCCTTGGTTTATACCAAATGATAAGGTCGAGGAAATTTTCTGGCATTGGTGAGGGGTGATAATTGGGAGGGGGGAGAGAGAGTTTGAGCTTGGGGAGAAGGGTGTTAAGAAATGGAGAATGTAAAGAAGAAAGAGTAAAAGAGAAGGCGTTGCTTAGGGAGATGGTGGGAAAAGGTGTCTAAGAAAGTGGTGGGTAGTGGAGGGAGGAGGAAGAGGGAGTTGTGCTGCAAATTTTGAGGATTATTAATGTTGGTAAAAAATGTCTTCTATTGCCCTTAGATAAGAGAATCTCCTATAAATTTTGTAACAGAAAAACATAAGAACATTCTTCAGCAAAGCTTGGAGCACGAGTGTGGTCAATGTAGAAACTTTTTGTAACAGCAAAATATAAGAACACCCTTCTCCCCAAATTTTGTAGCAGAAAAACATGAAAACATCCTCCAATCACTTTTTAAACTTAGGGACCAAATAGAAATTTATCCTCAAACTCAAGGACCAAAAGTGAATTTTACTCCAAAAAGAATCTCACGTCGAGATCATTTGTTACTTGCTTTACTAAAGATTCTAATGGTTAATCTCAACATTATCATCACAATGACAAAACGGAGGGACGTATTTCTTAACTTCAGTCTGAAGCGTCCTTTAGCCTTAGTGGTAAAAGAAATAATTGGTTACTTACATAAGTGGACTTCTATATTTTGAAAAATAGGCAGCAGAACGATATCATTCTTCAAGCTATTATATGAGGTGCAAAGACAGTTAAAATTGGATATAAAACCTCTCATGAACTTAAAAGCTATGCCCTGGCTCAAAGCGATCTTAAGGGCATAAAATTTCATGAAATAAAACTTGTGAAACAATTAGGTCTATATTATCAATCCATTCATTTTCATTATGTTATTGATTTAAAATTTAAGATATAGAAAATTTTCCATTTACTACTCTATCCCCAGGATACTTGAAATTTGTGGCTAAACAATAACTAAGCCATGAGAACTCAAACTATATTCTTCACAGAGGAGAGCAGTAAGCAAAGCAGGACAATGAGGCAAAAGTTTAAAACACAAATGGTTCTAGGTAGAAATTAAACTAAAACTAAAACTAAAACTATAATAATTAGGATGATGGGGACGGGTAAAAAAACAGAAAATCCCAAAATTGTTCTTCGTTTAATGAAATTAAGCCCTAAATATGACGAATTAAATCAAAGGAAATGTAGTTTTTACCTGACGGAGATTAAGATCTGATGCCCATGAAACCCTTTTCCCTTTATGCAATCCTCGCATATTTACAAGAAATAAAACAGCTATCTCGCTTCAAAATCTTTCGTTCACAGTTAAGAATCGGAATTCGATTCCGATCAGAATGAAAACCCTAGTGCTATCTCTTTGAATCCGTCACCGTTTTTGAAAACGTTTAAAGAAGTTTCTGTTATCATTTGAAAATCGAAACGTGTCTAAGAATTATGCAGGTGGAATTGCAGAAAGATGATGTTAATTTTGCATGTAAGTTAGAGAAGACAGAGAGATCGAAGGCGAAGAAAACCCTAGATCCTTTGGTTCAGCCTTTTTCCAGCTATAGCCTCAACATTTCCTTTTGGCTTTGTTTTTTCATATTTTAACTAAAATTGTGTTTTATTTGGTTTCTAGCAAATACTTGACTCTCCCTCACATGCATTGCATTTGGCAGTTCCATTAATTTTTTTTCTTCTTTTTTATTTAATTTTAACATTTCGATTAAAATATCATTTTGCCAATATATTTTAAACTTATTATATTTTAGGGATTGTTTGAGAGCCCATTTGGGGACGGGGATTGTATCCTCGCCCCAACCCCGGCCCCAATTAATCTCTGACTCCCAATTTGATATATTTATATTTTATAAATATATATTTATAATATATAAAATAATTTATTTATATATATGTTTATAATGTATAGTGTTGGATTGGAGCTCAATATTAAACATCACAATTCTAACTCTAAGCCCAAGAAGCCAAGTCCAAACTTAAAAAACTTAAATAAAATCAAATTTTAATTAAAAAAAAATGTGGATTCTCATCAAGGAAACGGGGAATGGGGCCCGCATGGACCCGTTTCCTTACGGGGGCGGGGATGGGGAAGAATTTTCCCCACAGGGTCGGGGATGGGGGACGCTCCCGACCCCGTTGCCAACCCTAGTTGTAATGTAATCAAGATTACTGAAAATCAAATAAGTGTCGAAATACATGAAGAATCGAGGGCAGGACGGAAATGAGATTGTGGAACGTGAAAGCGATGAGAAAGAGGGTTGAATTAAAAATTATTGGAATGAAATGAGTTTATATTACAAATCGGACCAAGGATGCATGATCCAAACATGGATTTTAGATTACATTACAATCTAAACTCGTTTCTGAGTAGTTATTCTTCTTTTTTAAAAAATATCCAAATTTGGTTCATGTACTTAGATAAATCTTATAATAATTCTGGTTATTATTTTATGGTTAACTTTTCTTAAAAATTAAATTCTAAAAAAAAATATTTTCTCTATAAATTTTGGAAAGGGACTAATATTATATTTTAGTTTTTTTTTTTATCGGATTTTGTAAATTTAACATTAAACTATTAATAAGGATGAATTAGTTCTAAGATTTTTTTAAAAAAGAAATCATATTAAGAATTAACTTAAAATGAGTCTCATAACTAAAATAGTACTTTACCTTAATTTCAAAAGAAAAAAATAGTACTTTACCTTACTATTTTTAATGTACTAAAAAAATAGACATAATTTGAAATTTGTGTCTAATATGACCATAGTTTTTATATATAAAAAAATATTAAATAGGTTAAAATGAAACATTGGACACTTTAAACATTTACATACCAATTTGACATAAAAAAAATGAAAATTTATGATCTATTTGGCATTTTTTAAGTTTGAGGACCGAGTAAACATAATTTTCAAAGTTTACAAGTCTCTAAGGTTTGAGATCATAAGTTTGAATCTATATCTTATATTTGTAATGTATTGATAATAATTTTTTTAAAAAAATAAACATTTTATGTTGTATAATCTTGTTTCTTTTCTTCTTCTTTGAGGGCAGAAGATTAGAACCTCTAACCTCTTGATTGAATACATATACTTTAATCAAATGAACTATGTTATATTATATTTGATTGGGACGAGGAATGTACCATAAAAAATATATAAGAAAGTAACTTGAGAAGAAAAAAAAATATAAAAACTTGAGAAGAAAATATATAAATAATTATAAGAAAAATGATAATATATTTTACATATTGTTCAAATAGAGAGTCGTGTGCGTTTATCAATATTGATCGATTATTTTTTAGTATAATACTTATACCTTCCATCTTTGAGAGAGAAAGTACATATCAATGATCGTTAAACTCGCTTTAACTATTGTTCGATGTGATCATCGAATGATTATAATAAGTAATTAACATATCTTTAACTAATAGCATATCTATATAGTGCTGCCAAGCCAACTAAATAACTGTAGGATCAGAATGATCTAATATTTGGGACCATTTATTAAAAGTACTCCCTTTCTTTAATTCAATCAAATGAAGTAAAAGTGAAGCATCACAACATCCAAATTCTTAAAACATGAGTGAATTTATCATCTAAAGTAAACTTTGTAGATTTTTTAAAACGAGTTTGGTTGAATTACTTTCCATGTTTAAGCTCTCTCTTCTTGATTAGTATAACCCTCTCCTATCTAGGCTACATTGTGGATTTGCTCTAAGATGAAGACCTCAAAACAGCTTTTCTAATCATTTGACGTCTTTGGGATTATATAAGTATTTTAAATTTATCCGAAGTTAAAGTTTCTTTTTCACATCTTAAAGTAATTCTTGACCGTTGGATTGAACTTGATTCAAATTCGGTTTTGTCTTAAAACCTCCTTCTCAGACGTTTGGAAACTTAATGTGGACGCATCCTAGAGCGCTTCTTTCAACTCAGGAGGTCTTGGGTGGGTGATTCGTGGCTCCTTCGAATCTCCCTTTGGTGTTGGCTTCTTGAGATTTTCATCCTTTCAAAGCATAGAGATTCTTGAAGTTCAGGCAGTCTGCAATGGGTCTTAGGATTGCTATGTGCTTTTTCGGAGAGGGCGAATGTGATTATGGTGGATTCAACTTCACTCGAGGTGATAAAGCTATTGAACAAGGCTAGTAACTTTACTGAAATTTGTAATATTGTGGATGATACTTTTGTATTAACCCAAAGCTTTAGACGAGTTTATTTTTCCTTTTGTGTTCCAACATTTCTGTTGCGCATCGTCTTGCTCAAACTGGCAATGGTCTGGACAAGGCTATTGTTTTGAATGAGTCTTCTGTAGGAGATTTTGGGTTTCTTGGGTTGTTAAGTTTCCTAAATGGTAGAGGTGTTCAAATGACTCGACAACCTCGAATAACTTGGACTATCCAACTCAAAATGTAAGGATTGAATTGGGTTAATTTTGTTCTTAGATTGGATTGGGTTGGACCTTCGCTTGGTTAAAAAAAATTTGGGTTGACCCAACTCAACCCAATATATATATATATATATATATATTCCTTTTATTTAAAGTTTGATTACTTTGCATTTATTAATTTGGGAATTTTTAATATTCTTCTTTTAAAATTGTAATGATAGTTGTCTTTGTTTAAAGTTTATAATAAATATCATAGATATTTTGTATTTAATATTTGAATTTTATGAGATTTTAGTTATTAGTCATGTGTTGTAGATAAATTTACATATGATTAACTTTAAAAAAAAAATTAAATTATAACCTGACAATCCAATCCAATCCAACCCAATCTAAATTTTAAGCTTTGGATTGGGTTAAAGATTTTATTGGATTATCAACTCAATTAGTCCGAATTTTCGAAATGGTTCAAAAAATACTCTCAACTCAATCCAATCGATATACGGTATACATCTCTATTGGATGGTTGTCCTCCACCATGAAAGAGGATTAAAATTGTAAAGTTGTTGGTTTATTTTTTTATAAAATATCTCTTACAACAAATGTGAGTGTCGTCTAAAATGGTTCAAAATCACGTGTGCATAATCCACCATTTCAAGAAGTTGCAGAACAAGGTGGACAGGAACTGATTCCCTTATTTTAAATTTAAAATGTCAATGTCTATATAAATTCAAAGTCCCAATTTTATGGAAATGTGGATGAAAATTATTGAACTTTCTCATTTTGTAATCTTTTTTCATAAACATTCATTTTTGTAAAATTGAGACTTCAAAATACTCGTCCAATTAAACCTTTATGGAAAACAAATGAAAAATGAAATTCAAGCAACAATACAATAAACAAGTTAGCAACGTTAAGAAGAGTCTCTTTCAAGTTTCCGTTAGAAAATACACAAGAAATAATAATAATAAATAAATAATAAAGGTCCCTTTTGATAAGCTTATGAACACTATTTTTACCACTAGATTTCTTCCATTTACCTACTTTTCACTAATGATTTAGAAAATGAAGCCAAATTTTGAGGAAAAAAAATAACTTTCAAAAAGTTATATTGTTTTAAGAATTTAGCTAAAAATTCAGTCATTGTACTTAAAAGAAAGATGTAAATCAGAGTAAGAAATGTGGATGATACAGACTTAATTTTCAAAAACAAAAATAAAAAATAAAATGATTATCAAATGGGACCAAAACAATTCAAGTTTTTTTTTTTTCATCTTTTTCCCTTTTGTTCCTTTCTAGCCATAAATGACAAGAAAGCTCCTCTGGTTAATTAAAGAAGTTGGGGAAAGTACAAACCTGCTGACTAAAATGAAGAGAATATAACCATTTTCAGTGATGTGATCAAAATGAAATTAAAGTATAGGTACATGAGAAATAGAGGTATGAGAGCTCAATCATATTCTGCTTATTAAGGTAAAAATCTGGAGGAAAAAAAAACAAAGAAATATATATCCTTTGAATCTCTTCATCACATTGTAGTAACCTCAAACACATACACAAGCCAAAACATTTGTCACAAACCTACTAAATAACACGCACACAATGACCCCAACTTGTTACAAACAGGTGATAGAAAATTTTTTAAAGGGGAGGGGGAAAATGGAGAGATAACAATCAAACAATTAGATTGAAATGACAATTTACACATCTTTCCTGAGCAGATCCATATCTTTTGGCTTGATTAACTAAGCGTCATGAAAATGTAGATCAGAAATTAGTTGCACACCTTGAGGTCAAGTTGCACACCTTGAGGTCAAGTTGTATCCTTGCATATTTTAGTCCAGGCATTACGACCACGTCGTTAGCTGCTTTACCTTCGCCACATTTTCTCTGAAAGTAGGATTCAGAAAAGGAGATGTCACTTTTCAAAATAACTAACTCATCTTGAATATGATCAAAGTACATGCAGGCACATCCTAGAATAACTTCTCACGTAGTAAAATTGTAGATATATCATATATGCACAAAAGCAAACATGAATTTACGTATACTAAAGTCATCACTTGTGCTCGTGTTAGTTTATGTACAATGAGCATGTATGAATTTACATTCATATAGACATCAATACTCGAGCAGGCCACACCAAAACACTTGAGCTTAGCTTTTAAGTGCACATATTAAACCTTGTGATTTTTAAGCAGATCCGATTTGGCCCTATTTTCTTCTCCTCCCATTTTTTTTTTCTTTTTTGTTGTGTGTGTGTGTGTGTGTGTAAGAGTTCAGTTGAGAGAAGTGCGTACCATTTCCCTTCGCTCCCTGCTGGGTTCGAGATGTTGGCTGCTGAATGCGTGGAGATCCTTGCCGGCCATCAGCAGGTAAGGAATGCCTTTTCTTGATGTACTCTCCATCTTGAACATCCGGACTTGATCTTGGAGAGTTAGTTGAATGGGCTTTGGCTCTAGCGGATTGTGTGGCTTGCATGAAGTGAGGAAGAGAGCTACTACTACTACTCTCTTTTAATTCCTTTTCAACATTTTCCTGCCGTGCTTCAAATGAATTTCTTCTTTTCCCAGTCTTCTGATCTTTGTAAGAATTATCTGTACTACTCCTCGTGCCAGAATTGCGATTTAAACTGGATGGTGATTTCTTTCCTGCTGATGGAGAATTTTGCTTTTGGAAAGAGACTGTTTTATCAGTTTTATCCCGTTTAGCCTTTATTGATACCTGACTAGAAGGTGTTCCTTGGGATTCTGGAACAGTTAAATGGCTTCTTGGAGAAGCTTCTGGAGATGATTTATATGTTAGATGATCATGAACCGTATCAGCCTCCTGTTCTTTGTCTTGATCTGATGAACTTCTCTCTAGCTTTGATTCACTTGGGGCAGGGTCTACAACAGCTACTGAAGTGATGGAATGGCCGTTAGCTTCACTAGCTTCTTCTGGTTGATCCACAAGAAGTTGGATATCATTTTGCATTGGAGTAGTAGAAGCCTCAATTTCAACTTCTGCGCTTAGATCACTGCTAGGATCTTCGACTCCTTTCTTTGAAACATCATTTGTATGTGAATCTGCCGCTCCTGCTTCAGATATATCAGGTGAATCAAGGGTGGAAGAAATAGAGAGCTCGGTGCCACATTCAGAGCCACCAACTTGAGTTATCCTAGATGCAGGAAGGACGATATTTTTATCTGCACTTGGCTCCTTCATTCTTGGTACAGTATCCGATGTAGATGAAATTGTTTCTAAATGAGGTTCGGTTCCATCATCTTGATGCATTGAACTAATTGTTCCAATTGAATCTGGTGCCAAACTCAACTGTTCAAATTTTGCCTGGGCATTGATAAATGAGGGATTCTTCACCTTTCTTGATCCAAATTTCTTACCCTCATTCTCCAATTGTTCGGGTGCTAATCTTTTCAGAGGATTGACTTGCTCCATGTCCATCGGAGGTTTATCAGAAGAGGAGTTCGACTCTGTTTGTAAACCTACACTATCCATCTGTACTTTCGGATGTTGTACAGAACTAACCTTAGTTGATATCTCTTCAGCTTCAGGTGTTCTGGCAGTTTCAGGCAGAGGCTGCTCCAGATTATCCTTTACTAATGAAGATGGAGAGCGGGAGGTCTGAGATTGTAAGTTATTGGCATCATAACTAATTAAATCTTCACTTTCAGATGGTGAAACTGATTTGATGGTGCTGGAGTTCAAATCTTCTGTTTCAGACAACGGTTTTGAGTCAATTTGGTCTTCAACATGAGATTCCACAATTTCTCGTTTCAATTGCTCAGTGTCTTCTGATTCTTCTTTCTTCAGCTCCTCAGTTTCTTCTTCCATTTGATCAGGGACTAATTCTTCTTTCTTCGGCTCCAAGACATCCAACGATGAAACAGACATCCAGCGCTCCAACCATTTCCAAGCAGAATCATTTTTGGAAGGAACGCACTTGATTTTGATTGGTTTGTTTCTTGGTGTTGATTCCAACAACTTCAAGTACAAAATTAAATCATCAATTAGACAAGACTAGCTCGCCGCATACTAGCCAAACAATGAATCAAAACATACTAACATTATCAAAATACCTGCCGGGCAAAACTATTGCTAAGTAGCTTTTCAATTGAAATATATCTCATATTGGATTGTGATTTTGTCATCTCTCCCTTCACCTGCAATATAGACGATGTTTTTAAAAACAAGGCAAGAAAAATTCTCTATGGATTACATAAATATATATATATATATGTGTGTGTGAACTGTTATCTTGAGCAAATCAAAATATTATACCTTAAAAGAATTTAAAAGGTAAATACAGAAAGCCAAATAAAAACAATGAACAGCCAAAATTACATCTAAATCAAGCCAAGCATTTAATAGAAGAAGGTGGGTCCACAATCTCAAGATGACATGATCCGAAAACCAGTATAATTACCACGGTCTTTGAACCAGGATTTTCCTTCTCATTCTTCTTGTGCATCTTGTCTGGAGACAATTCCTCAGGAGAGAGATGAGCATGACGAGCACGTACAATAGCTTGCATTTTGACAATGGCTTGAGCACAGCGGAGAGTTCCCACAGCATGCCTCCTTACCAAGAATCCACGAACAGCAGCTTGCACCTTTACCACATTCTTAAGTTTAATCAGCTCATTCTGTGCCTGCCAATGTCATGAATGAAGATGTTATAATTTCATTAAACAATTGACAAGAATTTCAGGCTAAGGAATTCCTGAAATGGAGAGTACCAAGAGCCCCCTGACACCAGCCTGGATGATAATAACAGTAGACTCCGCAACCTCGCTATCGACTTTGCTTTCATTTTCGGATGCAACATCCACCTTATCAGATCCTTTAGGATTCTCGATGTCAGGCACATGGGTCTCCTCATTGGTGAAGTGTATTATAGTGGGTTTCTCAGGAACAGTGGAATTAGCTGATGATTGAAAGTCGAATGTAGCAGTTTCAAGGTTCTCCTTCTCTACGGGAGGAGTTTCTGCGACTACAGTGTTGTTTAGCACACGATGCTGGGAAGATCTTTTACGGAAACTCCAGCCTCGTTTGTCTTTAGACTCCTTACTCTGGAAGTAGCATTAAATACAACAAACTACTTTAACAGACAGAAGACACACGTCGAAATGGAAGTACATAGAAATTGATTCCCAGATGCAAATTCAACAATATCGATGAATTCACCAAAATTCTCTAGAAAGTAAAAATCCAGAGTCAGATTCTCATTTATCAAAGCAATCTCAACCAGATCACAAACACATTTCCCAAAGAATTAACAATGCATAAGCACAGCACCAAACCAGAATCGATCCATCCAATTCTAAACCATTGCATTGCAACACATTAACACGCAAAACCGAAGATATTCAATGCTCTTCACAATTACAAAATCTAAAAGATAAGCTCAATTGAAACAACACTCATGCATCGAATAAGAAAAGGGGAGAAAGTGGCTGAAATTAAACCGAACAAAATACCTACCTCAAGTACATCGATGTCATCTTCATCCTTTGAATCGCTACCACATGTGATTACTTGGAAGCATGAGCGAGACCTTCCCATGTTGAACTTATCCGAATCTCTCTCTCTCTCTGTCTCTCTATCTCTCTCACTCAGTGCAGGGGACAAAACGGCCTATAATGGTGCGGGTATTGGGAATTGTAGCGAGGGAGAGAGGAAAAGAGAAAAGTAGAGATGGTGTAAAGAAGAGAGAGAGAGAGGGAGAGAGACGGATCTTAAAGAATCCCTTAAATCTAGCTCAGTTCTTCAGTTGGATTCCGGCATGGGAACGGCTCCGTCGCCCTCAACGATCAGAAGAAATTTCAGAGAAGACGAGAAGAAGAAGAAGCTGTCAGATCTCTACGCTTCGTATTCTCTCTTCTCAAATAGATGCTGTTTATTTTTCAGACCGTTCGGGAAAAAACCAAAAACATATTATTGCTTTTAAATAATTAAAAATTAAAAGAGAGGCGATATCTCGATATATACAGTCGATAATATCGCGATAATTTCCCCTTTTCCTCGGTGGATTTTTCCTTTGAATATCGCCAAAATTTTAACTTCTTTTTACATAAAATTAAGGTTATAAGAATTAAATACTATTTTTATCAATCTATGGTTCATTTGAATTTTATTTAATTTTGAAAATAAATCGTTTGAAAAAATTTGGAGTGTTAAAATAGTTTTTGATGTATATTTTAATTAGATTTATCAAAATAATTTAAATAAAAATAAATTCTTTTTAAATATATTTTTTCTAATCAATCCAAACACCTCTTTAGTTATTTAAGGTTAAGTTCTTATAATTTTAGTTTATTTAATTTCATAATATTTGTCTTCTTCCTAGTGTTTTTAAAACGTAACCTTGTCAATTTTTACCTTTTGCAAATACTATTTCAACTTATACCTTCATTTTTATCTTATCTACAAAAGTACATGTACAATAACTGGCCCCAAATGTCAACCGTTCAATCTTACACCCCACTTATTGAAATAAAAAATGACACTAGAATTTGATGGTGAGTTTTAACACAATTAGCTTGTTGTCAATTTTAAGTAGGATAAAGTTTAATTTATAGGTCGAACTTGTTTTTTTATTAGAAGAACGTATGTTTGTTTTTTACTTTTCAAGTGTTTAAATTTGAAAATAAATCATTTTGAAAAAAAAAAAATTGAAACTTTTGATAACACCTCAAAATAACTTTTGAAATATTTTCAATATCAAAACAGTTTAACTAAAAATTACCTAAAAAGGGAAACATTTTTTCCCACGTTAATCTAAATAGGTTTGAAGTTGATGATTTAATGTAAAAATTGTGATACATTGAAAATTCTAAGGGATAATATGATGTAAGTAATAGTTTAGGGAGAAAATTGATATTAGTTTAAGGTAAAAATGGTGGTTTATTTTCCTACAAATTGAGAGATTATTATTATTATTATTATTATGAAAGTGAGAAATTAATTGATTTTCAAACCTCTTCTACTATTTTAGATATCTTTTTTCCTCAATGACATGTTGATAGGCACTTCAAAGCTTAAAGATAATGTTATCTTTTTTTCTTTTTTCTTTTTTTTTTAACTTTTGTCTGATTAGAAGTTGTAATTAAGGAAAAATGACATTTAATATAGTGGGGTCCATCTGATTAATTAAAACATTAACTTAGTTAAATAAAACAAGCAACGGTAACCTGGGGAAAGAAAAAGAGGTGCCCTCCTTTTTACGCTGCGTTTTAGCAAAATAGACAAATCGCTTTTCTTCGTTTTATTATACTTTTTTTTTTCTTTTCTTTTCAAAAAAGAAAAAATTATATACTTTTTCTAGACATGTTTTCAAAGTTTCAAGTAGGTTTTCCTATGTATGTTTCTTATGTTGCTTTGTATTTAAATTATATCATAATATTTTTTTTAAGAGTCGGTTTGGATTGGATTGAAAAAAACATATATTTCTAAAAAAATCATTTTTATTTAAATATTTTTAATAAAAACGGATTAAAATGTATTTGAAAAATTATTTAGAGTGACTATCAAATATTCTAATTTCTTTCAAAATAACTAATTTTTAAAATTAAATATTTGAAAATATGTTCCCGACACACCTTGGATGATATAGATTTTTAAATAATTATTTTATTTAAGTTGAATATTTTTAATTGAAGTACAGTAAAGTTATGCTTACTTCCACAAATTTTTAAATAATTATCTTATAACAAATTTAAATACTCAATATCAATATAAAAATACTTTTGTTTGGATTGTTACAGTAAAATCAGATCAATTTAGTATTATTTTACAAAACAAAAAATTTACCTAATGAACATTTTAAGAATACTATTAAAAACACAACTGCTAACAACTATTTTAAAAGCTACGATAATTTACTATAATAGTATGAAAAAAAAATCATACTACCTTCCTTCAATATTTTTCATAAAAATTATTTAAAAATCATGTTAGACTCATAACTTAAAATAATATATCATCAAATAATGTGTCCAATTCTAAAGGGAAGTACTAGAAATTCTCTTTTTCATCTCATATGTATGATATATTCATAAACGTTGATATTAAAGATCCACTAATATCCTTAATATCTTTTATAAATGCACGTAAAGCATTAAAAAATGTCATATATTTAGTCCAATATAGATACGTTTACTAATAGTAATATCTATAACTTATAGATAGGTTAAACATCACTCTTAGTCCCCCAAACTTTTGAAGTAACGATTTGGTCCCAAAACTTTGATTTATAACAATTTAGTCTCTATACTTTAAATTTTGTAACAGTTTAGTCCATAAACTTTATTATATACAATTTACTTCTTATACTTTAAAATTTGTAATAATTTAATCTATATTGTAGAAAGTAGTGGTAATATTTAATGATATTTCATGTATAAATAGACCGTTAAATTGATCAGAGACTCAATATTTTTGCAAAATATAAGTTTACATCATAAAATATTAAAAATTAATATTGAATTTTAATTATTTTTTTTACGTGAGACTAAATTATTACCTACTAAAGTTCAGGGACCAAATCACTATAAGATTAAAAGTATAGAGACCAAATCGTTACAAACTAAAGTCATGACTAAATTATTATTTTAAAAAAATTCTTGAACCAAAATGTTTTTTAACCAAACTTAATTATTAATTTAAATAATTTTTATTGATATGCGCATAAAATTGAAATATAGTTTGTGGTTTATAACTCCCCTGCGACCAATAGTTGTTGCTCTTTTGTCTTCAACTGCCACGTGGACAAAGCATGAGTTGGCAAGTCGACCGAAACAAGCGGGATACTTTTGTCATTTTGCCGGTCCGTCCATATTATTTTATTACAAAATTAATTTTAACAGTAATATTCTCTTTTTCTTTTTTTGATAAATTTTTAATAGTAATACCTAATAATAATAATAAAAAAAAAAAGTAATAATAAATGAGTGGGATTAGGAATGGATTATTGCATAGGGAAATTGCCACGTGTAACACTAAAATATATAAATTTCGGTTTTGATCCAAATTTTGGGTGTCGATAATTATAGATTTGAATAAAGATACAATTTTCTGATTTTAAAAGTCATCTCATCACATGATTTTGTTATAACAGATAATATATTCAGTAAATCTAATAATAATAATAGGCCATTACATAATCCCTTTAGTAAAAGTATTATGCTTGTTCATAAATTCTCATGTTCTCCAAAGCATATCTTATCTTAAAAAGAAAGATGCTCCATCAAAAGCTATTTATGAAAAATAATTAATGGAACAAGTATTACCTAAATTTCAAAAGAAATATAATTCAACGAGTATAATACTTGTACCATCGATTTAGATGTTGAAATATTTGATTCTCCCTTATCACAAATGAATAAGAGAAAATGTTGCTCAAACGTAAGCAAACTTGAACCGTTTAGTTTAAGGTTTTATAGATGCTTAGGAATCAAATATTACTGTGTTTAATTGTGCGTGGAAAATGTTATCAAAATTTTATGAATAAAAATTATATTCGTATAAAATTAAGCATGACATTCTTATATAATTATGATAGATTAATTAACTAAAAAGTAATATCATTCACTATAGATAAAAGTTAATTAATTAATAATAAATAATACTTTTAATTGTAAATATTTGAAAATTGAATAATTTATAATTAAAATCAACCCAATAGTATATTAAATGAACATCATATTAATTATAGTCTAATAATTAATTAATTTTATAATTAATTAAATTCAACCTTAGTTATTTTAATTTTAATGAAATAATATAAGAAAATATATTTTAATAAACAATATGTTATATAAAAAGTAAAAAATGAGTTAAAAACATGATATGTTAATAAAGAATGTTAATAAAGAATGCTAAAAAAAATTCTATATGTTTATAATGAAACAATAACCAATTGCTTGATTATTAAGAAAAATAATAAGTAATCAATTATTACTATTGAAAATAAATTTTTGTACTAATCAAAATTTAATTGATCCTAATTTATTAATTAAATATATTTAAGATATTGTTAGCTAATTAACTAATTGTTTATTTAAAAAAGTAATTATATTTATTTAATAAATTTTTATTGTAAAAAATATTTTAATAGATTATTTTTATATTATTTTTTTGAAACTAATATTAAGTAATTAAGTAATTAACTATATTCGAGATGAAACTATATATAAAATGAAAAATAGATGGAGAAGGGAAAATAAGTTTTGGAAATGAATAGAAAACTCTTGTTTGCAAAAAATGGGGATGCCTTGGAATCTATTCTCAATCAAAGCGTTGAAAACTGTGAAACAAAAATGAGTTTTAACAGTTTTATTTAGATGTGATCAGTACAAGAAAATACCCATCGGGAGATCAACACCCAACGATTAAATAGGAGTTGAGAGTTTGTTCGGGATAAACACATTGATCATCTCCTGACGCGTGTATACACATCGTCGGGAGTTAGGACAACTCTCAACGCCTCTTTATTTACTCTCGACAGATGTATTTATCCGTCGAGAGTTCTCTGATCTCCCGATGATGTTACTGTATTCGGGAGTTTAACACCCTCATCGGGAAATAATGCACTATCCAAGCATTTTTTTTTTTTTTGTCTTCTTTTATTTTGATATGAATAACCTGAAATTTAGAGAATTATTAAGCAAATCAAACACATAAAGAACAAAATGTAATCACATACAAATAAATAAAAACAAAAACAAAGTTGATGTTATTCTTTATTATACAAAAGAGAGAAAAGTTGACAAAGATGATCTACAAAACAAATATGTCTCGACGAATACATAGAAGAAACCTACAATTACATTAACTGGAGAACATTATTATATATTTGAAGATTAAATGTAAGAAAAATCTCAACCCCTCATTTGAAAACTAATCTCAACCCACCCCCACATAACATTCAAAATTCATAAACTTCTACAAACAAACAAAAGCCATGAGATGAATTCTACTAGATAAAGAAAATCATCACACTTCCAAGAATACATGTTCTCAACCTTAAACCTCCCCAAACACACAAAAACCAGAAAGATAATTAATATCAAACTTCGCCACTTCAAAAAATTGAGATACTCATTCTCTATACTCGACCAACAACTTATTTCTAAGTTTTATCCATTATCTGTTCATCCTTAAAAGTAATTTTTTTTTACCTAACTTGTAATCCAAAACAAATTATAATATGTGTCATGTCGATAATGAATGGTGGTTAACTTTTAGAGATTTATATATGCTCATAGAAATAAAAATAGAATTATAAGAGACTTATGGATGTATTTCTCAACTACAAATTATAGAAAACAAAATCAAGAAATGGATATGAATATGATTCACCAAAGTTTAACTTTTAGACAATTGAACCTCAATTGAAAAACATAACAAAGGGAACATATAAAAATCAATATCATAGCTCAACTAATTAAAGCTCATATTATTGACCAAAGTTTCATATATCAATACCATAGCTCAACTAATTAAATCACATATTATTGACCAAAATTTTAGAGGTTGGAATCCTCATCCCACATATGTTTAAAACTTTATATATTAAAAAAAAAAAACAGTTCATACAGTGATTGGACAAAATTATATGAACACTTTAGAAAATTTTAACAGGGTCTGATTGCATGCAAGTAAAAACTTTTTCTACAATTTTGTTAACTCATTTAATATCATGTCTAGTGACATTTTTTTTCTCAAAAAATTAAAAATTAGAAAATAAAAATAAAAAATCAAAACATAATTCAGAATTCGTAAAAATTAAAACATAATTCACCATTCTTTAAAAATAAAAATAAAAATAAATAAATAAATAAAAGACCTACATCTCATCTATGAAAACAGAGAGATTTTACAAATTTAAGAAGTTACTTAAAGAAAGCATTTGACGGAGCAAAGGGGAGGCATTCGACCGCGGAAGCGATCAACGAAGCAGATCGAGGGGAGAGGTAAAAAAGATGAAAGTTGGAAGCAGTATTTCAAATCTGACATATTGGGGGTTACTAACTCTCAACGACATAAAGTAACCATCGGGAGTTAGATCAAGTTAATGTACCCATCGGGAGATATTTTAACTTCAATTTTGATGTGATGTGAAATGTATCTCCCCACAACGAACAATTCATGTCTGTAGATAGGACATATTAAACTCAATGCCCACGCATATTTTTCGAAGCCTTACAATGGTCGTTAGGAGTTGTGCACAACTTTAATTAACCCATCGAGAATTTAGTCATATTTAACCGGAATGCCTGACGGAGTTACGTATATCTCTCGACGTCTATTGTACGGCATCAAGAGATACTCTCGACAGTGGTTTTTAACGTCAGGAGATTGCCTTCTTCTATAGTGGGTGTCACCCCATTCATATATTCCTTCATTCTATTTGGGTATCATAGAATCACATGTCAGTTCTAAAATTTTGTTTTTGTTTTTATAATTTAGTTAAGAATTCAAGCATTACCTTCAAATTCATATAGTAATGAAAATATAAATAACAAAGCACAATTTTCAAAAACATAAAACTAAAAAACAATATCGTCATCGAATAGGCTTAAGTTAATTCCAACAACAAAAAAAACACATATATTTCTATCAATATCAATTCATTAATTCAATGTTCTTCAAATAACAATTCGATGCTTAATTCCTTAATTTTTTGAAACCCAACATATTCGACGAACATCATTTTATTTTTAATTTGAAACGAAATGGAACCAAATTGTTTATCTATTGAAAAATGTACTTATCATCCTTGAGATGATGAACATTAGCAATTTCTAAATAACACATAAACTTTAAATTTAATTTCTCTAGATTTTACCTTTTAACTATTAACTATTGATGTAAAGGAACCACCCATTTATAGTAGGGTGAGTATAAGATTTACCAAAGAAAATCTACATAAAAATAGGAAAGATATAACAATATTTGAAAATTTGGTTACAACAAATTACTAAATCTAATATCCATCATCCAAAATTGACTACCAATAACAAAAAGTAGAATAAACAACACTTTCATTACAAACCTTATAAAGAAATTAATCAATGTCTCATCTCACCTACCAAACCAATGAAATTAATCCAATTGTAAATCACATGTCTCTCTCTTTGTATAGTCCATATTTTCTTGGCTATGGTCTCTTTAATAGATACAAAATTGATTCTAACTTGCACATGAAATATTATCATAGAATATTTATTAAAGCCAAGGTTGGATCATAAGTCATATAAAATAATTGGTAGAGATCTCTCTTTCCCAGTCTGGCATATACAAATCCAACCATATTGTTAATCACAAAAGCATATTTATATGTGTAGCAATACCAACCAACACTCCTCACTCCTTCCTATTTAATCTAACTTACTTGTTTGCTTTCAAATCTCAATCATTCATTTCTTCTATTCTATTCAACTTATAAACTAACACCAAATCTCCACCTACCCCTTTTTATTAGTCTTCAAGATTATAGTTAGTGTTGTTTTCCTCGTCGAATCAATCATAAGTAATCGGTATTTATCGGTAAATTATCACAAATAACACACTATCAAGTTTTTACTTTTCAAAACTAGCACGATTTTTTAAAACTCATTAAATTAGTTTTTCTCAGTTCATCGGGCGAGATCAACCACTAAGATTTACTCCTTTTCTAATTTATCGATGTTTTGAGCCTTCTTAATGAAAACTTGGGTAGTATTAACACTAATTTTTTCAAATATTATACAATATTTCTAAATCCTATATCAAATCTTATATTGTTTTTTTTTTTTTTTCAAAATTTCTCCAAATTCGATTATTTTTACCAAATCTTATATCAAACTTTTACCTAATTTTTCAAATTTATAATCTAAATTTTATTTCCACGATTATTTGAATTTTCACATTTCCATTTTAAATTTTGTAACCCAAATTTTGCTAATAAAAAAAAATTTAAGGTTTGGGAAAACATAAACAATCTCAGGAGATTTCACCAAGAAAACCCAATTACATAAAATTTTACCTGAGATACATCGAGATTCTTTATATTTCCTAAATCTTCATTTTTGGCAAAATTTGATTTTTGAATGGAAATATTTTTAAAAATCAGGTAAAATTTGATATAAAATTTAGAAAGATTATATAATATTTATAAATTTGATAGAATTTTGGTGTTAACTGTTCGGGATTTCACCGAAAAAGGCTAAAACAATATGGTAAATTTTTATGTAAATCTTGGTGGTTGATCTTAGAAGAGATGGATCGAGAAAAACTATCGTAACTATTTTTTTTTCTTTTTTAAAATACTAATTTTGAAAGATGAAAACTCGACAAGACTATTTCTGACAATTTTTTATATCTATCAATGTCTTTCCCTGTCTATCACAGATAAATCATGACATTTTGTAAATTTGAAAATACTTAAGTAATTTTATCATTTAAAATAATTATCTTTTAAAGTAAGTCTTTGGGATATATGTTTATAATTTGTCATTGATATCTATATATATATATAACTTTATAATTTGTTTAATATTCCTACAATATTTTGCACATTGAAACCAAAGTTTTGGTGGTTAGATTTAGCTTCAGTTAAATATATGTGCCCAATTAAGTAAAAGATCATAATTTTTTAATTAAACATTTTGATGGGAAGTTTTTATAGAAATAAAAAATCCAAGGGATTGATCCTCTCTGCCCATTAATATTTTGCACATTGAAATCAGAGTTTTGATCACTAAACTTCAACTTTTACTAATTGTAGATCAGATACATATATTACCTTCTATAAAGTAAGAAGAAAAAAAAAGAGGATAATTTCTTTATATGATATATTCTTATCGTCTATATAGACATATTATTCATTTGGGTTTATAATTAATATTGCTTTCTAAACTTTTTAATGATCTTATATATGTTTGAAAAAGAGTTTCAACTTACTTTCCAACTATTTTAATGACCTAGCTTTTCAATAATACGTGGACTCGAGAAATTTATTGAATGATATTTAATTTAGAGATGATGAAATTAAATTTAGGTTCTATTTGATAATTATTTTGTTTTTTTTTCTTTATTTTTTGTTTTTAAAAATTAAGCTTATAACATTATTTTCACGTCTAAATTTCTTTTTCGTTATCTACTTTCCACTAATAGTTTAAAAAACAAAGCAAAAGTAGATTTTAAAAAGTTGTTTTTGTTTTTGAAATTTGGCTAAGAATTCAACCATTGTACTCAAGAAAGATGCAAATCATTATAAGAAATGTGAAAAAAAAAAAATAGGTTTAATTTTTAAAAATGAAATGGTTACTAAATGGAACTTAACAATTATTTTTTATTTTTTGGAAAAACATCCTACTTAATAAAAGAACAAATTATCTAAGCGCCGTTTGATAACCAATTTGTTTGGTTCTTGCTTTTTAAAATTAAGCTTATAGATACTACTTCCATCTTCAATTTTTTTTTCTTTTTTATCTACTTACTACTAATAATTTAAAAAATCAAGCCAAAATTTTATAACTAAAAAAAATAACTTTTAATTTTTATAAAAAAAAATTGACTAAAAATTCAATCATTTTACTTTTTCAAAAATTACAAATCATTATAAAGCTGAAAAAGTTGCCAATACATAGAGTTAAAATCGTAAAATCTTGCCCCTTAGCAAATAAATAATTAATAAATATGGAACTCTCACGTATAAGAAAAATGTCAAATTATTTATAGAAATAGCAAAAAAAAAAAAAAAAATATTGATAGACTTCTATCAACTTTTATCAATGATAGACTGATAGACATTGATAAACTTTTATTAATCTCTATCAATGATAGATTTTTATCAGTATCTACTATTGATAGACACTGATAGACTTGTATCAGTTTCTATTACTCATGAACGTTGATAGACTTCTATCAATATTTATCACAATTACAATTAAATTTAATTAATTGTGTAAATACTTTTCCTTCTTTTTCTATTATTAAAATCCTTAATAATAATAATAATAATAAATAACAATAAGCTCCATCCTTGCTGGGTCCAAAGTGGAAATTTAGGCAACAAATAAATAAGAGCATCTTAGGTGCAAGAAGCATATGACACTCCACCGTCTACTCATCTTTCATGGAAAGACTTATTAGCCAACCTCACATGAAAATAATAATAATAATAAATTTTTTTTAAAAAAAACAATTTTATTTTTAAAAAAGAAAGAAAAAAAAAAAGAAGCATAAATGTCTTCTAAAAAATGATTCTCATAATGGTAATAAATAAAAAAGAAAAGTACTTTTCAAAGGCCATAATTTGAAAATTGCTCCCACGTTGTGACCACTTACCTTTTTTTGGGATAAACTTGGGACCTTATCATATACACACATATATGTGTCTAGAAAATTTTGGTCCCTACCCCTTTCTAACTAAGTTCTTTAATTAAAAAAAAAAAAAAAAAAAAAAAAAAAACACTTAATTCTTAACCAATTTTAAAATGTTTGAGGAAGTTAAATTGTTTTAAATGATAAAACTACTAGAAATATCTTCAAATATAGTTAAATGTCACTGTCTATTAGTGATAGACAACGATAGACTAACAGACATATATCCAAAAGTATAGAGTAAGAAGTATATTTTTTTATTAAACTTACTCACAAAATTTTTTTTACTGAAATTTGAATTTCTCACTCTTATTTATGTCGTAATATTTGAAAGAAAAATACTATATTGAATTATAAATTATAAATAAAAATTAAATGATGATAAGAAATAAGACCAATATATATGTGTATATAAAACTTACATGAATTTTCAAAGATAAGAAATTAAATTATATAAATCTTTTCAAAATTTTGATATATATTATGAATGGTTTTTGAGCCTATACATTTTGGAAGGACCACTTTTGATATGATTTATAAAGAGATGAAGATTTTGAGGTGGACTAACAAAAGTAATTGAAACCTAAATTATCAATGCAATCAAATCTATGCAAATGAAATATGTAGCTTTGAATCAATAATAAGATCTTTTCAGACCATTATATTTGCCTAATATTGATATAATGATAGTCTAGTCTATTTGGACCAATGGTCCTTTCCTCTTTTAATGGGAAGGGACAAATAATTAAACAGCCCTAGATTGATTATTATAAAAACAATCCTAAAAAATTATGAAACACATTGTTTTTAAAATATTTGGAGTTTTATCGATTAAAATTCTAAATTAATAATTGTATCAATTTAAATTCTAAACTTTCTTAAGTATATGAAGTTATACTTTTCATTTATTTTGTTTGGATAATAATCGTATGAGACTTATAATTTTATCAGTTAAATCTATAGATTTTCATTAGTAATCAATTTAAGCTTTCAGTTATAATCTCCTTTAAAATTGTCCATACATGAATGTTAATTCGATATATTTGAAGAAATTTACATGAATAAGAATCGATGCATAGACAATTTTCATATATGTAATCTTAATAAAAGAGACTAAATTGATTTAGACAAATAAGGAGTTTAAAACAAAACAAGTACAAGTCATATGACACTTTTAGAATGATACCTGAAGGTTTATATTCTAAATTGATCCAATTATTAGTTCATGAATAAATTGATGCAATCTTCAAACTTTATTGATACATGTAATTGATATTCCCTTTAAACTTATCATTAATTAAGGGTAAAAAATGAAACTATTTAAAAAAAGTATCATCTTAATTAAAACCGGATATTTTTGCACAACTTAACCTAAAAGAATAAATCTAGTACAACTATTCAAGTTTCCACGAGATAGTAAGAATTAACCTAAAAATAGTTGAGCTAGTTGAGACATATATATATATATAGAAAAGAGATGAATTGCGGGTAAAGTGGAAAATGACGTAATTAGGCTCCAAGTAAAAGGTGGGATTGGCTTTGGATTCTCCTATCAATCCATACCATGATCTATGAAAATCCTCAATCCAAAACTTGGTATCTAAAAAATTCCTTATTCCATAGATTACTTGGGGGAGATAGTGGGTAGAGAAATCAAAGGTTTTGATTAATATAATCCTAAAGTTGGTGGGAAATGATTATTGAAGATGGGACCTGTTTGGTTTGGTTGATATTTGTAGAGACACAGTGTTGAAAGTAAGGTCAGTTATTGTTGCAGCTTGAGAGCTACTGATGCTTACTCCCAAACTTTTCAAAGCTTCAATTTTTAAGCAAAAATTATATCTGGTCCCACCTCCCAAGTCCCAAACATACTCTTTATATTGATATATCATTCTAAAGGGGATTTTTTTTTTTATTTTTTTATCCATGCTAACCTCTCTGTGTACTCATTGTAGTGGCAGACTCTAACTTCTTCAAACTATGTATATTAGTTTCATGGTTAATTATCAATTACGCTTACATTATTAGCTGATATAACACGATGCAAAAAAAATTACAGATATAACAAAATTTAGTTTCACTTCCCGTACTCTATCGGTGGTAGACCATATCACTGAAAGAAGTTTATAACAGATTTTGCTATATTTGTAATTCTTTAAAAATCTTGTTATATAAATAATTATTAACTCTAAAAGTGTTGTCCATCACAATTATCATTTTTTATTGATAAGTATAAACGGATGTATGGACCCCCAATTATAATAGTTGAAGTTGTTAATTATTATAACCTACAATTAACTACATTTATTATTTCAAACTCCTATTTATTACGTTGTTTACTATTTCCTACTCGTCCCCTCTTTCCATTTTTGTTACAATATTTATTATTTTCTATTTAGACTAAAATAGTCGACACCCCAAACACAAACTACTATTATAATCTACAGACAATTATAACTTACTATATTAATTAATTCAGCGCCTCAAACACTCTCTATATATATTTATCAATTTAAATATAGTTCAATTAATATATACGTTGTCGACTATACAAGATCAAAAGTTTGATTATCTCAGCCTCAAATGATGTGTTTCTTATATATATGTGAAGCACCCACTAGTGTGGGTCTTAGTTGTAAGAGATTTGAAAGACCTCCAAACGAAGTTTGAATCATATTGGATCCTTAAGAAGATGGAAATAGGATGGGGTGGTGGATGTCTCTCCCATTCCTTTGAGAATTTCAATTATTCCATCCCATCAATTGAATTACAAAATTTCTACTCATTCAAACATCAATCGATTACTTTCATTAATCATTTATCATATGTCCTGGTTGTTGTTGTCGCATTTTCGATAATCATTGTTTCACTCTTGTTACAATGTCTCCATCTATTTTTTCAATACATACAATAAATGGAGTTGTACGATCATAACGGTATTTCGATAAAACGAGTTCTATCAATTATTATTCACTATCACTAGTTAGTGAGAGTACTGAGTGGGCATCAATGCATACATTCACATTCATGAATAAGATAAAGGATCGTCAAAAGTATCTTAGTCTTGAAAAAATTTATAGTTCTAAAATAGTACCTACTACTCACATTTATTGTTTGATACATCATTAAATGATTTATAAATTTATTATTCATTTATTTCACAGATTCCACGTCATTGCTAAATACTATTTTCATGACAAGTCACTACGTAGTACTAAAAATTTTCTTAGTCCCAACTTTGTGGCTAACCATCTAAAAGGCTAAAATCAATGAACGTAGCTGGGCCCAGAGTCGTCAGTGGCCCATAATTAATCCTTTTCGGCCCAAAAGCCCAAACTATCAGGCCCAGAGGAAGGGGGGAAAAGCCTCGACCTCGAGTCATGCACGTGACATACAGCGACTACGTGTTCGAACATAATTCGTCGGTGACACAAGTTCCCTCACCGAACCAACGTATCTACACAAATATCGATCGAGCCGCAGGATTTTCCTCTACAAATCACGGCCGTCCAAATTTCGATTAAATTTCCTTCCCACAATTACCGGGTAGAACGGTTATAAAACCTCCAATCTGTTTCTTTTTCTTCTCTATCCAAAACCCTAGGCCCATTGTAGAACGCCGCGAACGCCGCTTCTTTACAGCTTCCGTAGCCGCTTCGATTTTGTTTCAGCTCTGCTGATCTTCAATTCATTTTTCTCTTTTTCACGTTCACGTTGCGGAACTCCTAGATTACATCGCCGCGAGTAGTTTTTTTCTTGCGATTTCTGCAATTGATTTTGAGTTCGTACTCAGAAGAGGGCAAATGACGAACTTACGAATGGTAGAATGCTCTAGTTTACGAACTTGGAGCATTATGATCAACCACTTTGTATAGGAAGATCTGATGCCTCTCCTAATCTAATTCGTCTAGTTTTCTTTCGTTCTCGATCTTTCTAGTTCTTAATCTCAGATTTATGGATCTGAATTCGCTGTTTTCTTTTGAACGCGTTTTTCTTCTTCTGGATGATGAGAAAACATGAAATGTACAGTTATCCCTGGCTGATTTCTAAGTGCTGATATTTCACAATCTCTGACAGTATGGAATATTGTTCTTTTAGTTCTTTTTTCATCGACCATTTTCGGTTTGATTTACTTTTTCTTGTCCCCTTTGCTCTTAGGTGTGGCCAGTGATGAAGAGTTTTTTGGTTGACTGAGATGCAAAAATTTAATATTTGCATTGGTGTTGAAATTTTTTGAACTAGGACGGTCTGAGGCTCACACCCTTTTGCTTTTCCTTGTATTAATAATATACACTGAAACCCATTTTATCAGTTTTTCATCAAATGTTTTCTCGGGATTTTTGTATTTTCCAAGGCTATTGGAACGAATGGATGATTTTAAGTGATGGTGCAAGTTCTTTTTGACAAAGTTTTGGTTTTTAATTCTAGTTCAAGTGATGTGGATGATGAAAACATGAACAATCAGTTATCCCTGTCTGATGCTTTGATGCTGATGATTCATGATCTGACACATACTTGATTCAGCAATTTTCAATCTCGACTGTCCAAAGTATTTTCTTTCCTCTAGCTTTAATCTTTTCCCTTGATTCGCGACCTCTCAACCCTAAGGATCAATAATGAAATGCCTTAAAACAATCAATCTGCTCGGATAATCTAATTACAAGATTGATTAATTGTTTAGTGGCTGTTTTTGTTCAATGAAATAATGATGGTGGAAAGAGTTTGTGGGCTGCTGATTAATGGGATTGAGTTTCATTGAAGATGCATAAACAAGGCATACCGTACCTAATGGGATTGAGTTTCATTGAAGATGCATAAACAAGATATGCATCTTGAAAGATGATACAAAATGATGACGGTCATATTCTGATATTTTAAGTACAACCTTGAACATAAAAATAAACACATACCTTTACAGTTATTTGAAGCAAGTACGATATCCCCAAGGCTTTACAGAGAAGGGCACTTCAAAAAAAGAGGAAAGTAAAGAATTGCCTTGGCGTTGGAGAACTTGACTCTGCCCTTGCTTTCGAACAAACGTAGTGAAAGTGAGAGGCTGGAGATAGCTTCTAACTCCTCTTTATGGATGTTATGCTATCCTTTATTCTTTTGCTGAAAGTGGAAGGAAATTCCGAGGCAGTATGCCTTAGCTAGTTTGGGGATTCCCTCCATTTTTTCTACTCTCTGTGCGCTACTTCCTTAATAAGCTAGTGACTACTTGATGGTGATGTAACGATTTGTTCCATGCTTTGCCCAGTGATTTTTAAGATCAACTGGAGCGGACAGATCGTGGCCTTCAGCTGCGAGGCGGCTAAGCAGCTTGTTGAAAGCGCTCCCACTCATTTTCCGACCACCCAGCCGTGCGTGTCGTTTGTTGGGAACAGGGGGTAATGGATACATTGAGATGGTGGTAGTACAACATGCAGACTGCCATCCACCATTTCCCCATTTGTAGCATTGTCTTATAACTCCTGTGCAGGAGCATATAGGAGCTGGCATCGTTGATTCATCAAAGGCAACCTGGTTCAATCCTAAATCCTGTCCCTTCCAATCTGATTTTGATACCAACTGTTTATTAAGATCATCACCTCCACCCATGATACCAATTCCATCCTTCCATTCTTGTGACTTTCCTAACATTATCTTATTCAAGTCTTCAGTCTCTCTTTTGACCTTCCTTGGACCTCTTGGAACCTTCTTGTCTGGTGTTGTAACTGTCTTTCCCTCCTTTGCACGCTTGTTTCGCCGTGCCTTTGTTGATTCAGAAGCAACGGGAGAGACCGGGCAAGGATCATTTGAAGCAAGCATTTCTCTGGAATTGTAATTACTCTCATTCATGTGGGGCACATGATGCGTGTGTTGCTGCTGTGGATGATGTATATGCTTCACTCCCCTAGCAATTTGGCATCCTGGTGGACATGAAACATTGTTGTTATTTGTTAGGGAGTTTTCACGATACTGAAGAGTAGCAATGGCATTGTCCCTTTCCAAAAGAGCGTTGTTCCTCTCTGCAATTGCAGCATCTCGCTGTAGATAAGCCATGTCTCGCTCCGCTAGTGCAGCCTTTTTCTCGGAAAGGGCCAGATTTCTCTCTTGGATGGCTGCATCTCTTTCAGCCATAATTGCCATTATCTGCTTCATGGATGGCTGATGCTGCATCATCCACTGCCAAAGACAAATTCAAATGAATTGAATCGAAGTTTACCAAATTGTTACAATTTGAATTACTTGAAAGAGATATAAGGCATTATATATATAAGCTTTTATTCATTTTGATTACCTGACCCTGAGCTGGCTTATACTGATCTGGTTTGTGCCTTCCATTCTCACGGTGTCCACTGTCATCCATTTGTGACTCCAAAACTAATAACCAACACAAACACAGTAATAAAAAGGCTCCACTGCAAGCAAAATAGCAATCATATGCTAAATGTTACCAATATGTTACCTAACTATGATAAAAAATGAAGGAGAAAAGAATTGCCAGCCTAATAAAATGCTGTCTGAAATAAAATATTCACATATTGGTGAATCTCGATAGAAATGCATCCATTCAACTGTGAGTCAATGCACAGGTAAATCTGTTCCCATGTCACTAAAAATAAATATGAACACAATTCAGACAAAACTATAAGCCAAATTAACCCCTTAAAGAGATCAAGAAGATTGGTAATCAATGCAACATTGCAACAACTGATGCCTTATCATCACTCCCTTTATAATATTTACACAAGTTGTGATTTCTACTTAGAGAAGACATTAAAAAATTTGACTAAACAAATAAATACTACAAAAAAGCGGCAATACAAGACATTAACCGACCTAACTTACTAGGGTTGCAAAATAATATATACAGACACCCAGAAAAGGAATTTGAAGGAGAACACAAAAGGGAAGATCTAAACTCTGGAACTTGTGGGCAATAACAAACAATCAGGAAAGAGAAACAAAATTAAAGCTCAGATACGAAGTAATAGACTTAGGCAGCACAGGAGAGCACATTTCAATCCACAGTCTAAGCAAGCAATCATAAGCAAAAATAAGATGTGCAAACAGTATGCAAAACAGAAAACTAAAGTCTAGAGTAGTAGATAGATAATTCACCTGGCATCAGAAGACCAAACAAGGATTCACTTAAGAAATCATCGTTAGAATTTTTTACTTCCAGTCAGCTCAAATGGCTGACCCATCTTCCTCATCTCGTCCTCCATCAGATCATCTGAATAATGCATTTCAACATAAATTACACACACTAAAAAGTAACTAAGCCCAAACAACGTTTCTGTAATTTTTCTCTTGCCTGCCTCAGTTTCCAGTACAAAATGTAGTGTAGATATAGCAAAAACGATCAAGTCAAAGTAGCTACAAAAAAAAGCGTATTCATCGGTTTCAGCTGAAAAATAGGGTTAAAAGGGCTAAAAGATTACGAAGAAAGCAAAAACCATAAAGATCCGATTCCTTTACTATAAGTAAACGGGAGTGAACTTTTCAGCTTCGAGTCCTGAGCTTAAAGCAAAACCTTCAACTTAAAACGAAAAAATAAGACATGCCCACATCAAATTCCTGAGCTAAAAAGAAGAATAACAGCCAGAAACAAACGAAACCCTAGAAAAACAAAACCCCCCAAATTCATACAGAAAGCTTCAACTCAACAGCAAATGACCACTAAATGGAAGCAGATTTCACATAAATTGGAGTGAGAATAAGCACGAGAACGGTAGAAGAAGGAAGAAGTAAAAGAAAGAGATATGATTCAAAGGAGTAAAAAGCAGAAAACGAAAGTAGAGAACCAAAATAGAAAGTGGATTAAGGGAAAGAGGAAAAACATAGAAGAAATCAAAGAGGAAAGAGAAATCGAAACTTACCAGTGAGAAGGAAAGAGAAGGAGAGATGAAGAAGAAAACTGGGGAAAGGAAAAAAGAAAAAGAGAAGAAGGAGGAGAAAAAGATTGAAAATCTGTGGAAACAACAGTTGTAAGCACAACACAGGGACAAAGGAATCTCTCTCTATTTTTCTTTTTCTTTTTCTTTTTTTTTTTCTTTTTTACCTTTCTGTCCTTTTCAATTTTTCTTATGCAAAATTTCTCCATTCTTTTCGGTTAAATATTTTTTTAGGGTCAAATTATATAAATTTCCCTACACTTTTGGGGGGTTTCATTTATATTCATAAATGTTGATTGTTATTATTATTATTATTTATCAAACAATTTTGCAAATTCATAAACTGTCTAATGAATTTAAACAAATGAGTTTTCAAATGTCAATCACTTTTCAATTCCGACACATTAATGCAATGAATTTCTAAACCTATTTTTAAAAGGTCGGGACTAGAAAGGTATACTTTGAAAACTTAAGGACCAAATGAACTCATTCTAAAAAATTTAGAGACTAAAATGGTACGTTTTGAAAACTCATGAACCAAATGTACATATTCTTCAAAACTCATAGACTAAAAAGTAATTTTCCTTTTTAATTTTTATGACTAACGTGCCTCAAAAAGTTATAATCTTTTATACAAATAAATTGGTTTATTATATATAAATTTGAATTTCATATATAAGTAAGAAACCTTAAATTTATTTTGTGTCTCATAAATTTGTGACTCTTAAACAAATAAAAGTCTAGAGATTAAATTTGTATTTAAAATAAAATTTTAAGGTTAAAAGATATTTGTGATTCTTGAACAATTATGTATGTATCAATTTAGCATTATTTTATAATATATTTGTAACAAGCTAGTATTTGTACTTAATTTTGTAAAGTTTAGTCCTTGATGATATTATGAGAAGTATTTGTTATAATCTAATGGAAGTTCTTACATATTTTGTTGAATTGATCTTGTTGTTTTGATGGAATTTATTGTGGTAGGAATAAGGTTCTCCTTGTGCTTATTCTTTTTCTTGTCTCTTCTCTCTCGAAGATGAGTTCCTCTAAAATCAGTTCCTCTTCTACTACTTCAATTGAAACTCATCCAATTTCTCTTCTATCAAATATATGTAATTTGATAGCCATCCGTTTGGATTCTATAAATTTTGTTCTTTTAAAATTTTAATTTTCCCTATTTTGAAGCTTGATCGTTTGTTTGGCTTTGTTGATGGATCCATTCCACGTCTGACTACCACAATTCGAACTATTATGTCTTCTTAATCGTCTTCTACCTTCACGGTTACTGTTTGCCCTAATCCTCTCTATGAAGACTGGGTGGCAAAGGATCATATTCTTATGACCTTGCTAAATGCTACTCTATCTGCAGGAGCACTTGCTTATATTGTCAGTGCAACTTCTTCAAAAGAAGAATGGGAGATTCTTAAAAATCATTATTCCTTTGCTTCTTGTGCAAATATAGTCAATTTGAAGTTTGAATTACATACTATCTACAAGAAACTAGGTGAGACTATTGATTCTTATATCAAAAAAGTAAAAGAAATTAAAGACCGTCTCTCTAATGTCTCTATTATTCTAAACGATGACGATCTTCTCATATATATTCTAAATGGTTTACCATCCGAGTTCAACATCTTTCAAACTTCTTTACGAACTTGCTCTTAAACCATTACTTTCTCAGAGCTTCACGTTCTTCTCAAGGTTGAAGAAGATGTTCTAACTCTTCAAATATGGAAGATGAATTATAGGTCACAACACTGGACGTGGCAAATTTCCTTCTAGTTTTCAAAATCAAGGTTGTGGTCAAGGACACGATAATTCTTCACTAAATTCTGACCAATGCACTGTTGGGTTTTATGTCCTAAAACTCATGGTTTTTAAACAATAAACTCATTCTGTAAATCAATTAAGTTGTTATTAAATATATGAATTGCTTATTTCATTTTGAAAATAAATCCAATAAACTAAAATATTCATAAAAGTAGATCAGGTTCGAGTAAATAGTCAAAATGATCTATAGTATACGAATAAGGTTGGGTGCCTTATTCTGGTAACACTATCGGATGTGTCCCACTCTGTAGTTGTTACAAGGAGTTGTAAAGTGTTACAAACGAAGTGATTCTGATTCGTTCATATGGTGACATGAAGAGTGGGCATTCATGTGGTGACATGAGGAGTGGGGGTGTCCTGTGCAATGTGTTTGCATAAGATCAGACCAATAAATAAGTCATTTAAACAGTTTAAGACTGACTATTTCAAAATGATGACCTAGGTAACTTGACCTTAATCCTAAGTCAACTATAAACTCCTATTTATTTGGGGTTATCCTTAGATTTTCATGGGTGAGGGTTGACTCAACAGTGCTGACTCAATAAGCCTCTCATTTTAAGGGTAAGACCGAGTAGATAGTTGCAAGACGAAATTCATTCCTACCCGCTTTTAGGAATAGTAGAGAGCTTGTTCCCTTAAATGCTGACTCTGGGTCTTGAACAAGGGGCCCCAGCTTCTCATTGGTCCGAGAGTTACTCGATTTGATGATCATATCACAAACCTATTGTTCATTAGAGGATCAGTGAGACTTAAAGAACAAAAGGTGATTTCTGAGGTAACCTTTTGACCCAACCATAAACAACTTGTGAAAGGTTAACTTACTAATTATAGTTATATTGAGTGGATACAATATATCTAGAGTGAGGAGAGTGCAACTAATGGGCTTTAATGGAGTGACCTGGTAGTTTACGAATGGGGGTTAATTTGGTGTAAAGAGTTTAGCCAATTAATTTCGGATCGTTAGAGCCCATGATTTGTAAGTCCATTAGGTCCTCTACTAGCTCACAAACGAAATTAGCCTTTGAATAGCGTGATAAATTGATCTTAAACGTTCAAAAGCGAATTAAGTGAATTAGTAATTATATGTGATATAATTACACGTTTAATTTTGGAACAAAACGTAATGGAGAATCGATTAATATATAAAATGATTTAAATATTAATTTCATGAATAGGGATTCATGGTAATAGAATTGGTAAAAATTAATTTAATAGTTGATATTAAATCAATAGAATTAATTAATTTAATTATTAATTTTATTAGAAAGAATGATTATTGAATTAATTTTTATAAAGCTAATAAAATTTCAATTTTAATTAAAGAATTAAAATTGGAAAAAGTTTTGATTTTGAAAATCAATTTCAAAATAAAAAAAGAAAAATTGAAAAATGAGAAAAATCTTTTCCTACTTTCAAGTAAGAAGGTTAGTCACGTTTTTTACACATAATTACATCACCAAATTTAAGGAGTAACTGGAATCACTTCAAATGATCAGTTTGCATGAGAGTCATGTAATAAAACTACTATTGATTGAGTGGAAAAGGACATGCAATTGCTGAATTGTTGAGTTTTAAAAGTTGAAGAAGTTGTTTTTCAATAAGCTGAAAAACTAGAAAACTTCTCCTCCAATTTCATTAAGTTCAGGCTTGCTTTGAGTCCCACAACTCAATCTAAGGCTCCTAGAAAATAGTAGAGAAGCTCTAGTGGTGGTCCACGGCCTGAATTGGAGAAGATTGATGCTGTATTTCATTGAAGAAAAGAATCTTCAAAGGTATGTAATAAAACCGTCTTGATATCCCATGAACATGCTTAATTTGATGTCAAACTGAGGAATTAGAATGTTTAATGAATTTGTTCTCTTCTACCGCATGTTTCTATATTCCAACACGCACAATTTCTCTTGGCTTACAGATTGGGGCTGCAATGCACACATGACTGTTGATATGAACAATTTGAGTTTGACAACCGAATACAAGGGTGAAGATCAGATAGGTATTGGTAGTGGTTAATCTTTGCCAATTACATATACACGTTGTACTTCTATTTTCACACCTCTTTCTAAACTTTCCTTAACAAAAATTCTTTTGTGTTCCAAATATTTCCTCCTAACGTTGTTTTGAATGAGCACTTGAATAATGATGAAAATGGTGCTACTGTGCTGATTCCATCTAATGAACAACACATTGCCGTTGGAAATAATATCGTTGGTGTTAGTCCTAATGTTTCAGCTGCCTTGCTACCTACTGAAACCCATACTGCTCCTCTTGAAAATTGGATTGTTCTCAACCATTATCCGATGCAAACTAAAGGAAAATCAGCCATTTCTAAGAAGAAGGTTTTTGGAGCAGTATCCTCAATACCTTCTTCCTTTACAAAAGAAATGTTATATATATTGAAAACTTTATACAAACTTACCTAGTAAAAGACAACTATTTATATTTTATACTATTTTTAATAATTCAAACTCAATTTTAATATGCTATGGAGAGTATAAATTACATATTTAATTGATTATATCTAAGTGATTAAAAGTGCGTTTCAAAATATTTTTCAACATAATGTTTAATTTTAGTCATTTTACTTTTAGTAAATCTTAAATTTAATCTCTCTTTATTGATATTGCTTAAATAATCTTAATATTTTTCATTAAAAGAAACACAATATTTGAATATGTTTTCAAAATTTATAATGAAAATACTAATGTTAAAATCTATAATAAACTAGTAGTGAGGACTAAATTTAAAGTTCACTTACTAAGATGGAACATTTGAAAGTATGGAAACTAAAATCGAACAAACTCCAAAATATTGGAATCAAGATGATATTTTAAACCTAGTTTTTATATATAATAAATCTTTGAAATTTCTTAAAATTGATTGAACAAAATTTAAAACTTTATAAAAAAAAAAAAAAAAAAAAAATTGATGGGGGACGGATCGGAGTTAATCTGAGCCGTCGAAAATGGAAAAGGGGGGTCAGGATCTTGCCGCCATCGGAGAGAGACGTTGTTTAAATGGAATTTTCAACTTTTCCCCCGTCTACATATCGACACATCAAATCCAACACATGTGACGACGATATGTCGTTTCTCCATTTTATTATTTTATAGAAATATAAAAGCATTTTTTTTTTAAATAATACTATGTATAATTTTCATTTAATTCATATATTTTAAAATGCTATTCTTTTGCCACTAATTACGTTTTAATTTTGAAAGGATTAAAAAAAGTTTATTTTCTAGTTCTCATTGTCCACTTTTTTCTCTTTATAGTAGAACAAAATATTAATTTGACGTACATTGAATGTGTTATAGCTAGTTAAACCAAGGCCATGTTTACCCTATGTAAAAGGTAATTCATTAATTGGCTTCGATTGATTATTTTTGTATTGTTTACTTGCGTTCCGTAATAGTAATGAATTGTGGAGTCTACATCGAAATCTGTGATCAAATCATGCAATATAATTGAGGAATGGATGGTGTTTAATCTCATTGAGGTTAAAAATTATGTGGGACCCATTATCTTTACTATTACTGTTATAGATATTGTTATCGTAATAGTATGAAAATTATGATTATGTCACATTTATTTATCTTCATCGTTACCGTTAAGATTAAGCAGTAACTGTAACGATAATACTAATTATAAATTGTGACATATTCCTAACTTAAAGCAAAAATGATTGAAAAAACAATCCAATTAGGTTTGCGATTCAGGCTTATTACGATTCTATAAATAAAATCTCATTCTCTTTACACCAATTTTCATTATAGTTTGATAAACGTGACCTAAATAGAATCAAACAAAATTTATTATAAATCACAAATGGAGGGTCGTTTATGTTAATTTAATTATGAAAGTTTAGAATTTAAATAAAAAAAATTATTAGTTTGAGGATTTAACACAAATTCGATTTTATTTCAAAACATTCCTAATAATCAATTTTGGTGTTGAAAATTCTGAGTTTTACACCGTCAAATGTTTGGATCGGAGGGGATAAAAAATAGAATGGGAAAAGGGGGAAAAAATAATCGGTCAGTTTTATTTATTTATTTAATATTATTATTAATGGAAAAAAGCTGTGACAATTTCCGAATTTCCACCTTGAATATTGTAATTGTCCTCGAATAAGAAAAAGAACATGCACATATTGGTGCAAAGTCTTCGATCAATTATGAAAGTAGGGATATTTCTAAAAAGGGAAAAATATATTTTCGGTGCTTTAACTATTGAAAATTTGGTTGTTACTTTTTTATTCGGGTTTTTTTTAGTTTAATTTCAAAATGTTAGGCTTCTCTTTGATAATTATTGTGTTTTTCGTGTTTTGTTTTTTAAAATTAAGTATATCTCCTTCTCATTTTTTGCAATAATTTGTTTTTTTTTTAAATATAATGATCGAATTTTTAATCAAATTTAAGAAACAAAAATAAGTTTTTGAAAGTTTTTTTTTAAAAAAAAAAAATTCAAAATGCGACTTGATTTTTTAAACCATTGATAAAAAGTAAATAACAAATGATGAAATTTGGAGGTGGAAGTTATTGCAAAATATCAAAATAAGCATTAGGGAATCTCAAGGTAAAAGTGTAAAATGCTATAACTTAAGGATCAAATTAAAACTAAATTCAAATTTTCATAAATAAAAAAAAAAATAACATTTTGAAACTTAGAAACTAAATGAAAATTAAACTCGAATCTTAGAGGTAAAAATATAACATTTTAAAATTTAGAAACTAAATAAAAATCTAGAGCGAAATATGTATTTTTTTCGACTGTATTATTTAATAAACTTTTCGAAGAAAAAATAAATAAATTTCATCAGGTTAGACCTCTCACACTTAGATAAATGATGCGATTTTAAACTGGCGGTTGGGCTTGGATGTGTTAACTTTAACTCAACAATCATTTTCTGTATTGATCTAACTTAATTTTCTATAAATCTTAACTCACGTAAAAATTTGTAATTTTTTTAAAAAAAAAACTAATTGTCCTTTTATGTTGAAACTAAGAGGGTAGATTTTGCATACATTGTACAAAAGGTAAAAATTGTAACTCTTGAATAACCTTACAGCTCAATTTGATAAAGTTAAAAATTTAGAGTTAAAATTGATACACATTATCGCCCCACCTACTTTACTCTGAAACAACTATTTAGACCTAAGCTTCAATTTTAAAGATAAAACATAAAATTCCAAAAGTTTAATTACAAATTTGGTTCCTATAGTTTGGAAAAAAGTTAGAAGTTAGTCTCATGATTTAAAAGTTAAAACTCAGTCCTTTTGATAAAACCTCATAAATGATCTTTATGTTTTGATAAAATTATTGTTCATAGTCCCTAGCATAGGGACTATTATAAAAGTTTTATAAATTATAAGGATAAAATTCCAATTTTCTTCAAACTATAGGTTCCAAATTCGCAATTTAACCTATTCCAAATTTTGGTAATATTAGTTCTAACATTGGGCTAATTCTATTTTTTCAAGGCAATTTTTTTTAGTACAACAAATATGGAGATTGGATCTCCAACTTCATGAAAGATCCGAGACATTTTGATGTATTAAACCCTATTGTAGCAATTTTGAAGACCTAAATGGTAAAAAATAAAAATAAAGTAATAGTTGTAAACAAGCATAAATTTTGAAGATATAAAAAATGAAACCAAATCTTCATCAAATGCATTCCTACAAGTAGATAATTATTTGTGCATCAGAATGAAGAGCATTCTTTAGCAAACAAAACGTCAGCAATTCTAAATTATAAACTGAGAAAACTTGAGCAGATAGATGCTTCTTTAACTCATCTCATTTGCTAGAACCATAAGAAACTAACTGATTATTTATTAATCTACCTGCACGTCGAGAACAATGTCCGTCGTTGATAGAGCTGCCCGCCCTGGTATAATTTTGAATGGCTTGATTCCGTACACGTTGCAAACCGATCTCCCATCTCTTTCGAGAACCAGAGAATAATTTTCATGTTCAAAGGCAAGGCTTAACGAAATTGACTGATGACAAACTAAGACCTAAGTTCAGTCCTTGCTTTCCTTCTTAATGCTCGACTTATTCAAAATCAGGACGCCGATTACAATCAATAAGGCGCCTACAAACCACTGGAAAAGAGTACATTGGTGTTAAGAGATGCAAGTTTGAATTTGTTAAATGGTTGAAACTATAATGGCTATAGCAACTTTTGGCGAGTGGGAAAATATAAAACTAAAATATAGGCAAATAACTGATACTACCACCGATAACATTTAACAAAATGGTAACGATCGACAGTGCGTTAGATTACAAAAAAAACGACCATGCAAAGAGGTCTGTCATCTGCACCAATAGCTGTTTTTTTATTCGACTCTGCAAATGCAGTAATCAGAAAAGATCTTGCAGCCAACATCTCAAGTGAACTAAAATAAGATGAAAGAAGTTTCTAGTTTGTTGGAGAGTAAGAGACATGAGTAGTTACAGAGTATACGGAAAGACTCCAGGAAAAGGGAGATTAAAGGTTGTGAAACTTGGACCGATCTCCTGAACTGCCGCAGAATATACTATGTATCATTGTCAAGCATGTAAAATCCAACCAATATTTTTACTAAAACAAGCCAAAAGTGTATTGTGAATAAAAACTTGGCCATAAACTATCTTGTTGTTAGGCAAATTGATAAAGAAATAAAGAATAAATTACAATTTTTGAATTAGGGAACAAGCAATGGATATGATCAAGGATTTACCTGAAATGATAACATTTCTTCGAACAAAAAGAAACCGGCTAGACCAGAACAAAGAAAGTTAGCCGAAAAGTTTGTTCCTGTGGCTTGTAATGATGAGAGAGTTTTTAAGCTATTGACATAACATCCCCACATTGCCAAGTTGAATGCAACTACCAGTCCGTACCTAATTAACTGTTCATAAAAGAAATGCTAAAATCAGAACAAAGGTAAGAGGGAAACTCAGTATGTCGGTTTCCAGCTTATAGCAGCTTCCTCTATATAGTTGCAACAAGAGATCTTCTAGTTGATGTATTGAAAATTTAGAACAAAAATTTATATCAACACCAATCAGGTTTATGTAGAAGTACCTCAATTTCAATTAGAACTAATTATAATTTACAAGTGAAGTGTAATTATAGAAAAGGCTAGGTAAAGCACTCCAAGAAGATGCATGAAGTTTCGCCAGATCTACTCTCTCCTTCCAAGCAATGCATTTGCCTTAGAGAACCTTTTGATTTCCTCTGTACCACAATTTCTTTTGATTTCCTTTGTACCACAATTGTAGATTATAGCTTTCATCCACAAAATTTTGACCCAGTTCTTTAATATATGCCGGTCAAGCGAACTGACAGATATTTTCAATGAGGGAAGAATGAATACCCATTATCATTGAAAGAGGTGAAATATTCCCTCCCAACATTGGAAGTTGAACCAACCATGAGAAAAGTGGAAGAATAGATGAGCTTGATCCTTCCCTATTTGCATACCAAGCACACGGAATAACTAGGACTTCAAAGAGTTGCAACGACACTTTCTTTATACTTCACCAGTCTTATTTAAGTGTCCTAGAAGACAAATGTACATCAAAACATCGGATTTTTCATACTTCACAGAGCCTAGGAAGGCCCCTGGTCGCAAAGATGAGTTTATCCTTCAATCGAGGATTTTATCAAAAAAAATTACCTGCCTGAGGGATCGGACTGTCAATGTCTCTTGTTTTCCCACCGAAAAGTAACACTAACAGAAACCAATTCTTATCGATAATCAGAGAGGTACAAGTGCTAGGGAGAACACAAGAGCTTCCCTCTCTCCAGACGAGCTCAAGGTTATACTAACCAAAAAGATACCTCCCTATTCCTGATAACACATAAATGCCCCCAAATAAACGCACCGTGCCCATGTTATAACTAACTCATGGCTCACTCACAACATCCTCATTGCATTCCAATGTTTCCAATATGCAAAGGCACACCCTAAGGCGACAAGTCTCCCAATCCTTAAGGCGAAGCTAGATACACCTTAATAAAATAATAAATAAATACTATCTAAAACTATAATAGGTAAAACAAAAGAGTATTTAATTTTCAAATTACTAAAAATATCGATCAAGCTATTAATATTTAAATAAAAATTGACGTACATAAATATTATATATATATATATATATATATATATATATATATATATATATATATATTTATTTATTTATATATATTTATTTATTTATTTATTTATTTAATTTAGAAAGAAAATAGTTCTGTGAGCTTATGCAACTAAACAGAACATGTTTGTAATACATTCATTTTCCTTTTTTCCAATTCTCTTCCTAATAACAATAATCAGGGGTCTATGATCATCGACCACAACTCACAAGGAGATCCAACAACAAACCTTGTAGCTCTCCCATTCCCTCTTCCTGTAGCAACAACAATATTCCAAAATTGAGATGCCTCTTGCCAAACATCTAAGACCAATGGATGACTTCAGACCAAGAACAGTGGGAACCTAGTTGCAAAAAGTAACTTACCTAAACATTTCTCCTTCCAAAACGAAGCCTTCCTCCCATTACAAACATAGTTGAACAAAGATCTCCATATGACTGCTGAATTTGGACATACACCAAGGACTTCACTTCCACCCTTTCTTTCAGTGGGTAAACCACCCCAACTCATCTTTGCCATTAGTGTGCCACAACTCAGTTGACCCTTTTGAGAACTTCCACAGCCACTTATTTTTCTTCCTTAAACTATTTTTTTTTTTTTTTTTTTTTTTTAATATAGAAACAACAACTTTCGTGAAGAAATAATGAAAGAATGCAAGGGCATACAAAAAAAAATAAGCCCCCCAAAAATAAACCCTCTACAAAAAGAATTTTCAACTAAGTAGTATGTTACCTTAGGAATAATTACAAAAAAGCTTCAAAACTAAAACTCAGAGTGAAACATGAAACCTCACTAAAGATCAAACTTCACTAGGGTCCCTCTCCAGACCTCTGAACACTCTCTTATTTCTCTCACCTCAAATATCCCACAACAAACTACCTATGGTCAACTCTACACGTTATAGAAAATTAGACACAATAGGCCAACCCAAAAATTCCCCAGATATTGATGGATGCTCTTTTGAGCTCAATAATCGCCAGGTGGGATCAAACAATCTACTTTTGAGATAATAATAATGTGCCTTATCCGCCTGTCTATGCTCGGATTAGCAAGTATTGATGGACGTTATAATCATACTCTAGAGCTAACTTGAATTGACTAGGTGGTGGGGAAATGTACTAAGGTTACTAACTGTTAGATGATATATAATTAAATCTAACTTTATTCATCAACTAAATTTTTGGGTCAATTTGTAATTTAAAATGGTATCATGAGTGATTTAAGACTAACTTGCACTTCCAACAGCTATGATACTAGCCAAAATTCAGTGACATTTTCCAGAAGGCAGAGGCGATTGCCATATGATTGGAACAAGAATGATGAAGAACCGATGCATTCGAGAAAAGTAGGTCGGAATTGTGTTGATTCATAAAAAATAGGGCAAATCGTCGCATCTGTGAGCTATTGTATCTGGTTTGTGAGTGAAACCAAAGAAATGGATAAAGATTACCGTATAGGAGAAAAGCTTGGCTGCAATGGCGGAAAAAGCAGCGTTGAGACCAGCTGCAATCGCCCACGCGTAACCCTTATTCCCTTTCTTCCCTTCCATTTTACGGAATTAAAAATCATCCTCTTTGTGTTGTTATTGTGTTGTGGCCTTGTGGGCGAGAAGACGAAAGCCTCCTTCAGTGGCGAACCGGTTTTGACCGGTCGCGGTCGGTCATGCTTGGGCCAACCGGTTTGGATTTATTGTGTATTCAGATTTTTCATTTCAAGGAACATGCTTTATTAATTGTTTTAAATGACAAAATTATTTGAAATGTTTTTTTTGGAAAAATTATCTTTTATCTCCAATTTTGAAGAATATATGTGTTTGATTCCTAAATTTTTAAAACATACTTTTTTAGTATCTGAATTTTTTAGAATAGGCTCATTTGGTCCATAAATTTTCAAAACATATCTTTCTAGCCCCCAAATTGTGATCGGCAGCTTGACATATCACTTCTAGTTTTCCTTACCTTCTTCTTGTCATCTTTATTTGTATTAAGCTTTTAGGGATTGAAAGACTCTTTCATCTTGATATGAATGCTCTTTCTTCCATGTTCTTTACATCCTTGTCTTTTTTCATAAACACGAGCAATTAAAATCTTAATGAACTGAGAAAGATAAACTAACATTTTTTACTAAGTTATGCATAAGTAGGTCTTCATCTTATTTAATGCATGCAAGATGAGTACTGAGATCAAATCGAGAGATTGATCTAGGTAGGAAATAAAGATCAAATTGAAATATTGGTCTAAATATGTAATAATCATCTACTTGAGAAAGTATGAGATTATGGAACTCGTTAAATAGTAACAAAAGTAACTTCAGAGATAAAATTCCTATCGCAATCAAAACTCATCGCATGCATCCTATAGATAAGACACTGTGGCTCAAAACAACGAGAGGTGAAGTTGATTATTTGATGAGTTTATCGCATAAACACATGACTTATGCACTTCATAGGAAAATGTCAGTGAACCTTTCTCTAACCCTGTCTACTCATTGATATTTGTCCATTCTCAATGCATATTGCTTCATTTAGTACACGCAATTGCTATCACATCTATATCACCATCAATTCCACCATTAGTGTAAGTATTCCATTAGTTAGTAAATATTACTTTCATCACATACTTGAAAAACAACCTACTAGGGCAAAATCAAACAATTATTTTATCATCTTTTAGTCGTAAGTTCCTGTGATCGATCTTGAATCTTGCTGAGAATACTCTAATTAGGTTTGCACTTATGTCTGATTAGAGAAAATATTGCGTTTAGAGCAATAGATTCATCTGATTTAAGAATTAGAGTACAACATAAGACAACATTCATCATATCTCTTAGAAAACACAACATTTACCATTCTTAAATTTTATGGTTTAAATAGATATAGATCTTAAAATTTAAACCTAAAAAATTGAATTTAACTAACAATAATTTAAACTTTGTAAGTTTGAATATAAATCAAAAGTAAATCACGTTGAAGGGTGATCCGTGAATGTCATAGGCTATGGACCTTTGGTTGGATAAAGTGTCGTACGTGGCACGTGCATATGGGCAACAATGTGCACGTGATACTCTATTGTTTTTTTGTGTAATAAATTATTTTTTTAGATCTTTTGTATATGACTCCAATTCAACAATCAAAGCCTTCGAATGTGATCGATTCAAAGGGAGAAAATGTCACTTTAAAGCCATTCCTCCTTTTTTTTTTTTTTTTTTTTTTTTTTTTTTTTTTTTTTTTTAACTACTCTATCAATCGCTGAATTTTGAACATGAAATATATTTGATTTATGAGTTTTAAAATACATTTTTTTTAATTTTCGAATTTTTAGAACAAGTATATTTGATCACTAAAATTTCTAATGTATATTTTTAGTTTTCAAATTTTTAATAACATGTTTAAAAGGTCTTTATATTGTTTTTTAAAATTTTCGTTTCGTATAATTATATGAAATTTTGAATCACAAAAATATGTTTAGAAATAATTTTAGACAGAAGAGGTCATTTAAAAGAATCTAATTTCAAATAACAACAAAAAAAAAATGCATTGACTTTTTAAAATTTATTTTTTAAAATCCATGGACTAAAAATGTATTTTTTTTGGAAGCTTGAGGACCAATGAACCTATTATATATATATATATATATATATATATATATATATATATATATAGACTAAAAATGTATATTTTGAAAACTCGATATTTTTGAAAATTCATTGACCAAACACATATATTCTTCAAAGCTCAATCACTAAAAAAGTAATTTCTTCTTTTTATTTTTTTAATTAAAAAAGTTGTAACTCAATTACTATTTATTTTTTAAAACATCAACCCACAACAACTATTATATTTCAAAGCCATATTGAACAAATAGTGAATAATGAACCATAAATTCTAATAATTATAAGCGATTGTCTTGTTTGATAGCTCTTTAATTTTTGTTTTTTTTCCCCTTATAGCCTGTAAACCAAATATATAAACGAGGCTCAAATTATTGTAAAACGGAGTCTTAGTAACTTATTTAACATTTTTTTAAGTTTAAAAATATGTTAAACACAAAATGACAGATGCATAGACTTTTGATCTAACCCTATTTTTACGATCATACTTCTTCCTTGCATAAGGTGGTCATTGCATATTTTATAAGATAATAATGAATTTGACTTCTATTGTATGTTTGCATGTTGCGTGACTTATTCTAAGATCAAGGTCAAATTAGAGTGTTTAACTCTGAACATAGGATGCTTAGGTTGTGTTTGTATAGACGAGTGCTATAGTTTTAAAACGAGTTTATAAGTCAGTGAAATAAACAATATCGTCTACTTATGAAAGCACAATTACACTGATTACTATTTCAAACAATCAATTATTTGATTTTTCAAACATGTGACTGTGTCGAGCTAAAGGAAAAAAATGTGCATCTTATAAATATCATAGATATTTGATTTTTAACATTTGAATTATATGGGATTTTAGTTATTAGACTTAGTAGATAATTTTACATATTTTAAATCAATAAGAAAAAAAGTCATAGCCCAACAACCCTTAGGGTTGATTGGAGATTTTGTTAAGTCTTTCTGAATTTTCGGATTGGTAAAAAAGATCCCTTCAACTCAACCCAACTCAACTCAACTTAATTTGCATGCAAGAAAATGTACAAAGTAGTTATACGTTGAAAATACAAAATATAAATTTTAATTTTAAATAACAATAGTAAAGATATAACATGTATTAAACATACAAAGACTACATTTATACATCTTAAATTAAAATAGAATCACTACAAAAATATTGGAAAAGTAGTTTACTATTTTATTTGTGTTTTTTTTTAAAACCTTATAAATAACAAATGAGTTGCTTTTCATCTACTTACTTTTTACTCTTTTTATAAATTATTTGGAGTTAATTAATGTATTATCCTATTTAAAAATGCAAATAAAAGTTTATCATCTTTCATATGAATAACCATTAGTTGAAAAAGTAGATTAATCCAGAGTTGCTTTATGTATGAGAATCTGTTGTCATATTGTTTGTTTTCTTGTTGTTTTCATTCATCTCTTTTGCACGTTAGACACTTAATTACTTCATTAATTATTGATAAAAATTAAGAAAACATCATTTTCAATCCTCAAATATTTATATATTTATTTATTATTATTATTTTGACACTACGTCGATGAATAAATTAGTACCAACATTATGTAAGTTGAACTATACTATCTTGACTTTAATTTTAAAGACCACTTCTGATATATAAATATTTTAAAAATAATTTTCTAGCCCCAAATTTTTAAGAATATGGACATTCGGTAGTTAAAATATACATTTTTAGGCTTCAAATATTATCAAATAAGTTTAAAAAATTCATGCGGTAAACTTTTAAATTTTTTATGATTAGAAAAATAGTTTAAAATATTATTTATTACCTCTAAAATTAATTTTAAACTTATTTTTTAATTAAAAAATTAAACCAAAACACACCCATACTTATAATATAAACCAAAAGGTTACAAGCTCAAGAACTAAATTGAACTCATGTTTTTTTTTAAAGAGTAATTTAAAATTTAAAAGAAAATAAATGTTAACGTAGTTTCTAAAAATGATAAAATCAAATGTTTAAAATAATGGAATGAAAACAAAATTTAAACTTTCAAACAAATAAGAAAATTAAAGTAATTTGACTTTAGTGAGTGAGAACTCCGAGTTCGATCCAACTCGGTCAGAAGAACTCACCGCTAGACATATTAGAGGCCGCATAATTTCCTTCTATTTTTCCTTTTTTTTTTTTCCCTTTCATTTCCCCTTTTTATTTGCTACTTTTAATTTTTTATTTTTATTTGTAAAAGATGACAACTACAGATTATCCTGTTTTTCACGTGAAAGTAGTAGGAGGCTTGAAAATAATAATAATAAAATTCCCAAATGGCTAGATTAATGAACTAAATTACTAAAATGCCTTTTGTTTTTATTTTTTATTTTTACTGTTTTTATTATATGAACAAACAACCCATTAAAATCATAGCTAATTTTGAAGCACAGGTTTTTCCCCCCGGTTAACTTAGTCTAAAGATTTCGAGCTTTTATGTCAATTTAATATCATCCATGAAGTCTAATAGGGGACGTTTGGGATAAGGATTATCCTAAGACTATAATAACCACTTATAGTAAATACCATTTAAAAATCCCAAAATAGCTACCATCAATACTATTTCAAAATCCCAATTTGCTACAATATTTATTATTTACTACATTTTTTACTATTTTACATTCATCAATTTGTATTCTTTGCTATTCATCATTTTTTATTCTTTGTTATTCTTTACTATTCATTATCTAACTAAAATAATTTATGCCTCAAGCACATACTATTATAATCCAAACTAAAATAATCTACGCCCCAGATACAACCTATTGTAATCAAACTATAATAACCAATCCTTTGCCCCAAAGAGCCCCATAAAATGTTCAATATGTTTTTGAACTTTCAATAATATTGTCAAAATGGACATAACTCAATTAGTAGAATATATTATCAATTTTAAAATCAAATATTCCATTTTCCAATCTCGAATATTGTTAAAAAGGAATTAAAAGGAAAAAAATATATAATATGTTATTTGGCAAAATAAGTATGAGAAAAATGTATGTTTCCATGTGAAAGTAAAAAGGAAAATAAAAAAAAAAATATATAAATATAAATAAGAATAATTTTCTCTAAAATTCTCTGCCACATGCAGTCATGCACCATAAAACTTTATGTCGGATCTTCCCTTTTTACCCTCACGCGATTCGGATCCAAATGCCATTACTGGGAATCTCCCGATGAACCACAAACAGAAGGTAATAGCCGGATGGAGCAATTGTGCCCGACCCGGGTATGCTGATGTGGACATCCCACGTGTCATATCCCAAATCCGTCACATTCTCGCCGCCGATCACCAGTAGCCTCTGACTCATGGAAAACGAATGCGTGTTGAACGGCGGTGCCACCATCGTCACCTCCACCGTACCCAAAGTTGCACCGTCGCCAGTAACGTTAAACCGAACTGCCAACTGTTGCGCGTGTCTCACGGTGGTTTGAGATGATGGCGACAATATTTTCGGCCGCAGGTTTTCAAATTCTGGAGCCAAATACGGCGGCGAAAACGCCTCCAGTCTCAACTCCGTCGGAAATGGTACGTTGGTGAAGTTGTAATATGCATTCGGATTGCTCCCGCCGACCAATACGCGACCGTCACGGAGGAGCACCGCCGTGGAGTGATAAAGACGGGGAATCGTACTGGGGTTCAGCAACCGGAACCTCGAACCGGGGGAGTCTTTGGGTCGGTACAGAACCGGGTTCAAAACCGGGTCCCGAGCGTTATCCCACCCGGCCGTTCCCGCACCGGCACCGTTTATAATCAAAATGTCACCATTTGGAAGCAAAACCATGTCTCCCATGACTCTGCCCACCGGCATGGTTTCCATGACCCATTCGGGTTTCGGGTCGGTTATTTTAATTCTGGCGCAGGTATTTAAAGCTCTGACGAAGGTCCGATTCACGGCTTTGGTAAAAGATCCTTTCGGGGCTCCGCCGCAAACCAAAACCTCCACTTCAATCGTTGCCGCCTGTAAATTCCTCAACGGGAGAAGCGCAGCCGAGCCGGTGCTTGGATAACACCGTGGATCACCGCCGGGGATCGCCGGAAAAGTCTTCAACACCTCGTTTCTTGCGTAATCGAACAGAATCGACCGATTGTTCGCGAAGACGAACAAATTCCCGTCGACGTTCAGAAATACGAATGGATACAAATTGTTCTCGATCAATGGATCATTCGTCTCCACCAAGAACGGAAAGCTATACGCCTTGGAAGCTCCGCCGGTTTTCGGGAAAAACTCGTAGTTGAACTGTCGTCGTCCGCCGATTACAATTTGTCGTCCGTCAGGTAGAATCTGGTTCGTCGGGTACCATCGGCGGACAGTTAGGGCTAACGGAATCTCCTCCCAATCCGAGCCATTAGGATACGGCTTGAAGATTCTTACCCTCCGATCGCCATCGTTGAATCCACCAGTCTGAACGAGTGTTCCGTCGGTCACGGCGGCACCGGCGGAGCACCAGACGTCAGTCTGGACCATGAGTGGACGAAACGAGTTGGATGCGACATCGTATTCAAGAGAATGTGCAGTGCAATCGAGTTTAAGAGCGACGTCGTCTGGATCCATTCGACATTTCCCGTCCGGCAAGGGCAAATTGGAAGTGCCGAAGTCGGTTCTGTCGAAGATGACGACTCTGTCACTGTGAAGTAACTGCATGTGCATTGGAAGAACTCCGATGTCGTTCTGAAGAAGATGCCACCGGCCGCCATCGTCGGCGCGCGACGGTGACAGCGAAGTGAGGAGGAGAATTTGAGCGAGTTGGAGAATTTGGAGAAGCATTGTTGCAAAGTAGTAGGTGACAAATCATGAAAAAGTGGTTTTTATTTGTCATTCAATTTTTTTTAGAAAACGCATTAAACTGCTCCGATTTATAGCACCCATTTAAACTTTTGACTGAACAGCAAATGGCCACTAAATGGAAGCAGATTTCACATAAATTGGAGTGAGAATAAGCACGAGAACGGTAGAAGAAGGAAGAAGTAAAAGAAAGAGATATGATTCAAAGGAGTAAAAAGCAGAAAACGAAAGTAGAGAACCAAAATAGAAAGTGGATTAAGGGAAAGAGGAAAAACATAGAAGAAATCAAAGAGGAAAGAGAAATCGAAACTTACCAGTGAGAAGGAAAGAGAAGGAGAGATGAAGAAGAAAACTGGGGAAAGGAAAAAAGAAAAAGAGAAGAAGGAGGAGAAAAAGATTGAAAATCTGTGGAAACAACAGTTGTAAGCACAACACAGGGACAAAGGAATCTCTCTCTATTTTTCTTTTTCTTTTTCTTTTTTTTTTTCTTTTTTACCTTTCTGTCCTTTTCAATTTTTCTTATGCAAAATTTCTCCATTCTTTTCGGTTAAATATTTTTTTAGGGTCAAATTATATAAATTTCCCTACACTTTTGGGGGGTTTCATTTATATTCATAAATGTTGATTGTTATTATTATTATTATTTATCAAACAATTTTGCAAATTCATAAACTGTCTAATGAATTTAAACAAATGAGTTTTCAAATGTCAATCACTTTTCAATTCCGACACATTAATGCAATGAATTTCTAAACCTATTTTTAAAAGGTCGGGACTAGAAAGGTATACTTTGAAAACTTAAGGACCAAATGAACTCATTCTAAAAAATTTAGAGACTAAAATGGTACGTTTTGAAAACTCATGAACCAAATGTACATATTCTTCAAAACTCATAGACTAAAAAGTAATTTTCCTTTTTAATTTTTATGACTAACGTGCCTCAAAAAGTTATAACCTTTTATACAAATAAATTGGTTTATTATATATAAATTTGAATTTCATATATAAGTAAGAAACCTTAAATTTATTTTGTGTCTCATAAATCTGTGACTCTTAAACAAATAAAAGTCTAGAGATTAAATTTGTATTTAAAATAAAATTTTAAGGTTAAAAGATATTTGTGATTCTTGAACAATTATGTATGTATCAATTTAGCATTATTTTATAATATATTTGTAACAAGCTAGCATTTGTACTTAATTTTGTAAAGTTTAGTCCTTGATGATATTATGAGAAGTATTTGTTATAATCTAATGGAAGTTCTTACATATTTTGTTGAATTGATCTTGTTGTTTTGATAGAATTTATTGTGGTAGGAATTAGATTGTTACCAATTTTAAAAATGTTGATTAAATGGTTACGAACTAAAATTTTATGACTAAAATGTTATTACTTTTGTTGTATAAAACGTTATATATTAAATTGTTCATTTTCATTAAAGTCTATAGATGGAAAGTGTTTTTTTAGCCTCATCTCAACCTTTAAACCTTAAAAATTGTGTTCAAAATAACATTTTAAAAAAAAATGAATAAATTGGGATGAAAACTAAAGTAACAATTAATATGTATATATTAAAACATGAGAATGATATATAAATATATAAGTTTTTTTTTTCCATACAATATGTGAGTTGGAGGAATCAAACTTATCAGTTGATCTATATTACATAAATTGACATAACAATTACTATATTAAAAATGAAGTTAGGAATGATTACAATATCTTTTAAATATTAATGAAGTATAACAATAATTTTAATATTCTCTTATAGTTGAAATTGACTCGATGTATCTTTCCAATTGTTAAGTGATGATGAAACTTTCACAAATGTAGATGTACAATTGGAACATATACCAAAGTTTAGAGATTTTTTTTTCTTTTTTTTTTTTTTAATTTTTAAATTTAACTTGTTTTTATATCACCAATTATATAATTTGGTAGAATTTATAGAATTTTTTTTTTTTTTGAAATTTTAGAAGACATCCTTCCCTTTAAAACTCATGTCAATTACGAATTATGCCTTTCAATACTAATTTTCTAAATGCAAAATTTGTAGAAATGGAGATCAAACTTTCTGTTAGATAACGAGATTAGTTACTTTCTGTTGGATTATTTGTTAACGCAAGTTGTTATATATTCTGTTTGTAAGTGACTGTATCTTCTCTCTTCTATTTAAGCAACATTTGTAATCATATGAGATTAAGGTGAAATAATATTAGGTTCTCTCAGTTCCTCTTCTACTATTTCAATCAAAACTCATCCAATTTCTCTTCTATTAAATATATGTAATTTGATAGTAATCCATTTGGATTCTACAAATTTTGTTCTTTGAAAATTTTAATATTTCCTGTTTTGAAGACCGATCGTTTGTTTGGCTTTGTTGATGGATCCATTCCCGCCACAATTCAAACTACTATTTCTTCTTAATCTCTTTTACCTCCACGGTTATTGTTTGCCCTAATCCTCTCTATGAAGACTTGGTTGCAAAGTATCATATTCTCATGAACTTGATAAATGCTACGCTCTATTTGCAGAAACACTTGCTTATATTGTCGGTGCAACTTCTTCAAAAGAAGAATGGGAAATTTTTTAAAACCATTATTCCTTTGCTTCTCGTGCAAATATAGTCAATTTGAAGTCTGAATTACATACTATATATAAGAAACCAGGTGAGACTATTGATTCTTATATCAAAAGAGTAAAAGAAATTAAAGATCGTCTATCTAATGCCTCTGTTATTATAAACGATGAGGATCTTCTCATATATGTTCTAAATGGTTTACTATCCGAGTTCAATATCTTTCAAACTTCTTTATGAACCCGCTCTTAAACCATTACTTTCTCAGAGCTTCACGTTATTCTCAAGGTTGAAGAAGCTGTTCTAACTCTTCAAACTATAAAAGATGAATTATTTTCTCAGTCCACTGCCCTTGTTGCTTCTCAAACTAATACAACAAAGAATCAAAATAGTTGTCAAAATTGTTGGTCAGGTAGAGGTCACAACACTAGACGTGGCAAATTTCCTACTAGTTTCCAAAATCAAGGTCGTGGTCAAGGACGCGATAATTCTTCACCAAATGTTGACCGGCGCACTATTGGGTCTTATGTCCTAAAACTCGTGGTTTTTAAACAATAAACTCATTCTGTAAATCGATAAAGTTGTTATTGAATATATGAATTGCTTATTTCGTTTTGGAAATAAATCCAATAAACTAAAAGATCTATGACTATTATAGGAGTACCTGAACTTTATGTGGAGACATAAAAGTAGATCAGGTTCGAGTAAATAGTCAAAATGATCTACAGTATGAGATTATCGAACTCGTTAAACAAGAAAAGAAGTAACTTTAGAGATAAAATTCCTATCGCAATCAAAACTCATCGCATGCGTCCTATAGATAAGACATTGTGGCTCAAAACACTGAGAGATAAAGTTTATTATTTGATGAGTTTATCACATGAACACATGACTTATGCACTGTTGGGGTTGATGCCCTAAAGTCTCGTGTCCTGTAGTTTGTAAACAGTTTGTACGAACGCTTGTGATGTACGATATATGATATTTTACTTCACTTCTTGATTTTGCTTAGTTGTTTGTTTTATTTGCTTTACCACAAACCAATAAACCTAAAATTCCTGGTTATATATATGTAATTTAAGCATGTATGTTGTGACATACAAGTGAATCATGTCTTGAACGATAACCAAAATGGTCTGTAGTATATGGATATAGGAGGGAAACCTTATCCTGGTAACATTATGGGTGCGGCCTGCTTTGTGGAATGGTCAAGAGTATTGTGACTTGTTACAGATGGTCTGATCCTGATCATTCGTGTTAGGGACATGCGAGCAGGGGCATCCTATACAAAGAGTTTGTATAAGACCTGACCACGAAGTGCTAACATCTTGTTATATAACACCGTTCATGACAGAGACTTCACTTTACTGGGATGACCATAGGTATGACCGCAATCCTGAGTGAGTTGGGAACTTCTGCCATTGAGGGCGGTCCTTTGATTTGTATGGGTGCGAGTGGCAAGGTCGCCGATTCAAACCTACCATTTTGGAGATTCATCTGATTTGGAAGCTGGGAACTCAGCTATACAAGATGGAATTCACTCATTCCTCGAGGTAGGGGTAAGTAGATAAATAGCTCCCTTAAGGGCTGATTTCGAGGCTTGAACAATGTGGCACCACACACCTTCTCTTGGCCCAAGAGGTGTTCATACATAGTTGGACTATGTTGTATTGTTCATTAGAGGAATCAGTGGTACTTAAGGAGTGAGATGTAACTATAGGGGAAAAACGGTAATTTGGTCCAACTGTACTTACGAGCATCTGTGAAGGGTCATCACACTCATGATTGAATATATCCGATGGACACAAAAATATATCTGTGGTAAAAAGAGTTCAACTGTTGGCCTTTAGTAGAATGCCTGACAGTTAACAGATGGTAGATCTCGTGGCTAAAGAGTTTTGTCAGTTATTCACGGACCGTTGGAGCTTTGAGCCACAGGTCCATTAGGTCCCTTAGGTAGCTTGGATAAAGTCGAGAACTAGTGTTTGGGTTAATTTGAAATGTTCAAATTGACAAGAGAAAGTTCGATTATATATGATATAATTGGAGTAGTTAATTATATATGATATAATTGGCTAAATATATGAGATACATTATTTAGGAGGAAATTAGATATAAATATGATTTATATCAAGTAGAGGAGAAAATACTATAGTAGATATTTGATATCAAACTATAGGTTAAAAATATAATATGATTATATTTATTAATATTTTAGTTGGTTAATTATATGATAATTAACCCAAAAATCATGTTTGGACGTGGGTTAGTGGGGCAGCATCGGTTATTGTAACTGATGAATTAAAATGAAAATAGTTTTCATTTTGATCCCCCGTCCGAAAAGAAATCAAGAGAGCGCGCTGGCGAATCGTAAACGACCGCTTAAGAATTTCGAGAGCCTATACGATAGTCACTCTCCGCCTAAACGATCATCCACCTTGTGCCTAAACGACCACACACTAGTTTCTACACGATCAGATAGCTTCCTAAACGATCATATAGTGTGCCGAGTTTGCTAAATGATCGTATACCATTTCCTAAACGATCGTTCAGTAAAATCTACACGATCGTGTAGCTTCTCTTAAACGATAAGCATTTTGCTATACGATAGTGCCTTTTTCCCTCCCACTTACTTATCGCAACACGATCTAGTCTTCCTCCTTCCTTTACCAAATTCACCAAAGACCATGCTTTGGGTTTTCACTCCGAGAATACCTGGGGCTTTTTTCTAATGGTGTCGTCCCCGTGGCGTTCATGAGTTCGCGGTTGTTCGTGCTGCTACAATCGACGCACTGTTCAGGCGTTGGTAGATCACGTGGAGGTTTCTATTGTGTTGAGTTCCGAAGATTGAAGATTGTCTTTAATTGGTATGGTAACTCGTTCCCTCGTTTATTTCTTGTTCATAACATGCTGATAATTACTGTTTGATTGCATAACTATACGTTTGAATGTATATTGTTGTATTTCGGTCACGATGAGATCGGAACGATCTGAACGCGTTCATGGAACTCTTCGGTAAGAGATCCTTCAGATGTAACTATAGGGGCAAAACGGTAAATTAGCCCAACTGTACTTACGAGCATCTGTGAAGGGTCATCGTACTCACGATTGGTTATATCTGATGGACAAAAAAAATATATCTGTGTTAAGAAGAGTTTAGCTGTTGGTCTTTAGTGTAATGCCTGGCAGTTAACAGATGGTAGATCTCGTGGCTAAAGACTTTAGTCAACTATTCATGTACTGTTGGAGCTTTGATCCACAGGTCCACAAGGTCCCCTTGGTAACTTGGATAAAGTCGAGAATCAGTTTTTGGGCAGTTTAAAATGTTCAAATTGACAAGAGGGAGTTCGATTATATATAAAATAATTGAACTGGTTAATTATATATGATATAATTGACTAAATGTATGAGATACATTATTTTGGAGGAAATTAGATATAAACATGATTTATATCAAGTAGAGGAGAAATTACTATAGTAGATATATGATATCAAACTATAGGTTAATAATATAATATGATTATATGCATTTATTATTTAATTGAGATAATTGGACGGAAATTTCTCCTAAATCGTGCGAAAGTGGGAAGATTGATTTCGGTTATTGTAACTGAAGAATAAAATGAAAATTGTTTTCATTTTGCAAAGAGTTCGAAAAGATCACTCACAGTGTGGAAACTTCACGATCGTTTAGTTGAGAGCCTATAGGATAGCATCTATCACCTAAACGATCACACACCTGTGCACTAAACGGTCGCACGCGTTCTCTGAATGATCACTCACTTTCTCTAAACGATCGCTTAACGCGCCGAGCTTTTCTAAACGATCGCTTACTCTTTACTAAAAACCGCTTAGTAAAACCTACACGGTCGTGTACTTTTCTCTAAACGATAAGCACCCGACTATACGATAGTCACCTACTATCTCCCACTTGCTTGTTGTTCTACACGATCGTTCTTTCCTCCTTCCTCTACCAATTCCATCAAAGTCCACTCTTTGGATTCTCACTCCAAGAATACCAAGGGCTTTGAGTGGTGGTGTTGTCCCCGGTTGCTGCTTGTTCGTGCGCTGTCGTTCGTGTAGACGATCGTGGTGCTGCTAGGCGACTGATTGTTGGGCGATAAGGATCGTAGAGGAGTCGCTTCCGCTGGATTGAGTTCGAGTGAAGATTGTCTTCAACTGGTACATTTACTCAATCTGTTGTATTTTATTTGTCAAATCATGCCTATAATTAGTGTTAAAATGCATACACGTTTGTTAGAATGTGTGTGTGTTAATTCAATCACAATGAAATGGGAAAGATTCGAACCCGCTCATGGATACTCTTGTTTAAGAGTTCCTTCATGCACTTCATAGGAAAATGTCAGTGAACCTTTCTCTAACCCTGTCTACTCATTGATATTTGCCCATTCTCAATGCATACTGCTTCATTTAGTACACACAATTGCTATCGTATCTATATCGCCATCCATTCCGCCATTAGTGTAAGTACTCTACTAGTTAGTAAATATTACTTTCATCACATCTTGAAAAACAACCTACTACGTCAAAATCAAACAATTATTTTATCATCTTTTAGTCACACGTCCCTGTGATCTACCTCGAATCTCCCAGAGAATACTTTAATTAGGTTTGCACTTAGGTCTAGTTAGAGAAAACATTATGTTTAGAGCAATAGATTCATCTGATTTAGGAATTAGAGTACGACATAAGACAACATTAATCACATCTCTCAGAAAACACAACATTTACCATTCTTATATTTTATCGGCTAAATAGATATTAGACCTAAAAAATTGAATTTAACTAACAATAATTTAAACTTTGTAAGTTTGAATATAAATAAAAAATAAACCATGTTGAAGGGGTGATCCGTGAATGTCATAGGCAACAATGTGCATGTGATACTCCATTGTTTTTTTGTGTAATAAATTACTTTTTTAGATCTTATGTATATATAACTCCAATTCAACAATTAAAGTCTTCGAATGTGATCGATTCAAAGGTGGAAAATGTCACTTTAAAGCCATTCCTTTGTTTTCTTCTATTATATCCTTTTCTTTCTTTCTTCTTTTTTAAACTACCGAATTTTGAATATGAAGTACATTTAGTTCACAAGTTTTCAAAATACATTTTTTTAGTTTTTAAAATTTTAAAACAGGTACATTTGATCATTAAATTTGGTTTCGATTGTTTTGGGGAGAAAGTTTGAGTTTTATGTGTGTTCATTCTTGTTTATGAAGTTTGAATGTGTTGTGAGGATGGGTAGAGTTTGGTTATAATTCTTTTGGAGTTGAATTTGTAGGTTTTTGTATATTTTTTGATGTTTATGAAAAGTTTCATGTTTGTCGTGGGGAGTGGCTAGAGTTTGATTATACTCGTTTTGCTCGTTTTGTCGTTGAACTTGGAGTTTTGTGTGTTTATGAATGTTTATGACGTTCGAATGTGTTGTGGGATGTGGGTCGAGTTTGGTTTAGATTGTATTGGGGAGAAAATTTTGAGTTTTATGTGTGTTCGTTCTTGTTTATGAAGTTTGAATATGTTGTGAGGGTGGGTAGAGTTCTGTTATCGTTTTGGAGTTAAACTTGTAGGTTTTCGTGTTTATATATATATATATATATATATTTATGAGTGTCGGAAATGTCGTGGGGGTGGGTAGAGTTTGATTATACTCGTTTTGCCATTGAACTTGGAGTTTTTGTATGTTTGTAGATGTGTTATGAAGTTTGAACGTGTTGTGGGGTGTGTTCGTTCGGTTATAATCGTTCTTGTCTATAAAATATTATGACATTTGAATGTTTTTGTTTTATTGTAGGATGATGTTCGAGTCGAGCAGCTGTATAAGCTGAGCTTGAAGAAGAAAAATAAAAATGTTGCAGCAGGAGATGAAGATCTGGGAGAGTAATTTCTCTTCCCTTTTCTGTATATTTGATTTCGTATATTAAATCTTTTCCCCTCGCATAATACAAGGTAGTGATGTATAGATATATACATTTAGGTTTTAGAATAAGGACAAAAAAATAACTAACGAATCTTCTATACAGCTGGTAGAGAATAATTATATGGCAAAGGTTGTGAGAAGAGTATACACATCAGCATCAACAAGAGTATACACACCAGCGAGAGTATACACACGAGCAAGAGCATTTACACCAGCAGGAGCATTCATATCAGCTTCTACATGACTCATTTTCATCTGTTGACGAGGCAATTTGTTCTTCCTTGACATCCCCCCTCAAGCGAGAGGGTAAGTCCTTTAGTCTGAGTTTGCTTCGAAGGTAGACAAATGTATCAAAGGGTAAAGGCTTAGTTAATCCACCAATTGTTCTGTAGAGGGTACATATCTAACATGAAGTTGATCTTGAAGGACAAGGTCACGGATGAAGTGCACATCTATTTCAATATGCTTAGTTCGTACGTGAAAGACAAGGTTGGCAGCTAAGGCACCTGCACCCATGTTGTCACACCAGAGAACAGGTATACCCTTTGGAGAGAAACCAATCTCAATTAATAGATTTTTCACCCAAATGATCTCGGTTGTAGCATGAGCAATAGCTCGATACTCGGATTCAGTACCAGAGCGAGCCACTGTCTCTTAGATGACCAAGAAATGAGAGTCGATCCAAGATAGAGGCAATAAGCAGCTGTAGATTTTCGATCATCAATACTTGAGGCTCAATCTGCATCAAAATAGGCTGTTAAATTGAGGCCAGTCTCACAGTTGATGGTTAGGCCAAAGTGGAGAGTCCCTGCAAGATATCTAAGCACACATTTGACAGCTGACCAGTGAATATCAGTAGGAGCTTTGAGGAATTGGATAAGCTTATTAACAATGAAGGCAATGTCCGGCCTTGTATTAGTGAGGTATTGGAGAGCACCAACCGTGCTGCGATATAGAAATGGGTCATGGAGGGGTGTTCCAATGCTCAAGGACAGAGAGGTGCCAGGTACTGCAGGGGTTGGACAAGGTTTCATATAGTTGAGGTTTAGTTTATAGAGAAGCTCAGTTATGTATTGAGCTTGATTCAGATGTAGGCCGGAGGGTGTATAAGAGATTTAAACACCAAGAAATTGACTGAGCTGTCCTAGATCTTTGAGAGAGAATTGTGTATGCAGTCGGGCAATAAGATGATCGATGTAAGTTAGATCACTGCCGGTGAATATCAAATCATCTACATAGACTAGCAGCAGAGTGATGGAGGATGAAGTACGCATATAATATAGAGAAGTGTCTAGGGAGCTTGCTTTGAAGTCGAGTTGTCAAAGAGATGCTTTGAACTCATCATTCCACGCACGAGGAGCCTGCTTGAGACCATAGAGAGCTCTATTGAGCTTGAAAACGTAATGTGGGTGAGTTCTGCTTTCAAAACCCGGGGGTTGAGACATGTAGACAGTCTCCTTCAGCTTGCCGTTGAGAAAGGCATTATTGAAGTTAATTTGGCGAAGTGGCCAGTGATGAGACACTGCCAAAGAAAGCACAATTCTAACAGTAGACATCTTGACAACAAGACTGAATATATCAAAATAATCAAAGCCAACGTGTTGATGAAACCCTTTGGCAACAAGATGTGCCTTATACCGTTAAACAAGGCCTTGGGCATCACGTTTAATACGATAGACCCATTTGCAACCAACAATAGTTTGATCAGATGAAGGAGGTACCAGTGACCAAGTATTTGTACGTTGTAGTGCAGCAAGTTCTTCATTCATAGCTTCTTGCCACTGTGGAGCTGTAAGAGCCTGAGAGACTGAAGTTGGTTCACTCTGAGTAAGGTCTTCAATACGTTCAGCAACCCAAGCCTTGGGTTTGAAAATACTAGCTTTCCCTCTGGTGATCATTGGATGAGTGCCAATGAGGGGTTGAGTGGTAGGTTGTAGGGATTTTTGTGGAGGGGAGGGTAGAGGTGTTGTTAAGGGTGACACTATAGGGGATTGAGAAGTAATTGAGGGATACAGTAATAGGCTAGGATGTGGGGAAGGTGAACTTGTGGCTAGTGTAGGAAAAATGTGAGGAGATTGAGGTTGGATAGAGGGATTTGTTTCAGGTGAGGGGTGTGGAAAGGATGGATGGATAGGAGGTGAAGAGAACCATGTGGAGATTGATGGAGCTATATTTGTGGGAGTAGAGATTTGAAGGTTAGCAAAGCCTGTTTGGAATGGAAATTCGTCTTCATTAAATATGACATGGCAAGAGATGATGACCTTCCGATCCTTAGTAAGATATCTGTGACCTTTGTGTATTGGGGAAGGGCCAAGATAGACACATTTACTGCTGTGAAAGGCAAACTTATAGTGCTGGTATGGACGAAGGTGTGGATAGGACGCACACCCAAAGACTCTTAGAGATAGCAAGTCCAATTTTCTTCCAAGTAACACTTCCATGGGACTGTGACCCTGAAGGATAGGAGAAGGAAGAGAGTTAATAAGATAAACAGCAGTTTGAAAGGCATACCACCATAGGTGCAATAGCATCTTAGCCTGTGCTAAGAGAGTAAGACCGGTTTCAACAACATGGCGATGTTTACATTCAGCTCGACCATTTTGTGCTGAAGTGTAGGGGCAGGAGACCCTTATTTGAATTCCAAGCTGATCACATAAATGTGCCACTGCTTTGTAACCACCCCCACTATCCATTTGCAACATGTGAATGGATTTGTTGAATTGATTAAGAACAAAGGCTTGAAAGTGTCTAAAGGCAATTGCAGTGTCACTTTTCTGTTTTAATGGGTATAGCCAAGTAAATCGACTATAGTCATCAACAAACAACACATAGTATCTATATCCATCCGCAGAAAGCATTGGGGCTGGCCCCCATAGATCAGTATGCACTAGTTCAAAAGGTGTGCTTACATGGGAAAGAAAGTCAAAAAAGGGTAAGGCATGAGACTTTCCAAACTGACAAGCTTCACAAAATGACTTCTCATTATCAGTAATTTGTAAGTTACATCCACTAATTACTTTTGACAAAAATTTAGGGGATGGATGGCCAAATCGCCTGTGGAGAAGCATTGTGGTTACTGTCCTGCTGGTTTGAAAAGCAAACTGACGTGAGAACTCTTTGAATGAAGAAGTCAAGCAAGCATCTGACAATCTTGAAGTAAGTGGTGCATTATTTATAGACTGGTTGACATCCTCTAGCTAGTATAGCCCATCTTTAAGCCGGCCTTTCAGGATTGGTACTCCCGGCTCCTTATCCTTGACCACACAAAAGTCAGCATGAAGTTCAACCACTATATTGTTGTCTTTGGCAAGTTTGGATACACTTACCAAGTTCTTAGCAATGGTAGACACATAAAGAATATTTAATAATGATAGAACACCAGAACTAGTAGGTATATTTGTATGTCCATAGCGAGATATAGGAAGGGATTTACCATTTCCAACCACTACTTTGTCATTACCTGTGTAGGCAGATGAGGATTGGAGGAAGCTTGGATTGCTGGTGATGTGTGAGGACGCCCCACTGTCTACATACCAGTTGGGGTTAGTAACTGACTCAGGTGAAGTTACAGCTGAATGAGTAAAGAGAACAGAGGTATTCTGTTCTTGACTTCGATTTGGTGGGAGTTGAGTAGATTCAATACAGGTGTGAGTTTGTCTGGGGTTATTGAACTCCTTGTTGTATCTGAAGTAGCAAACATCAGTTGTATGCCCAAGTTTTCCACAAGTTGGCAGGTTGGTCTAGTTGTGGATGCATTATTCCAATGACCACGACCCCTGTTGCGACCTCCTCCACCCCTAAAATTTGGTGGTTGTTTATATTCAGAAAAGTTTCGAGGGGTGTGTGTTGAAGGATTGGACTGATTATGCACAATGTTGGCTGAGAATGGGCTAGGTGAGAGTGAGACATTAGCTATTCCGGTAATTTCTGTCTTAACAGTAAGTTGATACTCAAGCCTTTTCTCATATGACAGTAGGTCAGATTGCAGATCAGATCAACGTGTTGTTCCTTTGCTTTGGATTGCTATTACAACTGGGTTATACTCTTCATCAAGACCAGCTAGCACTTGTGAAGTCAGATCAGAGGAGAAGATGGGGGAACCTGCAAGGGCAAGACCATCAACAAAACGTTTCATCATAGCAAGGTACTCACTCATTTTCAATGCGCTTTTGCGAGTTTGCTGAAACATTCTTTTGAGGTAATCTGTTTCAGCTCTGGATTGGACTCCAACCAACTCTTAGGTTGCTTCCCAGAGTTCTTTGGAAATTTGAAAACCCATAACTTGTGTTACTATCTCTTGGTTCATTGAGTTATAAAGCCAGCCCAAAAGAAGCTGATCCACTACTATCCAGGCATCATAAGCTGGATTTGATTGCATTTCGACATCAGGGACTAAGACAGTGGTTGGGTCTGCACTGAAGCTTTCATCAGATCGACCACTGGTTGGAACTTGAATAAAACGATATGGGCAAGGAGTTTCCCCAGTTAGATAACCTTCTAATCTGTAGCTTCTTAGAATTGGCCACACAAGATTCTGCCAAAGCAAGAAGTTCGATCTATCCATTTTGATGGATGTCACTTGGTTGAAAAGTTGATTTAGGGGAGGACCTGTGATGGTTCCACTGCTGGCAGCTCCAGAAAAAATAGGTGAGAAAAAATTTGTAGAAGGTTGATTTGCCATCGCTTACCTGGGGCTCTGATACCAAGTCGAGCAGCTGTATAAGCTAACCTTGAACAAAAAAAATAAAAATGTTGCAGTAGGAGATGAAGATCTGGGAAAGTAATTTCTCTTCCCTTTTCTGTATATTTGATTTCGTATATTAAATCTTTTCCCCTCGCATAATACAAGGTAGTGATGTATAGATATATACACTTAGGTTTTAGAATAAGGACAAAAAAATAACTAACGAATCTTCTATATAGCTGGTAGAGAATAATTATATGGCAGAGGCTGTTAGGAAAGTATACACATCAACATCAACAGGAGATACACACCAGTGACCCCAGCGAGAGCATTCATATCAGTTTCTACATGACTCCTTTTCATCTGCTGACGAGGCAATTTGTTCTTCCTTGATAGTTCGGAGATGAGGTTTGAACAAATTGTAAGATGCTGTTCGGAGACGAGGTTGAACAATTGTTCAAGATACTGTGTTCCTAACGTTGCTTTCTTTTCTGTATTTATTGACGTTGTTTTCATTTTATTTCTTCTATGTATTTCTGAAAACAAATTTCTTTTATTTAATATCGGCTTTGTTTTATTGTAGGATCTTGTAACTTTTCATTTATTTGTTATAGTATGAACTTCGTTTTCTTTGTTTTATTGATTATGTGAATCTGTTTGAGTTGGTTAATGATACTTTACAACTTATTTTGATCAAATTTTAAAAAAATATAAATTATAAATTTAAAAAAATTTAAAGGTCAATATTCAACAAATGAAGGAACTCCCCACACATATTTTAGTGTGTCGGGAGTTTTCATAACTCCCGACGAATAAAACAGGCCAAGAACTCTCGACGCCCTTATTCTATGTGTCGGGAGTTCTAGAACTAATCCTGACGGCCTGTTTTATGCTTCGGGAGATCCTCTCCCGACGGATTTTTCCTGACCAAATTCCTGACGATCCATCTATAGTTGGAAGAGGATCTCCCGACGCGGTTTCTATCCTTTCCCGATAATTTGGAGTGTTGGGAGAAGTGCAATTTCTTGTAGTGTATGTCACATATTGATTACGAATAGTCGTATAGCCTTGTGCCATAATCATTATCCATATAATGTCATTTAAACAAGTATAAAATCAACTTTCAAATACTAGTATGATATTACAATTAACACTGATAATTAGTATGAGAACTCAATCAACAGTAATAATTAGTTAAGCAAATATATTGGATTTCTATTAAACACCAAGGAAATAGTTTACATACGAATAAGTAAGAACAATGAATTGACTTAAAAAAAAAAACTAAATTGTCTTATTCGACTCAAATGACTTCAACCTTTTGATAACAAATGATTGAATAACTTTTCACTGTATTTTTTAAATCAAATTTTGAGTTAAATACCATTCCCTTAAGTAAAGAATCATATCCAATATCTTCTCTCTCCATAGTCAAATTAGGTACAATATTCATGTGGTCTATCCCAGTGAATATTTTAGGGACATCATGAATACCATAAAGTTCATGAGGTTGTTGCTCTATCTTCATTGTTTATTTCAACTTCTTCTTCGTTTATGGTGATAATTGGGTCCAAATTTTCCTCTCTCACATTATGACTTTAAACCTCAATAGTATTTTCAATTTCTCTTGTTGAGGTTGGATTTGAGATGTTTAGTCGAGAGATATAAAAATCCACTATATTTGAAGGGGATGGAACATTGCTCATCATGAATCTTAAACCATGTTCACTTCGTAATGATATAGGAATGTAGAGAGTGATCATGCTATATAACTACCGTATCTAAATATTACCCCTACTCCATCATGTCTATCTATAAATAATGTATCACATAATTCCTCGATAAATACATTGAACTCAATTTGATGATGAATATTTATACGAATACATGGTTGTTCGTCGTATTTTATACCATTTGGCCCATTAACAATATTTCCATTCATACGACATAGAACCTCACAACGTCCATCTATATCTAGAAAAGATTATGTAAGTAGATATTAAGAAAAGAAAAAAAAAGACGTGCATTATTTATAGATTATGATTTTTTTTTTAATTCATGGGTCCCTTTTTAAGCTAATTACAAAATCAATTTGTGAATTTTCTACCGTTATTTATTTATAATGAAATCTTTATTATGGTATTCTTTTAGGTTTATTATAATAGCTTTTTAAAAGTTAATTTATTAAAAAAAAAAAAAACTAAAAAAAAGTTCATAACAGAGGACTGTTAGTGTTAATTACATACTAACTAACCCTCTAATAAAATAAAATATGAGATCCATAACTAAATACTATCAAAATAATAAGAAAATCATAACAACATCAAATAACAACCTCAAATTTAGGGGGTTTAAAAAACATCAATCTAGACTACCCAACCCAAATTATAAGGTTGAGTTAGATTTTATTTTGGGTTGGATTAAAAATTATTAAAATTTTAAATTTCGGGTTGGGTCTTGGGTTAATAATATATATATAATTAAAAAAAGACAAAGAAAAATGAAACCCTTAGTATCTGCCGATTTGATTTTGGCCTCGTGGTTGCACATCCGGATTCCGCATATATATATATATATATATATATATATATATATATATAACAAAGAAAGAAACTCTCCTCGAACTCGATTGTCTGTCCTCTCCGAACTCCGAAGTTCGACTTCGAACGAACCCTCCACTCAGCGTCGTCCTGTCCCTCCGCCACTAAACCCAGCGCCATCCTGTTTGTCCTATCGCGCTCGTCCCTCCATTGCTAAACCCTCGTCGATCTAGCCCATGCGCCGCCTAAACAATAAACCCTCGTCATCTGAAGCCGAATTGGTGACCCAACCCAACCCGAAAAATTTGGGTTGGGTTGACCCTTCAAAAATGAATCGATAGGGTTCATTATTAGCCAACCCGAATTTTTGGGTTGATTCACAAAATTCTTCCAACCCGACCCAACTTGACTCATGTACACTCCTACTCAAACCTATTAAACACCATGTGTACCTTGTTTATAGGGCAATTTATTTCTGGTGAATATTGATATGTAACCTTTTCTGTAGTAGTCTTTTTGCTATATATATATTTATTAGTGGATTAAACCAAATGAAAATGAAAAAATATAACTAAATCAATAATAATAATAATAAATTACTGTAAAGAAGATCATAATAATAAACGTATAAAATCATGTTAAAATTAATTTTCAATGAAATAACAAAATATATAATGCACCAAAATTGTTGAGGAGAGCCGAAGAAGAAGGAGATGGTTTGAGTTTGAAAAATTAGAAAATGGTTGGTGGGATTTTAAGGTAAAAGTTATATGGAGGAGGAATAGATGTTTAGGCCTTGGCCATCAGACTGTAGTTTTCAGTGGCCACTTGAAATGACGATTTTGGGTCTTAGTTCAGTATGAAGATGATTATCGTACAAGGATAGGATTGACTTTTGGACAAAAATAGAATTTCTTCCCAAAGATTGTTTTTCAGAAAGCCTATTAAATAGAGCGTGCCTTTTTCATTTATTAAAAGAGAGAGAGAGAGCTTGGCCTTTTATATTTTTCTTCTTATTTTTAAGATAGTTATTTATAAATAATACATTAAATTACCAATTTAGTCTTTAAAACTTAGATACATATCTATTTATTTCGAAATTTTTAAAATTACAATTTTTTTTTTAAATTTCGATTTTTTTAATTAAGAAATTTACTAAATTTCGATTTTTTTAATTACAAAATTTACTAGATACAAAGTTAAAAGTTTAGAGTTTTATTAAATATACGAATACAATATTTAAAAACTCCGAATGCGACAAAGACTTTTTCAACACAAATTTTCAATTTTAATGACCAAATAGACATGCACTTCAAAATTGAAAGGCTAAATTTATAATGTAACGGTTGGATGATATATATAAAATTGACTAGATTGAATTAGTGATTTAAAATGTTACCAGAGCAAATTGATTGAAGGGTCTGTGTTTAAATTGATTGATATATACTAAATTCACTAGTTTAAACTTCTAGGGACCAAACTTAATCAATAAGCACTAATTATCATAAAAAAAAAACTAATATTTCGATCACTCATTCTAATAATTATTAAAACAAAGACATGTGAGGACAATTTTCTGCAATTAATTTGCAATTAATTGGTGGATTTGGTAGATTGGTTAGGTATAAAAATTAAAGGAAAATAAAAGAATGTTGTTTTTATTAAGAAATATTTGTCAAAATTAGTTTCTAGAAGGATTACTAGCTCTCATTAAGTCATTCCCATCAAATATAAGCGGTTTAGATGAACTTATTTAAACATTTTTTTATAAAAATTGATTATACTTCAAAAATTATTTTAAGTAATTGTCGAACACTACAATTTTTTTAAAATAACTTATTTTTTAAAATTAAACACTTAAAAATATATTTCGAACATGTTTTTAATGGTTTAATTATATGATTTCATTATATTTTTATAAAATTAAGTACCTGTTTTTACCAACTTAAATATGAATACTAAAAACAAGTATAATTCAAAAGTCTATGACTTAATTGAATCATTTTTATAAAGTTTTTATGACTATACATATTTTGACATATTAGGTACACTCGTTTTTTTAATAAAATATTTCTTAAATAAAATTTTGATTCTAACCTAATCTGTGTACGAGACAGCCGTAAAAAATGTGCAATACAACTAAGTTAAATTATTGAAATATTTTTTAATTCGTGTCTATTGTTTAATAGGTTATTTGGATATTTAATTTTATGATTAATACAACCATAAAATTTTCAATGAAAAATTAGCTCGTTTAAATAATTATTAAACACAAACATAAACATTTGTAAGCTAAACTCATAAATTAATTCTAAGTTCGTCTTTAAATCATAAATTTTATATTTTCTTAAAAAATGTCCAGCTTTTATATTTAAAGACAAGAGATATGGAAGCAAGACCAAGAGAGCTAATTTTTATGACATTTTTAAACCCTAACATCATTTGCTATGGAAAATGAAACAAATGTCTAGTAAAAGTACTCGTATTTTTAAAATGGCCAAATATATATATATATATAAAAAATAAAGGAAAACTTGAACTTACTTTTGATTTTTAAAATATTAGGTAAAGGATACAATATTACACCTTTTAAAAGAATCAGTGCATGTGAAATTTATAGTTTATTTTAGTATAAAGAAAAAATAAAAATAAAAAATAATATAAAATATTTTTTTTACCTTGTTAGACCCAATAGTTGTATTTAAAAAAATGACAAAATAAGAATTTATAAAATATTCAAAGAAAAAAAATATGTGATTGTCTATTCAAATATACATCAATAGTTAGATATTGATGTTTCATATTTTCGATATAAATCACACCCCAATATAAGATTTACTACTTCGACTTGAATAGTTCTAATGTGTCAAAAGACATTACCGTATGTTCAAACTTCAAACATAACTCTACTATCTGATCGTGATTTTTTTTTAATCTAAGATTTAGATCACCCGCACACGTGAAATTATATACCATTTCGACCTAAATAGTTGTAACTAAAAAGTGACATGACTGTTCATTCAAATATGTCTGTATCGTTAGATAGTGATGTTTCATGTTGATGGTCTACATCACATCCATATAATAAAAAATACATCACTTCGAGTGTAATCCTCTTGACCTAAATAGTTATGACAAATAATATAAAATATAGATCATGAAAATTTATAATGACAAAATGAAGATGTAGAGTTTTTCTCCATACGATCCATTTTATATATAGTATAGATGTAAATGTTATTCTAAAATGGAAATGTATATTTTTTTTTTTTGGTGGTAATTTAGGCTTTTAAAATCAAGTTGGTTTTAAATAAAACTGTAGATGCCTCTTAATTTATAAATAGCAAAGAGGCTAAAGCTGAAAAAGTTTTAAGGACATTATTAAAATAAATATGAACTTTGTTCTTATAATACACATGACTTGACAGTGGAATTGGATTCGACAGCTCGTTGGTTGTTGGGGTGAAGTTGTCGGCGGCATAAAATATTGGTCAACCATCCCTGTTTTGGTCCAAACATAATTTATAGCTTCATGAAAATTCTTTATTTTACTACCCAACCGCCAACAGGGAAAAAAACAATAGAACATTCATATTCAATCTTCTTTTTTTTTTTTTTTTGAAAAAAATGTGAAGCATGAGGATTAAACTTCTGATCTATTGTACAAGAGTTATGTGGGCGAATTTAATATGGATCTAAAAAGACTATTTGTGTTATTTATATAATATATATATATATATATAATTGGTATAGTATTCAAAAAATGCTCACAGATAACAAAGAAACTTTTACAAAGAGAAAAGAAGAAGATGTTGGTATTAAAAATATCATTTCTCTATCTTATTGAATAACAGTGAACTATCTTATTTGTAGGAAACAGACAGTTAAAAGATAATAAAATAAAATACAAAAGAAAATGATTTTGTATAATAACCCAAACTATTATTTGTAAACAAATTAACCTATTTCTTAATGTGTTGCCTTAAATATCCCCCTTAAGTCCATATCATTAGCTTTACAAACACCTAACTTGGAGCGTAAAGATAATGACTTGGCCCAAAAAAACTTTATGAAAATATCAACTATTTGAGCGGTTGCAGGTAAATGTTGAATCAAAATTTTGTGTTGTAACATAAGGTCTCTAATAAAATATATATCTAACTCAGCGTATTTAGTTCGAGAATGTAGAATCAGATTTGCACTTAAATAGACAGCTCCCAAATTATTGCACTTGGCGGTTTAAAGGTTGATATGCCAAGTTCCTTGAATAAAGAGGATAACCATACTAATTCTATTGTTGCATTTGCTAAACAACGAAATTCAGCTTCTATACTAGAACATGAAATAGTGTATTGTTTCTTTAAACTCCAAGTGATCAGATTATTGCAAAACATTATACGTACACCAGATGTAGAATGCTTGTCATCTGGACCTGAAGCCCAGTCGGCATCAACAAAAGCTTGAACTGATAGATTGGCTGAGTAAGCAATTTTAGGACAAGTGATTGTTATATATTGTATTGCTCCCACTACACTTCTATACATGTGAGGATCTGAAAATTTTTCACTACCTCTAGCTGATAGAATTGAGGAATCATCATGGATGTGAAATAGAGTTGCCATTATTCATTTTTGCTTTGGATAGCATATCAATAATGTATTTGGTTTGTGATAGAAATATACCTCTTGTTGAGGACAGGAAACTTCAATATCCAGAAAGAAGTTCAGTAGTCCAAGATCTTTCAATTTGAAGGTGACATTCAATCGATTAATCAGTAGTTGGATTTCAGATGGAGATGAATCAGTGATTCTTATATCATCAACATATATAAATATGTAGCAAGATGAATAATTTATTTGTCTTAAAAACAAATAAGAGTCTGCTTTTGAATTAATAAACTCATGAGCTATCGAGAAGTGTTTTAATCGATCAAACCAAGTGTGGGGGGATTGTTTGAGTCCATATAGAGCTTTCTTTAATTTCCAAACAAGAGGATTGGAATCATTAACTTCAATAAAGAATCCAGGTGATTGTTTCATATATGCTTCTTCAGTGAGAATGCCATGTATGCATTATTTATATCAAGTTGTCTCATTCTCCAGTTATTGGCTAGTGCCAATGTAAGGACTTTGATGGCGATTGGTTTAATAAACGGGCTACATGTTTTTGTATAATCGATATCAGTAATCTGATGAAATCTCTTTGCCACTATTCTGGCATTCTAAATAAATAAATGTTGGTTTTCGAAAATTAAACTAGAAAACCCTACTTCTGAATTTTATTTTTTTTTCGGTTATTTATTATTGACAAATATTTTTTAAGACTAAAAGACCTATGTACGTGTGTGTGCAAGTTGGAGATTTAACCATTTAAGATGTTTAAGTTGAATATTCGATGTGTAGAGCTTTTTGTATTTCTTGACAACGTGGGGTGGAGGAACAAAGTTTCGAACATCAAACTTTGAAGTTGATAGTATAAATTCATGTCAATTGAACTATGCTCAAATTTAATATATAGCATCATAAAACCTATAAGACAATTATTAAGTCATGTTAGTAAGTTTATATCAATATACTACTTATTCATTCATTATTATGATAATGAATATATAAGACAATCATTAAGTCATGTTAATAGTTTATATCCCACAAAATAAAATCATATTGAGCCTGATTATTAAAAGAACTTATAAATTTATTTTTGGTTAAATTATAAATTTAATCTTTGAGCTTGGATGTTTATGTTGACTTGGTTCATAAACTTTCAAAATTACAAATATAGTTCTGAAAATTTCATTTGTTTAAGAGTTCACCGAATTAAAGGTTTATAATTCCATTAGATATAAAATTTGAATATATATATCTAATAAATTAATTAATTTTTAAAATTTTAAATTTATCAAGATCATACCCTATTAAATACGAAAATAAAAGTCTAGAAAGTTATTAAACATTTTTAAAACTATAACAATCAATAAACACAGACTTCAAAATTGGAAAAATTGGAGTAGCAAATTTATAATTTATAATTTATTTATCTATTGTCAAAATGTATTTGAAAGGCAATACATGTAGATATTTAAAAAGAAATGATTGGCGGTGGGTTAAACTTTAAAGCGGCCATTTACTAGGGAAGGGAACCACTTTCTTTCGACATTTCAATGAAGGGTGGAGGGTTAAAGAGGGTATTTATTAGTGCCTGTAAATGATATAAAGACGAAACACTAGAAATTACATTGTCTAGCCCTATTTGTCAATGGTTTCATTATTTGTTTTTTATTTTTAAAAATTAAGTCTATTTTTTTAAGATTTTTTAAAATATTTTACATCTTTTTTATATACAATAATTGAATTTTTAATCGAATTTCAAAAATAAAAACAAAATTTTAAAAATTTTAGATTCCGTTTAGTAACCATTTGATTTTTTATTTTCTTTTTTAAATTTATAGACACTACTTCCAACTTCAACTCTATTCTTTTGTTAACTACTTTTCATCAATGCTTAAAAAACAAGTCAAATTTTGAAAACTAAAAATGTAGCTTTTAAAAATTTATTTTTTTTATTTTGACTGAGAATTCAACCATTTTTAAAATATGAAAATTATGAGGCAAAGTGAGGAGAATACTTACCTTCCCACTTTGCCCCTCTTGCTCAACATATGATCATTATATCCTTTGCTTTTTGGTTGTTAATAAATCTATTTCAATGTACGATCAAAACCTTTCAAAACTTTCACACTTTTCACACCTTTCACACCTTTCCAATAAAGGGTCTTTTCAGTCAAACATGACCTTTCACTAAAAGACTTCTTCTGTATGTATTTAATTAATATGATTAGAGATTTTTGGACAATCTATCTATTATCAATAACAAAGGTAAACACCATTGATGCGTTCATCGATAACATCTCCAGATAAAATTTTGTAATAAAATATTGCAAATGTTTGTGTTTTTTTGGGGCTTTGATCGAAAACAAAGAAATGTGTTTTTCTTCCTTTTTGTTTTTTCCCCCTTAGATTCTTCCACTTCAAAACAAAGGAAATCCTCACTGATGTTGCGTGTGTTTTTTTTGTTGCTTTTGTTTTTTTTTTCCTTATGTTCCCCCTCTAATTGCAACTTCATCGATAACATCTCCAATATTATTTTTTAGGAGAATTTATTTTGATCTATATGTTTGTGTTTGTGACAATTTCTCTCCTAAAAAGTAACTAGGATGTGTGTTGTGGTTTGACCTTTTGTTTTCTTTTTTCTTTTTTTTTTTTTTCAATTTATTCTTCTACATTTTCAATAACATTGTAAGTACTTTTTTATCCGCTTTATTTTGATTGATGTGTTTATGTTTATTATTTATGTGAAATATTGAATAGAGAATGGAGTGAAAATATAGAATGATGAAGAGGCGAGAGGGAGATATAGAGGAAAGATTCGAGAAAATGAAATATGGATAGATAAGTTAACTAATGGGGAGATCTCTGTTTTAATCCTATTTAATTTTAACAGCAAACCATTTATCATCTTCTTGAATCTCGTTGTTAATTCAATTATTATATTCAACTCTCCTAGTCTTTTTAAGGTATGTTTTTTCTTTTCTTTTTGTTCTTCTCCTTCTCCTTATTCTCCAATAAATACATCTTAACTTTTTAAAAAAATATGCATGTAGTTATTTGGTTGTATATATTAATTAGAGTTTTTTCCCTTAATCAATTAAAATAGAGATATAAGGAAGAAAAAGTTGGTTGAAGTAGGCGGGAAAAAGTGAGAATCAAGAAGAGAGATATAAAGAAAGATTTAGAATAATAGAGAATAAATAGATTCAGAGAGAAGTTGAGAATAAAATTTTTCTGAAATTAATTTTTAAAATTGATTGTAATTCGATTATACTATATTCATTATTTATTTATTTTGAAAGAAAAAATGTTCGAGAAGTTTTAAATATATAACTCGGATCTTGTGAAACTTTTTGCTACAAAGCATAAATATTTTTAGAAATTTTTAATTTACAAGAATTTTCCTAACTATGACTGGGTTTATGAAAATAATAAGAATAAAGAAAATATTTAAAGATAATTATAAATTATAAAGATAGGATTTCATATAATGTGGGAAGAAAAACAAGTTTAAGATCTCTTGTTAAATAATCTATAAATTAAAATTTTATTTTATAGTTTTAAATATTATGTATAATATATTTTGAAAACAATATTTAAATAATATATATTTATGACAAGTAAATTTTATACAAAAACCATAAAGTTTTTATTTACTAGAATTTGACTTACAAGATTTTAGATATAGATTTTTTCTGCTTATACATAACTTTCAAAGACTAAAACAGGACCACGGAAGAAAATTCGTCTTCCTATTTTTTCTTAAACTTTTTATGAAATTCTCTTTTTTCTTCTCTTCAAACTATTGCTACAATCCCTTAAGAGATATCCATCAAGAGAAATTGAAACTATATAATTCTTATCACATGTTAAAAGTTTCATATATTTTAAAACTTTTAGTTAAAACTATGAGATTTAACGTGTATTGCACATGTTCTTAAACTAATGGTAAAAAATAACAATAATAATAAATAAATTTAATTGTCAAAAAAAAAAAACAAAACAAAACAAAAGGATTATCAAATAAGATATTAATTTTTAAATTTTGACTTAACTTTTTAAATCATTTGTAAAAATAGATAATAAACAAATAAATTTGAAGATAGAAATAATAATAAAAAAAAAATGAAATAGTCATAAAAAATAATAAACAAAACCAATGAGAATAAACATATATTATTTGTCTTTGGAATATATATAATATTATCGGCCATTGGCTGAATTCTGAAGTAGCTCTGCTGCTCCAACTACTGCAAATGGTTGACATTGACATATATATATATATTTAAAATAATATATATATAGGTCTATTATTTTTTAGGACGACCTTTCACACTAGATTCACTTAGAATTTTCAAGTTTTAGAAAAAATATCAATTTAGATTCCCAAATTTTAAACGTCATTATCAATTTAAACTATAGACTTTCATAAGTATATCAACTTACATTTTGTTCAGATAAATATCATGTGAGACCTGTAAGTTTATAGATTAAACTACTAAATTTTCATAAGTGAATTAATTTATACTCTCGACTAAGTTTTCCTTTGAGAACTGTCCATATATCAATTCTAAGTAGTCCATTTTGTTCATGCGATATTTGAATAAATCTGCAGTTGGAAATGGTCTCATAATTCTCTCGGAGTCTCGTAGTTTGTAAAACTTGTTATTAATAAAATAAGAGTTATTTTATTTACATTTACTCATATCCAATAAACTAAGATCCGTGGTTATTTCATGTAAACTTAAGCATGTATGTGAGACATACAAGTGGATCATGCCTTAAATAATAACCTAAATGGTCTATAGTGTAAGGATAAAAAAGGGATACCTTATCCTGGTGACACTACGGATACAACCCGCTTTGTAGATAGTTACAAGTGTTGTAACGTGCTACAAATGGTATGATCCTGACCATTCATATGGAGACATGCGAGCGGAGGTGTCCTATACTATAAAACCTGAACACTAATTACTTTAAGTAATGTGATGTCTTCTAATGAGCTAAATAATGCCATGTCTCAGGAAGGATAGAAGATGAAATGCATAATAAGCATATGAATGAGACCATGCCATCTAATGAGGAATAGTGCTGAAGTAATATTGTGAGTGAAGTTACAAAAGGAAATTTGCTAAATCCTAGCCCTTCATCACCAATAGTGGGCCAGGTGGCACAAGGAGGGTTCATGCTGGATTTTGGGCAGTAATATAAGCAAGAAGGTTGAATTCATTGGGTCGGTTTGGACAGACTATTTAGGATATTTGTGTAATTCCAGTGGCATTCGAAAGCTCTGTGTGTCTATTTTCTGTGGCTGGGCTACTAGAAGGAAAACTCGTAGGAATAATGCCAGAAGGGCAAAATAAAGACGATCGTTTCTTGGGTGAATCTAGGCCATCAGTGAAGAATTGAAGCTCCAGGACGAATTACGAAGCGTTTTGAGCTAAATATTTAAAGTAATATTGTTAACTCAGTTATAAACAACTTTGTAGAATGAAATTTTTTAAGATGAGGCCTGAAAATCGAGTTATATAATTTTGAAAGTTGAACTTGGAATTGTTGAACAAGTAGGTAGCTGCTTGAATTAGAGCCAATAATGAATTTTTGAATCTCTAGATTAAACGACGAGGCATTTTGAGCTAAAATTTTAAAATAATGTTGGTAACTCAATTCTAAACATGTTTGTAGAAGGAAATTTCATCAAAAGAGGGCTGGATTTTGAGTTATGAATTTTTGAATTTATAATAGAGGATCTGGACATAAGCAGACAGCTGCTTAGGAAGATTAAGTAGGCAACTCAAAAGCGAGAGTGAGCGAGAGCGAGAGAGAGTAAGAGGAAGCGAGAGCGAGAGGTGGATCTCGCTAGGGACGAAAATCTTGCTGGTTTGCACTGAATCTCGCTGGTTTGCGCTAAATCTCGCTGGGAATGGTAAATCTCGCTCATAAGGGTGGTCTCGCTCATGATGATTTTCTCCCTAGAAATACTGTTTTTGTTGATAAAAGTTCCATTAGTAAATGAACTATTTGAGGTATTTTGCTAAGAATTCTAAGTAGTTTAACTGGGGATTATGTTCTTTCAGGCAAAGAAGAGCTAGGAGAGGCGTATAACACGTTAAGAGGCCAACGAACTGTGAGTGACTAAGTAAACTTTAATTTTTTTAATATTCACACATATATGATCAAGTAAAGCATAGTGACATTAATAATGTATTTACACTTCTTCAAGCAATAAATTGTTGAAGAATAATTTAATGCATATCTCCCGGATTGTATGTGTGTAGCACAGGCCAAGGTATGTTGTGTAACCGTTATAAAAGCTATGTTCTGATTTGATATATGCTTTCTAAAGGAAGGTTACGGGAGAACGAATTCTTGTGTAAATGAGTGAAAAAGGAATAGCTCTTGTGTAATACTAGGCTATGGAACTTAATTTATTGTTACAAAATACACATTTGATACCGAAGGATGTTGAGAAGGTATCTAACCAATTTGGTACTGAAGGACACTTGAGAAGGTACCTGGCCAATTTGATACCAAAGGAATTTTGAGAAGGTATCCGGCCAATTTGATACCGAAGGACGTTGAGAAGGTATCTCACCAATTAGGTACCAAAGGACACTTGAGAAGGTACCTGGCCAATTTGATACCGAAGGACTTTTGAGAAGGTATCCGACCAAATTGATACCGAAGGACATATGAGAAGGTATATTAACAGCTCGATACTGAAGGACGTTTGAGAAGGTATCTGAGCAGAAGTACCTAAGGATACTGAAGGACAATGAGAAGGTATCTTAGTCAAGTACCTAAGGATACTAAAGGACAATGAGAAGGTATCCTAGTCAAGTACCTGAGGATACTGAAGGACAATGAGAAGGTATCCTAGTCAGGTACATAAGGTACGACAGTACTCAGTTATAACCACATACATGTAGATAATACGACGTCGAGGGATTGAGCAAAAGAGTTCTACCCGACTAAGGTTGATGTTGAGGGTTAGATTTAGTAGTTCACTCTCAACTAAGGATAAAGGTAGTCGTATCTTCTCATAGACTAGAAGGATAGTTTGGAATTGCTAATGCTTATGAATGTTTACTAATGTATGAGGTTTCCCAAGTATGTTTTCCATGTCTAACACATGCTAGTGGTTTTACAAGCTAGTTCAATATGTTTTAAGCCAACTTATTTCACAAAGTATGAAGCATGCGTTATGGTTAAAGCTAAGGTTGAATGAAGCTTGACGAACTATGTTTTAAATACCTAAGGTTGCCAAAGTACATGCGTTGGTATTTCTAAACATAATGATAGGGATACTGAAGGTAGGGAAGGTATCTGAATAAATGTAACTAAGGTGTTGACGGTACATAGCAAACTCCATGTGTATGTAAGTAGGTCTGAATGAGAGGTCGAGGTATGGGTCTCTTGGCCGATAATAGACGTTGGGAGCTAGAGCAGTGTATGCTCGTTCTCAACTAGGGAATAATGATGGTTATTGATGTTTAAGTGTTGTTAACAACGCTTATGTTTTAAGGATGTTGCTTGAGATGCCATCGATATATTTAAAGAGATAGACGTAGGGATCTCTTCTAGCCATAGTTTAACGTGAACAGGTCAAAGTAGAGGTCTCATCTGGCCATGGCTTGACATTGGGAATTAGAGCAGTGAATGTTCATTCTCAACTAAGATTCGGGTTGCAGATACAATGGTTTAAAATGTTTTATGTACACGTTTTCTTGTTGTATTTTAAGTTCCAGTATTATGTTTTTAAGCTTTCAGTTTAAGCATGAGTTTTACGTTTTATTAAGTCACTCACTGGGCTTCTAGCTTACGTTTTCAAATGTTTTCCTTTCCAGGTAGCGGTCAGTTCTCAGAGGACTTTTCTGCTGCTACTCTGCCACTCAAAGAAACAGGTTAAAGGAGGAGTAATTGAAGATCGGTATTAGTTAGTAGACATGTGTCTGACTAGTGACTAGTATTCTAGATGAGGCTCACTAAGTTGTAATATTCATGTATGAATAATGCTGCGAAACCCTGTAATGTAAATGTGTTAAGTTCTGAGTTAATTTGTATGTATTCAGGGTTTTGAGCAATCTTTAACAGGTACGATAGGCAGTAAGTGCCACCAAAAGGGTTGGTAATTGCTGCAGTCACCATTCTGTCCAGGTTAGGAGGATAATCTGGTGCAGGGTGTGACATATACAAAGAGTTTCTATAAGACTGGACCACGAGATATTAGTCTCTTTATATAATGTCGTTGATAAGACTTACATCTCACTAAAATGACCATATATGACATGACCTTAATCTTGAGTGTTTTGGGAACTCTTGCCTATGAGGGCGGTCCTTTGATTAGTACGGGTGAGAGTGGCCAGATTGCCAAATCAACAAGCCTGCCTTTTTGGGGATTTGTCTGATTGGGGAGCTGGGAACTCAGTTACACAATACAGAATTCACTCTTTTCCCGAAGTAGGGGTAAGTAGATAAATTGATCCTTAATGGCTGATTCCGGGTCTTGAACATAGTGGCCACACCCTCTCTTTAGAAGAGAGGACTCAGTCATAATACGACTATGATTTATTGTTCATTAGAGGAATCAATGGCACTTAAGAAGTTAGATGTAACTAGGCAAAATGGTAAATCGACCCAATTTTACTTATGAGCGATTTTTGAAGGATTATCACACTGTTGATTGGTTATATGGACACAGAAATATATCTGTAGTGAGAAGAGTGCATCTGTCGGTCTTTAGTGGAGTGCCCGACAGTTAACGGATGGTGAATCTTATGACTAAAGAGTTTAGTCAGTTATTAACGTACCATTGAAGCTTCAAGCTACAGGTCTATAAGGTCCCCTTGGTAGCTCAATGGGTTCAAGTTGAGAATCAGATTTTGGGTTAGTTTGTAGTTTTCAGATTAACAAGAGGAAATTCAATTATATGTGATATATTTGGTGTGATGTATTAGATACATTATTTGGAGGAATTAATGTAAATATGATTTACATTAAGTACCATAAAATAGAAAAAGGACCATGGTTTACATATTTCAAATGATGAAATATTGGTTATAAATATAATATGACAAGTTAGTTATCATATTTATTTATAATATATTAATTATATAATAATTAATTCTTTTTTCTCTAATAATCGATTGAGTGGGAGGTTATTGGAAGTTTTATGGTAATCGTGAGATAAAAGGAAAACTGTTTTCCAAAATTAGTAGTTGCTTCATTTGGAAAGTACTCACGAAAATAGGCTATCAAGTGAAAATTGTTTTTACTTAGTGATAGTCGTTGAGAGACTACACGATCAGCTAAGTGATCGCTTAGAGTTAACTATACGATAGTTACTCAACTGATCGTTGCTACACAATCGAGTAGCAAAGTCTATGCGATAGGCTGCCGTTTACTAAACAATCGAGTACATCGTCTATGTGATACACAATTTCATATATCCCACTTACTCGATCGTCTACTTGATCGTATACCTCTTCTCTTCCTCAAGCCAAGATCATACAAAGCCTACAACTCCTAGATTCTCACACCGAGAATACCAAGGTAACACTTGTGGTGGTGTCGTTACTCTTTTTATGAATCGAGTTGGACTCGATTGGGTTCGAGGCGCATCATGATGTTCGTGCTATTGATGTTCTGTTCGTTGCATTCGAGTGTTGTTGTGGATGCATTGGAGATTGATCGAGGGATCTTTGAAGAATGGTTATTCAAAGGTACGCATACTCTATCTCTTGAATCTCTTGTAGCATGCTGTAATTTTATTTATGCATGACCTGTTAGTTTCCGTTTTAGATTGTAACTATTTGTATTCAACCTGAATGGAATTTGGAATGATCCACTTCCACTACTCATGGAGATCCCCGTTTATGATTTCCTTCAATTGGTATCAGAGCTAGATTGTTCTAATATTTCAAATACCATTTCTGTTTTGAACTTCTTTTACAATCATGGTGGGTTTTAAGTTTATTCTGCAATGCGTTTAAGAGTTAAATGTGTTTTTGGATGTGTTGATGAATATTTACGGGATGATTGCCTCTATTTAAAGCTTTCTTTAAGTTTACAAAGTGTGAATTTATAAGGGCCCCTGCATTTGTTGGGCATAATTAACAAGCAATCGAGTCTGTATTCAAAGTATTTGAAGTTGTTCGAATCATTCGTGATGAAGTTTCGAAGCATGAAGATACAGTTCTCTTTAAGGAAGAAGACCAAAGGTTGGTCATATCGTGTAGCCTAGGCTAAACGATCATGTAGAAAAGTTCTGCCCGATCGTGTAATATTTACTAAACAATCGTATAGCTAATGCTAAACAATGAGGTAAAAAGATTACTGTATCGCGTGGTGTTGGTTGCTCGATCCCGTGGACGCTTGGGGCAAACGATCGCGTAGAGTTTTGACACTCATCGTTTAATAAAAGGCGTACACACTAAATGATCGTGTAGCTCAGCATGCTTCATCGTATAGTCACTGACTACACGATCACGCGGTATATGATACCTTATGCTTACTCAGCGATAGTTTAAACAATTGTGCTTCACCGCATCGTTGTCGTTTATTTGATTGTTTAAGGCATGTGTTGCAAAATGAGGGTTGCATGGTCGTGTGGCCTTTATCCTTCATTGCATTGTCAAAGGTATGCGATCGTTGTTAAACGATCGTTTATAATCTCACAGTGTTGCTAAACAATCACAAGGAGTTGGTACATAATCAAGGAGACGCGTTCTTCGTTTGGACGATTCAAGACCTGGTTCGCCTATTTGAACAGGTGACTTATTACTCTTTGTAATAGTTAGCTTTGTTTTTTGTGGAATTGAGGCTAATTATCTCGGTTCATCAACTTTTATTTAATATACATGAGATGTATGTTTGTCTATATGTCATAGTGGATGACATATAGATTTAAAATCCACCTTAGTTTATGCATTTTATTCATGCATCACATATTATAAGTGTTATAATATAATTTTTGGCATGATGAAATTACAAGAAAGCATGCCCAAGCATCATGAAATATCAGAGTTATATTTATGCATGCATTAAGTATATTCATGCATCATCTTTATATTATTAGAGTTAGAGTATAAGGGTGTATGGGAGCATGTATGCTTGGTTCATTGCTTTGTTATATAAGTTTTATACACTAGTAGTAATGAATTAACAATGCATAGAGCATGACACTTAGGTTTATTTATAAGAGTTATGAATGCCTTATATGTGTAGCTTCACATTGTGTTGGTTTTAGTTGTTTCATGTTATAAGCATTAGATACCTAAGTTTAATCTTTTAAATTAGTTTAATAATATTAAATTGATTCTCATAAAAGATTAAATTTATATTAAATCTATCTATAAGGGACCTTTTGTCTAAGGCAGATTTTGTCTAGGCTGGGGTATTTAAGCTCACGGAAATGGAACACCCCTACCTGGGAACCTACCTGGAAAGGTGAATTAGATAGATTTGCTACAAGCATGCGACAGTTGAATAAAGACTTCGTTAAAAAGTTTAATAAATGATGATCAAAATTTGTTCAACTTTCCAAAGTAAGAGTTACTTTTGGGCAAACCTAAAATGTCACATAATTAAAATCCTTAGCTGTGTTTTTTCTAAGTAAACTAAACCCTAGGTTATAAAATATTCAGTTGGAAGAAAAAATATATATGATATGTCAATTCCACTCACGTTTCTCCCTGAATGGTCACGCCATGAGATTCATGCTTGGTCTCGTGGTGCCCTGGGAGCATCTCCCTTCGGATGGTGTTTGGATGAGTCAATGTCAAGGCGAACAGATAAAGTGTTTATAGTTAGTGGGTGAAGGATGTGTGTCAACATGTCCTGCGGTCTCCTTCATTAGTTTGCACCGTGAGATCTTCTTGCACGGCCTCGTGGCGTCCTGGAGCGTGCCCCTTCAGATGGTTTTTGTGTGGTTGGTCAATACCAAGGTGAACTCCAGAAATGGACAGGGTCGCTTTAGTTTTTGCCCCAAGAAGATTTTTCTCTTCGGATTGGCTACTTGGGGTGAAACTTAGGATCTAAAATGAAGGGTCACACTTACAAAAAATTGTTAAGCAAGTTATCTTGACCAAATCAATGATGACTAGTCGTTATTGGAACAAGTGTTGTTCTGGTATTAATGATTGGTTGAGAGTGTCTCAATTCAGAGGAGGGATAAATTGACTACTGATAATGGGTAGAAATACAAGTTATTGTAGCTCAAATAAGTAAAACAATGAGAGGACGTGACGGTAAAATAAGCAATATCATGTCCAAAAGCGCTAAACTTAAAGCAATTACGATCGCATGTGCCCATCGCATAAAAGCAGCTAATTTACTTATTTTGTGCAGGAAAAATGCGATGGTGCAAGTGAAATTGTGATCCAAAGGAACAAGGCGTCAGCGTGGGAAGATTGCGATCGCAAGACATCAATCGTATGCGATCGTGAGAAGTTTCTTAAAAAAGTGGCTCCATAAAGACTTCGCATCAAGGTGGCAGCATAATAAATCATGATGGGACGGAAAGATGATGACGGTCGAATCCGAATTTAGTTGACAAGCCGTTAAAGCCACACTGTAGCAAGTACACTCAACTTTCGGTGACCATTAATCGGCGCATCAGAGCAGGAGAATTAAAACCTCCCATCATTGCAATCATTAGAAAGAAAGGCTGCTTCACTTTGAGCTCTATAAATACTGAAGGCCACCAGTGTTGAACAAGTTGACAAGTTAGATAGTCGTTAGTCTGTTCACGTACATACTCATACTTATACTTAGATGACGGAGATGAGGAAGCCGAGAGATCATTCCCGGACATATCGAGAGACTGCCGGAAAATGTTACAAAGGAGAGAGGGCCAACACTTGCGAGAGCAAGAATACACATCGAGAATAGAGTGGAGTGAAAAAGAACAGTGTAAAAGGCCACGGGAAGCAAGACATTACTTACCGGGCTTTTTATCTCTCAAATCCATTTGATATTTTGTATTTAGTACTTTATTTACAGCAAATGGAAATCTCATTTCAATCTATGTTCAGTCTCTCCATACTTCGCATGAGTAGTTAAATTTCTGAATGGGTTGAGAAGTACTTAACTAATATGACTTAAGATTTACATTTTATGCGATCATCTTGTCTTATGTATGCGTCATTCACCCTTTAGAGATACTTGAGAGAGTAGTCTAAAGATAGAATCTAGGCTTGAGATAGTCATATTAGAATCTAGGCTTGAGAGAGTTAGATTAGAACCGCATAAGCAAGAAATAAAAACTTAGACATATGTTCTATTGCTATCTACACATCGCATGTACCCTAGAAGTAGGTACGATTATATGTGGTCACCTTGTTTTATGTGTGCATTACTCATCATTGCATAGACAAGAATAAAGGCTTAGACATAAGTCCTATCGACTCTATCGTATAATCATCGCATGCGTCCTAGAAATAGGAGTTATGGCATTCTGAGTTGTTCTCTAAAATGGAACTTGGAGTTATTTAGGTTTCGATACCGATCCTACTACTCTCCAGAAGAGGAAGAAGTCTAAAGACAATAAATGTGATTTATCTGTCTTAGAGACGTGTTTGATAAAGAATGTGATTCTGTCTGAATACTTTATTCAGGTGCTACTAATCACGTTAGTTCTTCCTATCAAGGATGTAGTTCATGGAAAATGTTCGAAGATGGAGAATTGACTCTTCGAGTCGGTACTTGTGAGGTTGTTTCAACTGTTGCTGTAGGTAGGCTGAAGTTATTTTTGGACAAGAAACGTTATCTGTTACTGGATAATGTTTTTATGGTTCCTTATATCAAGAGGAACTTAATTTTTATTTCTTGTCTGATTGAACAAGGTTATACTGTCTCTTTTTTCTGAGAGTAAATGTTTATTTCAAGAATGGTATGGAGATTGGTTTTGTTCAATAGAAAATAACTTATATGTACTAAGGTCGTTAGTCATAAAAGTCTTGCTTAATACTGAAATGTTCAGAACAACGACAACTGCAAAAAGACCAAAGGTTTCTCCTAAGGAAAACGCCCATCTTTGACATCTAAGGTTAGGTCACATAACCTCAATAAGATTGAGAAGTTGGTGAAATGTGGACTTCTAAAGAGTTTAGAAGAAAACTCATTGCCGGTATGTTAATCATGCCTTGAAGGCAAGATGACCAAATGACCTTTTACTGAAAAAGGTTATTGTGCCGAGGAAACCTTGGAGCTTATACATTCAGACTTCTGTGATCTGATGACTTTTAGAGCTCGAGGTGGGTATGAATATTTCATCTTTTTCATAGACGATTATTCAAGATATGGGTATCCATACCTAATGCAATGTAAGTCTGAAGCCCTTGACCAGTTCAAGAAGTATAAGGCTGAAGTTGAAAACTTGTTAGGTAAGAAGATAAAAACACTACAATCTGATCGTGGTGGAGAGTATATGGACCTCAAATTCCAGAACTATATGATAGAACGTGGAATCAAGTCCCAACACTTGGCTCCAGGTACACCTCAGCAGAATGGTGTATTAGAAAGGAGAAACAGAACCCTATTGTACATGGTTTGGTTTATGATGAGTTATGCTCATCTTCTAGACTCGTTTTATTAATTTGTAGTGGAGACTGCTTGTTACATTTTGAACAACGTCCCTCATAGAGTGTATCTAAAACACTTTTTGAGCCATGGAGAGGACATAAAGGTAGTTTACACCACTTCAAGATTTGGGGATGTCTGGCCCACATGCTTGTGGCTAAACTTAAGAAGTTGGAACCGCGTTCGAAAGTTTGCCTTTTTGTAGGCTACCCTAGGGAAACGAGATGTGGATACTTCTATGATCCGAGTGAGAACAAAGTGTTTGTGTCGATAAATGGCATATTTTTGGAAGAAGACCACATCAAGAATCATAAGCCACGACCAAGCTTGTTTTACATGAGATTTATAGTGAGACTAATGAGAGTTCAATAAGAGTTGTTGAACAGACTGATAGATCAACAAGAGTTGTTGATGTCAGTTCATTTAGTTAACCATCTCAAGAGTTGAGACTGCTTCGACGTTGTGGGAGGGTTATGAACCCATTGGATCACTACATGGGTTTGACTAAAGCCCAAAACATCATGTCTGATGATGGAGTTGAGGATCCATTCTCTTATAAGCAAGCAATGGAGGATGTTGACGAAGATGAGTGAATTAAAGCCATGAATCAAGAATGAGGTCTATGTACTTCAATTCTATCTGGGAACTTATGATCAGCCTGGTGGGGTAAAACCTATAGGGTGTGAATGGATCTACAAGAGAAAATGAGGCGTAGGCGAAAAGGTGCGGACCTTTAAGGCTAGACTTGTGGCGAAGGGTTATACCCAGATGAGGGAGTGGACTATGAGGAAACTTTCTCACATGTTGTCATGTTGAAGTCTATTAGGATTCTTCTGTCCATAGTCACATTTTATGATTATGAGATATGACAAATGGACGTCAAGACTGCCTTTTTGAATGGTAATCTTGAGGAGACCATCTACATGGCTCAACCAGAGGGGTTCATTGTCCAGATTAAGAGCAAAGAGTTTGCAAGCTTAATAGGTCCATTTATGGGCTAAAACAGGCGTCTAGATTGTGGAACATTAGATTTGATAGTGCGATCAAATCATCTAGCTTTGATCAGAATGTTGATGAGCCTTGTGTGTACAAGAAAATCATAAATAGCTCAGTAGCATTCCTGGTACTGTATGTGGATGATATCCTACTAATTGGGAATGATGTAGGTTTTCTGTCTAACATTAAATCGTGGCTAGCCGCCCAATTCCAAATGAAAGATTTGGGAGAGGCACAATATGTTCTAGGGATCTAAATCATTCGAGATCGTAAGGACAAGAGGTTGGTCTTGTCTCAGGGATCGTACATTGGCTAAATGTTGATCAGGTACAGGATGCAGAATTCCAAGACGGGTTTATTACCCTTCAGGCATGAAATTGTTTTATCTAAGGAATAGTGTCCTAAGACACCTCAAGAAGTTGAGGAAATGAGACGGATTCCTTATGCTTCGGATATTAGAAGCCTCATGTATGCAATGTTATGTACTAGACTTGACATTTTCTATGCAGTAGGGATTGTCAGTCGATATCAGTCCAATCCAGGATTAGATCATTGGACAACGGTCAAAACGATTCTCAAGTATCTTCGAAGAATGAGAAACTATATCTTGTATGGAGATAAGGCTTTGATCCTTGCAGAATACATAGACTCTGACTTTCAGATTGATAGAGATTCTTCAAATTCGACATCAGGGTCAGTGTTCACTCTGAATGAAGAGGCTGTAGTTTGGCAAAGCATCAAGCAAGGATGCATCCCAGACTCCACTATTGAAGCCCAATACGTAGCTGCTCGTGAAGCTGCTAAAGAGACTGTTTGGCTTAGGAAGTTCCTTACAGATTTGGAAGTTGTTCCAAATATGTATTTGCCGATCACTCTCTATTGTGATAACAACGGGGCTTTGGTAAATTCAAAGGAACCTCAAAGTCATGATAGAGGCAAGCATATTGAACGGAAGTATCATTGATCAGGGAGATTGTGCATCACGGTGATGTGTTTTTTACGAAGATTGCATGGGAGCACAACGTTGCTGATCCGTTTACAAAGGCTCTCATGGCTAAAGTGTTCGAGGGTCATCTGGAGAGTCTTGATCTACGGGACATGTGGCACCTTGTCTAAGGATAGTGGGAGATGATACTGGGGTATAAAGTGTGTCCTAGTTTATTGTATATTGTACTGTTTTTATGTATTGTACATTAGTCTCCCGAGGCATTAGAACAAGGGAGAGATAGTTGGGATTGGTGTCCTAATTCTCTCGGAGTCTCGTAGTTTGTAAACAGTTTGTACACATTGTTATTAATAAATAAGAGTTATTTTATTCGCATTTACTCATATCCAATAAACTAAGATTCATGGTTATTTCATGTAAACTTAAGCATGGGATCATGCCCTAAGTAATAACCTAAATGGTCTGTAGTATAAAGATAAATGAGGGATACCTTATCTTGGTGACACTATGGATAGGGCCCACTTTGTAGATAGTTACAAGTGTTGTAACGTGCTACAAATGGTTTGATCCTGACCATTCATGTGAAGACATGTGAGCGGGGGTGTCGTATACAAAGAATTTGTATAAGACCGGACCACGAGGTGATTAGTCTCTTTATATAACGTCGTTGATAATTGAGACTTACATCTCACTAAAATGACCATAGGTTACATGACCTTAATCCTAAGTGTTTTGGTAAGTCCTACCTATGAGAGTGGTCATTTGATTAGTATGGGTGAGAGTGGCCAGAGTGCCAACTCAACAAGCCTACCTTTTTGAGGATTTGTCTGATTGGGGAGTTGGGAACTCAGTTACACAAGATGGAATTCACTCCTTTCCCAAAGCAGGGGTAAGTAGATAAATTGCTCACTTAAGGGCTGATGTCGGGTCTTGAACATAGTGGCTAAACCCTCTCTTTGGAAGAGAGGACTCAGTCATAGTAGGACTATGACTTATTGTTCATTAGAGGAATTAGTGGTACTTAAGAAGTTAGATGTAACTATAGAGGCAAAATGGTAAATTGGCCCAACTGTACTTAACGAGCGATTTGTTAAGGGTTACCGCACTGTTGGTTGGTTATATGGACATAGAAATATATCTGTAGTGACAAAAGTACAATTGTCGGGTTTTAGTAGAATGCTTGACAGTTAACGGATGGTGGATCTCGTGACTAAAGAGTTTAGTCAATTATTCATGTACCGTTGGAGCTTCAAGCTACAGGTCCATAAGGTCCCCTTGGTAGCTCAATGGGTTCAAGTTGAGAATCAGATTTTAGTTTAGTTTGAAGTGTTCAAATTAACAAGAGGAAATTCAATTATATGTGATTTATAAACATGTGTATAAACAAAGATTTGTTATGTAATAATATGAGATATTTCCTTCACTAGTGTCTATGATATATGAGATATTTTAGTTGCATTAATCACAAACCAATAAACTAAGATCCCCAATTATCGTTGTAACTTAAGCATGTATGTGGATACATACAAGTGGGTCATACCTTAAGTTATAACCTAAATGGTCTGTAGTATATGGATAAATGAGGGAAACCTTATCCTGGTGACACTACGGATACGACCCGCTTTGTAGATGTTACAAGTGTTGTAAAGTGCTACAGATGGTCTGATCCTAATCATTTATGTGGAGACATGAGAGCAGGGGTATCCTATACAAAGGAGTTTGTATAAGACTGGACCACAAAATGTTTAGTCTCGTTATATGACGTCATTTATGACAGAGACTTTTATTTCACTAGGATGACCATATGCAACATGACCTTAATCCTGAGTGAGTTGGGAACTCATGTCTATGAGGGCGGTCCTTTGATTTGCGTGGGAGCTAGTGACATAAATTTAGCCGTAAAAAACATGATGACTAAAATTATGTGGGACGCAATATGCGATGCATGTCTTAAGTTATGCATTTAACATCATGCGTCGATGGTCATGCTTTGGAATGAAAATATGCGTTACTCTTATATGCGATGACCATGCGTTCTGTCACAAGTTTTCTTGCGTTCACGCCAAGTATAACGCGAACGCAAGTTTCTCGGGTGATCCGAGGTCGAACTCAGGTACTTGTAGCTAAATGTATGTGGTGATGTGTTTGCGGCGGATAAATAAAAGAATTATGGGGGTATAAGCTAATAAACTACTCATACTTCTAACTAACAGACAAAGCAGTGGGAATATGAATGAGAGATAGAGACATGACAACTGTGATGCGTAGTAAAATGCATGAAAAATGGTGAATTCTATCTTGTGTAGTTGTATTCCCAGCTCCTCAATCAGATGAATTCCCAAAATGGTAGGCTTGTTGAGTCGGCGATATGGCCACTCTCACCCATGCAAATTAAAGGACCAACTTCATAGCCAGAAGTTCTCAACTCACTCAAGATTCAGGTCGTGTTACCTGATGCGTGGAAAATGGAGTAAATAAATATGCGTTCATTGTTCGTTCTCCATGAATTGCTGGTCATACGTTGGACTAAGGGGTGTGCAATATGCGTCTAAGAATCTATGCGATGACCATGCGTTCCTGCCACAAGTTTTCTTGCTCTCTCGCCAAGTATAACGAGATCGAAAGTTTTTCGGGGTGGTTCGAGGTCGAACTCAGGGACTTGTAGCTAAATGTTATGAGATAATGTGTTTGCGGCGAAGAATAAAAGAATATTGAAGTTTAAGGGTTATGCGCTACTCCTACTCTTAACTAAACAGATTAAGCAATTGAAGTATGACTATGAGGGTTAGAGACACGACAACTGTTAACGCGTAATAAGATGTATGAAAAAATAGATAAAATAGTGGAGGGGAGGACTTCATCGCATCAATAAACTTGATCGCAAGGGTAACCCCAGCCAACGCAAGTTATGTGATTATGCTATACACAATTGACTAAGACGCATGTGATGCATATGCGATAGTGTCGATAGAACTCATGTCTAAGTCTCTATTCTTGCTCGCGCGCTTCCACACATAAACAAGGTGACCGCATACCATCGTATCTTACTTCTGGACGCATGCGATGTGACCACATACTTTCATATCCTATCTATATGGTGCATACACTGTGTATCAGAAAACTTATTCCTAAGCCTCTATTCTTGCTTAGCGATCCAATCTGACTCTCCCAAGCCTAGATTTGTTTTTTAGGCTATTCTTTTAAGTATGTCCAAATGATGAATTATGCACTCATAAGACAAGGTAATCACATAAAGCAGGGTTGACATAAGATTATTCATATCCCTAGGAACACTGCTTACTTCGTTTAGTGAGTTCAACTACTTACCCTCTCAGGCAGTTAGTCGTTGTTGATTCTGCTCATAGACAAGCGTTGCTACAGCCTTACACTAAGCAAAGAGGATTTTCTCACAACACTCGTGCAACGCACACCTTTCGGTGGTTTGCTACATGCTTCATATGTCTATGCCGCATGATTAAGTATATGATACTCTAGCAATCTTACTTCGTCGTTGCACTGAAAGTAAAGGATAATAAAGCAACGGTAAATGAAGTTGGAGTCGAAGGAAATAAAGAGATGAATTGATCACAAAATGTATTAATGTCTTAAGCCAAAATGTAATACAATACAGAGATAGAAGAGAGATGGAGGGCCAAATGTAAGCAATGTCTTGCTTCCATCAGATGTGTGTTAAGGCTGTCAGTGGTGCCATGGATGGGCGGTGGAGTAGTCTCTCTCGAGAACTATCTTCAGCAAAGCTCCGGTCGTCACTCAGAATGGATGGAGGAATGAAGAACTCTCAAAAAATGTCTTCTCACACTTTCGTCTAGATCACAAGGATCTGCCTTAAGGCAAAAGCTCGGATATTTCAAGTCGGGCTCTAAAGCTTCTATTTATAAAGCTTGATCGCCGACAGACTTAATGGTTCTTCGCTGAATTTCTGCTGCTAACGGCGTGATGGACTTGCTTGGAATCTCTGCTACTAACGGCGTGGTAAGTGAAATGTCAACATCATCTTTTGATACTCCCCAGGTATGCGTTCATGCTTGGTTTCCGAAGTATCATCGCATTCCACCACCCTTGCGTTCATCCATCTATTATTGTTATTACTCTGTAGCCGCAACCTCTATGCGATGGATGCATGCGATTAATGGCCGCAACATCCATTCGTCGAACGTATGCAATCGCCTCTGTGATGGTGAGATTCACCGCATGCGATCGATTCCTGCGATAGCTACAAAAATAGACATTCGGACGCAAAATAATGCATAATAGTGGGTTAATCGAGATTTTCATTGCTGATCTACGCAAGCTCACTTTCTCATGAATTCTTAGTATAATCGCTGTATATTCTTCTTATCAGCCCTCATAATTCTAAATAAAAGGCCTATAATAACATACATTTTTGCCCGTCATCATTACCTATTGTAATCCTGATGAAATGTAAGTCTCTATTAAGAACGGTGTTATATAATGAGACCACATATTTCGTGGTCTGGTCTTATACAAACTCCTTTGTATAGAATATCCCCGCTCACATGTCTCCACATGAATGATCAGATCTAGATCCTTTGTAGCACTTGACAACAATTGTAACATCTGCAAAGCTGACCATACTCGTAGTGTCACCAGGATAAGATATCCAGTCTTATCCATCTACTATAGACCATTTAGGTTATCACATAAAATATGATCTATCCGTATGTCTCTACATATATGTTTAAGTTACAAGATAACCTTAGAACTTAGTTTATTGGTTTGTGGTTAATGAAACAAAATTTGGAATAAAATATCATATATTTTATTAAATAAATAATGAGTTTATACAATACATTTTTTTTTTTGCATGGTTTTTCCTTGCTTAATAGGCATCCAACTCCTACTTGGACTTAGTTAGAGCTTCCTTTAAATTAGCCATCTATACCTCAACTTGGCCTTGCTCCCCAAGCAACCACACTCTTGAATACATCCACCTACCTCATTCGGACCCCAATAAGTAGCGCCTCCAAGTTCGTAGGCAATGTTCTTTTTATGGCAACAGACTTGGATCAAGAAGAGAGGGGATGCCTGCTGCAAGTAGTACCATTCAATCAGTCAATTAGTTTATTTTCTCATCTTTCTTGCTTGTTGGTTGAAGAAAGCTTGCCTCGCTCTACTACCTACTGGGTTCTAACTGCAAAGCTTGTTGGTTTTATTTTTCAAAAGGGATCGGGAATGCCAATTGAAAAAAGTCTTTCCCACAACCAACACTAGAGGATAGAGGTCGGGCCTAGATAAGAATGTTTGTTGCTTCAAAGCTTAAAGGCTTTCTATCTATTTTCTTACGAATGTCTTTCTGGATTAAACAACTTCAGCTGGTGTTCTCTCTTGGGGAGCTAATGGGTACTTAAGCGACTGCTTGTCTTAGTGTCTAGAGTTCCTTTCTTTCGGTGTAGTGGCCAGAAACTTTCTGTTATGGGGGGACCCTGATTCTCAATCAAAAGAAAGAGTCCTAACCTTGAGTCTTTTTGCGAGGGAAGATTTGAAAGACAAGATTTTTTTAGTGGTGTTGGAAGGGCTTGTTTTCTGGCAAATATTTGATTAGTTGCGGCTAGTTGACTTTTCCTTCCTTTCGTACGTAAGGGAAGCCCGGGGCGAAGAATGGAGCAACACACACACAACCTAATTTTTATTTAATTTATATGTATATTGTAATTTAATATAAACAAATTCTCTCAAATATTTAATATGAATCAAATTCATATTAAGATTGCTATTTTTTTCCTCTCAAATTATATTTCATACAATTTTATATAAATAATTTCCTTTATTAATTTGAACAATACAAATTAATCTGAATTAATTTGATTCTTATTTTATCTCAATTGAGCTAACGAGGGGACCTTATGGACCTATAGTTTGAAGTTTCAATGGAACTTGATTAATTAATCAAACTATTTGATTAAATTAACCGACTTCTATTAATTGTCAGTCACTCCACTAAAAACTGACAGTTGCACTCTTCGTACTACAAATATATTTCCGTGTCAATTGAATATAACCAATCAACGGTGCATTGACCCTTCACAAATTGTTCGTAAGTACAGTTGAGGCAAAATTATCATGTTGCCCCTATAGTTACATCTATCTCCTTAGGTACCACTGATCCCTCTAATGAAAAATAAGTCATAGTCCAACTATGACCAAACCCCTACCAATCTGAAAATTAGAGTCGGTGTATATTATAAAGATAAAATCCATAGACCAATATACAAACATGTAGGCCCTTCTCCTAAGATACTTGATGATGGTTTTAACGACAGTCTAGTGATATAATCCTGGATTAGATTGATTTCTACTGACTATCCCCACTATATAACAGATGTCAGGTCTTGTACATAATATCGCATACATCAGGCTGCTAACAGCCGATGCATGGGGGATCCGTTTCATTTTCTCAACTTCTTGAGGTGTCTTAGGACACTATTCCTTGGACAAAGCAACTTCGTGCCTGAAAGGTAGTAAACCTCTCTTGGAGTTTTGTATCGAATACTTGACAAGTATTTTGTCAATATATGACGCTTGAAACAAAGCTAGCGATTTATTCTTACGATCTTTAAAGATCTGAATGCATAGAATAAATTGCGCCTCTCCCAAATTTTTCATCTAGAATTGGGCTGCTAGCCACTATTTTATGTCAGTCGATAGTCCTACATCATTTTCAATTAGTAGGATATCATCTACGTATAACACTAAGAAAGCTACTAAACTGTTGTTGATTTTCTTGTAAACACAAGGTTTATCAATGTTTTAATCAAAACCATAAGACTTGATTGTAGAATCAAACTTATGTTCCAAGATTAATAGGCTACTTTCAGTCCACAGATCGACCGATTAAGCTTGTAAACCTTTTGCTCTTGACCTTGGGTTATGAATCCATCTGACTGTTGCATATAAATGGTCTCCTCGAGATTGTCATTAAGAAAAGCAATCTTAATGTCCATTTGTCAGATCTCTTAGTCATGATATTCGATAATGGATAAGAGTACCCAATTAGACTTTAACATTGCAACAAGTAAGAAAGTATTTTCACAGTCAATTCCCTCGATCTAGGTATAACCCTTTGTCACTAGCTAGCCTTGAAGGTTCGCACCTTATCATCTGAACCCATTTTTCTCTTGTAGATCTATTTGCAACCAATAGGTTTTACCCCATCAGGTTGATCTACGAGATCCCAAGCTGAATTGAACTATATAGACTCCATTTCGAGATTTATAGCTTTGATCCATTCATCTTTCTCAACATCTTCCATCGCTTTCTTTTATGACAATGGATCCTCAACTTCACCATCATATATGATGGTTAGGGTTTTTGTTAAACCCATATAATGAACGAACAAGTTCAAAACCCTTTCACTACGTCGAGGTTTCCTCAAATTTTGAGGTGGATGTAACCTTCTAGATAAATCGACATCAACAACTTTTGTCTATGTACTTGGCTCTTCAACGACCCTTGTTGAAGGTTTAGTAGTTTCACTAGAAAGCTCATTCAATATTATTTTACTGTGTGGTTTGTGCTCCCTTATGTGGTCCTCTTCCAAGAATGTAGCATCTGTTAACACAAACACTTTATTGTCTTTTGGATCCTCTAATAATGTAGCATTTGTCAACACAAACACTTTATTATCTTTTGGATCGTAGAAGTAACCACCTCTCATTTGTTTAGGGTAGCCTACAAATAGGCATAATTTTGAACGAGATTCCAATTTCTTAGGATTAGCCTCAAGTACATGTGCTGGGCAACCCCATATTCTGAAATGACATAAATTGCCTTTATGGTTATTCCATAATTCCAAATGTGTTTTAGAAACACTCTTGGATGGAACACAATTCAAAATATAAGCTGTAGTTTGTAATGCAAATCCCAATAATGAGTCAGATAAGGAAGCGTAACTCATCATGGACCGAACCATATCCAACAAAATTCGGTTTCTCCTTTCTGTTACCCTGTTTTACTGAGGTGTACCAAGTATAGAGAGTTGGGATACAACTTCATGTCCCATCAAATAATCCTAAAATTTAAATCCATATACTCTCTACCTTGATCAGATCGAAGTGTTTTTATTGTTTTACTTAGTGCATTTTCAACTTTAGCCTCGTACACTTTGAACATTTCAAAAGCTTCAGTCTTATGTTACAATAAATAAACATATCCATTCCTTGAATAATCATATGTAAATGAGATGAAATATTCAAACCCTTCTCTTGCTTTAACATTCATAGGACCATAGAGATCCGAATGTACAAGCTCTAAGGGTTTTTTGACTCTATGACCTTTTTCAGTAAAAGATCTCTTAGTCATTTTGCCTTAAAGGCATGACTCACATACTTGTAATGAATCGTTTTCTAACTCAATTAGAAGTTCGATCTTAACCAATCTCTCAATAATATTGAGATTAATGTGACCTAATCGTAGATGCCAAAGATGTGCATTTCTTTAGGAGAAACTTTTTTTTCTTTTGTTTTGAGTTATCGTAGTTCTAAATAATCTAGTATTAAGAAGGGATTTTGCTGCTAATGACTTTAGCACGTAAATTTTACTCTCTAATTTTGCAAAACAAATTTCAACACCTTTTTTTTGTAAATAAACGTTGTATTCACATTAAAATTCAGAGTGTGTGACTGTTCTAATTAGCATATTAGATAAATCAAGTTCCTTCTTAAGTCAGGAACTATGTAAATATTTTCTAATAAAAGGTAATATTTCTATAAACAAAGTCGGAGTTCTCTCACTACCATAGCTAAGACGATGTGCCTAGTTCCAACCCGTATCGTCATCTCACTAGTCTTCAGCTGCTAGTAGGAACTAATTTCGTTGAATGAAGAACAAACATGGTTAGTGGCGCCTAAATCAATTATCTAAGTAAAACTATTGTTATCCACTACACAAGTTTCCAATACTAGTAAATCACATTTATCTTGTTTGGCTTTCTTCTTTTCTGCCAAATATTTGGGAAAATTCCTCTTCCAGTGTCCCTCCTCATTGTAATGGAAATAAATTTCCTTTGCAACTTTGGTCTTCTTCCCATTTTGCGCAACAACGGGGTTAGCTTTCCCTTGGCCTCCCTTCTTCTTCTTCTTCTACTTTTTGGTGCTAGAGGAAGGAGTAGACTTTCTTCCAAAATCAAACCTCTATGGAACTTTTTAGAGGATGAGACAACATTTACCTCACCCTTCTGTTCCTTAACTTTCATCAATGATTGATATGTTTGCAACTCATTGAGTAGAGTGGTCAGGTTGTAGTCAAGTTTGTTCATAACAACGTTACTACTAAACTGTATTAAACTTTCAGGTAAAGTTTCCATGATGAAGCTAACCTAACTGACCTCATCAATAACAGATCCATTCATATCTGCCACATTAAAGTGGACCACCTTGTTCAGAACATGTTCATGAATTGATGTTCCTTCTTTCATACCGCCATTGAAGATATACTCGAGAGCGTCATGCTTGAGTTGTGAGGACAATTGTCCAAACATTCATCTCAAGGACTCCATGATCTCATGGGCAATAAGCATGAGCTCATGCTTCTTGGCTAAAACTTCAGATAAGCCAACCAAGATATACGCTCGGGCTTTTTCACTCGCCTTTACCCATTGCTCATATACCTCCCTAACATTTCGGGATGCATTAGCGGCTGGGGCTTAAGGATAATCCTCAACTAGGACGAATCATAGAGTCATCGATAAAGAGAACCGTATTGATAGTATTTTTCTAACTTATATAGTTATCGTCGTTTAACTTATCAGTGGAAAATATATTTAAACTAGCCCTCGTCATTATGAAATTGTTGAAACTATACAATTTATTTAGATTAGTTATTAAACGCTTTACTCAATTAATCAACCAATCAATTTATCTAAAATCTAATGTATCCTCTGTGACATCTATTTTGCAATGATGCTTCAGTGGGGCAGGGTAAAAGCTACCGTAGGGTGAACATATACTTTTTCATTGATTGAGACAATCTCAACCAAAAATTACACCAGAACAACTCTTGTCCCTATAATTATTAATCACCATTGTTTGGTCCATAAAATATTAACTTGCTTAACATTTTCTTGTAAGTGTAACACTTCATTTTAGATTATAGAGTTCTGCCCCAATGAGCCAACTATAAGAAAAAAACTAATTGGGGCAAAAACTAAAGCAATCCTATTAAGTTATGGAATTTAAGTAAAAATTTATACAAATGTCATCTGTAGAGGAACACAAGCAAAGGTGCCTCGAGAACGAGCATGAAAGTTTACTATAAAATAATGAGAGAAACCATGGGATGTGTTGACACACGTACCATTCCCACTTACTATAAACACTATATCCATTCACCTTGATATTGACCTATGTAAACACCACTCATCGGGGGATACAAGCAAAGGTGCCTTGAGGTCGAGCATAGATCTCACGGTGTGAACGTTCAAGAAGAAATGTAAAAGGAAAAAATGAAGTATCAGATACCCATTTTCCTCCTACTAAGTGTCTTATCTAAGGTTGATTAACTTAGAAATTTTGACTAATAATTTTACTAAGTGTTTGTTAAAATTTTCCCAAAGTAACATTTACATTTGATAGTTTAACATCGTTGATTTATGTTTATTAAAAACTTTAATAAACATGAATCACTCATTGCATGCATGTAATAAATCTATCTATTCACCTTCCAGGTTAGTTCCCAGGTTGGGGCTTTTTGTTTCCGTCAGCTTAAATACCCCAGCTTAAACAGAACTGTCCTTAGACAAAGGTCCCAAATAGATATATTTGTTACACATTTAATCTTTAATTCAAGAACCCAATTTAATCCTATTAAACCAAAATAAAATATTAAGCTTATTTCTAATTGAATTAAACAAAGGTCTTATCATGAAAGCATACAATTCATTTTCCATTACATGTATAACACTTATATATTTAAAGTAATGAAAAAATATATTATCTATCCATACAACTAATCTATATATTTTAACAATTATAGTATAAATGATGGATGAACATGTTTAATTTATCATGCAATTTTATAATATAACATTTACATTAAAAATCATGCATAAACGTATGTATATCCTATGGTGGGATTATGCTATATGAAATATATTATGACATACAACAAAAAATATCATACATCAAATGCATAAAAGTGTTTTGTACTTTTGGAACTTTTTGCTATAAAGTGTAAATATCTTTTGGATTTTTCTATTTATATGAATTTCCCTTCATATTAAGGTTATTCTTTTTTCACCCTCAGATTATATCTCATACAATTTTATATAAACAATTCCCTTTATTAATTTGAACAATTCAAATTAATTTGAATTAATTCGAATCTCATTTTAACCCAATTGAGCTAACGAGAGGACCTTGTGGACCTATAATTTGAAACTCCAATGGTACTCGCTTAATTAATTAAACTATTTGATTAAATTAATCAACCTTCATTAACTGTCAATCACTCAATTAAAGACTGACAGCTGCACTCTTCATACTACAGATATATTTCTGTGTCAATTGGATATAACCAATCAACGGTGCATTGACCCTTCACAAATTGCTTGTAAATACAATTGGGCCAAAACTATCGTTTTGCCTCTGTAGTTACATCTAGCACTTTAAGTACTACTGATCCCTCTAATGAACAATAAATCATAGTCCAACTATGATTAAACCTCTATGAGGCCATGAGAGGGTGTGTCGTCACATTGTTCAAGCTCTGGAAACAGCTCTTGAAAGAGCAATTTCTCTACAATCTCTAACTATAAGAAGGAGTGAATTTTTCTTGTGTAGTTGTGTTTCCAATCCCTAATTAGACAAATCCCTAAAATGGTAGGCATATTGAGTCAGTAAAACTAGCCATTCCCACCCATACATATTAAAAGACCGCCTTCATAGGTAGGAGTTCACAACTCACTTAGGATTCAGGTCAAGTCACCTATAGTCATCCAGATGAAATGCAAGCTTCATCTATCAATGGTGTTATATAGATAGACTATACATTTCATGGTTTGTTCTTATACAAACTATTTGCATAGAACACTCTCACTCATATGTCTACATGTGAATGATCAGGACCAGGTCATTTGTAGCATTTTACAACAAAACAGGTCGTATTCGTAATGTCCCAGGGATAAGGTAGTCTTAGTGTAATCGATTTTTGGGATTTTTCTATTTATAAGAATTTCCCTTCATATTAAGGTTATTCTTTTTTTTCCCTCTCAGATTATATCTCAAACAATTTTATATAAATAACTCCCTTTATTAATTTGAACAATTTAAATTAATCCGAATTAATTCGATCCTCATTTTATCCCAATTGAGCTAACGAGAGGACCTTATGGACCTATAATTTGAAATTCCAATGGTACTCGAGTAATTAATCAAACTATTTAATTAAATTAATCAATTTCCATTAACTGTCAATCACTCCACTAAAGACTGACAGCTACACTCTCGCACTACAAATATATTTTTGTGTCAATTGGATAGAACCAATCAACGATGCGTTGACCCTTTACAAATTACTCGTAAATAAAATTAGGCCAAAATTATCGTTTTTCCCCTGTAATTACATCTATCTCTTTAAGTACCACTGATCCCTTTAATGAATAATAAATCATAGTCCAACTATGACCAAACCTCTATCAGGTCATGAGAGGGAGTGTCGCCACATTATTCAAGCTCCAGAATCAGCTCTTGAGAGAGTAGTTTATCTACAGTCTTTAACTATCAGAAGGAGTAAATTTCTTCTTATATAGTTGTGTTCCCAACTTCTCAATTAGATGAATCCCTAAAATCGTAGGCATATTAAGTCAGTAAAACTAGCCACTCCCACCCATACATATCAAAAGGCCACCTTCATAAGTAGGAGTTCACAATTCACTTAGGATTCAGGTCAAGTCATCTATGGTCATCCTAATGAAATGAAAGCCTCATCTATCAATGGTGTTATATAGATAGACTATACATTTCATGGTCATTTCTTATACAAACTATTTGTATATAACACTCCTATTCACATGTCTACACGTGAATGATCAGGACCAGGTCATTTGTAGTACTTCACAACAATTGTAACAACTATAAAGCAGGTCGTATTCGTAGTGTCACAAGGATAAGGTAACCAGCCTTATCCATCTACTACAGACCGCTTAGGTGATCATTTAAACACAATCCGTCTGTATATCTCTACATACATGTTTAAGTTTAAAAAAATAACCCTGAATCTTAGTTTATTATTTTTGTGGATAAATGCAATTAAATGATAGATAAAATACCTTTTTATTTTATTGGATAAATAAATTAGTTGTACAATACAATTACAACTACGAGACTCACGAGATTTAGGGCATCAACCCCAACATAACGCACTTTTGACCTTAAGATTCTAGCTCTAATTTCCCCTCATATGTCCTTCCAAGCTCCTTAGATGCGTCCAATATGGTATATTGTCCTAGCGTGCGTTCCAATGCTCCAAAAGGTACATTGAAGTGACGTGTCTCATTCCTCAAGCTTTCTAGATGTGTATTTACTTTTGTCTACAAAGTTCGAGTCCAGAACTTCTCAACTACGCTTCCAACCTTATGATTGTTGGGGTTGATGTCCTAAATCTCGTAGGGTATTTTAGTTTGTAAACATTGTATGAAAAAAATCTTATGTGATTAATAATATATGATATTTTATTCACTTTGTTTATAAAATATGTGATATTTTAGTTGCATTAACCACAAACCAACAAACAAACATCCAAGGTTATTATTGTAACTTAAACATGTATGTGGTGACATAGAAATGGATTATGTTTAAGTGATAACTTAAATGGTATGTAGTAGATGAATAAGGTTGGGTACCTTATCCTGGTGACACTACGAGTATGCCCGCTTTGTAGGTGTTACAATTACTGTAAAGTGCTACAAATGATCTATTCTTGATCATTCAGTATTAGACATGCGAGCGGAGATATTCTATACAAAGGAGTTTGTATAAAACCGGTCCCCGAAATATTTAATCTCGTTATATAACACCGACCTTAATAAAGGCTTACATTTCACCAGGATGACCATAGGTAACATGACCTGAATCTTGAGTGAGTTGTGAACTCCTGCCTATGAAGGCAGTCCTTTGATTTGTATGGGTGAGAGTGGCCATATCGCCGACTCAACAAGTCTACCATTTTTGAGATTCTTCAGATTGGGGAGTGGGAACACAGTTACACAAGATAGAATTCACTCCTTCCCCGAAGTAGAGGTAAGTAGATAAATTGCTCCATTAAGGTCTGATTCCAGGTTTTTAATAACTGACACCACACCTTCTCCTGGCCCGAGAAGGGTTTAGTCATAGTAGGACTACGATCTATTGTTCATTAGAGGAATTAATGGTACTTAAGGAGTTAGATGTAACTATAGGGGCAAAACAGTAATTTGGCCTAGTTGTACATACAAGAATTTGTGAAGGGTCATCGTACTGTTGATTAGTTATATCCAATAGACACAAAAATATATCTGTAGTGCGAAGAGTATAGTTGTCGGTCTTTAGTGGAGTACTCGACAGTTAACGGATGGTGAATAATGTAATTAAAGAGTTTAATTAATTATTCATGTACCATTAGGGCTTCAATCTATAGGTCCATAAGGTCCCCTTAGTAGCTCAAAAAAATTTAGTTGAGAATCAGTTTTTGGGTTAATTTGAAATGTTCAAATTAATAAGAGGGATATAATTAAATTGTTTAAATTATATATGATATAATTGTCATAATGTATTTGATACATTATAGTTCAATGGGAGGAAATATATATTTGAATGAGATTCAAATATATTTTCTATAAATGTGATTCATAGTTGTTAAATTTAATATAAATATGATTTATATTAAATGCCATAAAATAAAGAAAAGAAAATATAGTTTATATTGTATGTGATACAATATTAAAACTATAGGTTATAAGTTATATTTGATATAACATATAATTTAATATAATATGTTATGATAAGTTACTTATCATATTTATTTATATTGTTTTATTATTATTTGAATAATAACTTCTCTCTTCTCTCCGACCACCTTAGTGGGTGGTTATTGTTTTTATGGCAAGAAGAATAAAAGAAAATTAGTTTTTTCTTCTTCCTCTACGGGTAACGTTTTTTAGATTGCTAAATGATTGAGAGTTGTAGAAAAGTTCTATGTGTTCTTTCAGTCTCCTCCTCCACACTCAAACTTTCGCTCCTAACCAAAATAGTCAGAGCCCACCACTCCTAGGTTCTCACCCCGAGAATACCAAAGACTCTTTGTGGTAGTGTCCCTATTTCTGTTCGAGATATCTTGAAGAAGGTCTTCAAGAGTTGCTATTTCTTTCGAGGCTCGTGACTGTTTGAGGGAGTTTCACGAAGAAAGGTTCTTCAAGGGTAACATATCTTGAACATTTTTTTTCTTGTAAAAAGCATGTTATAGTTTAATTTGAATGCATATCTTGTATGTTTACTGTAAATTATGTATTCGATAATTAATAGAATTTAGATGATCCGCTTCCACTTAAAGATATCTTAAATACGAGTTCCTTCAATTGGTATTAGAGCCAGATTGTTGGTTTCTGATTCAAAATTCCATTCTTGTATTGAATTCGTTTACGGTACTGATGGGTTTTATTAACTGAATTGAGTTTATGTGATAAATCTTTGTGGATGAATTATTGATGGATGTTTACGGGATAGAAATATCAGTTTAATGCTTTCTGTTTATTTTAAGAAGTTGTATTGTAAGGGCCCCTGCATTTTTGGGCATTAAATTGCAATCGAGTCAGTACTTGTTAAGTTTTGAGTCGCTCGTGAGTCTTCAGAAGAAGGGATGTAGTGCATTTCGATGGAGAAGACGAAACGGAGGAACGGAAGTTGCCGCATCGTGTAGCTAGAGCTAAACAATTGGATAGCTTTTGTTATGTGATCATATAGAGTTTACTACACGGTCGTGTAGCATTTGCTAAACGATCGCATAGCTAATGCTACACCATCATGTAGAGTTTGCTACACGATCATGTTGCATTGGCTATATGATCGCGTAGGTGCTCGCTTGGTGGACGATCGTAGGGTATTGGATACTCGACGCGTCCATGCGTGCTACATGATCGTGTAGACTATCATGCTCATTGCATAGTCATTAGCTACACGATCGCATAGTATATGATACCCGACGCTTGGATGTTTACTACACAACTGTGTAGACTTTCATGCTCATCACATAGTCATAAGCTACACGATCACATAGTATATGATACTCGCCCGCCTGGTGCATATCTAAGGAATCTTGGCCAAGCTTCATCGAATTAGAGATGCTCAAAGTTCGAAAATCGGAGTTTAAAGCAAAAAATGTGGTTTCTAATGTACATATCAACTCATACTTTCTATAGGCCTCAAAATCATTCTAAAATCCAACAGTTTTTTAACAAATAAATCAAAAAAAAATTATGAAAACCCATAAAATAAAGATGCCAAGAAATCCAAAACCAAAACCCTCCTAAAATGTGCATAAATACTTACTTGATGAAGATGAATTGATGAACTTGAAGATGATGAACCGAAATATTGAAGAAAAACTGAAAGAATGTGAGGAGTTGTGAAGATTTTTAAAGAAATTTAAAAGGTTGCAAGAAACGGTCATGGAGGGAGGAAATGGGGTTTCGAATCTTTTTCCTTAAAAAGGTGTAATGGTCTTTTCCTATCTATAAGAGGTTAAAAATACATTCTTTTTAAAAAGGGTCTTTTTTCCCAAAATAAAACCTCCAATAGGCCATTTTCCCCAATTGTCCTTTTTTCATTTACTTATAATTGTTATAATAAATGAAATTAGAATTAAAATCAATAATAAAGAGTTGCATGCAAACCTTAGACTTAATCATTTTTAAATTATTTTAAAATTTGATTGAGATAGACCTAAGATCATGTTTCTAATGAGATTAGAAATATAAGTTTAATCTTTTAAATCGGTTTAATAAGATTGAATTGATTCCTAATAAAAGATTAAATATGTAACAAATGTATCTATAAGGGACCTTTTGTCTAAGGCTGGTTCTGGCTAGGTTGGGGTACTTAAGTCGATGGAAATGTTGCACCCCTATCTGGGAACCTATCTAGAAAGGTGAATTAGATAGATTTGTTACATGCATGCAAGTTTGATGAAAGTTTGCTAAAGAGTTTAATGGGACTTGAATCAAAGTTGTTTAATCATCAAAGACAAGAGTTGTTTTTTAGCAAATTAAACAAACACTCAGATAGAACTAGTAGCCGGATTTTCAAAGTTAATTAACCTTAGGTAGTGGGAGAAAAATGAGGTATATGATACTTCACTTTAACCTCCACACGTTTCTCCCTAAAAGTTCATACCGTGAGATCTACTCTCGCCCTCGAGGCACCATAGGTGTCCCCCTACAGGTGACATTTGGGTAGGTCAATACCAAAGTGAATGGAAATAGTGTTTATAGTAAGTGGGAATGGGACGTGTGATAACATATCCCTCGATCTCTCTCATTAGGATGGATAAAGTTTCATGCATCACCTCGAAGCATCGTGGGTGTCCCCCTTGAAGGAAATCGGACATGAGGATTTCCATGAGCAGCGGAATGATCGTTCTAAATTCCATTCGTATTTGAACATACACAATTATAGTCAAGAAACAGAAACTAATCGGTCATGCACAATAGATTAGAGCATGCTTTTTAAAACGATCAAGGGAAAGAATAACCATACCTTTGAAGACTCATCTTTAGTCTCCCTTGATCACGAATGCTCGTTCAATCTCCAAGACTGCAACACACGAACGCTCGAACATAGGGACCGCAACACAACACGATCAATCAGCAACCACCACACGAACATCGCGAACTTAACGAACGGCGTCCTAAAACCTCAAACTATGTCGAATTGAGTACGACATCACCACAATGGCTACCTTAGTATTTTCGGTGTGAGAATCCAGAAGTATGGGTAATGTGTGGACTTGGTTAGAGGAAGAGACTGGAGGAAGAACAATCGTGTAAACAATTGACCAAGTGGGAGATGACAGAAGTCTATCGTATAGACGAATGCCCAATCGTTTAACAAATGCTCAGCGATCATTTAGCTAATAGTCAGCTGAGTGAACTATCGTGTAGTGTCACTCCACGATTGTTTAGTTTCTCTTCAGCTATCGTTTAGTGAATCCTATTCACTTGACAACGATACCGTGAGTTTTTCCGAGAGTAAAAATTCTTTCTTAACCATTACTAAATTTAGGAAAATATTTTTCCTTTTATCTCACAGTTACCATGAAATTACCAATAACCTCCCACTCAATTGGTTATTAGAGAAAAAGATATAATTATTCAATAATTAATATTATTATAAATATAAATGAACCAACTTACCATATTATATTCATAACCTATAGTTTCAATATTTCATCTCATGAAACATATAAACCATAGTTCTTTTTCTGTTGCATGGTACTTAATGTAAATCCCATTTACATTAATCCTCCACTTGATGTATCTCATACATCACACCGATCCTATCATATATAATCGAAGTTTCTCTTATCAATTTGAACATTTCAAATCAACACCAAGAACTGATTCTCAACTTATCCGTTAACTGCCAGGCACTCCACTAAAGACCGATAGCTAAACTCTCCTTACTACATATATATTATGTATCCATATCAACTAATCAACAATGCGATAACCCTTCAAAGATCGCTCATAAGTACAGCTGGGCCAATACCCGTTATGCCCCTATAGTTACATCTAACTCCTTAAGTACCATTGATTCTTCTAATGAACATAAGTCATAGTACTACTATGACTAAGTCCTCTCTTCCAAAGAGAAGTTGTGCCCACTATGTTTAAGACCCTGGAATCAGCCCTTAAGGGAGCAATCTATCTACTTACCCCTGCTTCGGGAAATGAGTGAATTTCATCTTGTGTAACTAAGTTTCCAACTCCCAAATCAAACAAATCCCCAAAAAAGTTTGCTTGTTGAGTTGACAATCTGTCCACTCTCACCCATGCTAATCAAAAGACCGCCCTCAAAGGTAGAAGTTCCCAAAACACTCAGGATTGAGGTGATGTCACCTAAGGTGAGATGTAAGTTTCAAGTATCAATGGCGTTATATAAAGAGACTAGTCATCTTGTGGTCTGGTCGTATACAAACTTTTTGTATAGTGATGCATTGATTTATGGTGCGATGATGTGTGTATGCCATGATGCGATGATCATACAAGTTTTCCTAACAAAGCCAAAGTATAAGCCTACTTAGGTTCCTGGTAAGTCCAGGGTCGAACATAGGGACTACTAAATAGATATGTGACGGACTCTCTGATTCTATTGCGATGGTGAAAAAGAAGTAGATGCTGTTATGATTTAGACTTTCCTATGCGATGGAGTTGAATGCAGAGTGATGAAAGCGTAGAGTTATAATAAGTATGCGATAAAGGGGTTGAGAGGAGATTTAGCTATCATTTCTTAAGATTGTGTACACGTCATGCGATCATGCTATACACAAATATTAGTACTACATTTCTTAATGCATAATGCCACATTTCCTATTTCTAGGACGCATGTGGTATGTATGGAAAACACTAGATAGTACTTATTTCTAAGTTTCTACTCTTGTTTATGCGATCTAATCCGACTCTCTCAAGCCGAGATTCTATCTTTAGACTACTTTCTCAAGTACTTTCAAATGATGAATGACGCATACATAAGACAAGATGATCGCATAAAATGCACAACTTAAGTCATGCTAGCTAAGTACTTCTCAACTCATTCACAAATTTAGTTACTCGTGCATGATGTGGAGAGACTGAACATAGATCGAAATGAAGTTTCCATTTTTGCACATAAAGTGTTGAGTACAAAATAATAAATGGATTGAGAAATAACAAGCTAGGTAAGCAATGTCTTGCTTTGCGTGGCCTTTTATACTACTCTTTATCACTTCAACTCTATTTCAATTTGCAGACTCTTGCTCTCGCAAGGGTTCGACTACTCTCCTTTGTGTTGTTTTCCGACAGTCTTTCGATCTGTCCGAAAAGCGATTTCTCTCGGCTTCGCCTTTTCTCCTTGCTCTCTCTCCGTCTCTATATGTATATGTATATCTCATTTCTCTTTGATAGCATTGGGTATTTATAGATTTCAAGGTGAAGCAGCTCTTCTTACTAATGGTTGCAATGATGGGTTGCATTAATTTCCCTACTCTGTTGCGTCGTTTAAAAGTCACCGAAAGATCAATGTACTTAGCACAGTATGGTTTTTAATGGCTTGTCAACTGAATTCGAGATCGAGCGTTATCAGCTTTACGTTCCATCATAATTTATTATGTTGTCGCCTTGATGCGAGGTCTTTATGCGATCACTTTTTGAGAAACTATTCACGATCGCGTGACTTATGGTCGTAAATTCAAGCGCGTTGTCGCATTGTGGCCTTGGATCGCAATTTCATATGCGCCATTGCATTGTACCTGCATAGAATAGGCAAATTAACTACTTTTATGCGATGAGCATTTGAGATCGTAATTCCTTTTAGTTTGGTGCTTTCAAACATAATATTGCTTATTTTACCATCGCTTTCTCTCATTGTTTTACTAATTTGAGCTGTAATAACTTGTATTTCTATCAATTATCACGCCCCCAAATTTAAAACAATGCTTGTCCTCAAGCATAAACCAAAGATTTTCTATACGATTTCAATCGCCTTCACCCCATCTAGAATTCTCAAGGTGCCTTATTCAAATTGCTGAACCAATGCCTTCTTAATTCCTATCCTAATCTCTTCCTAAAATATTTCTACTCTTTAGGGACCGCGAGCTTAATCTTCAAAAAAATCTTTACTCATTTCCAAGACATCGCATGATTTAATTCAAACTTTATCAAACCGGGTTGTTCAAGTGATTTTGACCCTTGCACGGTTCAGATATTCGTTTTGTGATCTTGCGCTGATCCAAGTGCCCAGCCTTCATTTTGGCTTACCCCCACGGGTGTCATACGGACATCCAACTACGAGCAAGGTGCTTTTTTTCAGTCAAAACTCATGTCCATCTCTTTATTTGGCAGCGACATTGCGATCACTTGGTTTCTGCGTTGATTACGATTCCCACCTTCGTTTTGGCTTGCCCCCACGGGTGTCATGCGGATATCCAACTACGAGAAGGATCCGATCTCAACGTTATATAATTTTTTTTAAATGAAGTTTCTAAAAATAACAAGGTTGAAAATAACATTATTACCCCTAAATTTAATACGCAACAATGTTCTCATTGCTAAAAGACGAAATAATTCATGCGATGGACTCAGGAAATTTCGTAAAAGTAGTTTTGAAGGAAAGCCGGTAGACCGCTAAATTTTAGAAATGTTTCATGAATTGATTGTCTTGAAATTAATCTGACTCTAGTACATGCAATAAGAAAATAAGCATAAATTTCATCATTGAAGTCATAATGGGCAAGGGGTTAATGCAGCGACCAAATAAAGCAATAAAAAATTCAGGATTGAGTCAAACGAAATAGGATGCGATAGTAGAATTCAGCAATATTAAATTGAAATTTTCAAAGTGTAAAAATTGAAATAAGATGAGGCAAGGAAGGACATAACACCCAAATTTGATTTTTCACCCGCATCATTTTTTATCGCATTCTTTCTTGTGGTGGGCTGATTCTTTAATTGCGATAGGCTGATTGACTCGATCGCGTATTTTGAGGTTATCGCATTGCTCCATCGCAATCGTTTACTACAATAAGTGTGATGATTATCAAGAGGATAAAAAGTATGAAAGAAAGAGTTGGCAATTATAAAGAGTAGTAACCATGCAAAAATTAAGATAGGTTCATGAAAGAAAAACAAAAAAGGATACTAAAAAAGGATATACTTCGTCCCTGATGAATGTGTGTCGCATATCATCGCAAGGACTAAGTGTTTCTTCTTTATTCTAGCTTCCCCAAATCCACTGAGGTTTTCTCGCATTGGAAATCTCCTCCATGATACATCTTTACTCTTTGTCCATTTACCTTAAATGCGTTGGTCCCATTTTTGTTTGTCAATTCTACCACTCCATGCGGGAATACTTCCTTAATTATGAAAGGCCAGGACCAACGTGATTTCAATTTTCCTGGAAAGAGACGGAGCCTAAAATTGAACATTAATACCTTCTGTCCTGCCTGGAGATTTTTCTCACACAAACGCTTATCTTGCCATCGCTTGGTGCGTTATTGTAAATCTTGGCATTCTCATATGCCTGTAGTCTCCATTCGTCCATCTCTAGTAGCTGAAGTTTTCTCTCTTCCCCTACAGCTTTAAGATCAAAGTTAAGCTTCTTAACTGCCCACATCGCCTTATACTCTAGTTCCAACGGCAGATGACAAGACTTTTCAAACACCAACGCATACGGTGACATGCCTATGGGTATCTTATAAGCAGTCCTATATGCCCACAAGGCATCGTCATGCTTCATGGCCCAATCCTTCTACGATGGATTCACCACCTTCTCTAAAATCGACTTGATTTCTCTGTTAGAAACCTCTGCTTGTCCATTTGTTTGGGAGTGAAATGTGGTGGCGATCTTATGGTGGACATTGTATTTGATCAAAAATTTGTTAATAATTCGATTCACAAAGTGGGTCCCTTCGTCACTTATGATGGCACGTGGAGTGCCAAAGCAAGTGAAGATGTTTCTCTGTAAGAACTTAGAGACTGTTGCCATATCATTTGAAACGCATGAAACAACTTCAATCCATTTGGAAACATAGTCGATAACCAATTGAATGTATTTATGACCATTTTATGATGGGAAAGGTCCCATGAAATCTATACCCCAAACGTCGAATAGTTCCACCTCCAATATGATGTTCATTGGCATCGCATTTTTTTTTTCTGAAATGTTCCCAGTGTTGGCACTTATCGCATTTCATGGAATATTCTCGTGCGTCCTTAAACAGAATGGGCCAATAATACCCACATTGCATAACTTTTGCCACTGTGCGCTATCCCCCAAAATGCCCTCCATAGGGTGATTCATGACATTGAAAAAGTATGCGTTGGAAAGCCGTCTCTAGAACACAGAGTCTCAATATCTGGTCTAGTCCCCTTTTGTAAAGATTTGGCTCGTCCCAGTAGTAAAATTTGCATTCATGAATGAGCCGCTTCTTCTGATGGGATGTGTAGCATTTAGGAAATTGTTTGCAGACCAAAAAATTGACAATATCTACATACCAGGGTAGTTTTTCAATCTTAAGCAACTACTCGTCAAGGAATGATGCGTTCACCTCCGACTGGATGCGATCCACTTCAGGATTCTCTAACCTCGATAAATGGTCAGCGACCTAGTTCTCTGTTCCCTTTCGATCGATTATCTCCATATTAAATTTTTGGAGTAAGAGAACCCATCGGATTAGTCTCGGCTTCGCATCTTTTTTGGTCATTAAATATCTTATCGCCGAATGGTCAGTGTAGACTACAACTTTTTATCCTAACAAGTAAGTTCTGAATTTTTCAATCGCTAAAAGTTCCTTCTCAGTGGTAGTGTAATTCGTCTGCGTGGAGTTCAATGTTCTATTAGCATATGCGATGGGGTGTAACATTGTCTTTACTTTTTGTGCCAAGACTGCCCCCATCGCATATCCATTGGCATCGAACATCAACTTGAATATCTTCACCCAATCGGATGAGATCAGAATTGGCGTTGTAGTCAAGGCATCCTTTAGTGCTTTGAATGTGGTGAGACAGTGTGGATCAAAGTCAAAAGGTCTATCAGCTTCTAACAACGCATTCAACGGTTGAGCTATTTTGGAGAAGTCCTTCACAAATCTTCTGTAGAACCCCGTATATCCTAAGAAACTCCTTAATGCTTTCACATTTGCGAGAGGTGGAAGTTTTTCTATACCTTCAATTTTTTATTTATCCACCTCTAGCCCATTCTTTGAAACCTTGTGCCCAAGCACAATTCCTTCTTTAACCATAAAATGGCACTTTTCCTAGTTCAACACCAGCTTAGTTTCTTCACATCTTTTTAGTATTCTCTCCAAGCTTTTCAGACAGATTTCATATGTTTGCCCATAGACTGAGAAATCGTCCATAAAGATTTCAACTGAGTCTTCAAGGTACTCGGAGAAGATTGTCATCATATACCTTTGAAACGTGTTAGACACATTGCATAGTCCAAAAAGCATGCGACGAAAGGCAAATGTTCCATATGGATAGGTGAATGTGGTCCTTTCTTGATCCTCTGGTGCGATCATAATTTGGTTATAGCCTACGTACCCATCAAGGAAACAGAAATAGTCATTCCTTGCTAGTCGGTCGAGCAATTGATCAATGAAAGGTAAGGGGAAATGATCTTTCTTTGTCGCCGCGTTGAGCTTCCTATAGTTCATACAAATCCGCCAACCACTGACAGTCCTCATGGGAATCAGCTCGTTGCTTGCATTAGGGACTACTGTCATCGCACCCTTCTTAGGAATGCATTACACGGGGCTAATCCATGTGCTATCTGCGATAGGGTATATAATGTCCACATCTAACCACTTGATGATTTCTTTAACAACTTCTTTCATCGCAGGGTTCAGTCTGCGGTTATGTTCTATCGAGCCTTTCTGGTTTTCTTCAAGCCGAATTCGATGCATACAATACGTCAAGCTAATACCTTTGATGTCTACGAGCGTCCATCCGATTGCTCTAATATATTTCTTTAGAGTATGAGTAGTGCAACTTCTTTTTCTTCAGGTAACGTAGAGGATATGATGACTAGTAAGGTTTCATTTTGGCCAAGGAAAACGTACTTCAAGTGGGCTGATAGAGTTTTTAGCTCTAGTATAGGTGGTTGCTCTAGGGAGGGTTTCTGTATTTTTCTTTCTTCATCCAAATTCAACATTTCTTCATTTTTCACTGTCTCTGTTATTGCATGGTAGGTTTCTAAGGATTCTGTCGCATCCTCTCTTTCTTCATTTTCTTCATCAGACTTTCAATCTTTAACACAAATGTGTTCATCGTCGGAATCTAATAAGCTTTCCTCTTATGGGAACTTCATTGCCTTGATAATATTAAACCTGAGCTTCTTTCCATTGATGCTCATTGTGATTTCTCCCTTGTGAACATCTATTTGAGCACGACCAGTAGACAAGAATGGTCGTCCCAATATGATTGGCACATCTTTATCCACCTCATATTCTAGGATAATAAAGTCTACCAGTAGAATGAATTTGTCTATTGAGACCAAGACATCCTTTGATTTTCCTTCAGAGTGTACCAAGGACCTATCTGCAAGTTAGAGAGTCACCGTTGTGGGTATTAGCTGTTCTACATTCAATTGTTTGAAGATTGAAAGAGGCATTAAGTTTATGCTTACCCCAATATCGCATAATGCTTGACCGATGTAGATCCCTCCTATTGAGCAGGGTATTGTAAAGTTGCCTGGGTCGCGCATCTTTGGTAGGATTATAGTATTTGATTCTTGTGTTAATGACACCGTGGCGAATTTTCCTGTGCTTCTCTTCTTTGAAACAATGTCCTTAAAAAACTTGGCATACACCGGCATCTGCTCTATCGCTTCTATAAATGGAATATTGATGTGTAATTGTTTCAATATTTCCAGGAAGCGATGATACTGACTTGCATCGTTTTGTTTCTTTTTCAGTCTTTAAGGAAATGAAGGTAGCTGTACTTTCACTATTCTATGGTCTGGAGGTTTAGAGGTGATCGCATCTTCAGGTTCTATAGTCTCGGCCTCCTTTGACTCAGTTTTCGGCAATAGTTTCTTTGATTCAATCGCATGTTGCTCCTTTGAATCGGTCTTGCTAGGCTTCTTCCTGACTTCTACCGTCGTCTTTCCACTTCTTAGGGTGACTGCTTGGCAGTGTTCTTTCCCTGTATTCCCTGGATTGCGTGGAAGCTCAGTTGAGCTGGGCAATGGCCCTTGAGGTTTGTTCTTTAGCTCTCCCGTAATTTGTCTTATCTGAATTTCCAAATTGCGGATGGATGTATCTTGGTTTTGAAGGACTATTTTATTCTTTTCGATGTATTGCTTCAACAAGTTTTCCAGGGATGATGATGATGGACTTTGAAAGCTGCTAGTTTGCTATTGCTATTCTCCGTTAGTTCTTTGGAAAAATCCTGGTGGTCCTTCTCTCTAAGCCATAGGCTGACTGCCTTGTTGTTGGTTGTTCTTCCAAGAAAAATTAGGGTGATTTCTCCAACCCTAGTTGTAGGTGTTTCAAAAAAGATTGTTTTTGACAAAGTAGATTGATTGAGGATTTCGTGGACACTCCTCAACAGAATGTGATTCTTCACATGCAACACAACTGGTTCTTGTTTGCTCTATCGCATTGACCTGCCCATTTCGAGTTCCGAAATTTTTTGTTGCAATGCCTTGCAACAAATTTATCACCGCATTCATCTGATTTTGCAATGATGCGATGGCACCATTACTTGCATTACCTTCTCTAGGTTTTGCTCTTTGATCGCTTTCTTGCCAATCTTCGTGGTTTTTCAAGATGCGATCAAGAATGCTCTTTGCCTCATCATATGTTTTGTCCAGAAAACCTCATGCTATTGCCGCATTGGCACCTGTCTGCGATGCAAAATTGAGTCCATGATAGAAAATCTCCCTTTGGAGACAATCCGACAATCCATTGTATGGGCAGTCGCGTACTAGTCTCTTAAATCTCGCCCATGCGTCATTGAGCGATTCATCTTCTTCTTGTTCAAAATTAGTGATCAATTTCCTTCTTCTGGCATTCTCTGTGGGAGGAAAATATTTCTTCATAAACTTTTCCACAACTTGTTCCCATGAAATTATCTCTTTTGGTTCGAGAGAGTAAGCCCGTTTTCTTGATTTATGGTGCAATGATGTGTGTAATGCGATGATATGTGGATGCGATGATCATATAAGTTTTCCTAACAAAGCCCAAGTTAAGTCTTCTTAGGTTCCTCGTAAGACCAGGGTCGAACACAGGGACTACTAAATAGATATGCGACGAACTCTTTGATTCTATTGCGGTGGTGAAAAAGAAGTAGATGGTGCTATGATTTAGACTTTCCTATGTGATGGAGTTGAACATAGAGTGATGAAAGCATGGAGTTATAACAAGTATGCGACGAAGGGGTTGAGAAGAGATTTAGCTAACATTTCTCAAGATTATGTACAAGTCATGCAATCATGCTATACAAAAATATTGGTACTACATTTCTCAATGCATAATGCCACATTTCCTATTTCTAGGACGTATGTGGTGTGTATGGAAAGCAATAAATAGTACTTATTTCTAAGTTTCTACTCTTGTTTATACGATCTAATCCGACTCTCTCAAGCCTAGATTCTATCTTTAGACTACTTTCTCAAGTACTTTCAAATGATGAATGATGCATATATAAGACAAGATGATCGCATAAAATGCACAGCTTAAGTCATGCTAGCTAAGTACTTCTCAACCCATTCATAAATTTTGATACTCATGCATGGTGTGGAGAGATTCAACATAGATCGAAATGAAGTTTCCATTTTTGCACATAAAGTGTTGAGTACAAAATAATAAATGGATTGAGAAATAACAAGCCAGGTAAACAATGTCTTGCTTTCCGTGGCCTTTTATACTGCTCTTTATCATTTCAACTCTGTTTCAGTTTGCAGACTCTTGCTCTCGCAAGGGTTGGAATTCTCTCCTTTATGTTGTTTTCCGACAGTCTCTCAATCTGTCCGAAAAGCGATTTCTCTCGGCTTCGCCCCTTCTCCTTGCTCTCTCTCCATCCCTATATATATATATATGTATATCTCCTCTCTCTCTAGTAGCATTGGGTATTTATAGATTTCAAGGTGAAGTAGCTCTTCTTACTAATTATTGTAATGATGGGCAACATTAATTTCCCTACTCCGTTGCACCTGTATAAAAGTCACTGAAAGTTTAATGTACTTGCAACAATATGGTTTTTTAACGATTTGTCAACTGAATTCGAGATCAACCATTATCAGCTTTACGTCCCATCATGATTTATTATGATGTCACCTTGATGCGAGGTCTTTATGCGATCACTTTTTGAGAAACTATTCATGATCGCATGACTTACGATCGCAAATTCAAGCGCGTTGTCGCATTGTGCCCTTGGATCACTATTTCATATGCTCCATTGCATTGTACCTGCGCAGAATAGGCAAATTAATTACTTTTATGCGATGAGCATTAGCGATCGCAATACCTTTTAGTTTGGTGCTTTCAAACATAATATTGCCTATTTTACCATCGTTTTCTCTCATTATTTTACTAATTTGAGCTATAATAACTTGTATTTATACCAATTATCATATAGAACACCTCCAGTCGCATGTCTCCACATGAATAGTCAGGATTTACCATCTGTAGTAGTTCATAACACTTGCAAACCTCTACAAAGCGGGTTGTATCCGTAGTGTCGCCAGGATCAGGTATCCCTTCTTAATTCTTATACTACAGACCTATTTAGGTTATCACTTAAGGCATGATCCACTTGTATATCTCATATACATGCTTAAGTTTATATACAATAACCATGGAGCTTTGTTTATTGGATATGAGTAAATTCCAAATAAAATAACTCTTATTTTATTCATAACAATGTGTATAGTTTACAAACTACGAGACTCCGGGAGAATTAGGACACCAATCCCAACATCCCTAAAGGATGGCAGTATTGCATGACGCTTTATTTGATCTCCAGAAAAGGATAGGGTTACTTTAGTTTCTTGTTCTAATAAGCTTTTCCCTAAGGTTGGCTTATTGGCACGGGACTCCAGAACTTAAAATGAGGGGTTACACTTACACATAATTGTTAAGGATGTTAACAAATTCTGAACCGAACTTAAAATGAGGGGTTTCACTTACACATAATTGTCAAAGGAGTTGTTACTGTCTAATAGTTGAGAATGTCTAATTTAAGTGATGGGGCACTTGGTCACCCTATAGTGACTTTTGTCCTGCTTCACTGAAGAATCATTGCAAAATAGATGTCACATAGGGTATACTAGACTATTTTGCTAAAACATGATTGGTTTTCTAAAAGTAGTTTAATGCAAGTTGACTAAAATAAGTTTGTTCTTTTTCATCAATTTAAATGGCTCTCGTTACACTTAGTTTGTTTTCTGCCAATAAGTTAATTGGCAAAAATTACTCTAGTTGGAAAAACGTGATCAACACGATTTTGATCATCGATGACCTGTGTTTCGTCCTAATGGAGGGGTGAGCTCCCATTTCGTCTCCTAATGCTCCTCGAAACGTTCGGGAAGCATATGAGCACTGGACAAAGGCAAACGAGAAGGCTCGAACGTATATCTTGATAAGCCTTAACGAAGTCTTGGCCAAGAAGCATGAGCCCTGCTCACTGCCTGTGAAATCATGGAGTCCCTAAAGGGAATGTTCGGACAACCGTTCGCACAGCTCAGGCACGACGCTCTCAAGTACATCTTTAATACCCATATGCAAGAGGGGGCATCTATTCGAGAACATGTTATCAACATGATGATCCACTTCAAAGTGGCAGAGATGAACAGGTCAAGCATCGATGAAGCCAGCCAGGTTAGCATTATACTGGAATCTTTACCAGAAAATTTCCTCCATTTCCGTAGTAATGTTGTTCTGAACAGAATTGACTAAAACCTGACTACCTTGTTCAATGAGTTGCAGACTTCCCAATCCTTGTTGAAAAGCAAGGAGAAGAAGGGTGAAGCAAATGTTGTTTCATCTTCTAAAAAGTTCCATAAAGGTTCGACCTCCGGTACCAAAAAGTGAAAGAAGAATAAAGGTGAAAAGGGGAAGGTTGCTGCTAACCCAGGAGTTGTTGTTCCAAGGGGTAGATAAGCAGTGAGGGTTAACAAAGGAAAGTGTTTCTATTGCAACTAGGATGGACACTGGAAGAAGAACTACCCTAGATATTTGGCAGAAAAGAAGAAGACCAAACAAGGTAAATATGATTTGCTTGTCATGGAAACTTGTTTAGTAGAGAATGATGATTTTGCCTGAATTATTTACTCTGGGGCCACTAACCATTCATTTTAGGGAATTAGTTCCTAGCGGCAACTTGATGCTGGTGAGATGACGATACGAGTTGGAATCGAGAACGTCGTCTTAGGTTTGACAGTGGGAGGTCTCCATTATCTTTACAGAACAAATTTTTCATTCTGAATGATGTATTTATAGTTCATGATTTAAGAAGGAACTTAGTTTCTATAAAGTGTCTTTTAGAACACAACTATCAATTAAAGTTTTCTTTTAATAAAGTGTTTATTACAAAGAATGGTATTGATATATGTTCTGCTAAACTAAAAAAAAAATTTATGTGCTAAGACCATTAGCAATAAATGCCCTCCAGAACTAGAGATGTTTAAAACTGATGTAACTCAAAATAAATGACTTGAGAGGTTGGTGAATAATGAACTTCAAAGAGAGTTAGAAGAAAATTCTTTACCTATGTGTGAGTCATGCCTTGAATGCAAGATGACAGAAAGGCCTTTTACTTGAAAAGGTCATAGGGTCAAAGAACCTCTAGACCTAGTGCATTCAGACCTTCGTGGTCTGATGAATGTAAAAGTCATGGGAGGTTGTGAATATTTCATCACTTTCATGATGATTATTTAAGATATGGGTACGTTTATTTAATGCAACATAAGTTTGAATCTTTTGAAAAGTTCAAAGAAGTCAAGGCTAAAGTTGAAAATGCATTAAATAGAATGATCAAAACATTTCGATCTGATCAAGGTAGAGAGTTTATGGATTTAACTTTCTAGAACTATATGATAGAACATGAAATAGTATCCCAAGTCTCAGTACCTGGTACACCTCAGCAAAATGGTGTATCAGAAAGGAGAAATCGACCCTTGTTGGATATGGTTCGGTCTATGATGAGTTATACTTCCTTACCTGGCTTGTTTTGGGGTTATGTAGTGGAGACTACAACATATATCTTGAACTGCGTCCCCTCTAAGAGCATTGTCATAATACCTTTGGAATTATGGAATGGTCGTAATGCTAGTTTACGTCATTTTAGAATCTGGGGTTGCCTAACACATGTGCTTGAGGCTAATCCTAAGAAATTGGAGCCATGTTCAAGGTTATGCCTATTTGTAGGCTACCCCAAGAGAATGAGAGGTGGTTATTTCTTTGATCCTAAAGAAAACAAAGTATTTGCATCGACAGATGCTTCTTTTCTTAAGGAGACCACATAAGGGAGCACAAACCCAGAAGTAAAATCGTGTTGAATGAGATTTCCAAAGAAACTAATGAATCTTCAACAAAAGTTGTCAAAGAGCCTAGTACCTCAATAAGAGTTGTTGAAGTAGGTTCATCGAGTAGGTCAAATCCACCTCAAGTGTTATGAGAACCTCGACGTAGTGGGAGGGTTATGAATCCACCTATTCGCTATATGGGTTTAACTGAAATCCTAACTATGGTAGCTGATGGCGAAGTTGAGGATCCATAGTCTTATAAGAAGGAAATGGAGAATGTTGATAGAGATAAATGGATCAAAGCCATGGATCTTGAAATGGAATGTATGTACTTCAATTCAGTATGGGATCTTGTAGATAAACCTGACGAGGTTAAACCTATAGGTTGTAAATGGATCTACAAGAGGAAACAGAGTGCTGATGGGAATGAGCAAACCTTTAAGGCTAGACTGGCAGTAAAGGGTTATACCCAGGTAGAAGAAGTCAACTATGAGGAGACTTTATCGCTTGTTGCTATGCTAAAATATATTTGGATCCTTCTATCCATTGTTTCATATTATGACTATGAGATATGGCAAATAGATGTCAAGACTACTTTTCTGAATGGCGATCTTGAGGAGACCATTTATATGGTATAGCCCGAGGGATTTATAATCCAAGGTCAAGAGTAAAAGGTTTGCAAGCTTAATCGGTCTATTTATGAACTAAAACAAGCCTCTTGATCTTGAAACATAAGATTTGATACTGCGATAAAACCTTATGGCTTTGATCAAAACGTTGATATGCCTTGTGTCTACAAGAAGATCATTAACAATTCAATAGTTTTTCTAGTGTTGTATGTATATGATATTCTACTCATTGGTAATGATGTAGGTTTATTGACTACAGTCTTAGGCGGCATATATCGACAAGATGCTTGTCAAGTATTCGATGCAAAACTCCAAGACGGGCTTATTGCCTTTCAGGAATCGAGTTACATTGTCTAAGGAACAGTGTCCTAAGACACCTCAAGAGGTTGAGAATATGAGACGGATCCCCTATGCATCTTCCATGGGTAGTTTGATGTATGTGATATTATGTACTAGACTTGACATCTGCTATGTAATGGGGATAGTCAGTAGATATCAATCTAATCTAGGATTAAATCACTGGACAGTCGTTAAGAACATCCTCAAGTATCTACGGAGAACGAGGGACTACATTCTTGTGTATGGTTCTAAGGATTTGATCCTTATGGGATATACAGACTCTAATTTTAAGTTTGAGGGGGATTCTAGGAAATCCACATCAGGATCATTATTCACTCTTAACAAAGGGGTCATAGTATGGTGAAACACCAAGCAGGGGTACATCGCGAACTCCACCATGGAGGTGGAGTATGTAGCGGCTTGTGAAGCTACTAAATAAGTCGTTTGGCTCAGGAAATTCTTGATTGATCTGGAAGTTGTTCCAGACATGTCAAAGCCCATCACACTTTATTGTGATAGCAGTGGTGCCGTGGCTAATTCCCAAGAGCCTAGAAGTCATAAGCGTGGCAAACACATGAAACGGAAGTATCATCTCATCCGAGAGATTGTGCATCGAGGGGACGTGATTGTCACAAAGATAGCTTTGGAGCACAATGTTGCTGATTCACTTATAAAGGCTCTCACGGCTACAATGTTTGAGGGTTACTTGTGGAGTATGGGTCTATAAGATAGACCACGACTATACTAGGGCAAGTGGGAGATATTATACTGGGCATTTTATGTCCAAGTTTATTGATTTGTGTACTTTGTATTTTTGTATATTGTACACCCCACAAACTTTAGGTCAAGTGGAAGATTGTTGAGGTTGATGCCCTAAATCTCGTAGAGTTCTGTAGTTTGTAAACATTGTATAAACAAACTCTTATGTGATTAATAATATATGATATTTTATTCACTCTATCTATAAAATATGTGATATTTTAGTTGCATTAACCACAAACTAATAAACTAACATCCAAGGTTAGCATTGTAACTTAAACATGTATGTGGTGACATAAGGTTGAATCATGTTTAAGTGATAACCTAAATGGTTTGTAGTAAATGGATAAGATTGGGTACCTTATCCTAGTGACATTACGAGTATGACCCGCTTTACAGGTGTTACAATCATTGTAAAGTGCTATAAATGATCTGATCCTGATCATTCATGTATTAGACATGCGAGCAGGAATATTCTATACAAAGGAGTTTGTATAAGACCAAACCATGAAATGTTTAGTCCCATTACATAACACCATTTAGAATAGAGACTTACAATTCACCAGGATGACCATAGGTAATATGAACTGAATCCTAAGTTAGTTGTGAGCTCCTTCCTTGAGGGCAGTCATTTAATTTTTATGGGTGAAAGTGGCTAGATCGCCGACTCAATAAGTCTACCATTTTTAGGATTCATCTGATTGGGGAGCTGGGAACACAACTACACAAGATGTAATTCACTCCTTCCACGAAGCAAGGATAAGTAGATAAATTACTCCCTTAAGAACTGATTTCGGGTCTTAAATAATGTGGCGCCATACCCTCTCCTAGCTCGAGAGGGATTTAATCATAGTAGGACTATGATTTATTGTTCATTAGAGGAATCAGGGTTACTTAAGGAGTTAGATGTAACTATAGGGGCAAAAAGATAATTTGCCTAGTTATACTTACAACAATTTGTGAAGGGTCATTGTACTATTGATTGGTTATATCCAATGAACATAGAAGTATATCTATAGTGCAAAAAGTGTATTTGTCAGCCTTTAGTGTAGTGCGAAGCGTGCATCTGTTGATTGGATAGTTTTTGTTATGCAATCGTGTAGAGTTTGCTACACGATTGTGTTACGTTGGCTGCATGATCGTGTAGGCACTTACTTGGTGGATGATCGTGGGGTATTGGATACTCGATGCATCCATGCGTGCTATACGATCGTGTAAACTATCATGCTTATCGTATAGTCATTACCTTATGTTAAATTATAAATGTTATAATTAATTTATATATGCCTTTCATATAATGGTTGATTTTAATTGTTTCATGGAAATTTGGAAAAATAGCCTATGGGAAGTTTGATATTTTATTTTTGACCCCTTTTTGAAAAACAAGTTTTTTTAACCCCCTTGGTGATGAAAATGATGTAAGCATCGTAAATATTGGTTGTACAATTATTCTCATGCCCTTTATTAAATTTCCACTTTCAATTTCAACCACCAAACTACCAAATTAATTCACATCCTCCACCTAAATTTATTCACAAAAAATTAATTTACCCAAAAATCATTAACAAAAAATTATTTAAACGAAAAATTCAAATGACTCTTATGCCCCTTATTTTCCAATTTCATCAACCAACCTACCAAATTAATTCACCAAAAATTATCCCCCTAAATTTATTCACAAAAAATTAATTTATCCAAAAACCATTAACAAAAAAATATTCACACAAAAAATTCTCCACCACCAAATTTGATTTGTTTACAACCTCACAAAAAGTTCTCTTCATCAAATTATTCCATAACGAAATTTGTCTACTCCAAAACTTGTATTTCACGAAGTTGTAATTTTGTACACTCCATAAGAAGGTATGTATTTCATTTTGTATGTACTCAATAGTTCGATAATTTTTGAAAAATTTGACAAAAATAAACTACATTTTTGGAGTTTGTTTTATCCTTGCTTTGTTGATTATTTCTTTTCTTTTTATAATGCCTTGCATTTGATATTTATAAATTTAAAAAGAAAAAGGGGAAAATAGCAATTTTTTTAAAGATACCCGGTCGGGCTTCACCGGGTAGGAAGCAAATGAGTTTAAATTACCTGGTTGGACTTCACCGAGTACAAAATAATTGTTGTAAGTTTGATTCTCGGTCGAGCTTCACCGGGTGATCACCGAGTAGAAAGCAAATGAGTTGAAATTACCCGACCGGTATTCATCAGGTACAAAATAATTATTAAAATAAGTTTGATTTTCGGCTGGGCTTCACCGAGCCTTCACCAGGTATGAAATTAATTGATTGACCTGGTCTTCCCAGGTACGGGATAGGAATCGGGCTGGGACTGGTTCGGGGCCTAGTATAGTTAACCCTGGCCTAGTCGGGCATTCAAAAAACTAAACATTCTGTTTTTTGGCCCAGTGTTGTACTCGACCGAATGGACGACTGGGCCAATTTTTTTTAGTTTCTTTTTTTATTGTTATTATTTTGCTTTTTCTTTAACTACATTACATTAGTACATTTTTATTATAAATTATAGGAAAATGCCTCGTATTTAGATTTGTTTTGGCGGCGTTTTGAATGAAAGAGAAAATGATTACGATGGAAGAGAGTTGTGGGAGTGTGACATTGAGGCCAGCACGGCCTATAGATAATTTCTGACCGAAGTTTATAGGATAAGTGGTATAATGTCATGTTATAAGATGTATACTTCAATTGAGATCCAAAGCCCCTATATTTATAATTCGGAATGATGGAGATCTACACACATTCCTCACATAGGAAGAGGTCTCAGTAATACCTCTTTACGTATCCACGCTTCCAAAGTGTTCAAGTCTTCAAAGATTTCATCTAAAAAATTCACATATCCGACGAACTGAAGAATTCCCTTCAACATCCAGGCTAGTGCATTGCAAGATGGAGTCGGATAGTCCATTCCCCCCATATATTTTAACCCATCACTTACTTCGTCGTCTAGTAATTTTGCGACTCATAACTTAAGGGATGATGTAGACCAAGGTAAATATTTCAATGATTGGTCTTGGAAGGAGAAGGATGATGGAGTAAAACCAAAGATTAATACCCACCATACACTACATGGAGAAGAACGAACAACAGAAGACTATGGAAACTCGTCACATACAATGGGTCGTGACTTGTGACATCCATCTAGTAGCACAATCGTCATGCTAAGTCAGTCTTATTCTTCTGAAGATGTGCAAGTTGGTGACATATTTATATCTAAAAAGGATTTAAAGATGCAGTTATCTGTGTTAGCAATTAGAGGTAATTTTCAGTTTAGGATGAAGAAGTCGAACACAACATTATGCAAAGTTGTATGCTTAGTTGAAGAATACAAATGGAGACTTCGAGCCGTTAAATTGAAAAATTGTGAAATATTTAAGATATCTAAGTATGACAAGGTCTATACATGTAGAAATGAAATATTGACTAACGATCATAAACAAGCTTCTAGTTGGGTTCTCGGACATTTAATTTTGTCGAAGTTTGAAGACGTTAGTCATTCATATAGACCGAAGAACATTGTGAAGGATATAAAACAAGAGTATGGTGTGAGTTCAAGTTATGACACGACATGGAGGACAAGGAAAGAAGCATTAGTGCATGTTTGGGGGTCACCAAAAGAATCCTACAAGAAGTTACCTAAATTTAGTGAAGCCTTACAAATTGAAAATCCTGGTTCAACATTTAAATATGATCTGCAGGAAGATACATATTTCAAGCACGTCTTCATGGCTCTTGGTGCTTCCATTAGAGGGTTTCTGAACTGCATTCCTAATTGTAAATGGAACACATTTAAGGGGTAAGTACAATGGTAAACTCCTGCTAGCAATTGGGGTCGATGGAAATAATCAAATATACCCAGACGCGTTTGGTATATCTGGTGGAGAAACTGATGAATCTTGGGTGTGGTTACTTCAGTAACTGATGCTTATTTTTATGAAGTGGAAATGTGGGTGATATGCGTTGATGAAATTGCATTATGCACTCAAGTTTCCTCAGTAGAATCCAAGTATAAATTCCACTGAGTTTCCTGGTAACTCCAGGGTTGAACTCAAGAACTTGTGAAAACAGGTTGCGTTGGTAATTTTTATGAAGAACTTTGCGGTAACCGGATAAATAAATAAATTCTTGGGTTTGTTGTTTGCGTTAATGAAAAATAAATAAATGCGACGGAGTTTGAAAAGAGTTGATAAACGGGAAATGCGATGAGTATACAGTGAACGGGTTGAGAAAAGTTTTGGCTAACACTTCCTAGGATGCATTCATGTTATGCGATCATACAACATGCATACAACAATAAACCACCTCTTGGTGCGAATGCCACGACTTCTAAAACTAGAACGCATACGATATATGCGAAAAGTTTATAGGACCTACACATAAGCCTCTATTCTTATTTATGCGATGACAGAATGACACACACACAAATAAGGCGACCACATAATATCATTCCGATCTCTCGGATTCATACGATGCAGGTTGACAAACATAACTTATCTCTAAGTCCCTATCTCTTATTTATGCAGTTCTTATCTTTCCCTCTCGAGTCCAGATTCTAACCTAGCTCTCTCGAGTCATTAAGTTCTTTATTTAGAATCTCTCTCGAGTAGCTCTAAAGAGTATTTGGCAAAACATAAAACAAGACAATCGCAAGTAATGAACTTCCTAGGTCATGTTAACTTGGTTCTTCTCAACCCATTCGACTAGTTTAGCTACTCATGCGTGCTAAGAGAGTGAACAGATATAGAAATAGAACTTCCATTGTATAAATATAAAGATGAAGTACAAAATGAATATGCAAGTATAAAAATAAAAGGGCCTGGTAGCAATCTCTTGCTGCCCAAGCTTTTACACTGTTTTTCTACTCGTGCTCAAAAGATAATCTCGCTCTCGCGACAGTCGACCCACTATCTGCTTCTTTGTCTCAAGATTCTCTTTCGAGTTGCCCTGAGCGATTTTCGGCGTCACCACTCTTCTCTTGCTTCGCATTAAAACGAAAGAAAACTATGAACAAAGACGTGTGAATTGAAGTATGAAATTTCGAACTGCTGAACCTCTTTTTTGAAGGATGCCCTTGGTATTTATAGAACATCCATAGTGAAAGGCGGCTTCTCTCTCATGATTGTACAAATGAGACGACTTTAATTCCTGGCTGATGCATCGAATAATTGTCACCAAAAAGTTGAATGTACTTATGATCGTTATCGGCTATCAACTTAATTTGGATTCGACTGTCATCAGGTTTCTGTCCCATCGCGATTAATTAGCTTTTCACCCAGATGCGCCCACCATATTGCGCTGACCAAGTTGCGGCGATCCTTCTCGAGCGAATATTTGCGAACATGATCACCGCAAAACCTTGTGGTAATGCTGCACTCGACCAATGATTTCCTATAATCGCAATTTTCGCCTTACGTCATCGCATATTCTGCATAAAAATAAAAAAAAATCAACTGTTCTAATGCGATGAACGCATGTGACCGCAATATTATGAAATTGATGCTTAATGGACGCAATTTAACATGTTTTATCAACGCAAGCCAACATTGTTTAAGAACTTAGTACTATGATAACGTGCATTTCTGCCCATTATCAGCAACTAAGATGTGCAATTGGACAAGTTCATGATTTGGTTATCGTATCAGATAGACACCCAAGCATAAAAAAAAGCAATTATCACGGTCTTCCCATAAGCATTTCATGGTATCTACATCCATCACTTGAAAGCTAATTTATTAACTAATTTTGGACATTTTCTATAAAAACAACCAAGTTAAGTCGTGAGTCTGTATTCAACTACCATTGGAGTCAATTTGCAGGGTATCCAGGTCCATGCAAATACCTAAAAGATATTAGTCTTGAGCGGTAGACTATAGTGTACCAATGTAACATAAGGTACAATCAAATGACGACAAACCTCGCAGAGTGCATAAACGAAGTGTTACAAGATGCATAAACGTCGAAAGGATGCATCAAATAATACGTCAAGACTGTCGTACTATGAAATGGCAATAATTCGTGACACCACAGTCAAAGTAGCAGACATGATGTTAAGCCAATTGACCAACATGAGTTCGATGTGATAGATGGATGTTTAGGAGGCCATGTTAATATTCACGCAAGAACATGCACTTGTCGCAAGCTCGATTATTATGAAATCCCTTGTTCACATGCGATTGCTGCATGCAGGGTTCGAAATATTGATCCTATTTCTCTTTGTTCACGAGTATACTTTGTTGTATCAGTGTTGGTTGCGTATGCTAAACCTATACGACCACTTGGACACTTTTCAGAGTGGAAGCAGTCATTGGAATTCGTCGATGTGGAAACATTGCCTCCAAAAAAAAGTTCCAAGAGTAGGTCACCCACAAACAACAAGATTTCCTTTTGCAGGTGAATTTCGTCAAGTCTACAGGTGTTCTAGATGTGGGTAAAGGGGTCTCAAATTTTGGATTTTTGCGTGAGAATGACGCTTCGTTAACGCTCGGCTATGTCTTGAACCTTCGCGCTGACCGTTCGGCCATCTATTAAGCCGTCTAAGTCAAACCCATCTAAGCCAGCCTTAGCCTGTGATCCATACATAGCGGATATACCTAAGTGACCCAGTCGCATATGCAGTAGCTCCAAATCGATACCCCAACCACGTACTATTAGTTTAGTTGCCGTAATCGAATGTATTTCTCATTTCGTGTTAGCTCCTTCAAGAGCTTCTTGGTCCGTAGTAGACGAAACCTTGGATTTCATGATTCATAAAAGTTGTTATAGAATAAAATCAATTCAATGTTCCGTTCAATCTGTCTGTACTCCGTCGTTAATTAAACATGATGCTTTCATTACTTACAGATGCATCAGAAAAGGTCGACCAGGCGTTGGCGGTACCAGGATGGGAGGATTGAATAGATATTTCTTCACTTTGTCAAACATGGTCTCGAGGAGGTTTGGAACCCTCATCGCGAATTTCATGTGGGATATCCACCAAAGGATACCAAGAATGGTCGACAATAGATCCTTCTAGAATGGAACTAGACCATCTCGAAGACCATCGAATGCCATCAACCTTTCAATACTGTCGAGTGATGTATGGATTTTTTATTACTAATTATAGTGTACATCTTTATGGATTTTTGTGCATTTGGATGATTTTTGTATGATTTTTTGCATGAGCGGTGGGCCAGGAATTGGTATTATTTTATGATTTTTTGCATGAGTCCGGCTGGGAATTGATGCCTATTTGCATGGGCTCGGTCGGAAATTGGTATTATTTTATGATTTTCTGCATGATCCCGACAAGGAATGGGCGCCTATTTGCATGGGCCCGACCAGGAATTGGTATTATTTTATGATTTTTTGCACGAGCCCGACCGGGAATCAGTACTATTTGCATGAGCTGGCTGGGAATTAGTACTATTTTATAATTTTTTGCATGAGCCCGACCGGGAATTGGTATTATTTGCATGAGCTTGGCCAAAAATTAGTATTATTTTATGATTTTTTGCATGAGCTCGGTCAGGAATTGGTATTATTTGTATGAGCCCAACCGAGAATGAGTATTATTTCATGATTTTTTGCATGAGCCCGACGCTGAATTGGTGCATATTTGAATGAGTCCGACTGGGATTTAGTATTATTTCATTATTTTTTGCATGGGCCCATCCGGGAATTGGCGCCTATTTGCATGAGCCCAATCAGGAATTAGTATTATTTCATGATTTTTTGCATGAGCCCGTCCGAGAATTGGCGCCTATTTGCATGAGCCCTGTATACTTTGATGATTTTCTGATATATCCTTACCATTAATTATAAAAACAATCTAAGTCAACTGTAAATTTTCATTCATCACTTCATCTATTAATAACAAAAAAGTTTACGAACTTCTAAAATAATGCTCTATTTGCCTAAATCTAAATGACATATTGTCTACAAAAATATGTCATTCTATCTTGTGTAAGGTGTCCATTTTGAACCCGGTTACATCATATTAAAGAAATTTACATGTGAACATACCACAGTCACCACTCTTATGTTATTGATGTTTGGATTGGTGTCCTAATTTTCCCGGTGGTCTCGTAGTTTGTATAACATTTTGTACACGTTATTATTAATAAAATAAATGTTATTTTATTTGCATTTACTCATATCTAATAAACTAAGATTCGTGGTTATTTTATGTAAACTTAAGCATGTATGTGAGACATACAAGTGGATCATGCCTTAAGTAATAACCTAAATGAGCTGTAGCATAGGGATAAAGGAGGGATACCTAATCTTGGTGACATTACGGATACGACTCGCTTTATAAATATTTACAAGTGTTGTAAAGTGCAACAAATGGTCTGATCCTGACCATTCATGTGGAGACATGTGAGCTGGGTATCATATACAAAGAGTTTATATAAGACTAGACCACGAAATGATTAGTCTCATTATATAACGCCATTGATAATTGAGACTTACATTTCACTAAAATGACCATAGGTGACATGACCTTAATCCTGAGTGTTTTGGGAACTCCTGCCTATGAGGACGGTTCTTTGATAGTATGAGTGAGAGTGACCAGATTGTCAACTCAACAAGCTACATTTTTGGGGATTCGTCTGATTAGGGAGCTGGGAACTCAGTTACACAAGACAGAATTTACTCATTCCTTGAAGCAGGGGTTTAGTAGATAAATTACTCCCTTAAGAGCTGATTTCGGGTCTTGAACATAGTGGTCACACTCTCTTTAGAAGTAAGAACTCAGTCATGGTAGGACTATGACTTATTGTTCTTTAGAAGAATCAGTGGTACTTAAGGAGTTAGATGTAACTATAGGGGCAAAATGGAAAATATGCCCAATTGTACTTACAAGCGATTTGTGAAGGGTTATCACACTATTGATTGGTCATATGAACACAGAAATATATCTGTAGTGAGAAGAGTGCAGTTTTCGATCTATAGTGGAGTGCCCGGCAGTTAACAGATAGTGGATCTTGTGATTAAAAAGTTTAGTCAGTTATTCATGTACCGTTGGAGCTTCATGCTACAGGTCCTTCAGGTCCCCTTAACCCTGAGTGTTTTGGGAACTCCTGCCTATTAGGGCGGTCCTTTGATTAGTATGATGAGAATGACCAGATTGCCAACTTAACAAGCTTACCTTTTTAGGGATTTGTCTGATTGGGGAGCTGGAAACTCAGTTACACAAAACGCAATTTTCTCCTTCCCCAAAGCAGGGGTAAGTAGATAAATTGCTCCCTTTAGGGTTGATTTCAGGTTTTAAATATAGGGGCCACACCCTCTCTTTAGAAGAGAGGACTCAGTCATACTAAGACTATGACTTATTGTTCATTAGAGGAATCAGTGGTACTTAAAGAGTTAGATTTAACTACAGGAGCAAAACGGTAAATTGACCAGCTGTACTTACGAGCAATTTGTGAAGGGTTATCACACTGTTGATTGGTCATATGGACACTGAAATATATATGTAGTGAGAAGAGTGCATATATCGGTGTTTAGTGGAGTGCCTGACAGTTAACAGATGGTGGATCTCGTGACTAGAGAGTTTAACCAGTTATTCACGTACCATTAGAGCTTCAAGCTACAGGTCCATAAGGTCCCCTTGGTAGCTCAATGGGTTTAAGTTGAGAACCAGATTTTGGATTGGTTTAAAGAGTTCAAATTTACAAGAGGAAATTCAATTATATGTGATATAATTGGTGTGATGTATTAGATACATTATTTGGAGAGTTAATATAAATATGATTTATATTAAGTACCATAAAATATAAAAGAACTATGGTCTCTATGTTTCATATGATGAAATATTAAAACTATAGATTATAAATATAATATGATAAGTTGGTTATCATATTTATTTATAATATATTAATTATATGAAAATTAATTCTTTTTCTCTAATAACTGATTTGAGTGAGAGGTTATTGGAAGTTTTATGGTAACTGTGAGATAAAAGGAAAATTGTTTTCCAAAATTAGAAATAGATTCATTCGGAAAATTCTCGCGGGAAAAGGCTATCAAGTAAAAAGAGTTTTTACTAAGCGATAGATGTCGAGAGTCTACACGATCTTTAAGAGTTGACTATACAATAGTTACTTGTTGAACGTTGCTACACGACTAGTAGTAAAGTTTATGTGATAGGCTGTTGTTTTCTACACGATCGAGTACATTGTCTATGCGATAGACAGTGTTCATATCTCCCACTTACTCGATCGTATACCTTCTATCTTCCTCAATCGAAGATCATACAGAGCCCATAACTCCTAGATTCTCATACCAAGAATGTCAAGGTAACACCTTTGGTGGTGTTTTACATCCATTCGTGAATTGAGTTGGACTCGATTGGGTTGGAGGAGCATCCAGTTGATCATGTTGTTCGTGTCTGTTCGTTGCGTTTGAGTACTACTTTGGACGCATTGGAAATCGATCGAGGGATACTTGAAGAATAGTTCTTCAAAGTTACGCATACTCTATCCCTTGAATCTTATTGTAGCATGTTGTAATTTCTATCGATGCCTAATCTGTTCGTTTCCGGTTAGACTGTGATTGTTGTGTTCAATCTGAACAAAATTTGGAACAATCCACTTCCGCTGCTCATGAAGATCCTTGTTTATGATTTCCTTCAATTGGTATAAGAGCCAGATTGTTTTGATATTTCAAATACCATTTCTGTTTTGAACTTCTTTTACAGTTGTGGTGGATTTTAAGTTTATTCTGCAATGCATTTAAGAGTTAAGTGTGTTTGTAGATGTGTTGATGAATATTTACGTGATGATTGCCTCTGTTTAAAGCTTTCTTTAAGTTTATAAAGTGTTGATTTGTAAAGGCCCCTGCATTTTTTGGGTATACTTAACAAGCAATCGAGTTTGTATTCAAAATGTTTGAAGTTGTTTGAGTCGTTCGTGATGAAGTTTCGAAGCATGGAGATGCATTTCTCATCGAAGAAGAAGACCAAAGATTGGTCGTATCGTGTAGCCCAGGCTAAACGATTGTGTAGAAAAGTTTTGTCTGATCATGTAGTATTTACTAAACGATCGTATAGCTAATGCTAAATGATGGGGTAAAAAGATTACTCTATCGTGTAGTATTGGTTGTTCGATCGCGTGGACGCTTGAGGTAAACAATCGCATAGAGTTTTAACACTCATAGTTTAATAAAAAGCACGCACACTAAATGATCGTGTAGCTCAACATGCTTCATCGCATAGTCACTGACTACACGATCACGCGGTATACGAAATCTTACGCTTGCTCAGTGATAGTTTAGACGATTGTGCTTCATAGCATCATTGTCGTTTACTTGATTGCATGATGCAACGCCACACATCTTTCCATGGCCTGAGAGGTGTTCACACATAATAGGACTATGTTGTATTGTTCATTAGAGGGATTAGTGGTACTTAAGGAGGAAAATGTAACTATAGGGGCAAAACAGTAAATTGGCCTGCTGTAATTACGAGCATCTGTGAAGGATTATCGTACTGATGATTGGTTATATCCAATGGTCATATAAATATATCTATGGCAAGAAGAGTTCAACTGTCGGTCTTTAGTGGAATACCTGGCAGTTAACGGATGGTGGATATCGTGACTAAAGAGTTTAGTCAACTATTCACGTACCGTTTAAGCTTCGAGCCATAGGACCATAAAGTCCCCTTGGTTGCTTGGATACAAGTTGAGAGTCAGTTTTTGGGTCAGTTTGAAATGTTCAAATTGACAAGAGTGAGTTAATGATATAATTGAACTAGTTAATTATATATGATATAATTAACTTTATGTATGAGATACATTAATTTGGAGAAAATTGAATACAAATATGATTTATATCTAATGGAGAAATATACTATGTCTAATATATGATATTAATTCATAAATTAAGATGGGATCATATTCATTGTCTATTAATTGGACGGTTAAAAGGGAAATGAGACGATGTCTCTTCTGTTTTAATAACGGATGAGTAAATTCAAAGATCATTTTGAGACGTATAAACTGTTTACAAACTACAGGACACGAGACTTTAAGGCATCAACCCCAACAGTGGTGTCATCCCTGGTCCTGCTTGTTCATGCGTTGTCGTTCGTGTAGGCGATCGTGCTGCTAGTAGCCGACTGTTTGCTGGGCGATAAAGACCATAGAGGGTTTGCTTATGCTGGGTTAAGTTTGAAGTGAAGACAGTATTCAACTGGTACATTTACTCAATCTATTGTTATTTAATTGTTAAGCAAGCCTATAGTCAGTGTTTGTTTGTTAGAATGTGTGTGTGGTAATTGGTGAAATAGGAAAGACCCGAACACACTCATGGATGCTCTTGTTTAAGAGTTCATTTCAATTGGTATCAAAGCCAGGTTGTGATATTCCAATTTCATTGATGCAACAAATTGCATATACATTCGCGGTGGGTGCATATCTGCTCTCTGTTTAAATGTTAAATTATTTGTGGATGTGTAGATTAATGGAGTTTTATGGGATGTATCCTCGGTTTGATTTAATTCTTTTGCATTTTTGATTAGTTGTAAAGGCCCCTGCGTTTTTTTGGCATAATTAATTTCAATTAAGAATGTAATTCAAAGTCAATTTGAGTATAGAGTCATTCGTGAAGAAGTTCAGAGCAAGGGTTGCAGTTCTTCGAGGAAGAAGACGATCAAGGGTTAATCGGGTTGTGTAGATGATGGGGTAAGCAATCGCTGAGTATCAGATGCTCGGGTATTGTTTAACGCACGCGTACTAGGCGATCGTTTAGCTAAGCAACTTCATCGCTTAGTAACTGATTAAACGATCACAGAGTAATGCACGATAAATCGTTTACCTTTTGTCGCGCTAAGCGATCACCTAGACGATCAGGCTTCACAGCCTCGTTGTCGTCTAACCGATCGTTTAGCTTTTGCGCTATCGTCTAGTGTGCGCTGAGCGATCGTTTACCTATGGCGTTTACTAAACAATCAAGTTCTCTTGGAAGTTCAAGACCCGGGTTGTCTGTGAATTGATTTGCTCGATGGAAAATGTAATAGATAGAGTTATTTCATTTCGGTTTTTGTAAAAGTTCATCCCGATTTATTAATTCTTGGTTTATTACACGCGATGTATGGTTTTTATATGTCATATGGTATACACAATAGTAAATCCCACCTTAGGTTATGCATTGGTCATGCATCATCTCTTTATTTTAAATGTTATAATTTAGAGAAGGGTGATTTGATTATGTAAGAGCATGCTCATGCATCATATAATATAAGAGTTAGATTTATGCATGCATAAAAAGCATTGACATGCATCATCTTTATATTATAATTGTTATAGTATAAAGGTGTATGGAAAGCATGTTTGCCTGATTATTACACTTATATAATAGTTATGTATAGTAATGACCTGATATTGCATGAAGCATGACATATAGGTTTCTTTATAAGCGTTATAAACACCCGGTCGTTCCTTCCCCGTCCTGCCCCCCTTCCTGATCAAGCCCCTTCCCGATCCATCTCTCTCCAACTAGCCCGGTCCTGCCCAATCTCGTCTGACCTTGTCAAGCCTTCCCTTGCCCGGTCGCTCACCTGATGCATATCGAAAGAAGCCCGGTCGGGCTTCATCGAATTGAAGTAGCTCAAAGTTCGAAAATCAGAGTTTAAAGCAAAAATATGGTTTTTAATGTACAAATCAACTCATATACTTTATATAGGTCGCAAAACCATTCTAAAATGCAACGTTTTTTTAACAAATAAAAAAAAATATGAATCCCCATGAAAACCTATAAAATCAAGATGCTAAAAAATCCAAAACCAAAACCCTCATAAAAATTCATAAATACTTGATGAAGATGAACTGATGAACTTGAAGATGATGAACTGGAATATTGAAGAAGAACTGAAAGAATGTAAGGAGTTGTGAGGAGTTTCGAAAGGAATTTTAAGGGTTGCAAGAAAACGTCATGGAGGGAGGGATTGGTGTTTTAAATCTTTTTCCTTTCTATAAGGGGTATAAAATACATTTTTTTTAAAAAAATGATTCTTTTTTCCAAAACGAAACCTCCAATAGGCCATTTTCCGAAATTAATCTTATTTCATTTACTTATAATTGTTATACTAAATGAAATTAGAATTAAAATCAATAATAAAGAGTTGCATACAAACCTTAAGTTTGATCATTCTTTAAATTGTGTTAAAATTTGATTGAGATAGACCTAAGATCACGTTTCTAATGAGATTAAAAATCTAAGTTTAATCTTTTAAATCGGTTTAATAGGATTAAATCGATTCCTAACAAAAGATTAAATATGTAACAAATGTATCTATAAGGGACCTTTTGTCTAAGGCTGGTTCTGGCTAGGCTGGGGTACTTAAGTCGATGGAAACGTCGCACCTGAAGAAATCGAAAGCAAGATTTCCATGAGCAGCAAAACAAGACTATTCAAAATTACAATCATGAATTAACATAACATTTACAGTTGACTTCAAACATAAACGGTTATACAAATCATACAGAAATTACAGCATGAAAGTCTCAAAAGCACAAAAGGAAAACTATACAAACAATGGCAGAAGCGTCTCCACGCTCCGTTGCGCACGAATGCTCGAACAATCAGCAACCTCAAACGACCGATCTACATGACCGCAACATCGCACGAACACTTCGCGCTCGTCCTCAACGATCTTCTCAGTCATGAACTCCTCTGTAACACGAACGACCTCCACAGCACCATGAACGGCCTCCAGAAAACCTCGACGGAGTTGAGTTAAGTCTGACACCACCAACAAGGCTACCTTGGTATTCTCGGTGTGAGAATCCAGAGGGTGGGCTCTGTTCAAACTTGGTATGCGGTAGACGAACGGAGGAAACAACGACCGCGTACATGACTGGGCAAGTGGGAGATGGCGAAGACCTATCGTATAGGTCGATGCACAATTGTTTAGATAAAGCTATGTGGTTGTTTAGTCTATCGTTTAACTCGATTTGTCGCCAACAAACACTACACGATCGTGTACCATGGGCCAGCGATCGTCTAGCAAAACTATGCGATCGTTTGGTAAATACTGCACGATCATTTAGCTCGCCCAACCGTCTTTTAGTAAATCCAATTTTACTTGACGACTTCATGAGTTTCTTTTTCGCGAGAGAAAACTCAAAAACTTTTTCAAATGTTTGTAAACACTTCTTTTTCAAAATAGGAAATCACTTTCCTTTTAAACTCACGGTTACCATGATCCAATAACCATCCAATATTTTGGTTATTTAAAAGAAAAGGAATCAGATATCCAATAATTAGTATTATTATAAATATAAATGATAACCAACTTATCATACTATATTTATAACCTATAGTTTTAATATTTCATCTCATGAAACATATAAACCATAGTTCTTTTTCTATTCCATGGTATTAAATGTAAATCTCATTTACATCAATCCTCTACTAGATGTATCTTATACATCATATCGATTATATCATATATAATCAAAATACCTATTGTCAATTTGAACATTTCAAATCAACACCAAGAACTGATCCTCAACTGAATCCAAGCTACCAAGGGGACCTCATGGACCTGTAGCTCGAAGTTTCAACGGTACGTGAATAATTGACTAAATTCTTTAGTCACGGTATCCACCATCCGTTAACTGCCAGACACTCCACTAAAGACCGACAGTTGAACTCTCCTTACCACAGATATATTATGTGTCCATCTTAATTAATCAGCAGTGTGACAACCCTTCACAGATCGCTCGTAGGTACAGCTGGGCCAATAACCGTTATGCCCCTGTAGTTACATCTGTCTCCTTAAGTACCACTGATCCCTTTAATGAACATAAATCATAGTCCTACTATGACTGAGTCTTTTCTTCCAAAGAGAAGTTGTGGCCACTATGTTCAAGCCCCAGAATCAGTCCTTAAGGGAGCAATCTCTTTACTTATCCCTGATTCGGGAAAGAAGTGAATTCCATATCGTGGACTGAATTCCCAGCTCCCAGATCAGACAAGTCCCCAATAAGATAGACATGTTGAGTTGGCAATCTGGCCACTCTCACCCATACTAATCAAAAGACCGCCCTCAAAGGCAGGAGTTCACAAAACACTCAGGATTGAAGTCGTGTCACCTATGGTCGTTTAGGTGAGATGCGAGTCTCTAGTATCAACAACGTTATATACAGAGTCTAGTCATCTCATGGTCCAAGTCTTATACAAACTCTTTGTACAGGACACCCCCCACTCCACGTCTCCACATGAATGGTTAAGATCAACCATCTATAGTAGTTTACAACACTTGCAAACCTCTACAAAGCGGGTCGTGTCCGTAGTGTCACCAGGATCATGTATCCCACCTTAATCCTTATACTACAGACCGATTTAGGTTATCACTTAAGTCATGATCCACTTATATATCACATATACATGCTTAAGTTCACATAAGATAACCAAGGAGCTTTGTTTATTGGATATGAATAAATGCCAAAATTAAATAACATTTATTTTATTCATTGAATAATGTGTATCTTTACAAAATAATGAGACTCCGGGAGAATTAAGACACTAATCCCAACAGCACCCCTACCTGGAAAGGTAAATTAGATAGATTTGTTACATGCATACAAGTTTGATGAAAGTCTGTTAAAAAGTTCAATGAGACTTGAATCAAAGTTGTTTAATCATCAAAGACAATAGTTGTTTTTTAGCAAATTAAACAAATACTCAGATGGAACCAGTAGCCGGATTTTCAAAGTTAATTAACCTTAGGTAACACTCAGTGGGATGAAAATGGGGTATATGATACTTCACTTTAACCTCTACACGTTTCTCCCTAAAAGTTCACACCGTGTGATCTACTCTTGGTCTCGAGGCACCATGGATGTCCTCTACGGGTGGCATTTGGTAGGTCAATACCAAGGTGAATGGAGAGAGTTTTTATAGTAAGTGGGAGCGGGACGTGTGACAACATATCCTTCAGTCTCTCTCATTAGGTTGGATAAAGTTTCATGCATCACCTCAAGGCATTGTAGGTGTCCCCCCAAATGATGGCAGTATTGCATAACGCTTTATTTGATCTCCAGATGGATAGGGTTACTTTAGTCTCTTGTTCCGATTGTCTTTTTCCTAAGGTTGGCTCATTGGCACGAGACTCTAGAACCTAAAATGAGGGATTACACTTACACGAAATTATTAAGGATGCTAACAAATGAGGGGTTACACTTACACAAAATTGTTTCAATTATATATGATATAATTGTCATAATGTATTTGATACATTATAGTTTAATGGGAGTAAATATTTATTTGAATGAGATTCAAATCTATTTTCTCTGAATGTGATTCATAGTTGTTAAAGTTAAATATATTTTATAGATATCTTGAAGAAGGTCTTCAAGAGTTGTTGTTTCTATTCGAGACTCGTGACTGTTCGAGGGAGTTTCACGAAGAAAGGTTCTTCAAGGGTAATGTATCTTGAACAATTTTTTATTGTAAAAAGCATGTTGTAGTTTAACTTGAATGCATATCTTGTATGTTTACTATAAATTATGTATTCGATAATTAATAGAATTTGGAGGATCGGCTTCCGCTCAAGGATCTCTTCACTACGAGTTCCTTCAATGATGACAAGTTTAACTTGTCCATGCTTCCAACAAGGATTGATTCCTACTCCATCCTTACTTGTTGGGTTATATGTCCTAAAACTCGCAGTTTGTAATGTTAAATGTATTCTATTATCAATAAAGATGTTGTTGATGTTTATTCAATAAAATTGTTATTGAATATGTGAATTGCACTTGTAAAGTCTAAATCCAATAAACTAAAGATCCATCCATGGCTATTATATGAATACATGAACTTTATGTGGAGACATAAGAGATGATCAAGTTCAGTAAATAGCCAAAACGGTCTATAGTATACGAATAAGACTGGGTACCTTATTTTGGTAACACTATCGGATGCAGCACACTATATAGTTGTTACAATTTGTTGTAAAGTGCTACAAACGAAGTGATTCTTATTCGTTCATGTATTGACATGAGGAACGGGGGCGTCATATGCAATGAGTTTGCATAAGATCTGACAAAGAATTAAGTCAATCTTACTTTATAACGTTGTTTACTGTATAAAACTAACTATTTCAAAGCGATGACCTAGGTAACTTGGTCTTAATCCAGAGCTAACTATGAACTCCTGTTTATTCGGGATTATCCTTAGATTTGCATAGGTGAGGGTTGGCTCGATAGTGTAGGTGTAAGACCGAGTAGATAGCTGGGGACATAAGGTGCAAGACGAAATTCACTCCTACCTACTTTTAGGGACAGTAGAGAGGTTGTTCCCTTAAGTGTTAACTCCAGGTCTTGAACAAGTGGCCCAACCCTCTGATTGGCTCGAGAGGGACTCGATTTAGTGATTGGATCACAAACCAATTGTTCATTAGAGAATATGTGGGACTTAAGGAGCAAGATGTAATCTCGGGGGCAAAACAACTTTTGACCCCGCCGTTATTACAAACAACCTGTGAAGGCTTAACTTACCAATCATGATTATATTAAGTGGATATAATATATTTATAGTGAGGGAGTACAACTACTGGGCTTTGATAGAGTGACCTGATAGTTAACGAATGGTGGTTAATTAGGATAAAAAGTTTAGTCGGTTAATCGTGGATCATTAGAGCCCACGATTTGTAGGTCCATGAGGTCCCTTTACTAGCTCATATTCGACTAAACCTTAGAATAGTGTGACGAACGAATTTGAAGTGTTAAATTTTGGTTTTTGGAGCAAAGCGTTAAATATATACGATATATTTAACCTAATGTTTAATTATGAATTAAACATAAAGAGAGAGAAAATAAGAGATGTTTAAATAAGATTTAAATATCAAGATTATGAATAGATATTCATATAAATTGGGATCAGTGTTGGATTTAATATTAAATTAGATTAATTAAATTATTTAGTATTAATTAAATTTTAAATTTTGATTATTATAATTAATTTTGAAATTAAATGGACTTGGTCAAAATTGAATTAAAAGTCAAATTGTTGACTATGTAAAAAATGCAATGGAAGTCAAATTGTTAACTTTTGACTTTGAAAGTAAAAAAGTCAAATATGTTGACTTTGGATTTTGAGAGTCAAACTTTGACCAAGTTAGTGAAAATATCCAATATTTGTGAGTAGGAAATGCCAATTTTTTCATGGCCAAGGGTTGTCTTCATTTGAAGACACTTGTCCTACTAAGTCTCACTTCGAGTCAGTGGATTTTCTAGTATCAATTTCTCATCAGACTCAAAGTTGCATGTTTGCATGTAATGGTCTTTAAAAGGGGCGTTTAATGCTTTTGAAGAACTCTTGGCCATAGTGGAATTGGATGAGATTATGTGATAATCTCATTGAAATTTTCTCTCATAGTTTTAGCTTTCTTTTTCCTCCAAATTAGTCACTGACCGGATCCCACCATCCCGTTCTAAAGCTGGAGAATAGTCAGGAAGACTCTTGCGGTGATCTATGAACCGTTTGTGAAGAGATTGGAGCTGATTTGAAGAAGATTCAAAGATTACAAAGGTTGTATTCTTTTTCCCCTTTTACTTGTTTTATTGCATGCATGCTTATCTTTATAATTAATCTAATTAGAGTACTTTAGATATATTTTTTCTTCTGCTGCGCATGTGTTTGTTCCATCAACTAACACTTAGTCAAAATTTTCAAGCTTCAAATGGGTCATTTTCCTCCTCGTCCCAACATATGCCTTGCTCCTATAGTCTTCCTCAGGTCAGAGCATACTTAGCCAATATTCTGACACTATGTTTTCAACTTTTGCATTCGAACCTTTCCTTCAAATACTTAGAAAAATTATTGCCCTCCAAGATCAAAATATGCATCCACCCTACTTCTTGGCTCAAGTACTTATTTCGTGCACCTCATGGTTAAGTGAAAGAAAGAGATTGAGGGCTCACAGGTTTCATGACAGATATAGTTTAGTGATTAAGGCGTATTTTTGTATTATAAAATAGAATATTCAATTATTTTCCTTTCCAAAATACTAGAGAATGAGTTGTCGCTTGAAATTTTATTGTTGACTAGTATACATACGAGTCATAAATTTATGTACATATATAAAAAATAAATTACAAAATATAATAATAGATCCGTGAAGCTTGGATTTTATGTCCAATAGTAGTCATCAAACTTTAAATATGTCAAATGTATATTTGAACTTTTAGGTGGTGTTTGGGCTTTAACTTACAGTGGGATTAGTGGGCTATATAATAGCCACACTCAGTGTTTTGGGTGAGTGTTGACATAACATGGAGTAAGATATTTTAACATCTGTTTTGCTATAGTAGAATTATTTACAACTTAGTGGTTAACAATAACCAATTCTCACTTCCTCTAACGTTTCTAAAACTCCACCCATCGATGACCAACTTCAACGACCAACTCTAGCAAATACCTTATACAACGCCCAATTTCGACAATGATCACCTCCGACGACTAGCTCCACCGATTACTTCCACTCGCCAACTTGGACAACCACCTATGCGACCAACTCTAATACTCACTATGATGGCCAACCTCAGTGAAGATCATCTCCAACCCCCAATTTTGGCGATGACCGCCTTCATTTACTAGTGTTAATGACACCCTTCGACAACCAACTTTGACGATAAACTCTGGTGGCCATTTAAGCGATCAACTTCAATGATCACTCTGTCAACAACTCCGACGACCACATCAAATGACTAATTTTAGTGATCATCTCTGACATCAAACTTCAATAGAAAAACCACCTCTCACAACCCCGATTTCGCACAATGACCACCTCCAACGACCAATCCATCGATCATCTTCGAAGACCACCTAACAACCAACTTCGATGATCACTCTTGTGGTCAACTCTAGTGAAGACCACCTTTGATGTCTAAGTACAATGAGTGTATAGTTCCACATATAGTAAGGTCGGAGTTCTCCGTTTAATTCTCCCTTTGGAGGTTGTTGAATGAGGTTATTTATAGTGCCATTTCTCTGACAAATGCCTGTGGTTACATGTAACGTCAATAATGTCAGGCTTGTTGCGACTCTCGAGATTGCAAAGTATTAGGGCTAAGCTTGACCCAATTATTTCTCAATATATAATCTCTAGGCTCAATTGGGTTACTTGGATACCAAAGATTTGACTTTTCCCTTTTGGACACTATCCCTCCCTCGCAATTTTGCTTGGACATGACCCTTAAGTAAAACACAATTATGGTAGAAATTCAATTTAGGTTTACTAAATAAATAGCAAAATTTAAATTTTCATCTGGATAAACAGCAAAAACTTTTTAAAATTGTAAAAATAGCAAAAGGATTATAAAATTATAAAATAATGATTAATAATTGTCAAAATTATCCCCACGTGGAATTCTAAAGGTGCGAGTATAATGACCTGAGTTCAGGAGGGGTACATGAATGAACTGATATCACATCCGAATGAGAGGCTTCCTGAAGACATGAAAGTATGGTTAAGAAAGGCTTAAAAAAATTGAAAGTTACTACCTATACAAAAAGGTGTACCTTTCTTTTCGGTGGCTCAATCATTATTCAATGTCTGCTAATTCATTATTCAAATATAGTGGACGAGACATAGTCAACCACTACACATAGTCAATTTTGGGGGACTTTGTTAAAAGTGACATCAACTACAAAATATATTTATCTTCAACAATCCTAATAAGATTCGAATTGGCAGAACCAATATATGGATAAAATAAAAGTTAATAATATATGGATATTTACAATATAAATTTGGTAAAAAAAACTGTATATTTAATTAAGGTGAAATTAATTCGAAAAGTCATTAAACAGAATTTAAAATAATAATTAAATATAGAGATTATGTTAACTATAAAATTAAGAGGGCATTGCTATAAATCTTATTCCAAGATGATTTTACCAGAAAGAAATCTTAAATTTTGTTCCACACTCAAATTTCTCCTCCAATTTTTCTCGCAAAGGAAAAGGGGAATTTTGGTCCGGCAATTTCCGATTTGTTGAAAAAGGAAAAGAGGAAAAAAGGGAAAAAAAGAAGGAAAAAAAAAAACCCCTCGCCGAGTGGTCCGCAGCGTTTCAGAAGGCCCCCTCGTCCCACTACTTTCTTTCACCGCACCTGTCGTTTCGATCCCCAAAATTGTCGTTTTGGGTTTATTTATTTTTTAATATTATCACCAATTAAAAATTTCCTTATTTTTTCTCCCCCGCAACAGAGACTTTTTCCCCCATCCCGCTGGCGGCGCACTTCTCAGAGCCGACCGTCACTCTCATCACCGGTGAGGCTAACGTGCGCACCTCACTCTCTTCTTCTTCTTCTCACCAATTCTTGAATGCCGCCATAGACGAGCTTCTTCAAGGTCCACTTCTCTTCCCTCACAAATTTGGTGTTTTATTTCGCTTCTCTCTCATTAATGCCATTACAAACCCTAGATGCGTGTTTCCTTTCGTATCCTATCGCATTACTGTTTTTTTAAAAAAATTATTTTCGTATTGGTCGAGTTAGGAAGGAACTCTTTCTGATATTCGTGGTAGAATAAGCTAATCCGTAGAATTTCTTTACTGGGTTTTGTCCCTCTGTATTTTTGGATGTATGACTTAGGGTATTTTATTTTATTTTATTTTTGAAAATTTTTTAATCTGAACGTTTTTAGGTCTTCACGAGTGTAGGGTCTTTTTGGATTAGCTTCGAATTTTGTGGAGCACAGCCGCGAATGGTTGTGGAATTATAATCCGTACGGGATTTTTGAGTTTTAGGTTCTTGATGATTGAGAGGTGTGAACGATGGGATGTGTTTCAGATTATTTCTTGATTGCTTGTTTTCTCAAGCTGGGTTAGGGTTACACCATCGAGATTTGCTGGTTATTTATTGAATGTGGGGTTAGGAAGATGGATGTAGACAATAAGAAGTCTGGTTTTAGGAAAAGAACGAAGCCAAAGGATGATGGGTTTGACTCAGATGATGATGAGCCAATTGGCTCTCTGCTGAAGTTAAAGAGATCTCGAAACTCTAAGAAGACTAAGTTGGGTGTAGATGATGGCGGTGAAAGGGACAAGATGGTTGACAAGAATGGAGCAAAATTGCCAGTGCAAGAGGACTTTGGGGGAATGGATGATACTTTAGCTAGTTTCAGAAAGAAGTTGAGGCGTCCCAAAAAGGTTAGTGGACCTGGAATTGCCAGGGAGCAGAATTCTTCCCTAAGTATGACAGAATCTTTGGATTCATTATCTAATACATCCAGAGGACAAGGGGATTTAGACACAAGATTGAGACCAGAAAATGGTGAATTAATGGATCATGAAGAGTCTGATCCAACTGCAAAGATTGATGTAGAAACGAGGTGTGAAGCACCCAATTTGGAATTAAAAGACATGGAGATGGGTATCTCAAGTAGGAGAAGTGCTAATTTCTCTTTCGATAAACAGTTGGACGATTCATTGTCTGCATTTGTCCAAAAGGTTCAATCTGGTTCAACTAGGAAATCATTGGTATCTACAACATTTAAATCGGACTTCAAGGATGAGGCTTCTGAAGATAATTTGAGTCCTTTTTCTAGAGCACTTTCTGGGGATCGTGAAACACACTCCATTGTGAGTTCTAATTCTTCAGCTAAGCTGCCACAAGAAGTCAAAAAACCAGATTCTGAACTTACTACATCATATTTAATTTCCTGTTCGCATTGCACCAAAGAGAATTGTAATCCTGGTCGAGGACAACGCCATCAAGGGGTCGAACGTCACCAAGAAGAGTATCAATGCTGTCTCAATAATCATGAGAATCCTGACATGAGACCAGGCATATCAAATGAAGTTGCTGATGAAGATAGCAAAAACTTCAGTCATTTTAGGGACAATTTCCGGGCTCTGGAAAGAAAGGCATCCTGTGAAATCAAGAGTGTAGTAAAACATTGTTCTTGTGGTGATACAATGATGAATAGCCATTTGCCCGAAATGGGTTCTTTTGAGGATGGGCTAGGTGAAAATCAACTCAATGAAAGTATGTGCAGTACTTGTCGTCCTCTAGAACAGGTAAATGAAAGCCATGGTCATTGTGGGGGTGTTTCCAGCGGAGATTTTTGTGATGTGGTGGCCCAAGAGACCACAGTCACTTTGTCTAAAACAACTCTAGGTGTAGATTGCGAGGGAAAAGAACTGTTACTTGTTATACATCATGATGAATTGCCAAACTCTACCAATTTCTGTGAAAGTTCTTCCAAAGAAATCTGTCTATCTACTCAAAATTTGAAGATTTCTGAACAATCATTAGACAGAACAACACTCTCCAATCTTCAGTTATCTGCACGTTTCGATTCAACGAAAGCGGATAAAACTTGCAGTGACTCTGATAATTTAAATACTGGAACTGACGAGCCTAATAATGAATGTGGTTCTATGCAGAAAGAAAATGCTCTGATCTCTAATAGGATTTCAGATTCAACTGCTGTTCAATCTCACATATCCCAAAAATCTAGGGCAACTGCTTCTGGACCAAATTATCCAGAGATTTGTCCTAGTGGAAATTTCAGCATGGTATCAGATGGTCAACCGGCCAAGGCTTTGGTGGAGATAGATGGTCCAAATAATATACTTACTGGTAAAGAGGTTAAGGTATCTTCTCTTGGATCTTTCACTCCAGATGATAATGACCTTGAGGATGTAATATCTGCTCCTGGTAGTGAAAAAGATTTAAAGCTTTCAGCTTTACAACGTGTAACACGCAAGACAAAGAAGCCTAGGCATGATGACATGGCTTATGAAGGAGATATTGATTGGGAGGTTTTGATTAGTGAGCGTGCAGTTGATGGCGACCATTCTTTCAGATCAAGAAAGGAATCTACATCAACAACTTTTACAGAGGCTGAAACTGGTGGTAGAGCTGCAGTGTCTGCAGGGCTTAAGGCACATGCAGTTGGTCTACTTGAGAAGATTAAATTTAAGGATGTGCTAAAGCGCAAAGGTGGACTTCAAGAGTACATAGCATGCAGGTATTTGTTACTTCATCCTTTATATTATTACATGCCTTGTTTTTATGTCACTTTATTTTGGATAAATCACTTTTCTCCCTGATTTGTTTTATGTCACATTATTTGTTTTTATGCCTTTTCTATGGTTTTTGCCATCAATGTGCAATTATGGAATTATATTCAGTATCACACCGTGCATCTTGCCTAATGTTGAGCAATGTGATATTGGGTTGCAGTGATTATGTATTTATCTATTTTTAATATTTACAGTTGTATTTTAATTTATTATAATAATACATCTATGGTTAGTTGCTGGATGATGTGCCGAGTTAGATGAATCAAAACTTTCAAGCTTCTTTGTCATCATATATATTTCAAGTTGATGCCAGTCTTGGTTTTGGCAATTATTATTAAAAGGGAAATATATATATTTTTTAAAATTGTACTGGTTTCTGTTGTATCACAAAGATTGATATTTATTTGTATCTTATACATCTGGGCCTTGCATGGATAAGTAGTATACTCTCGGTTCAGTGTATGAAATTTTACTGTAATTTATGGGGAATAAACAAAACTAATTTACTTTCCACTTTCCAGCGAATAAAAAATTGTTATAAACCAAGGGGAATGAATTGTTATTGGGAGGAAGTACTGAGTTCTCCAAGCAACAATGTCATTGGATCATGCATATTGAATTGATGCTAGAATGGAGCTGAAAAAGCGTATAATTAAATTTAATTGATACTCATCTATGATTCAATTATTCAACGATATTTAAAATGCGTCTCCTTGCAGGAATCAGATCCTGGGCCTTTGGTGTAAAGATGTTACACGCATTTTGCATCTCGCTGACTGTGGGGTCACTGATACTCCCTCTATGGATGAACCGCCACGTTTTCCCCTTATTAGGGAGATCTATGCATTTCTTAACCTACGTGTAAGTTAGGACAGATTATAGAGTATCGTCTTGTGTTTTTTATGAACCACTTAGTTTGTCTTTGACATTCATTTCATTCAATTAATAGTTTCTTATGTCATTTTACTTTGGAGGGTGTTTTTTTTCCCTTAGGTCAGTATTAATTTCTAATGAAATCGACAGGGTTATATAAATGCGGGGATTGCTTCTGAGAAAGCCAAATCAGAATCTGACGTTAAATATGATTATGAACCGGTAGAAAAGAAGGTTGTAGACGTTAGTGTTGCTTCAGCTGCTGATTCTGAGGAAGGGGTTTCTGCCATGGTAAAAAATTATGATGCTTCTAATGCAGAGAACGATGTTTCAGCTGGCTGTGAAATAATATTGGAAGATGCTGAAGGAAGAGATCCTGTGATTGCAAATAATTTGGGTTTACCAAAACCAGTGGAACATGAACAAGAATTGGTACATGTCTTGGAGTATGGTACTCCTGATCCCATACCGGTAAAACTGGTAGGTGATGTTCCGGGTAAAGCTGCCTCACATTTAACTAATCATTCAAGAAATGGTTGGCACCCAATCCACTCCTCTGATGAATGTGTAGGAGGTGATCAACAACAGCTGAGTAATTCTGAAGTCAGAAAGAAAGTAATTGTTATTGGAGCTGGTCCTGCTGGCTTAACTGCTGCAAAGCACTTGCATCGTCAGGGCTTTGGTGTCACCGTACTTGAAGCCAGGAATAGGTTAGGAGGTCGTGTTCATACAGACCGTTCCTCTCTTTCTGTTCCTGTAGATCTTGGTGCAAGTATTATTACAGGAGTAGAGGCTGATGTTGCAACCGAAAGAAGACCTGATCCTTCCTCCTTGATTTGCACTCAATTGGGCCTGGAGTTGACTGTATTAAATAGTGACTGTCCCCTCTATGACATCATTACACGCAAAAAAGTTCCAGTAGACATGGATGAAGCTTTGGAAGCAGAATATAATAGTCTGCTTGATGACATGGTGTTGCTTGTTGCACAAAGAGGGGAGCATGCAATGGCCATGTCTCTCGAGGAGGGTTTAGAATATGCCCTTAAGCGACGACGCATGGCTCGAGGAATGGATGTTTGTTCTGATGAAGAAGTTTTGAGTCCCTTTGAGAGGAGAGTGATGAATTGGCATTTTGCTAACTTGGAGTATGGTTGTGCTGCTATGCTCAAGAAAGTGTCTCTTCCTAATTGGAATCAGGATGATCTTTATGGAGGTTTTGGAGGAGCTCATTGTATGATTAAAGGGGGTTATAGCACAGTTGTTGAGTCTCTTGGTGGAGGACTCGATGTTCACCTAAATCATGTTGTGGCTGATATTTCTTACAGCACCAGTGACATCGGGTTTAATGGGAATCAGTGTGCAAAGGTAAAAGTTTCCACAACCAATGGTTGTGTGTTTCTAGGAGATGCTGTCCTTATTACTGTGCCTCTTGGGTGCTTGAAAGCAGAAACTATTAAGTTTTCTCCACCATTGCCTGAATGGAAGCGTCTGTCCATTCAGCGCCTTGGGTTTGGAGTTCTTAACAAAATAGTTCTTGAATTTCCAGAAGTTTTCTGGGACGACTCTGTGGATTATTTTGGGGCAACTGCAGAGGAAACAAAGTGGAGGGGGCAGTGTTTCATGTTTTGGAATGTAAGAAAAACAGTTGGTGCTCCGGTTCTCATAGCACTGGTGGTTGGTCAGGCGGCCGTGGAGAGGCAATATATGAACTCTTCAGATAATGTAAGCCATGCGTTAATGGTCCTTCGCAAACTTTTTGGAGAAGCTATGGTACCTGATCCAGTTGCATCTGTCGTAACTGATTGGGGAAGAGATCCGTTTAGCTATGGTGCTTACTCATATGTTGCTGTTGGAGCGTCTGGAGAGGACTATGACATTTTAGCAAGACCTGTTGGAAACTGTTTGTTTTTTGCTGGTGAAGCTACTTGCAAGGAGCATCCTGACACTGTTGGGGGTGCAATGATGAGTGGGCTAAGAGAGGCCGTACGCATGATTGATGTATTGAGTGATGGTTATGATTTCACAGCAGAAGTAGAGGCAATGGAAGCTGCTCAGAGGCAGTCCGAGTGTGAGAATGATGAAGTTGGGGACATAATTACAAGACTCGATGCTGTTAAGCTTTCTGATGCTTTTTACAAAAATTCTTTGGATGGTGCCAGGATTTTGACCACAGAAGCTTTACTACAAGATTTGTTTTTTAATGCAAAAACAACAGCTGGGAGATTGCATGTGGCAAAAGAGTTGCTGAATCTCCCTGCTGACACGTTGAAGTCCTTTGCAGGGACCAAAGAAGGTCTTACAGTTCTCAACTCATGGATTTTGGTAATGCCTACACTTTCTAGTGTTCTTCTCATGATTTTTTTATCATGTTTTTTCTCTTATTCATTTACGTCTTTACAGCATAATCTATTCATGTTATTAGCTTTTATAATGTTGGCTTAAAATTGATTATAGGACTCAATGGGGAAGGATGGGACTCAACTTCTTCGGCAATGTGTTCGTATTCTTGTGCTAGTTTCAACAGATCTACTTGCAGTTCGCTTATCAGGTATATCTACTTGCTTTTTTGAGCGACTTGATATATCTTCTTTTCTTTTAAAGTTTAAACCCTCCTTGAGTTTTCCTGCTATTGTATCAATGATATTAGCTATTTGTTTCGACTGATATAGCTATTTGAATTATCATTATGTAATGTTTATGTTTTAAGAGTAAATCAGATTTTGTTTATTTTCAGTACCATTGCTCTATTATTTGTTCGCTCATGCATGCTTTTAGGTTTTCTTGTTAAGCTCTTACAATGGACTTTTGAGTAGAAGTTAATGCACGCGTGTGCATATGATTTTGTTGTTTGTTTGTCTTTTTTCCCTCCTGAAATTGAAATTAATGTGCCGGTAATGGGAATTTACTATATGTCGCCTTTGCTAACAATTGGTGCAGGCATAGGTAAAACCGTGAAAGAAAAGGTATGTGTGCATACAAGCCGTGACATCCGTGCCATTGCGAGTCAGTTGGTTAGTGTTTGGCTTGAAGTTTTCCGTAAAGAAAAGGCTGCTAATGGGGGGTTAAAACTCTCCAAGTCTGTTTCTGCTGTTGAATTATTGAAGAGGAAATCTAATAAAGATTCTTCTTCTGGGAAACCTCCTTTGCATGCAAACAACAGCACGCTGGATAGTAGGGGCAATTTGCTGACTTCTGCATCAGCTGCAATTCCCTTGCAGTCTGATGTCAATATGAAAAACGATAATAGCAAACAATTGAAATTAGAAATGGAAAATTCATCAAAATCAGATATCAGTTCATCAAGGTCAAGGGGTTCATTCGGAAAGCAGGATGCAGAGATGGAAGACAACAACATTGCTATGACAGAAGAGGAGGAGGCTGCATTTGCTGCTGCTGAGGCAGCACGAGCAGCTGCACTTGCAGCTGCGAAGGTTGTTTTCTTTACCCCCCCTTCTTATTGAATGTTCTAGTGACTGGGTTTGTATTGAGTCTTGGTGCGTTCTTGCAACAGCAGTTTCTTCATGTGCTTCATCATTTAAACTCCTAATAATATTACATTGTGGATATGGACTGAATGCAAAATGAAATGGCCTTGGTGCTTTATAGCTCGTTTAATTAAATTTGGTTGTGATCATAGCAGATGTTCGTTTCTATTTCATTAGTGGCAGGAATTTTGTGATCATTTCTAGGAGTGATGTGACTTTCGTACTTTATCTATGGAGGAAAGATAAATTTTAATTGATCTCAAAAAGTGACTCACTTATGTTATATAGGATCTAGAAACTGTATTTAGATAGTCTTGTCGTATCACTGGTTTCCATTTTACTCGAAGTTGAATTTGTTGACTAGTTTATAGGAGATTTGTGAAAATAATACCTGATTGCATGTTGTGCATACTTTGAACTTAGTGATTTTCACACAACAGGCATATGCATCTTCTGAAGCCAAGAGCGCAATGCAGCTCCCAAAAATCCCCTCCTTTCACAAATTTGCTAGACGGGAGCATTATGCTCAAATGGATGAGTGCGAGTATAAAAAGAAGTTGTCTGGCAGTGTGCTAGGAAGACAAGATTGTATATCTGAAATAGATTCTAGAAATTGCAGGGTCAGGAACTGGTCTGTGGAATTTTCTGCTGCTTGTGTTAATCTTGAAAGTTCACGAATGTCTGCAGATAACCTTTCGCAAAGAAGCCATTCGAATGAGATTGTTACCCAATTGAACTTCAGGGAGCACTCTGGTGAAAGTGCTCCTGTGGATAGTAGTATATACACGAAAGCATGGGTTGATACAGCTGGTAGTGTTGGAATGAAAGATTATCATGCTATTGAGAGATGGCGCACTCAAGCAGCTGCAGCTCATGTAAATGATGAGGAGGATTCAAACACAAATTGGCATAAACCCACTTGGAATAATGATCAAGTAGCGAATGAGAGCTCAATATCACAAGTGACGATCAATAAGGAGCCTATAAGAAACCATCATCGTGGGGCTGACAGAATTAAGCAGGCTGTAGTTGATTATGTTGCATCACTCTTGATGCCCCTTTACAAAGCAAGGAAAATTGACAAGGATGGATACAAGTCAATTATGAAGAAAAGTGCAACAAAGGTTAGTAATTTTCATCTTCCCCAGTACATTCTTCCACTTCTATTTTTTCTAAATATTTTTGGGGGTATGTGTGGGGTTCTTTTTTTTTTTTTTTTGGGGGGGGGGGGGGGTGGTTCAAATGGATTACATGTTTAACCATGTTTCATTGGAATATAGGTCATGGAACAGGCCACTGATGCAGAGAAAGGCATGACTGTTTCTGAGTTTCTTGATTTCAAACGTAGGAACAAGGTTTGCTTCCATCTTCAGCTTCTTTATCAGTTACAGATTACAAATGCTTCTTTGTACTGTTACCTCATGAATATTCTTTTGTTCAAGAAAAAAGAGGATTGCTCAACTCTTTTTCATTTGGATTTGATCTTAATCATATTAATACGGTCTCTATTGTGCCATCAATGTGTGCCACTTTTCTTCCCTGTGAGACCAAGTGTATTTTTGTTGTTTCTTTTTTCTCCTTCTTTCGGACAGTTTCTCATCCATTTCCACTTGGTTGTACTTGTATTATGCACTTGCAGATTCGTGCCTTTGTAGACAAATTAATAGAGAGGCATATGGCTATGAAGCCTGTAGTGAAGTCATGACTACAGTCCCAAGGATTTGCTGTCATTTTATTGGTCAATAATGAAGCCGTGATGGTCCCAAGGATCAAATGGCTTTCTTGGCGAGCTTCTCGTGAGGACACAATTACGGATTATTCATTTTAGTCTGGGAAGACACCAAGGTATATGTTGGCATGAAAGCCTTCATAATTTGACGCCTGTATTACATTTCCAGTGCACCTTAATTTCTGGAGCTGCAATAGAGTAATATGACATTTCTGCTTGTGCGTTGTGGAGTTTCCCATGATCTGCCAAGATTTTGGTTCGTGCTGTCAGATATGATTATAACTGGTACTGGTGTTGAATGCAATATTGATTGGTATCGAACTGCAGCCCGATTCTGCATAATTCTTTTGGCATGGCTTAAGTTTATGCCACTCATCGGGGCCACTCCAGGTGTCATTTTCTTGCTCATTTGGGTTATGAGCGCCTGTTGAAGAAAACATCACATTGTACTATAAGGGTGCAAGATCAAGCCCTTCAGTTTTTAGCGATGGACTGTAGGTTATGTTTCATTTTCTTTTCTTCCTTTTCCCTCTCCACCTGTACAGCTTAGAATTATTTCATTGACGACAATCACACAGTAATTTTCATTTATTTGCAAAAATTTCTCAATCTTTGAGATTGAATATTGTAATTTACCTGTCTTTCTTTCCCATAGATTAACTAAAGGTGCCGTGGAGGCCATTTTTCCTTTCTAATGGATACTCTTTCCCATCAAACGTTATTGTTAATTGTTGACTTTTTCCTACCTCTTGCCATAATCCATTTTTATGATAGGCACTCGTATATTCTATTTAGTAAAATGACTGTACTGTCTTGGTTGAGACATCAAAATGTAGACTATTATGGTTAGTGCTTCTGTTGTCAACAACTTTGATCAGCGAAAATGTTCCTGATATATAGCCACATGAAATCTACTGCTTATGCGACTTGGAACACAACAAATGCAATATATGTAAGTGAATCAACATTTCTTCCCCTTTCTCTTTCTTGCACTTTTAATGCCAGTTCGCTTTACCTCTCACATATATATTTTTTTGGTTGCTAGGTTTGCAGTGCATAGGCTGCTTCACTCATACCAATAAATAGGTATCTTTCTTTTAGCCTATATGAGATCCTTTCAGCTATTGCAGCTATTGCATATTTGTATATGATCTTGCATATTCATGAGTACTGTAAATGTCGAGGTAGGTTGTTAGTTAATCAGTTTCAAAACTGCAATGGATGTTTAGATCTTTCAGTATAATGTTTGAATAGAAGTATTATCGTGGAGCCAATATGATATATGAGCATAATTCAACTTGCCTTGAATCTTCCACCCGTATATTGTTGAAATAAAAACAAGTATTATCCAAATTGAAATATGGGACCTTCAACTGGCATAAATCATGTATCCTTGACTGCGGTTAGAAGCTAGATGTTCGAATTTTCATCTTGTATATTGTTGAACTAAAAAATGTATTATCCAAAGTGAGGGATGCGACCTTGGTATGTGGTTTGTGATGGGGCCATTATCGATTATTTGGACATTCTTGCATTTGAATTATGCAAATCTTGCATTTAGAATCACAAACTTGTGCTAACACGACATCTAGCTTTAGAACTCAAGGACATATATGTACAACCTATATAGCAGATCCTTGTTCAAATAAGATTGTAAAGCTGCATCTAGCTTGACTGCATAATTGAAAGGTCGATTCTCCATCTTCAGTCCTCACTCTATTATGTGTTAACTCTACATGAAAGTAGAAACATGAGCTTTCATTTTTTGTACTGGTCTTCTGATTTTGTGTTTTATGGAGTCTTATTTTAGTTCTGCTTGTAGGTGTGATAGTTTTGTTGCTAATGTTTTATTTGATTTCATCAAATGAGGTGTGGAATTCGAATTTCGAGGACGAATACCTTAATTAGTTGAGTTAAGTTGAGTTATGTTTAATTTGAAGTAGCTAGTGGTTTTACTGAACATTTTTTATGTCAAATAATATCCAACATATGTATGGCATGTGTATTTGAACTCTGAGTGGCAGGAAGTTGTTTCCCAGAAGGTTCCATTATAGTTGCTCTTCATTACATTCAATAGCCATCTGATGGATGACATTCAATGTAAATGTTTTATTAGCTAAAGAGTATATAACATTTTCCTTGAAATAAGCTGAAGAATATCGACTTCGATCTTTTTACATGTCATTGAATAGTGATGTGATTGTAACGATCGACTCATTCCTGGCTCTTCCAAGTTCTTGCTTCACTTTATTTGTAGGTAAAGTTCTTAGCTAGAGAATTTAAATCCCGAATTAGAGTCTTAAGTAAAAGAAACAGTACTTTTATGGATTAGCACATTATGTCATTTTCAATCGTCCTTCCCAGAGATTGCTATGCCTCCTGTAGTTTGCTAACTATTCTCTTACATTCCTCAACGGTAAATATTACTTTCAATGTTTTGCAAATACGTACTAACTTTAAGCATAGTTCCATTTAATTGATTTCATATTGTAATTAAGGAAGAAAATAATTCTTGTGCATCATGAAATTAATTGATTTCATATTCGTCTCTTTTTAATTTAATATATACTTTTTAAGTGACGGTATGATTGAGTTGCAATACGTGCAGGCACATTTTTATGGACTGCTGGCAAGATGTGGGCCTATAATTGGGCCATGTATTTACATGTTATTCTGTTGGCGGCCCACTTTAAGTCCATGATTGGGCCTTTCGTGGGCCAAGGGAAGCCCAGCTGTACGACCCGATCGTATTATTCTAAAGCAAATAATTATTCGTGATAGCGTGAGTATTTCAGAGAGTTGTAACGAGGCGACAAAGGAGAGAAGAGGAAGAAGAGAGAGAGAGAGAGAGAGAGATATCGAGATCTGATCTGATCGGAGAACTTCTTCATCTTCACCGTTGAACCCAGAAAAGATGTCGTCAACTTTCAGCGGCGATGAAACGGCACCCTTCTTCGGCTTTCTGGGCGCCGCTGCAGCCCTCGTCTTCTCCTGTAATATTTCTTTCATCCAATGCGCAGTTAATTTGATTGTTCTTGTTTGCTCTGACGTGTTTTCTGGCTTTGGATCTTTGATTCTTATTGTGGTGGGGTTTTTGTTATTTGATTAGGTATGGGAGCTGCTTATGGGACGGCGAAGAGCGGGGTGGGAGTTGCGTCTATGGGAGTAATGAGGCCTGAACTGGTGATGAAGTCGATTGTTCCGGTCGTTATGGCTGGAGTTTTGGGTATTTATGGTCTTATTATTGCTGTGATTATTAGTACAGGGATTAACCCCAAGGCTAAATCTTATTACCTCTTCGATGGTTACGCACATCTCTCATCTGGGCTTGCCTGTGGCCTTGCCGGTCTGTCCGCTGGCATGGCTATCGGGATCGTCGGTGATGCGGGTGTTAGGTACTATTTGTTAACGTTTTGGAACTTTTTTTGTTTGGTCGTCGTGTATGCATTTTGACCGACTAGTCTGTTCGCGCTTGTATACTTACTATCGCTAGATTTCTTTCGTGTGGGTATTGATTGTTCTTATCAGCCTGTTTCTCCGTTTTTCTTGGATTGTGTTCACATCTTTCGTATAAATTTTTTGTCGTCTGTAGTGTTATTCCTTTATGCTCTGGTGGATTAGGTTTGTATGTCGGATGGGATTTTGATGGGATCCCTGTCGTGGTTATGTAAGTAGCTGTACTTGTCCAGTTTATTGAGTTCCTGCGTTTGTTGTTTTCTGCGATTTTTTTTGGGAAAATTGTTCATGATTTGTTATTTCTTGGTTTAAATCCTATTTTAATTCCTAGATTGTCTTTTTATTTACAAGTATTCTATTTTAGTCTTGTTAAGACATAATTTTAACCATATTTCAAAGATTTTGTATTGGGTATGGAAATGGGGTATCTGAATTTTTCTTTTTAAAAATATAATGCAAAAATTCGATCAAAATGAATTGTATGAAACTTCAAAATCAGGACCTGATCATAAAATTTTGAGTTATTATTTGAACCCTTCTGATAGCTTCTGGTATTTATCTGAGTTTTGTTTTCTCAAACCCTTGTGATGTAAAAGGTACTTATTCCTTGTATTTGTCTTCTACAGAGCCAACGCACAGCAGCCTAAGCTTTTCGTTGGGATGATTCTTATTTTAATTTTTGCCGAAGCTCTGGCACTCTATGGACTTATTGTGGGCATTATTCTCTCTTCCCGAGCTGGTCAGTCAAGAGCTGATTAAGTGGATGCTTTGTGTTTGGACTGGAGTTTGTGTAGTATGTCTCCTCTTTTTGTCAAGAATTGATTTTGTTCTCTTTTGAGTAAATGGGTTATTATTATGGTTTAAGCCTACTCTCTCAAATGTTCTTGTGAGGTGTGATTGCCATACCGCACGGATCCTGTTGTAGTGATATATGGATTTGGAATTAATTATTCTTCTCAATAAAATATTAAACTCTGTTACTTTTAATATTACTCTAGTTTTGCGAAGCTTCCTTTTAAATTGTGTTGAGAAAAATATCGTAATTACCTTAACAGTTGATGTCTTGATATTTGTTATCTGTAGCTTTTACACTGTCAATATTTCAGGTGATCAGAGTTTGCAGATAGTTGTTTCTTATAATTCTCTGCTCTTATTTTGCCGTGGATATGTGTAAGACTGTTTCGGTAGATCGGTACGAAAAATCAGGTCTGATAATGCCATTATGAAAGTTCCTTTAAAGCTTCGAATAGGTTCTTTTGACATTTCCTTTATTTTTTGGGGGAATCCAACGAGAGGAGTGGGATATGAGAGATGGGAGAGATACCCTTCCTGGGAAAAGCTGTTTTGGTATTGGCGTATGGTCTCTGTCCTTTCTCTTGTAAGGGAAAAACTGGTTGAATATTCTGTAGGTGTCCTTTAGTTAGGTTATGTTGCTGAGCCAATAGAGAGCCGACTTGTGACTTCTCCTTTATGCTGCATCTTTTACACCTCTTATCTCTTTGGCATCTTCTCTCTCTCTCCCTATAGTTTATATTAGGATTGTTTCCTCAGTGACCTCATTATTTATTTTTAACTTCAAATTCATTACTTCTCCCTCTTCTCCCTCTTTGGAGTTCGATGAAGTCCAAATATATGGTTGCGTCCGTCAATTTCTTCTACTTTTTGAGTTTAGTAGGTCTCTCTTCTCATGTGACATGAGTAAGATCGAAGGAACACATATTTTCTTTATTTATCCCTATTTGACATGTTCGGCCTTTTTTGGCTCACAGTCGAGAATAAGCCCTTTTTGGATGGAGACAGGGCGCCATAAATTACAATTTCGCTTTTGCAACGACCATCTCATCTTGATCGAGTTAATGTCGGGATTTTTGTATGGATGATCAAAGTGTTTTTTTTTTTTTTTTTTTTTTAAATTTTTGGGAGAGGGAGGGATGTGTCCTATTTTTTTTAAAATGAGGTTTTTTGACCATTTGTTGACATCAAATTTGGATGAAATTATCAAAATGAAATCCTTGTGCATGCGAATTGGCTCTCTCGTCCTCTCTCATAGATTGCTCTTCTCACTCCTTTTTTGTCACGATCTCGCTCTCCCCTCTTTGTTCTTACTCTTAGGCGCTCGGTCTTGTTTTGCAAGGTCACTCGGGAGAAAAAGATTGAGGAAGATTTAAGATGTAAGCAAGAATTAAAAAAACTAAAGTTTGAAATGGAGGGCTAAAAATCATTTTGCACTTTGAAAATGAGTTTTTTAATCAATTATTTCGTTAATGTCTAAGGTACCATGGAGATAGAACTAATTTTTTGCCCATAGAGTTTGTGAAGGGAGGTGTGATTTACTATTAGTAAGATCTTCGACAATTAGCTTCTATAGACCATGATCGTATGAATCCATCAAGATTTTTGGCTTGTTTCGGATCTGATTAATACCCAAAAAAAAAAAAAAAAAAAAAGATCAGGACAAACTTGATGAATACTTGGTGAGGTAAAAAAACAAATTTGAATTGCAATTAGTATGCGTCATATATAGTAAAAATTGAAGAGAGAAGATGGGCTTGATGGAGGGATGTTGATTCCTTTCAAGTAACATTGTAACAATATAATACATTATACTTCGTTCACTTAAAATTTACGTATAAGTATTATAGTAACAATTTTTTTATGAACTTTCAATCAAGAAGTAAGAGATTCAAATCTCCAATCTTTATGTATTGTTGAACTAAAAAGAATTATTAAGAGAAGCATGATTTGCTTAAAAAATATGATATTGTATTGTTAATACGAACCACATGATGAAAAGAAGTAAATTTGTCTATTGAGTATACCATTGAGGATTAGGGTTATTTACATCCGAAAGGTGAAATTGCTGTAAATACTGGTTAACTACTGAAAGTTGAAAAAATCCCGTCTTTTTGGGCGTCAAGTCAATTTCTCTCGTCGATAAGGAAGGTCAATTATTTTAATAACCAACTTAATTTCTATGTTTCCTTGAAAAAAAAAAAAGTTAATGTTACTATTTAATTACTTTCACTAATCAACTATCAAAGCATTTGAGAGACGAATTGACTTCACATAAGTTAAAATGGTAAACATTTATATCCGTTAAAAGATTGGATATTCAAAATTTCACTTGCACTCATGATTGTTAGGTCAATCCATTTGCCACTACAAACGAAGATTATTTTTAGTTTTACACTTCATCTTTGTGTACTTGAGAGAGAGATTGCTCTAATTTATAACTTCATAATTATTAGTTCTCATATGTTCAAAAGATGAGAATAAAATCTATAATAATAAATAAAAAGAAAGTATCACGTTAATAATAGAAAAAACTCCTTGAATCTATGTTTTCTCTGATAACATATAAATCAAATCTCTAATTTCGAACTTGATAAGATATACTTTTATGTGAGTTGAGTTATACTTATTTTTTAAAAATATTTTTCTTTTTTTCTTAAAAAAAAAAACATTATTTTTTCATTGAAAAAAAAGATAGATTTATCTCTAAAATTTAGGTATAAAGGTTTTGCTTTTCGTCTTCCTATTCGATATTCCAGATAACGTGGAGAGATTTTATAGAATCAAAAGACATAAGAAAGGGCGAAAACAAAAGAGTTGGGTATCTCAAAATCAGGGAGAGGAGAAAAAAAAAAAAAAAAAAAAAAGCTTCAGATCTGATCTGATCGGAGATCCTCTTCTTCCCTGTCCAAACCGGAAAAAATGTCGTCAACGTTCAGTGGTGATGAAACGGCACCCTTCTTTGGCTTTCTCGGCGCCGCTGCGGCCCTGGTTTTCTCCTGTAAGAACATTTTTTTCTATGCAATTGATCACATCTCTCTTTTTATGGATCTTCATTGGATTGTCTTTTGTTTTTGTTAATTAGGTATGGGAGCCGCCTACGGAACGGCGAAGAGCGGGGTTGGTGTGGCGTCAATGGGAGTGATGAGGCCGGAATTGGTGATGAAGTCGATTGTTCCGGTGGTTATGGCTGGAGTTTTGGGTATTTATGGTTTGATTATTGCTGTGATTATTAGTACGGGGATTAACCCGAAGGCTAAATCTTATTACCTTTTTGATGGTTACGCTCATCTTTCCTCTGGTCTTGCTTGCGGCCTCGCCGGTCTCTCTGCTGGCATGGCTATCGGCATCGTCGGCGATGCGGGTGTTAGGTACTTTATTTTAATGTATTCGAGCTGATGGGAATTTTAATCCGTTAATCTGTAGTGTAGATTTATAGGTATTGTGGAAACTTCTGTCTTGCTTAATTTCGTTTCTTACGGAACTTCAGTGAAGGTACTTTGATTGAAACTTTGTTATCAGAATCTATGTCGCCATTTTCAAGTAAAGTAGTAGGATTGTTTGTGGGATGGGATGCTTGTGTTAAGAATGAGTTTAAAAGTTAAATATATTCTGACCTAATTGGTTAGGGATTGAAGTCTTTCTAAATCTGATTGAACTTAAAACTTGAAGTTCAAATCTTTTTTGTTTTCTGTTTTTGAAATTTTTACTGTTTCCTTTCAATTCCTTTATTTCCGATTTTCACTTTTCTGAAAAGAAACATTTGAGTTTTTAGTAAAATTCAAAAAACAAAACCAAAAACTACTTTTCTTTCTTTCTTTTTAGTCTTCAAAACTTAATTTGATTTTTGAAAACATGTATAAAAAGTTGATAACTAAGGTCTTGTCTGATAACCATTTGATTTTTTGCTTTCAGTTTTTGAAAACCAAGCTTATAAATACCTCTTCCACCTCTAGATTTATTGCTTTGTAGGTACTTTTTACCAGTGCTTTTACAAATCAACCAAAATTTGAAAACTAAAAAAAAAATAGTTTTTAAAAATTTGTTTTTGTTTATGGGTTTTGGCTAAGAATTCAACTCTTGTATTTAAGAAATATACAAATCATCTTCAGAAATTAAGAGGAAATAGGCCTTAAACAAAGAACCTATAAGTAGGAGTAGTGTTTATAATCTTACATATTAAAATAAAAAATGGAAAACGAAATGGTTATCAAATAAGACTACATCTATGGTTTTTGAATCTAAGTTCCTGCTTGATTATTTTCTGCCTCAGATCTGTATTAATGGTTTAATGCTTCAAACCCTGAACAGATTAATGGCATCACCATTGTTATTAATCCTTTGATATTTACACTACAAAGAGTCTTTGCAAAACAAGCAAAGTTTTGTCTCTTGTTACAGTAACTAGAGAGATGATTCATCTGCGCTTTTGGATCTGTTTTTCAATCAGTCATTTGAGTTTGAATTGAGTTGCTTACTTGCTTCCATAAATTTTTCCACGGGTTTAGTTTCTTCTTGTGAATAGTTTACAACTTGCTTTTGATGTGTGCCATTCATATTCAACTTCAAATCTTCTGGTTAAAACAAAGCTTTAGAATAGAAGCATCTAATTGTATTGTCTTCTGCAGGGCCAATGCACAACAACCTAAGCTTTTTGTTGGGATGATTCTCATTCTAATTTTCGCCGAAGCACTTGCCCTTTATGGACTTATTGTTGGTATTATTCTCTCCTCTCGTGCTGGTCAATCAAGAGCTGATTAAGTGAATGTTTTGCGCTTGGAATTTGTGTATTTTGTCTCTTTTTTTCTTTCTTTCATGAATTGTTTTTGTAGTTCTCTGATTAGAAATGGTCATGGCTAAGTTTTACTTTCTCAAATATTCTTGTGTTGTGTGATTTCCATACCACACGGATCCTATACTCATAAGGATTTGAAATCAATCACTCTCTCAATAAACATAAAACATTGTTTCCTGGGCTGTTTGTTGTGCTGAATGTTGCTCTTGAATCTGTGCCTGTAGATTACTAATTTCTGCTTCTGAAAATTTTGGTGATACTGTGTAACTAATGGCTAGGATATTTGTTATTTGACTGCAAGAAGAGGACTGAAATATCTGTTGATACGTCGCGGAGTTTCAACATCGATATCAAAGATTAATTGATATATTTGCTATCTTTGATAAATACACCATGCCTAAAAATTATCATGTATTAATCTTAATGTGAATATGAAGACTAATAACAAGATCTATAACTTAATTTGGAAGTAAAAATAAATTAAAGTAAACTATTTCATAAAACTACAACTTATTCCTTATACTAGTATATGTAGAATTTCAATTTCAATTTCGATCTCAATATCAATATTTTAACTTGTAGGTTTGTAGCTGTGGGAGCAGTAAGGATAGAGGGAAAGTAAACTATTTCATAAAACTAAAAGTTAAATCATAATTTTTATTTCTTCTTAGTACAACAAAGGAAGATTTGAACATTGAAATGAGAGATTACATTTTTTTTTATAATACAAATAGGAATAGGGAAATTAGAATAGAGTAGATAATACATATTGTATACCTGTTGAGCTATGATTTTTTTTTTTTTTTTTTTTTTTTTTTTTTTAACTATGTTCATGTGATTTTAATTTTAATTTTAAATTAATTATTTTATTATATATATATATTTTTTGAAATCATGTTGTCATAATTTCTAAAACTATTAGACATGTATGAATTTTTGTTTATATTCCATAGTTTGTGCTTTATGTTTCAAAAAATTGGGCAACAACTCTTTCATAATTCATCAGGGACTAAATTTGTATTTTATTTTTCGAAAGGTTGTGCTTCTTTTTTGGGGTGGTAGTTTTTTTTTCTCCATCTGAATGCGTTGAAGAGACGCATTCGGAAATATTTTATTATTATTTTTTTAGTCCCATATGTCGCATTTAAAAAAAATAAAAAATAAACTGGTCATTCGAAAATATTTTTATTATTTTTCCCCCGTATGTCGCATTAATGCGTCTGTTGAACACGATCGTTTAGTAAATTACTATGCGATCGTGTATAAATTACTAAACGATCGTGTACAATATATAATTTTAGCACAAATTTATCTAAACGATTGCTTAGTTATTTATTTGCTTAGTTAAATGTACAACACCAACTGTATTCTACAAATTTATCTAAACAAAAACTAAATAATCGCGTAACAGTTATGTAAACAATCGCTTAGTATTATCTAAATGATCACTTAACAAAACCTAAGCGATTGCTTAGTATTAGCCAAACGACCGCTTTATAAATTAGTACACGATCGCGTAATGAATATCTAAACGATTGCTTAGTATTAGCTAAACGATTGCTTAGTATTATCTAAACGATCGCTTAGTATTAGCTAAACGATTGCTTAGTATTCTCTCCGATCGCTTATTATTAGCCAAATGATTGCTTAATATTATCTAAACGATTGCTTATTATTAGCCAAACGATCACATAATGGATATCGAAACGGTCGCGGAACAGTTAGCTAAACGATCGCTTAGTATTCTCTAAATGATCGCTTAACAAAACCTAAACGATCGCTTAGTATTATCTAAAGATCGAATAAAAAAACCTAAGCGATTGCTTAGTATTAGCCAAACGATTGCTTTATAAATTAGTACATGATCGCGTAATGGATATCTAAACGATCACTTAGTATTAGCCAAACGATCGCTTAGTATTCTCTCCGATTGCTTAATAATATCTATCCGATCGCTTAGTAATATCTATCTGATCGCTTAGTATTCTCTATCTGATCGTTTAGTAACATCTATGATTGATTTGATAGTAATATTGCTATTTTGAGATTAAGAAATTGCTATGATTGATTTGATATACTCGATATTAATTTTAAATTTCAAACTATTTGTAAAAATATTGTCCTTTTATAAACTATTTAGGAAAATATTGTTGTTTTCAAACTATTTGTAAAAATATTGTTTTTTTTAAATAGGTCGAATTTTGAACACTCGACCTTCCCTTTTCGTATTTTTTGTACGTCGAACCTTGAACCCTTGACCTTGCCCTAACATTATTATTGAGTCTGTTTAATTATCATTCCGGAGACCTTCATCATAATTATTTGATGTGGAGAGAACGAAAGACCTTCCTTATAACACTCATAATTATTTGATGTGTTAAAAATAATTTTGTATTGGTAGAGAACGAAAGAGGGAAGAGTAAGAGAGAGAGCGAGATCGGAGAGAGCGAAATCTGAGAGAGCGAGATGTTGAGAGAGAGTGAGAGCGGAGAGAGCAAGATATTGAGAGAAAGCGAGAGTGGAGAGAGCGAGATATTGAGAGAGAGCGAGAGCGGGGAGAGCGAGACATTGAGAGAGAGCGAGAATTGAGAGAGGGAGATATTGAGAGAGAGCAAAATCTGAGAGAGCGGGATATTGAGAGAGTGAGAGCGGAGAGAACGAGATATTGAGAGAGCGAGTTTTGAGAAAGAGCGAGAGTTTCCAGTTTTTTTCTTTTTAACTTGGGAGTTTCCAGCTTGATATGTTATTCTTTCTAACCCATTTGGAAACACACTCATTTGGATAAATCTTTTAGAATTTAACTGCTATTGCTCGTAGATGGGGCCATTTCATCTTTTTGGTTCATCATATTCTTATGCTTTTTTATTGTTGCTCGACATCATAAAGATTTTATTATTATTTATAATTAAAAAAAAAACTCCATCAAAATCTTGACCTCACTACTGTGATATTTCTATTCTTTATATCAATAATACAGTCTTATTTATAGACTTGTATGTGAAGGTTTTGAGTGTTGATTTGATTTATTTGTCCCCAAATTATTATCTAAAATATGTAAATTTGAATATTGAAGTTTTTTTTACCTAACTTTTTAGATTTAGACTATATGATGTTATTATTTATGTCAGTGACATTTAAAGCTTCTATATCAAAATAATTACTATTCATAATATATAAAAAGAATAAATTAAAAAAATAATATCTCATAAAAATAAAAAAATTAAAATTAAAAATCTCATTTATAAAAAATAATTACAAAAATCAATGTGTCCCACAAGGTGGACGTCGTCGATTTCGAGTTGGTTGTCGTCGTCGACTTCGAACTTAAGGTTGCTCGGGTTCTTCTTGATGTTGCTCTGGTACCTCTGCAGGCGCTTCATAATATAAATATTCATTATGCTCTCCACGACCCTGACCATGTCCATACACGTATGAAGACGAAGGACCAGTCTCTGAGTCATAATATCCTGAACCAAATGCTGGCATCATCGGACTAGCATAATCAGTTTGACTTTGCGTCTGCATCATAGGGGGCAACTCTTCCACATTATGTGCAACCTCATCAAACTCATCCTCTTCCCGAACAGGTCTTCTATGTCTAGGAGCTGGTGGAGGAACAATAGGTATATTGTACATATAATGAATTTCCTTCATATAGCTTTAGTTGTCACTACATATAACAAGAACCTGGTTCGGATCATTCGCAACCTCACGGAGTCTACAGTTGTTCGATTTCTGTGAATTATAAAACAATTAGACAATATTTAAAATAAATTTAAATTAAAAATAATTAGATCATATTCATTTACTAGATGACTAGATGACCCACAGCTGCTCCCGGACGAGTGACGTATCGCTTTGTGATATTATTATACCAATGAATATATTCTGGAGTGACATATGTGTCAAACTGTTTAAGAGAAACCCCCACTGCAATAAACCTTGCACGATAGTGCCATCGTACTACCAAATGTGCAACTTTCGGACCAATGTCCAGTCCTTAGGTTAATATCATGCAGTATGGGTTCAGTATTACAAGGTGATAAGACATCCTGTTGAAAATCGAATTGTCTCATGACCCTGTTAGGAAGATGCCACTCACCAACGTGAAAACATGTGAGAGGACTCATCGTCCGCCATATGTTTTGACCATTCGTACAAAAATTAAGCAAAGTATGCATATGTTTTGATCATTCGTACAAAAATTTGATAAAGTTGTTAATGAAATTGTAATCTTGAATCCAATAAACTAAGGTCCTTAGGCTATTTAATGTAGTTTGAACTTTATGTAGTGACATAAATATGGATCAAGTTCAAATATATAGTCAAAATGGTCTATAGTATATGAATAAGGTTGGGCGCCTTATTCTGGGGACACTATGGATGCGGCCCACTTTGTAGTTAGTACAAATGATGTGATCCTGAATTGTTCATATAGAGATATATGAGTGGAGGCATCCTATGCAATGAGTTTCCATAAGATTGAACCATGAAATAGTCACTTTTTACGTTATAAATGTCGTTTTATGTATAAAACTGACTATTCCATTAATTGATGACCTAGGTAACTTAATCTTAATGTATAAAGCCTAGGTCTTGAACAAGGGTCCCCACCCTCTCCTTGGCCTAAGAGGGATTCGGTTTATAGGTTGGACCTTAAACCAATGGTTCCCCTACTAGCTCATATTGAATAAACTTAGAACAGTATGATAGAATAATTCGAATTGTTCGAATTAGGTGAAGAAAGAGAAACCAACAAGTATATGTGATATAGTGGTCGGGTTTTCAAGTTTAGAGATACAACTTTAATATTTAAATATGATTTAAATATCAATAATATGAATACGTTCATATTCGGAAGCTCGGAAATAATGGAAATGGTCAAAGATGTAAAAAGTCAAAGAGTTGACTTTTTGACTTTGAAAAGTCAAACTTTGACAAATTTTATATTCAAATGTGATTTGAATTTCAAGAAAATGAATGCGGATTCATGCTCGGGAGGTCAAAATTAGTCAACACGAAAAAAATCATAAAAAGTCAAGATGTCGACTTTTTGGTCAAAGTCTCGAGTTCCATCACAAACATGTATTTATACTGGCTAACTACATGTGTGATTGTCCTAGTCACACAAAATTTGTCTCTCCACCTAAATTTTTAAATTAATAATTTAGAATTTAAATATCAATTATCTGAAAACAGACTTCCACCCATAATTTGTAGTATATATGCTCGTGCATATCTTATGACGGTTTCCTCGTCTGCATCATCTGTGAGCTCACGAAATTGTGTTCCTAACCATATTAAACTTAACATCAATCCTTTAATCTTGTCGGAAGGTGGGGTTGCACCGAGATACAATTGACAAACTTCTAACCAGTCATCATACATCACTCCGGTGATCGGCTCACCGTTAACAGGTAACCCCAACAACACTTCTATGTCTTGTAGAATGATAGTGCACTCTCCAACAGACATATGGAATGTATGCGTCTCGAGCCTCCATCTCTCGACCAAGGCTGTGATCAGATGCCAATCCAATTGAATAAATCCTAATCTGGCAACCCCATATAATCCAGATGTGCGCAGTAGCGGTAGTATTCGAGGGTGGAGTAGGATAGTGCGCTGGAGAACTGCCTCTCGACGCCTGCAAGATATTTCTCCAGTAGTACGATCTCGCCATACAATAGATGATCGATGAATGCAGTGGTTGTACAAAATATCGGGATCAACAGGTCCTAGGTTTAAAGCCATGATCTAAAAAATATATATATTTATTTCTCAATTAAAAAAATGTACAACTTAATTAAAAGAATAATGTATATGTTAATTAAAAAAATAATGTATAAGTTAATTAGAAGAATAATGTACAACTTAATTAAAAGAATAACGTACCAGTTAATTAAAAGAATAATGTACAAGTTAAATAAAAGAATAATGTACAAGTTAATTATTAATGTACAAGTTAATTAAAAGAATAATGTACAACTTATTTAAAAGAAAAGAATAATGTACAACTTAATTAAAAGAAAAGAAAAATGTACAACTTTATAATAAAAAAGATTGAATATACAATAAATTTATTTACTTTCCATAGATAGAGCGAGATTTAATCATTACTTTCCATATATACATGACCAATGAGAAAAAAAGCTAGTAATCATTAATGAAAAAAATAACAACAATAATAGAGAGAGCGAGATGTTCAGAGAGAATGAGATGTTCAGCGAGATTGTAGGAGAGAGCGAGATAATCTTCACTTTATTTGAACTTTCCATAAAAATATATATTAAAAAGGAGATAGTCTTCACTAATGAGAAAAAAAAGCTAATAATTATTAATGAAAAAAATAACAACAATAACAGAATTTGTCCTAATTGGTTACAAAATCCACAACAATAACAAATATATTAGATTATTATAAACAAATTGAATATATTAGATTATTATACTATAATTGAATAATCATTAGACTATAATTGAATAGTAGAGAAAAGTATGAGGGTATGTAAAACTTTATTGATTACAATAAAAAAATTGAATATACAATAGATCTCGCTCTCTCCTACAATCTCGCTTTGAATCTCGCTCTCTCCTACTTATTGTTGTTATTTTTCCAGTATCGCTCTCTCCTACAATCTGCTTCACCCACTTATGTTCCTTGTCGAGGGTTGAAGTTTCGACTTATGTGTGTCGAAACTTCAACCTTCGACAACCTAATATACAAAATTAGCGATATTTGCGAGATTTCTTTCCCTTGTCGAGAGTTGAAGTTTTGGCTTATGTATGTCGAAACTTCAACCCTCGACAACCCTAATTTGCATATTGTTTCCAAGTTTTTCTTTGTTTGTCGAGTTCTCAACGTTCGACCTCTAGCCTCGAACTCTCAAAACAACAATATTTCTCTAATAAGTTTCAAAACAACAATATTTCTCTAATAAGCTTTGAAAACAACAATATTAATATTAAAGGTCCTCATAAAACTACAACTTATTTCTTATACTAGTATATGTAGAATTTCAATTTCAATTTTGATCTCAATATCAATATTTTAACTTGTAGGTTTGTAGCTGTGGGAGCAGTAAGGATAGAGGGAAAGTAAACTATTTCATAAAACTAAAAGTTAAATCATAATTTTTATTTCTTCTTAGTACAACAAAGGAAGATTTGAACATTGAAATGAGATTACATTTTTTTTTTTTAAATACAAATAGGAATAGGGAAATTCGAATAGAGTAGATAATACATATTGTATATCTGTTGAGCTATGTTTTTTTTTTTTTTTTTTTTTTTTTTTAACTATGTTCACGTGATTTTAATTTTAATTTTAAATTAATTATTTTATTATATATATATTTTTTGAAATCATGTTGTCATAATTTCTAAAACTATTAGAAATGTATGAATTTTTGTTTATATTCCATAGTTTGTGCTTTATGTTTCAAAAAATTGGGCAACAACTCTTTCATAATTCATCAGGGACTAAATTTGTATTTTATTTTTTGAAAGGTTGTGCTTCTTTTTTGGGTTGGTAGTTTTTTTGTCTCCATCCGAATGCGCCTCTTGAAGAGACGCATTCGGAAATATTTTATTATTATTTTTTTAGTCCCGTATGTCGCATTTAAAAAAAATAAAAAATAAATTAGTCATTTGAAAATATTTTATTATTTTTCCCCCGTATATCGCATTAATGCGTCTGTTGAACACGATCATTTAGTAAATTACTATGCGATCGTGTATAAATTACTAAACGATCGTATACAATATGTAATTTTAGCACAAATTTATCTAAACGATTGCTTAGTTATTTATTTGCTTAGTTAAATGTACAACACCAATTGTATTTTACAATTTTATCTAAATGAAAACTAAATGATCGCGTAACAGTTAAGTAAACGATCGCTTAGTATTATCTAAATGATCACTTAACAAAACCTAAGCGATTGCTTAGTATTAATCAAACGATCGCTTTATAAATTAGTACACGATCGCGTAATAGATATCTAAACGATCACTTAGTATTAACTAAACGATCGCTTAGTATTATCTAAACGATCACTTAGTATTAGCTAAACGATCGCTTAGTATTATCTAAACGATCGCTTACTATTATCTAAACGATCTAATAACAAAACCTAAGCGATCACTTTATAAATTAGTACACGATCGCGTAATGGATATCTAAACGATTGCTAACAGTTTGCTAAACGATCACTAATAGTTAGCTAAACGATCACTAACAATTAGCTAAATGATTGCTTAATATTATCTAAACGATCACTTATTATCAGCCAAACAATCACATAATGGATATCGAAACGATCGCGGAACAGTTAGCTAAACGATCACTTAGTATTCTCTAAATGATCGCTTAACAAAAACTAAACGATCACTTAGTATTATCTAAACGATCGAATAACAAAACCTAAGCGATTGCTTAGTATTAGCCAAACGATTGCTTTATAAATTAGTACATGATCGCGTAATGGATATATAAACGATCGCTTAATATTAGCCAAACTATTGCTTAGTATTCTCTTCGATCGCTTAGTAATATCTATCCGATTGCTTAGTATTTTCTATCTGATCGCTTAGTAATATCTATGATTGATTTGATAGTAATATTGCTATTTTGAGATTAAGAAATTGCTATGATTGATTTGATATACTTGATATTAATTTTAAATTTCAAATTATTGTTGTTAGAAACTTATGCAAAAATATAGATATTAACTTTCGACTATTGTAAATAATTGAATTTCAAGTGCATTTTCGTAATTGAATTTCATTAATAAATTTAATCATATGTACAATGTTCTTTATTCACGACTGGAAAAAGATCCTCAATTACGTCTAGATCGATCATGTTGAGTGACATAGTGTCCACGATCGCCACGTCCTCTTACACTTGGTGGTTGACTTTCCTCTGGAAAGTGTATACCCTCACTACGTTGTCGATATGTAACATACTGGTCATGGATATTTGGATAGAAATGTGAAGTTTTTCCTTCTTCCATGCTTAGTGTACTGAAGGTTGTTGGAAAAAAAAACCAAATGTTGAGGGAGAGGACATCATGGAAGTGTACTGATCGACTGCCGTTGTTGGATATTCATTCCGAACATTAGGTTGAATAGGAACATCCTCATATCTTGCTGGATCACCTTATTCTTCTATTGGAACATCACCAATGGAAGCTCTTTGAGCAGATATTGACAAATTTGGAAGCTCGGCCTGAAAAAGAATTGAATAACAAGTTAATGACTTTAAAATTTATTTTGGCGTGCGATGAAGAAATAAAATCAAACAATCATAGTAAACAATAAACTCATACCAACAAGTGATAGGATGCTTCTGCTTTGGTTTGTACCACATGCTCACAGTGGAATACCATTCAATATATCCAGGCTCGGTACCTACACCATTGTAAGAGGTCCTTAACAACCAAACTGTGTCGATTTTCCCAGATTGTAATTTGAGGAGCCAGATATGCAATCCAGTCTCGCTCATGCCTGCCCCTTAGATCGTGTGAATGAAGTCAAGCATCCGTGTTGTAAGGTTGAGGAATTTGTTACAACATCCCAAATTGACGCATCACACGATCTGGGTGATGCCACTCCACAACGAAGAAGCATATGAATGGACATCTGGATGTCTATATCTCATTGCCATTGAGATAGTATAATGACAATAGTTGGATCAGATGATTATATGGCTCCCAAATAATCTGCATGCCTATGTGTCAAAAAATGAATTAACTAGAAGATTGAAATATTATGAATATATGATATATGAATGAATAAAATATTACCTGGTTAGGCACATGTGTATCAAGTATGTGCCTATATTGTACTAGAACATGCGTAGGGGCTCTAATTACAGAATAGTTGTCATTCGATCTACAACAATCAGAAGTTAAATTTTAGCTATTAATATTTTCATAATGAACACAACAATAATGAGGTAAATATGCTTACCTTACTGCAAGTGATCTATCGCCTAAGTTATGCTCGTATCTATAGAGTCATCGAGGTGCTAGAAGAGAAAATCGATCCCATGTCCAAATTTCGACTTATTAGAGAAAGGGGGTTCGATCAGTAGAGGGGACGACTTTGCCTCCCCGGAAGAAAAAGAGCCCCGCTGGAGGGATGATTGATCCCGTTGATCATATAACTGGGAATGGTACACAGCTGTAAAAAAAAACCTCCCTTGGGACAGAAGAACGGGAAAGACGAATCCGATTCTGTTCTATCGATAAAGGAATTTTTTTCTACTACCTTTGATACGTGGGCGATCAAGTCAGATGCTTGCTTCCTTCTGTCGGCTCTGGGTCTCTTAGGAAATTCTCTTCCACTCCCGTAGGACAGTAGGCTATCTTCTTACCGAGCGGGACAAGGGCTGCAAGGGACCGCCTTATCTAGACCGACAACACAACAAACAAGGGCAACTCGAATGGAACTATAAGAATAAGAGTAAGATAACCTTTTCGCATTTAAACTTGACAGTCTTCACCATAAAGCATGGCTAGCTTTCCTAGACAAATGGAATAAGTTGATGATATAGTCCACCTTTCTTCTATTCATCCGCTTATATTAGTAGAAGAGTTGTAGCAATAAAAGTGGGTCTGCAATGTCTTTTCCATCTATAATTGCACCCTTGCATAGTTACCTATACAACCATGCAAGACATCCAACGCTTCAACTGTAAGTCCCGACAACATCAAAATACACCAAGAGAGGAAGATACATCAGGTGCTTGGATTTGTCGGGAAATACCAATCCTCTAATCAACGTGAGAATATATGCTCGAGCATATCATTGCAGGTCCTCTTTATTTGCATGGTCTGGTAGATGGGCGAAGTTGTTAAATTGATCAGCTAACCATGGTAGGCTTAGACAAACTCCCTTAAGAACAGCGTCATTCATGGTTACGCCTAAGAGAAGGGCACAAATTTGTTCCCAGTCATAATTTAGAGACCTGATCAATGGTCTTCCATCAATCTGAAGTCCAAATTGGATGGTTACATCTTGAAGTATAATTGTACACTTTCCATGCAACATGTGGAAAGTGTGTGTCTCCTGGCACCATCCTTCCACTAATGCCGTTATCAGATACAAGTCTAGTTGTATAAATTTTATACAAGAGATTCCGTAGAATCCGACAGCTCGTAGATAGTTCAATATACGAAGGTCTGGGTTCTCCTACCTACGAATAATAGCCTATCTTCGCTGACAATGCGTTGCATCGATATTCTCGTCTTCCCAAACATCCTCAGATCTATTGTTGCGCTGTAAGTACAAAACCGAGTCGTTGTATGGCCCTGTGGTAACATCCCCGTCCATCTGATCCCATAAGAAAAATATAAAATTTAGTAAAAATCAATGTGATTATAATCAACAAATATAATGTCCGTTAATAAGAACACACCCTTCATTGTATAAATATAATCAATAAATACAATGACAATTAATAAAGAATACACCCTCCATTGTATAAATACAATCAATAAATACAATGACAATTAATAAAAAATACACCCTTCATTGAATAAATATATTCATAAATACAATGACAATTAATATAGAATACACCCTTCATTGTATAAATACAATCAATAAATACAATCAATAAATCTGAACTTGTTGTTAAACTCGCCACATGTCGTAAGTAGAATTTGTGGTGTACTCCAATCCAACCATTGTTAGGTTTCTGACTGTAGATATAATGCCTTTGTGTCTATTTGAAATTAGACACATTCCCTCCCTTCTATGCACCACATGATCCCATAAATTCCTCAAAAACCAGCCTCATAAGTCAGCACTTTTCTCTGATACAATGACATATGCAACCAGATAAACGTGACCATTTGCACCTATTGAGGTAACTATTAACAATGTTCCTTCATACTTCCCATACAAATGGATTCCGTAAATTTGAAGTAGCGGTCTGCAATGATTGAAACCCTCGATAACAGGTCCAAACGACTAAAACACGCTACTGAACATTACAAGCCTTTCATCACAATCCACCTCATTTAGCCTCCAATGGACGACTGTACCGGGGTTTGTGATTTGCAAGATATTCATCCATTTGGGCAGAAAATTGTACGATTCGATCCAATCTCCGAATATCTTCGCAATTGCCTTTCTTCTTCCGTCCCACACTTTCCAGTAACTGACGGAATAACCATACTGTTTCAAGATGATATCTTGTAATGTTTTGATGTCAACTGACGGATTTGTTTTCACTATGCTACTTACCTTAGATGCAATTAGATCTGAGTCCAATTGATTGTGATCTTGACTCAGTCTTGCATAAACACAAGAATGTGGGCCATTGTACTGGGTGATTTCAAATTTATCGTGTTTTTTTACGAAAAACGGTGTGAAGTCTCCACGTGCACCCATTGCCATATCTTTTAAACCTGACATCCCATGTTGTTTTCTTCGACTCAATGACTTCAAAATTTTGATGTCGAATGATTGAATAGTTTTTTGCTGCATTTTTCAAATCCAATTTGGAATTGAATATCATCTCCTTAAGCAGTGAATCAGACCTCATATTACTGTCATCCCCCCTTGTTGAATTGGGTTCAATGGTCATCTCGTTCAGGTCTATCTCAGTAAATGTTTCGGAGACTTCATATATGCCATAAAATTGACCAATTAGTTCATCTAGATCAATATCATCATCGTCTATTTCAACTTCTTCGTCGTTTGTGGCAATAGTTAGATCACACTGCTCATCCTCCACAATATGGCTTTCCAACTGAACAGTATTTTCAACTTCTTCTCTCGTTGATGTTGGACTTGGGATACTGGGTTGGGATATATATACTTCAGCTTTATTTGGAGGGTATGAAGCGTTACTCATCGTGAACCGTACATCAGTCTCACCTTGTAATGAGATGGGGATATAAAAAGTAGATCCCACTATATAACTACCATATCTAAATATTACTTCTACCCCATCATCTCTATTTATGGATAATGCATCACATAATCCGTCGATTAATGTGTTGAAGTTAACTTGACGATGCATGTTTATAAGAAGAGATGGTTGCCTATCATATTCTATCCCGTTTGGTCCATTAACAACGTTTCCGTGCATATAACATAAAAATTCCACAACGTCCATCGTAGTTTGACAGATGCAATATGATATTTATCATAATATTTGTAAGTATATAGTAGGCCAACAATATTAATGTGTTATTACTATTTTTTTAATATGTACAAATAAAGGATTTTTTTTAATAAACAAACAAAATATTAAGACATGTATCATCATTTGACCATAAATCAATGATAAATATTATTTTATATTGACATAAATCTTTGTTCTTTAATTATCAGAAAATTTACAACACAATATTACTAACAATAACATTAACATTCAATATTCAATAATGATCACATCATTCCAAATAATGGGTAAATAACTATATACATACATTTTAAATGACTTGATTGGTAAATAACTATATACATACATTTTAAATGACTTGATTGTAGAGTTTTCTCAGAAACACTGTACAAAAAAAAAAGTAATACGAAATTATGGATATTTTTTTACTATGTAATATTTTTTTACTAAAATAATAGACATTGGGAACATATTAATAATTTTACATTATTAGGAACATATTATATTATTTATTTAATGACTTTTTTATATGTTTCTAAACTCTTAACTCTTAGCTTTTTTTTTATATGGATATTTTTTATATGTAATATTTTTTAAAAATAATATCACTATTATTTTCTTCATATATTTTTAATTTTACATTAAAAACAACTAATAAATTTTAAAATTTTGGCAAAATGAAAAAATATTTAGATATAAATTTTACATTTAAAAAGATTTAATTTTTTTCCATCAAGAACATATTTAAATACCTATTTTTAGAATTCATTAAAATTTTCTTTCAACCTATTTTTAGATTTATTTCTTTATCCATTAAGAACGTTAATTTTTTTTATTAATGATTTTTTTATATGTTTAAACATAAATAATTTGAGACTATGATGTAATATTTAAAAAATCTAAATACCAACCAAATACTAATAAAAAAAGGAACAACAGAGAATATATCGACTTATTAAACATATCAAAATACTTACAGATATTGTACACTATAAAAAATATATATCAATTTATTAAAAGAAAAATATTGTACACTACCAAAAGAAACTTTGCACCTTACCAAATATTCCAACTTACTAGAAAAACTTTGAATAATATCCACGGTAAACAAAATAAACATTAAAAAAATTAGTAAAAATTATCAAAAACTTAATTCAAAGTTAAATAACAAAAATATATCAACTTACCAACTAAAATACTACATTGAAACTAATGAAGGTAGAAAATGATCGGTATTTGAAAATAAATGAAGAATATGGAAGAAATGAAGGAAATTTTGTTTTGGGTGAAGATGAAATGAGGGCTTCAGTGATGAAGGGGAAGATGAAATGAAGGTTTCGGTGAAGGAGAAATGAAATCGGTGAAGGAGAATGAAATATGTGAAGGAGAAGATGAAATCGGTAAAGGAAGATAAATTTGTGAATGAGAAGATGAAAACGATGGAATGCAGGTAAAATGTGGGATTTTTTATGCTAAAACGAGGGGGGGGGGGGACGCCAAATTTGGTGGTCAGAATGCGTCTGTTTATTCTGCACGCACGCGGTAGAGTGAGTCAAATAATAAGTGCGGCGTACGAGGCTAATAATAAGTGATCATTTAGATAATACTAAACGATCATTTAGGTTTTGTTAAGCAATCGTTTAGAGAATATTAAGCGATCGTTTAGCTAATTGTTCCGCGATCGTTTCGATATCTATTATGCGATCGTTTGGCTAATAATAAGCGATCGTTTAGATAATACTAAGCAATCGTTTAGATATCTATTACACGATCATATACTAATTTATAAAGTGATCGCTTAGGTTTTGTTATTCGATCGTTTAGATAATACTAAGCGATCGCTTAGGTTTTGTTAAACGATCGTTTAGATAATACTTTTGCGATCGTTTAACTAATACTAAGCGATTGTTTAGATATCCATTACGCTATTAAGCGATCGTGTACTAATTTATAAAGCGATCGTTTGGCTAATATTAAGCGATCGCTTAGGTTTTGTTAAACGATCGTTTAACTAATACTAAGCGATCGTTTAGATATCGATTATGCGATCGTGTACTAATTTATAAAGCGGTCGTTTGGCTAATACTAAACGATCACTTAGGTTTTGTTAAGCGATTATTTAGATAATACTAAGCGATCGTTTACCTAACTGTTACGCGATCGTTTAGTTTTCGTTTAGATAAATTTGTGCTGAATTTGTAGAATACAATTGGTGTTGTACATTTAATTAAGCAAATAAATAACTAAACGATCGTTTAGATAAATTTATGCTAAAATTACATATTGTACACGATCGTTTAGTAATTTATACACGATCACATAGTAATTTATTAAACGATTACTAAACGATCGTGTTCAACAGACCCATTAATGCGGCGTACGGGAAAAAAATAATAAAAAATTCTCGAATGACCAGTTTATTTATTTATTTTTAAATGTGGCGTATGGGGCTAAAAAAAATAATAAAATATTTTCGAATGCGCCTCTTCAAGAGGCGCATTCGGATGGGGACAAAAAAAACTACCCCTTTTCCCTAAATAAGTTGGAAACCACCCACTTTCCCCAATTAACTTTCAAAACCACCCTTATATAAATAACCCTTCTTTTTCTTTTCAAAGTTCATTTTGAAATTATATTCAAATATTTTCAATTACATGTAATCAAAATATGCATATATTTAATTTTTTTTTAGTACAATTACTCTAGAGAAGGAGTAGTCAATTTCGGACATAGGTAAAAAGAGAGAGTGACAATTTTGAAACGTCTTGAGCATATACTGATGTCATCAACTACATTCTTAATCTCGTTGCCTCCTAATAATCATATTCAATCATAAAAGAAAAGGGATAGGGGTAGGAATGTACATGAGATAATGAAGGCCCTCAATGATAGCTTGGGCTTCAACATCTTGATCAATCACTCCTAAGAAAACTTTCGAAATCCGGCATAGTTTGGAGATCCAAGGGAGTCAGACACCACCCACCCCCACTCGATCGCAATGCTTCTCAGAGTTCTAAGAAGTATCAACGTTCATCTTCCATTGATTCATCTAACTCTCCAACTGATCATCGTTCGCACAACCAAGAACCTCATTAGATATGTCGTCAAGATATAGTTTTAACTTACTGAAAAATTGCTCCAACGACTCTTTGCTCCGGATGATATGTATGGAATTACGGTATCTCCAAAGGCAATAAGAGGATAGTAATGGCTTTGACACAATCTGCTTCCCTGAGCTTTTCAACAATACACCCCAAAGCTCTAAAGGGGATAGATCGTTCATGCACACAGAAAACAAGGACCGCAAGTTAGGAAGAAGACGAACCAGATGACCTTGGAAAATTTACATGTCCACAAAACATGAGAAGAAGACTCCAAATCTTTCTTGCAAAACAAACATGACAGATTAGTATTGATCCCTTTTTAATGATATTAAAATTGATCAGGATGATATCATGGAGAATCCTCCAATCATAATGCTTAGGTTAACCCCAACAAAAAGGGAAAATAAGAAAAAGAGATATAATCTTTACCCCTAAACAATTCAAGATTATTTATCGTAGGGGCGCAAGTAAAAACCTAAAAACAGAAAAACCCGCTCAAACCAATTGAAACCGCTTGTCGGGTTTGGGTTGAAATCGATCGGTGTGGTGTTTTCGGGTTGAAAATATATAAAATTGAAAATTTTCAATCGGGTTCGGGTTAGGAAAAAAAAACTAACAAACTGAACTGGCGATATATTAAATTCAATAATAATTAATGAATGTTTCAAAAAGCATCTCCATCCGAATGTTTAGTAGGTGCGCCTGTATACTCGTGGTGGTGGGTTGAAGACCGGTGGAATGTTGGATTTTTATTAAAATAAAAAAATCGAGCCAAGTCGAACGGTTTACACTCCAATTTTTCGTTTCACTTTCATTAGTAGCAACTCAGACTAAAATAAGCGTTGCAATATTAACTTTAAATTTTAAAAAATATTCATTTGAAAGATCCACAAGCAAAGAAAGTATTCTCACATATGTTTCATGAATTATAAAACATACCTATGATACAATTGGAGATATGTATGTATGTATAAAATTGTTCTGAAGTATAAGTGTGTTAATTTTTAGGTTAAAAATCATCATTGTCACTAAACTTTTATGAAAACAACATTTAAGTCCTTAAACTTTAACTTGTAACAATGTAGTCCTCATACTTTTAAATTTGTAACAATGTAGTCCCAAAGCTTTAATAAGTATCAATATAATCCTTGTACTTTACACTTTGGTAGCAATTTAGTTTATGACATGAAAATACTATTATGATTTGTTGAAATTTCTTATGCTAAATTGGTTAATGGTTAAATTTATTTATAAATTATAAAGTTTAATTTGTAACCTAAGCAAAATCGGTGATTTAGTTCAATAAATTTTCTTATGATAGAGAATAAACTATTACCAATTTGAATGCATGGAGACTAAATTGTTACAAGTAGGGTTGACAACGAGGTCGAGATAGGAATTCCCCGTTTTTCAGGTTGGGGACCTTTTTTTAATTTTTTTTTTTTAAAATTTTCTTTGGTTTGGACTTAGACACTTTAGTTGCTTAGATTCGACTAAATTAAAAACTAGGCTAAATGTAAAAAAATTAAAATATCTAATATATTTTTATGTATAATATATAATACATTATCTAATTGGGGTGGGGTTGGGATCCTAAAAAGCTCCCCAGTTTGACCCATCCCCAATCAAATCCCGATCGGGGCCCAGGGACCCGACCTTGCGAGAAATTTTGCCAACCCTATATTTAAAATATAACACAAAATTTATACTATTTAAAATGGGCTATGAGAGAGAAACATTTGATTTCCCCTTTTGTCTCTTTTAGTTGATGATAACAGGATACCTTATATAATTTGATATTTAAATCATTAAAAAAATCTCATTTTATCTATAATATTTACATAGGATTAATAATGAGAAAATAAATTTAAGAAAAATCACATTTTATCTTTAGTGACATTTACTTCTTAAATAAAGGGATTAAAAAAAACCATCTTTTGTCCTCTAATCTCTTATTCATGATTCTTTTTTTTTAAAATTTTTTACATTGCATTTATCTCTAATATCTATTCAAAGTTAAATAAAGTAAAAGAAAATCACATTTTATCCTACAATCACTTATTTGTGATTTCTTTCTTTATTTAATCTCTAATAATCTCTACTTCGCATTAAATAAATATTTTTTTAAAAATAAAATCAAATTATGATTTGAGATCTAAATTTCAACCTCTCATTTTCTATACGGTATCTCCTCTCTCTCTTTTCTTTTTTTTTTTCTTTTTTTTTTTAGTAACTTTTAAATTTTGTTAATAGCAACATATTTACCAATGTTTTCTTCTTCTTTAAGAAATTTAATTTCTCCGTTTCAATTATCTCTTCTATCTTCTATAGGAAGATATCACCTTTCTCTTTTTGCTGCATGTCCTATTTTTTGAAAATTTTCACTTTTCAATTTTGTAAAAGACATATAGAGTGATTTAATGTAAATTTTTTTTTAATATGTTTTTGCAGTTTTTTCTATGTGATTCACCAAATGATCCTTACATATTGAAAAAAAATGTGGAGAAAATATCTTACTTTTGAGGTTCAAGAAATTTCTCAAAGTTCAAGTAATTTAGAGGCCAATAAAATGATAGAGAAGAGAATGATTTTTTTAAATGCTTTTGTAGTTTTTTTACGTTTTAATTTTTGAAAATATATACTAGTGAGTTTACGAGTTTATAATATTTTTTTACTATTTTTTACATTTTTTTGTTATTTTTTCTGTTTTCAATTTTGTTGTAAGTACACAACAATTTAAAAAAAAAAATGAAATAATGTTTAAAATCAAAGAAGAAGATCGTTGTAATTAAGTTTTTAAAGTTTTTATTTGCATAAAAAAATTTATATTTTTAAAATTAATATTTGAAAAAAATTGAAATTAGGAGAATAATCCAGTCATATTTTTTTCAACGAAGAATAATCCTTATGAAATTTTATACAAATACAAAAAAAATATTTTAATTAAAGTTTGAAATCAAAATGACAATCATATCATCTAAATATTTTTTTTTAAAAAAAAACGTATTTGGCTTAGTTCAAAATTTAGAATTAGAGGCTATTCAAATTCTAAATTATCAAATAATTTTTTTTTATTAAATAAGAACAATTGTCATGATATTTTTTTTAAAAAAATAAAAAATAAAAATAGAAAAATTAATTAATAGATAACTATCACGAAATTGAAGAAAAAATAGTATATAATTAAGAAGATAATCAAATAATTCAAATTCAAATATAAAATCTTTTTTTAACGAAGTGACCACAAATTTTAAGAAAATAATAATAATACTTTTATTCATTTTGTAGTCCAAAATTAAGAAGATAATCAAATGATCCTGATTAAAATAAAAAGATTTTTTTCCAGGATGATAATTATCAGAATTAAAAAAAAAATAGAACAAAATATTTTAGTTTATATATTCTTTTATACATGCTTAATTTATATATTCTTTTATAATACATTTTATACTCAATGAAAACAACTATTATTTTTCCTCATCCAACTTCCAAAATTTTTATAAATGTTCTTTCATGACTAATTTTATAAAATAAATTCCTGTTATTCATAAATTAAAGTTTATTGTTAAAATTTTATAATTAAGTTTTGTTTTTATACTTGATGTAACACATGTAAGGCACGTAGTATCAAACTATTTATTTGTATCTATACTATCTAAATGGGCTATGGAGGAGAAACATTTGATTTCTCATTTTGCCCCTTTTAGTTGATGATCATTAGGATATCTTACTAATTTCACTCATTCAAAAAATCTAATTTTATCTCTAATATCTATTGCACATTGAATAAAGAAAAAAGAAATTTTTTAAAATTAAATTTTATCCTCTAACCTCTTATTTTATCTCTAATATCTAAAGTTAAAAATAAAAGTAATTTTTTATAAAAAAAATCACATTTTATTACTAATAAACTTTATTTCACATTAAATAAAGCAATTAAAAAAATAAAATCAAATTATGATTAGATATCTAAATTCTCTATAAGTAGCTAATTTCAACCTCTCATTTTCCATTAGATATCTCTTTTCTCCTTTTTTTTTTTTTTTTCTTTTTTTAATTTTGTTACTACTTCTTTGCTTTCTTTCTTTATTTATTTCTTTCTTTTTTTTTTTTTATAGAAATTTTGTTGTAAGTATTTTTTTTTAATTTCGTTAATAGCAACATCTTTCTCAATGTTTCTTTTCCTTTTTTAAGAAGTTTAATTTCTCTGTTAAGATATCACATCTATCTCTCTCTTGATTAATGTATGTGTCATGACCCTCTCCCTGATTTCAACTTTTACCTAAGAGAAGGCGTGATGTCAACAGGTGCTACTCTTTCATGACAACTGTTGACACTACTTTACTAGTTTCCTTTTTGACAATATTTACTACTACAGCGAAAAATCTTAATGGAACAAATGGATACACATGCTTTGTTTAGGAAACAAGTTTATAAATTTAAATTACATTTACTAACGTAGCCCCACCCCGACTACAAAACTCTTTTAGTACTATTTCTAAACTTGTAGCAGACCTTGACCAACTTTGCAACCTGGACTCTTCTGCTACTTGCGTGGAAAACACAGAAAACAAACCATGAGCTTCACAAAGCTCAGTGAGTGAAATCATAAATATAAGTCTCTTTCAACTTATAAACATTATATCATGAGGTTATAATGCAAACCTCCATCATTGAATGAAACTTTTCACAAACCTACCTACACACATGATAGATGGTTAACATTTCACTTCTATAAACATTCATTAACCTATGTGCACATAGTTCTCCCTTTCATGGACTCAAAAGCTAGGCCCGTCGACCCTCTGACCATCCCATTCAAGGTTTTCCTTTCCCACAGGCCCAGGAACTAGACTTCTCGGTCCCCTAACCATCATGTGAGAATTTAATTCGGGCTCAGGTGCTAGGTCCATAGACCCCCTGATCATCCCAACCTCATATTCATCTCATAACATAAGCATTCATTCATAAACCATAACATATTAATTCAAAATATGCTTAAAAGAGTAAAAGAAGAAACAACTCACAGTGACCCGCTGAGATTTCTTTTTCCTCCTAGTTCACCTAGTTCACCCAGTTTCCCTTACTTTTCTGCTGAACCCTATTTCAGATTTAACTTCAAGCTTAGATTACTCACTCTTCTGGGCCTTATCTCAAGACATTTTCTTCTACAAAAATGTGTGAAAATGTCTTAACTAGTTTACCTTAGATTTTCGCCTTGAGATTTCTTGACGATAGTTCGGAGTCTCAAGTTCACTCCACCTGGCCCGACTGTCTCTCTACTAGTGAGCACCTCTCGGTTTTCCTTGGATTTGACAGCCTTAGAATTAGAATTCCATCATGACAGCCCGCATACCAAAACTACATTCAATTTAAAAGCTTTTGATTCAAAAAATCACCTGATTTGCACGAGTAGTTTGGAGTAACTTCTCGTTTGAACTTAGCCTAAGTGTCTGTTCATACACTCTGCTCCCTTCAACGCCTCTGTTTTGACTTTCGTTCGATCAACACCTCTTTTCCTCCGTTCAACGCACAAATATCTCTCATTTCCTCATTTTCTTAGTGATCTTTACAATTTAAATGGTTTGTGAGTTGAAGTGAAGCGTTCTACCCTTTTTATAGGCATCTTACCCTCTACCCTTATTTGACACCTCCTCCTTTGAACATATCCAGACGTTTTCCTCTTAATCTGCCAACGCCCAAACTCATCCACCTCCTTTTTGATGTGTCTCCTTCATGCATAAGACTCCCTTGGCATGAATATTTATTCGTCCAGCTTCTACTAACTCAATCTCAGAATTCTTTCGGTATAGCCATTTGTCTAGATGAACTCATCAGTCTTGCGTAATGCATGCCTCGGCACTTCTCCATTGCTTAGTTCTTGCTTCTATCGCTTAGCTCCAACGCCCCATTGTGTAGCTCAATCGTTTAGTAAACGATCTCGTTCTCAACAATCTCGTGTATAGCCCATCGCCTAGCTGTTATATCTATCGTTTACCTCCATCACTTAGTACCGACACCTTATCGTCTAATGCATCTACTCATCGCTTAGTGTCATCGTCCAACGCCCGCATCTATCGTGTAACGCCTATCACTTAGTATTATGCCTATCATGTAGCGCGTCCGCCCATCGTGTAGCGCCATCGTGTAGCCTATCACCCAACACCACTCATCTAGTGCTATCGTCTAGCACTATCGTCCAGCTTCTACGCTTATCGTCTAGTGCATGTACTTATCGTGTAACTCTATCGTTTAGCACTACCCGAAACTACACGATCGTCTAACGCATTGCTGAGCTCCGCGTAATTTCTATGCGATCACCTACCTCATCGTGTAGTGCAACTTATTTACTACACGATCGCCTACCTGCTGCTTATTTACTACATGATCGCCTACCTCGCCACTTATTTACTACACGATTGCCTATCGCCGCTTAGCGCTCAACATCTCGCTCTATCCGCTCTCGCTCATGCATGCTCAACGCATGGGCGACTTTAGGCAACACCTCGGCCAATCATGCGCTCAACTTCAAAAATTCACACATGATTGCCCTCGGCTTCATATTATACTTAGTTTTATTTCATGCGTTAACACCAAATGCCTGGTTTCTTTTAACTTTACACTTAGCCAAATTTTTATTAGTTCAATTCTAAACTTCTTAAAGAAAATTTATTCAACACTTAGAATTTCTTTCTTTTTAACATAGGGTTTCATACCTAGTCAGATTCTCCTAATTATTAGCTTAAACAAAGAAATAAGAATTTAGGTTTAACAGTATGTCGTCTTTATCAATTTTATAAAAACATATAGAGTGATTTAATGTAACTTGTTTTTATATGCTTTAGTTTTTTCTATACCCACAACAGATTCACCTACTAATCCCTCACATATTGAATAAGGTGAAGAAAAGACCTTGCTTTTGAGGTTCAAGAAAATTTTCAAAGTTCAAGCAATTTAACCGCAGGCAAAGTGGCAGAGAAGGAAGTGATTGTTTTAATACTTTTTGCTAGTTTTTTGGCCCTTAATCTCAAATTAATTAATTATTAATGTTTTGATGATAACAAACTTGAATTAATTTGTTAATAATTTAAGTTTTTTGAAGGGTTTATCGTTAGACTTGGAACAACAATTCCATCGCAATATGAATCACTCAAATCGGAGTTTAAGCGAAGAAGTTATGACCGAAACAAGCTTAATAGAAATATCCCGAGTTGATGAAATGGTAGAAGTTATGACCGAAACAAGCTTAATAGAAATATCCCGAGTTGATGAAATGGTAGAATTTTTCTCATCAAAGTGGATCAATTAAAAGGTGCCATTTAGAGCAATTAAAGAGTAACATATGGTGGGCTTTTAATTTTTGCATTGATTTAAAAAAGAAAATAAATTTAATATTATTTTATGTTTGTGTCTAACGGCTAGTTTTGGACACATGGTGCATTCGTTCTTTTTGTTGAATTTTAAAAGAAATGATTTTGAAAGATATATATTATTATATTATTTTTCCACTTGTGTATAACAACTAGTTGTTTTTAAAAAAAGAAAAATCTTTACCATTGATAGATTTTCCTTTTACCAATATCTAATGGTCTAAATTGAATGTGATTTTCACTAACTTTTCTCTCTTTTTAAACTCACCTTCTTCTCTAAAATTTACCCAACAAATTTTATAATTTTCAATCCTATCCAAAAACACAAAACTTCCATTGTTACTCTCCCCAAGTTCCATTTTTTTTCATCTTATTCCTTATAGAGATTTATGTATTGTGAGGATTGATTTGTTCTGAACTCAAATTTGTAAATACACTCTTTTAGAGAGTTTCTCAAGCATATTATTTAATTTTTCCATACATTGTGTAAAGGTTGCTCTTGATCTTGAAAAAGAGCAATTGTAACAGTTTGATCATATCCCGTGGAAAGGATTGAGTTTGTTCTTGAACTTGTAAAAAAAATGATGTACCGGTTGGGCTCTAATCCTGTTGGAGTTGATGCCCTAAATCTCGTGGATCTTGTAATTTGTAATTGTATTGTACAATATAATAAAATAAGGGGTATTTTATTTGACATGTAGTTGCATTAACAAAAAAAAATCAATAAACTAAGATCCAGGATTATCTTTTGTAACTTAAATATGCATGTAGAGACATGTAGCTAGATCATGTTTAAGTGATAACCTAAACGGTCTGTAGTAGATAGATAAGGTTGGGTACCTTATCTTGGTGACACTACGAATACAACATGCTATGTAGTTGTTACAATTGTTATAAAGTGCTACAAAGGATATGATCCTGACCATTCATATGGAAACATATGAGCCGAGGTATTCTATACAAAGAGTTTAAGACCAGACATGAAATGAATAATCTCTCTATATAACACCATTGATAGATGAGACTTACATTTCACCAGAATGACTACAGGTGACCTGACCTGAAATACTGAGTGAGTTGTGAACTTCTTGCCTATGAATGTGGTCATTTGATTTGCATGGTTGAGAGTAGCCTATTTCATTGACTTAATATGCCTATCATTTTGGGGATTCGTTTGAGTGGGGACTTGGGAATACAGCTACAAAAAAAAGGAATTCACTCCTTCTCTATAGTTAAAGAAAGTAGAGACATTGCTCCTTAACAACTGATTTCGAGGCTTGAACAATGTGGCGTCACATCCTCTCCTGGCCCGAGAATGGTTCGATTATAATTGGACTATAACTTATTATTCATTAGAAGAATTCGTGGTACTTAAGGAGTTAGATATAACTACAGGGAAAAAATTGTAATTTTGGTCTAGCTGTACTTATGAGTAATTTGTGAAGGGTCAATGCACTGCCAATTGATTATATCCAATGGACATAGAAATATATCTATAGTGTGAAGAGTGCAGCAGTCTTTAGTGGAATGACCGACAATTAATGAAAGTTGATTAGTTTAATTAAAGAGTTTAATTGATTAATAAAGTACCTCTGGAGCTTCAATTTTGTAAGTCTATAAGGTTTCCTCATTAGCTCAATTGGAATTGATGAGAATCAAATTAATTTTGAATGAATTTGAATTGTTCTAATTAATAAAGGGAATTAATTATATAAGATATAATTAATATAAAATTATATAAGATAGAATATAATGTATATGATACATTATAATATTAAGTTTCATTTGAGAGAAAAATAAATATTTGAATATGATTCAAATATTAATACGAATTTGATTCATAGGTTAACGAGAGAATAATAAATTATTTCTCCTCATTTAACACGTGAAAGATGACAGGTTAAGTTTTTTTTTCATCTTATATAACACCAAAATGTGAAGAATTTTTGGTAAGAGTGGTTGTTGTGATTTTGCTCTAAAAAATCAAGAAATTCTTCCCTTTCTAAAATTATTCTTGAAGCTCACAAACTTTCAATGGTTCTCTACCCTTCGAGAATACCGAGGTCTCCACGTGGTGATGTCCAGTTGATTAAAAAAATTTTCCTGTGTTTTTGGGCATTTGTGATTGAATAGCTCGTTGTTCGAGAATTTGATGAGGAATTGTGAAGAGATTAGTCTTCAATGGTATGTGATTTTCGGATCACTATTTTCTTTTTAATTTCTGTACAAAAGTATGCTTATTTTGTCATGTAAATATTATTTCTGTCATCTAAGTCTTTGTGTATGATCTATAAAATTAGAATTAGGAATGAATCATTTTCGCTGTGGGTACTCACGTATCCTTTCATTTGGTATCAAAGCAAGTGTTTCTGTCTGAATTTTAATTTTCAAACGAAATACATGATGGTGGGATTTTGATTCCGCATAGATGTATGTTGAATGTGGTTTTCTTGTTTGGATGTTTTTTTAGAATTTCTGTCGTTCAATTTTGAGTCGATATGTAAAGAGTCGGTTGTTTTGGCATATTTGTTTGCTATCTAGTCTGTATTTGATGTCCATGTCGATTGTCATCAAGTTTCAGCTCTAGTTTGGTGGAAAACGGAGTAAGAATGGAGAATTACAAATGTACAGGCGAAGAATTACAAACATTTTGCCTTAAAGCATCAAGCTTCAGCATTGCAATGTTGGCTTAACGCTATAAGGTAGAAGTCTTAGCGTTGCAACGCTGCACGGAGCGTCGCGACACTGTGAGCAACATAACGATAAGCATTGAAAAGATGCCAGCATCGCAATGCTGGCGAAGAACGTTACAATGCTCCGGATTTGAAGAGGTGTGCATGTTTCAACTTCCAGTCCGACAATTTAGCTCCCTGGCGATTCGATTCAAGTGCTTTCTTCAGTTTTTTTTTGGTAATAATTTAGTTTTTAATTGTTTCTAGTTTAGTTAAATTAATATAATAGTTATATTAGTTTAATTAAAGGTTTATGAAGTCAATCCCGATCTAAATTGATGCTTTTATTTATGCATTTGATGTATGATTATTTTATTTTGATATATGTCATAATGTATTCATATTAAAAAATCCCACTATAGGATATGCGTATGTTGGTGCATCATATTTTTAATATAAATATTATATTATAAGATTGTATGATAAATTAAGCATGTTCATGTATCATTTATATTATAATTGTCACAATATATATATATATATATCATTACTTTTATATATAAACAATTATGTATGTAATGTTATAAAAAAGGAATTGCATGCTTGCATAGGCTCAATCATTTTAAATAGTTTAAAATTGATTTCATATTAGACTTATTTTTAATAATTTTTTAATACAATTAGAAAGAACTAATATAAATAAGTTGTATGGTTTTAGCAATTTCATAATGACGAGCGCTATTCTAAACCTGCTTTCCTCTGATAAGTTAAACGACGATAACTATACGAATTGAAAAAATACTATTAACATTGTACTCATTATTTTTGACCTGCGATTTGTCCTGGTTGAGGAGTGTTCTCAAGTCTCAACTGCTAATGTAGTCTGAAATATTTGGGAGGCATATGAGCGATGGGTCAGGGCGAATGAAAATGTCTGAGTGTATATCTTGGCCAGTTTGTCTGAAATTTTGGCCAAAAAGTATGAGCCCATGCTCATGAGATCATATAGTCTTTAAGGGGAATGTTTGGACAACAATCCTCACAACTCAAGCATGATATTCTCAAGTATATCTTCAATGCCCTAAATGAAAGAAGGGATATCAGTTCGTGAACATGATGATCCACTTCAATGTGGCAGAGATGAACGGGTTTGTCATTGATGAGGCCAGTCAAGTTAGCTTCATCTTGAAAACTTTATCTAAAAGTTTCCTACAGTTTCGTAGCAACGCTGTTATGAATAAGCTTAACTATGACCTGACCACTCTGCTCAATGAGCTGTAGACATACCAATCCTTGATGAAAGTCAAGGAACAGAAGAGTGAGGTAAATGTTGCCTCGTTCTCCAAAAAGTTCTACAAAGGTTTAACCTTTGGAACAAAGTTTGCACATTCTTCCTCTGGCATCAAAAAGTGGAAAAAGAAGAAGGAAAGTCAGGGGAAAGTTAACCCCATTGCTGCCCAAAAGGGCAAGAAAACCAAGGTTATAAAGGGAATCAGTTTCCATTGCAACCAGAAGGGACATTGAGAGAGGAATTGTCCTAAATATTTGGCAGAAAAGAAGAAGGCTAAACAAGGTAAATGTGATTTACTAGCATTAGAAACTTGTTTAGTGGAGAATGATAATTCTGCCTGGATAATCGATTCAGGCGCCACTAACCATGTTTGTTTTTCATTTCAAAAAATTAGTTCCTGACAGCAACTGAAGATTGGTGAGATGACGATACAAGTAGGAGCTAGGCATGTTATCTCAACTGTGATAGTGGGAGCACTCCAACTTTGTATACAAAAATCTTACCTTTTATTAAAAAATGTTTATGTAGTTCCTAATTTAAAAAGAACTTGATTTCTGTAAAATACTTATTGGAACAATCATACACTTTGAATTTTTGAATAAAGTGTTTATTTACAAAAATGGTGTTGAAATTTGTTCTGTAAAGTTAGAGAGTAATCTTTATATGCTAAGGCCATTAGCATCAAAGACTCTTCTTAATGCTGAATTTTTTAGAAATGTCATAACTCAAAACAAGAGATAATAAGTTTTTCCTATAGAAAATGCATAACTTTGGCACCTAAGATTAGGTCACATAAATCTCAATAGAATTGAGAGGTTGGTTAAGAATGAACTTCGAAGTGAGTTAAAAGAAAATTCTCTACCAATATATAAGTCATGCCTTGAAGGCAAAATGACTAAGAGACCTTTTATTAGAAAAGGTCACAAAGCCAAAAAACTCTTAGAACTTGTACATTCAGACATCTGTGGTCCTATGAATGTTAAGGTAAGAGGAGGCTTTGAATATTTCATCAACTTTACAGATGATTATTCAAGGTATGGATATATTTATTAAATGCAACAAAATTTTGAAGCATTTGAAAAGTTCAAAGAGTACAAGGCTGAAGTTGAAAATACACTAAGTAAAACAATAAGACACTTTGATCTGATCGAGGTGGAGAGTATATGGATTTAAAATTTTAGGACTATTTCATGGAATATGGAATTGTATCCCAACTCTCGTCACCTAGTACACTTCAGCAGAATGATGTATTAGAAAGAAGAAATCAAATCTTGTTGGATATAGTTCGGTCTATAATGAGTTACGTTCCCTTATCAAACTCGTTTTGGAGATATATAGTACAGAAAACAACCTATATTTTGAATTGTGTTCTATCCAAGAGTGTTTCAGAAACACTTTTGGAATTATGGAATGATAATAAAGGTAGTTTACGCTATTTTAGAATATGGGATTGTCCAACATATGTGCTTGAGGTTAATCTTAAGAAATTGGAACCTCGTTCAAAATTATGCCTATTTGTTGGCTATCCTAAAAGAACGAGAGGTGCTTACTTCTATGATTCTAAAGATAATAAAGTGTTTGTATCGACAAACGCTATTTTTTTTTAAAAGAGGACAATATTGAATGAGCTTTCCAATGAAATTGAGCCTTCAACAAGAGTTTTTGAAGACCCAAGTACATCAACAAGAGTTGTTGATGTCAGTTCATCTAGTAGATCACATCCACCTCAACTGTTGGGGGAACCTCGACATAGTTTGAGGTTTTCAGATCCGTTTATTCGTTATATGGGTTTAACAGAAGCCTTAACCATCATATCTGATGACGATGTTGATGATCCATTGTTATATAAAAAAAGCAATAGAGGATGTAGACAAAGGTGAATGGATCAAAGCTATGAATCTCGAAATGGAGTCTATGTACTTTAGTTCAGTCTGAGATCTTGTAGGTCACCCTGATGAGGTAAAATCTATAGGATGCAAATGGATTTATAAGAGGAAAATGGGCGCAGATGGGAAGGTGCAAACCTTTAAGGCTAGAATAGTGGCAAAGGATTATACCCAGGTTGAAGGAATTGACTATGATGAGACTTTCTCACCTGTTGCAATGTTAAAGTCTATCCAGATACTTCTGTCCATTGCCGCATATTATGACTATGAGATTTGACAAATGGATGTCAAGACTGCCTTTATGAATGACAATCTTGAGAAGACCATCTTTATACAACAACAAGAGGGATTCATAATCCAAAGTCAAGAACAAAAGGTTTGCAAGTTTAATTAGTCCATTTATGGATTAAAACAAGCTTTTCGATCTTGGAATATAAGATTTGATTCTGTGATCAAATCTTATGGTTTTGACTAATACGTTGATGAACCTTGTGTTTACAAGAAAATCATCAACAGTTCAGTAGTTTTCTTAGGGTTATATGTGACAATATCCTACTCATTGGGAATAATGTAGAACTACTGATTAACATCAAACAGTGGCTAGTGGCCCAATTCCAAATGAAAGATTTAGGAGAGGTGCAGTTTATTTTGGGCATACAGATCTTTAGAGATCTTAAGAATAAATCATTAGCCTTGTCTCAGGCTTCATACATCGACAAGATGCTTGTCAAGTACTTAATAAAAAAACTACAAGAGAGGCTTGCTACCTTTCAAGCATGAAGTAGTCTTGTCTAAGGAACAGTGTCCTAAGACATCTCAAGAAGTCGAGAAGATGAGACGAATTCCCTATGCATCAGCTGTTGGCAGCTTGATATATGCGATGTTATGTACTATACTTGATATCTACTATGTAATGGGGATAGTCAGTAGATATCAGTTTAATCTAGAATTAGATCATTGGATAGTCGTTAAAACTATCCTTAAGTATCTTAAGAGAACGAGGGACTACAGGATACACTAACTCTGATTTTCAGACTGATAGGGATTCTAGAAAATCCATCTCAAGATCAACATTTACTCTTAATGGAGGAGTTGTAGTCCGACGAAGCACCAAGCAGGGGTACATTGCTTTTGTTGGGTTTTATGCCCTATAACTCGTAGATAGTAAATGTTATTAATTGACTGTCATCAATAAAGAGTTATAGATGTTAATTCAATAAATGTTATTGTTTGTGTTGTTTATTTATAGTTGTCTTAATAATCCTAAATCAAATAAACTAACATCTAAAGATGCCTTATGAGTCTTGAATTGCATATGGAGATATACAGGGATCAATGTTCAAGATATACCTGAAGGGTCTATAGTATAGGGATAAGATTGAGTACCTTATCCTGGTAACACTATGGATATGACTCACTTTGTATTTGATATAAATGCAATGATCCAACACGTTCGTGTAGTTGACATGCGAGTAGGGTTATCCTATGTAATGAATTTGCATAAGACTAGACTGTGAAATAGTAACCACTAGATGTAACACCGTTAACTAGTTAGGTTCTTATTTCAATAGGATGACCTAGGCAACTTAGTCTTAATCCTAAGTATATTATGAACTCCTATTCATGAGGGATTGTTCTTTGATTTGTATGGGTAAGGGTGGTCAGTTCGCCGACCCAATATGTCTACCATTTTGGGGACAAGACCGAGTAGGGAACTGGGAACATAATAATACAAGATGAAATTCCCTCATTCCCGCCTTAAGGGTAAGTAGATGGGTGCTTCTTTAAGTAGTGTCTCAGGAACTTGAAAAACGAGCCCTACCCTCTCATTGGTCCGAGAGGGTTTTCGTTTATTGGTTGGACCATAAACATGTTGTTCATTAGAGGAGCACTGGTACATAAGAAGTCACAGGTAACCCAAGGGTAAAACGGTAATTTGACCCAGTTGGAGTTACGAACACTCATGAATAACTAACTTGTTGTTATTGGTCTATATCCGCGAATATAGAAATATATCTGTAATGAGAAGAGTGCAACTGTGAGACTTTAGTGGAGTGTACCCATAGTTAAAGAATATTGATTAACTTGGTTGATGAGTTTAGCCAATTAATCTCATATAGTTGGAGCTTCTAATCTACAGGTCTACTAGATCCCCTTGTTAGCTCACTAGAGAATATTTAAGAAGAATGATTTGAATTGTTCAAATTAATTTAAGGAAACCATATATTAATGTGATTAATATATAATTGTTTATGGATATGATCTATAATTCAAATTAAATTGGAAAGTAATATTTGAATAAGATTCAATTAACTAATTTAAGTGAATTAGATTCACAAAGAGTTAATTAATAGAGAGATATTGCACATATACATACGATGTTTATGATAATTAAAGATATATATATATATATATATATATATATTAAATTAGATTTAATAGTTATTTAATTAATGTGCAAATTAAATTAAATAAGTGTTATTTAATTGTACTAATTAATTAAATAAGTGTTATTTAATCAATTAATTATGGAAAAGGATTAGGAAAATGGCTTGATCATTCTCTATATAAAAACCTCCTTATGACCCCTTTGGGAGATACTGATACAGACACTGACAATACACAACACACAAGTGTTATTGTGCAAAATTTTTCCCAAGCCACAAAGCGAATCCTCTCTACTCTCCAAAACCCTTTTCTCCTCTCCCTCTCCCAATAGTTGGATACCACCTATCCCTCTATTAGAATCCTAGAGAATAACGAGGTTACTCTCGTGGTAGTGTTCGAGATTGTTTAAGAAATTGTTCGTGATCAAGATCGTTGGAGGAGCCATTCATTGGAACTTCGAGAGGATTGTTTATGAAGTTTGGAAATCTACAAAGGTAAGCATGGTTTTAATCTTTTCCTAAAGCATGCTAATTTACATGTTTATATTCTGTTTTATTATAATGAATTTGTTTATGTAAAAATCGAATGACAGGATGAAAAGTGTCTCACACACAATCGCTTTCGCTGCGAGATTTGATCCCTTCAGACTCCACCATGGAGGCAGAATATGTAGTGGCTTACGAAGCTGCCAAAGAGGCTGTTTGGCTAGGAAATTCTTGATTGATCTGGAAGTAGTTTCAGACATGTCCAAGCCTATTACTCTTTATTGTGATAATAGTGGTGCCGTGGATAATTCCAAGGAGCCCAGAAGCCATAAGCGTGGAAAGCACGTTGAGCACAAGTATCACTTGATTAGAGATATTGTGCATCGAGAGGACATGATCATCACATAGATCGCTTTGGCACACAACGTTGCTGATCCGTTTACAAAGGTTCTTATGGCTAAGGTGTTTGAGGATCATCTGGATAGTCTGGGCCTACGAGAAAGGCTGCAATTTAGTCTAGGGCAAATGTGAGATATTATTGGGCGCGTATTGTATGGCCTAGTTTTTTTTTGTACGTTTTACTTATTTGTACTTTTATTGTGTACACTCCACTAGCTTTAGTACAAACACTTTATTGATCTAATAAAATAAGAGGTATTGGGTTGATTCTCTAAATCTCGTGGGTCTTGTAGTTTGTAATTGTGTTGTATAAACACTTTATTGATCTAATAAATAAGAAGTATTTTATTTGACATTGAGTTGCATTAGTCCACAAAAACCAATAAACTAAGATCAAGAGTTATCTTCTGTAACATAAACATGTATGTAGAGACATGTAGCTATATCATGTTTAAGTGATAACCTAAACGGTCTGTAGTAGATGGATAAGATTGGGTACTTTATCCTGGTGACACTACGAATATGACCCGCTTTGTAGTTGTTACAATTGTTGTAAAGTGCTACAAATGATTTGATCCAAATCATTCATATAGAGACATGTGAGTGGGGGTATTCTATACAAAAAGTTTGTATAAGACTGGACCACGAAATGAATAGTCTCTCTATATAACACCGTTGATAGATGAGACTTACATTTCACCAGGATGATCATTAGGGTTGGCAAAATTCCCCGCGGGAATCTCCGGTTTGACCGAGAATGGGGTCAAACCGGAGAAATTTTTCGGGACCCCGTCCGGGGACGGGAATGGTATCCCATCCCCACCCCGACCCTGACCCCGACCCCGATTTTATATATTTATATTTTTAATATTTTATAAATATATATTTATAATATATAAAATAACTTATTTATATGTATGTTTATAATGTATACTATAGACTTATAGTGTTGTGAGATCAATATTGAATATATAAATTCTAAATTTAAGTCCAAAAGTCAAGCCCATACTTAAAAAATTAAAAGAAAAAAAAATGGGGAATCCCCGCGAGGATCTAATAGAGGATTCTCCGCAGGGAACTAGTAGGGGAATCCCTGCGGGAAAATGGGGAATGAGGCCCCGCGGAGACCTCGTTTCCTCGACGGGGAATCCCCACCCCCATCCCCGCCTTTAAATGGCAGGGATGAGGGAAATTTCCCCCATGGGACAGGGGACGGAGGACCCTCCCCCTCCCCGCCTTGGCCTCGTTGCCAACCTTAATGATCATAGGTGACTAGACTTGAATCCTTAATGAGTTGTTAACTCCTGCATAAGAAGACAGTCATTTGATTTGCATAGGTGAGAGCGACCTATTTCGTCGACTCAATATGCCTATCATTTTGGGGATTCGTTTGATTGGGGAGTTGGGAACATAGCTACACAAGAAGGAATTCACTCATTCTCTATAGTTAGAGAAAGTAAAGACATTCAACTTTAAAGGCGGATTTCGAGGCTTAAATAATGTGTCGCCACACTCTCTCGTGGCTCGAGAGGGATTCAGTTGTATTTGGACTATAACTTATTGTTCATTAGATGGATCACTGATACTTAAAGAGTTAGATGTAACTACATGGGCAAAATGATAATTTTGACCTACTTGTACTTACGAGCAACTTATGAAGTGTTAATGCACTGTTGATTGGTTATATCTAATGGACACAGTTTTATATCTATAGTGCGAATAGTACAGCTATCGATATTTAGTGGAATGATCGACAATTAATGGAAGTTGATTAACTCAATTAAATAGTTTAATTGATTAATCAAGTACCAATGAAACTTTAATTTATAGGTCCATAAGGTCCCCTCGTTAGCTCAATTGAGATTGATGAGTGTTGAACGAGAAATTTTGGACCAATCACAAATTGCCACGTCATTCACTAAATTAATGACAAAATTCCAAATCATCAAATTTGGGACCAACTAGGAGGTGGCATGTGTCCCAAATTGAAGTTGAAGACAAATTTCAATGACACCACGTGGTTTATCATGACCGTTGAATCAGATAAGATTAATTTGATCCAATTTGATATTATTATTTGGGTTAAAAGTCCAATTGAGCCCAAAAATAGGCTTAATTTGACCCAAATGTCAAATAAGGCCCAAATCCAATTAGTTAGGCCCAGGGGCTAGGTCTATGGACCAACCAAGCCTAAACCCATGAAGCCGACCTGAAAACTTTACAGTTAGAGAGACTTTCCTCATTTGTGGGGGCCAACAATTTTACACTTTAGAGAGCTTAGAGGGAATTCTCTACAATCATAAGACTCCTTGACTCCTAAAGCTTACCACGCTTGAAGACTGAAGTCCTTTAAAGATACAAGCATTCTGAGGACTGAAGTCCTTTGAAGATACAAGATGAAGTCCTTTGAAGATACAAGTATTATGAAGATTGAAGTCCTTTGAAGATACAAGCATTCTAACCACGCTTGAAAACTGAAGTACTTTGAAGATACAAGCATTCTGAAGATTGAAGTCCTTTGAAGATACAAGCATTCTGACCACGCTTGAAGACTGAAGTCTTTTGAAGCTACAAGCATTCTTTCAAGACTCCAAGCTTAAGAACATTCATACGCTTTGCTTCTATACATCAAGCATACGCATTCAACTGAGAGAGAATCAAAGAGTCAAGTACTAGAGATCGAACCACATCGCATCAAATCAACATCAACACCAACTCAAGCTCAACTTCACGAAACAAGTTTCTCTAGATGCCTCGTGCGAAGACTAATCCTTCAAGAAGATCATCAAGCCCAAAGATCGATCATTCAAGAAGATCATCAAACCCAAAGGCCGATCATCCAAGAAGATCAACAAGCCAAAAGATCGATCATCTAAGAAGAGCAACTAGCCAAAAGGCCGATTATCCAAGAAGATCAATAAGCCCAAAGGCCAATCATCCAAAAAGATCAACAAGTCTAAAGACCGATCATTCAAGAAGATCATTAAGCCCAAGGGCTGACTATCCAAGAAGATCAACAAGCCTAAAAGTTGATCATCCAAGAAAATCAACCAGCTCAAAGGTTGATCATCCAATAGGATTATCAAGCTCATAGGCCGATCATCTAAGAAGATCAACATGCCCAAAAGTTGATCATCGAAGAAGATCGATAGGCCCAAAGGCCGATCATCTAAGAAGATCATCAAGCCAAAATATCGATCATCCAAGAAGATCAACAAGCCTAAAGGCCGATCATCCAAGAAGATCAACAAGTCTAAAGGCCGATCATTCAAGAAGATCAACCAACTTAAAGACTATAGTTTATTTTGAAAGCATCAAAATATTATGTATTAGTGACTGTACTCACTTTCCATAAAATTAATATAAATACAAAATTCAAGTTCCACGAAATAAAATTCTCTTGAAATCTCATGCAAACGATGAGAATCAAATTAATTTGAATTGTTCAAATTAATAAAGAGAATTAATTATATAACATATAGTTAATATAAAATTATATGAGATATAATTATAATGTATTTACATTATAATATGTTTTGTTTGAGAGAAAAATAAATATTTGAATATGATTCAAATATTAATATGAATTTGATTCATAGGTTATTGAGAGAATAATAAACTATATGTTATATTATATGTGATATAATATGAACTATAAGTATGTGTTATATTTGATTATATATATATATATATATATATATATATATAAATAAATAAAAGTTGTTTTTAATTTAATTATCAAATTATTAGGGAGGGAGATAACTCCTCCCGTTAGTTTCTCTTCATTTAACATGTGGAATAGCAGAGGTTAATTTTTTTTCATCTTCATCTTACTCTTATATAACACCAATATGTGCAGAATTTTTGTTAAGTAGTTGTGATTTTGTTCTAAAAATCAAGAAATTCTTCCCTATCCAAAATAATTCTTGAAGCCCACAAACTCTCCTCCGAGATTACCGAGGTCTCCACATGATGGTATCTAGTTGATTAGAAATTGAGTTTTACCGAACCGCTATAAAAATTTTCGGTGTTAATTTCTCTATATCTATATGAATTTATTTTTGCAATTAATTTGTTATTATAGTTTAATGCATGAAATTAATTATAATATTTATTTTTAAAATTAATTGCTACAATTTGTTTATAACAATTTATTGATATATTTTAAGTGAACTTGTTTGCATAAAATCCTTGTTCAAATTTCTAGGTTTCAAAAAGTATATTAATTTCCATAACTGGATCCACCTAGTAAAAAATTTCATTAGTTTTTGATAAACCTTATTCAACCTCTCTAAAGTTGTTGTACGGATTTTTTTTTCTTTTTTGTCTTTTACGTTTTAATTTTTGTAAAGGCACAATAATGAGTTTAGGGGTTTATAATAATTTTACTATTTTTTACAAGCTTTTATTCTTTATTTATGTTTTCAAATTTATTGTAAGTACACACCAATTCATAACAATTTGAAATAAAGTTTAAAATCAAGAAGAAGTTCGTTGCAAATCAAAATAGATTAAGTTTTTTGGTTTCTGTTTGCATAGAAAAAATTATATTTTTATTGAAATTAAAATTTGAAAAAAAAATTTTAAATTAGGAGGATAATCAAATATTATTTTTCAACTAAGAAAGAACCCTTACAGAATTTTATATATAAAAAGCAATAATATTTTATATTAATTAAAGTTTGAATCATATTATCGAAATCATTTAAAAAATAATATAGATAAGATTATAATGAAAAAATAATACTATGCTTTAAATTAAAGTTCAAAATTAAGAGAATAAAAAAAGTATCATGATATATTTTTTTTAAAAAGAAAATCATGATTTAAATCAAAATTTGAAATTAACAAGATTATTAAATCATCAAAAATTAAAAAAAAAACTAACTAAGAGATTATTATTATGAAATAAAAAATAAAATAATTATTTTGGTTAAATTTGAAGTTTAAAATTAGAAGGGTAATCAGATCATCTAATAAAAAAGTTTTGAAAAAATAAGAAATAATTACCACAAAATTAAAAAAATTGGTTTAAATCAAAATTTGAAAGTTAACCAAAACATTAAAATGAAAAAAAAAGCACATTTGATCTCTAACTAATATCTACTGCACGTTAAATAAATAATTTTTTAAAATCACATTTTATCTCTAACTAATATCTTAAATAAAATGATTTTTTTTTTTTAAAATTTCATTTTATCTGTAACTAACATTTACTTCAGGTTTTTAAAAAACAAAATCAGATTAGAAAAAAATTTCTTTTAAAAAAATCACAATTTATTTCTAACTAATATCTACTTCATGTTAAATAAAAGATTTTTTCTGAAAAAAATCATATCTATCTCTAACTAATATTTACTTCACGTTAAATAAGGAAACATAAAAATAAAAAAAAAAAAAATCATATTTTCTTCTTAAGGTATGTTATTCTTTCTTTAATTTATTTTCGGCTAAATTATAAAAAATTTCCATGAACTTTACACTTGTGTAAAAAATGTCCTTGAAATTTCAAAAATATCATTAAACTTCAAAAAATAGTTAAAAAAATATCATTCTCGATAATTTTGGATGGAAGCCATTAAAGTTTTGTTTAAAAAATACCTCTTAACTTTCAAAAATTTCAAAAATATTCTTAACTTAATAAAAATTAAAAAATATCTTTACCATTAGTATTTGAACAGAAATTGTTAATTCCTAGTGGGAAAAATGATTTTAAAAATTAAAACAAAAGTAAAAAAAAATCTCCTACCATTAATAAGACGATTAATTTGTTTGAAGTTATTGAGTTCGAAAAGAACCAATTTTAAAATCAATTATATAGATATTCTCATTTTTTTCATATAGATACTCTCATATTTCTCTTAATTTCTAATTCTTAGCTTACACAAATTTTTTCAACAACCAAAATAAAAACTAAAATTGTAAGTTAAAATGTAAAGTCCCACAAAATCCCACAAAAACTTCATAAATTTCCAAAATCAAAATCTCCTCTTAAAATATATCAAAATGATAAATAGTCAAATAAAAAAGTATTTAGCTATTAACACACAACTACTATGGTACAATTTATTAAAATATATGGGTCTTACAATCATTAAATGTTTTATTTATTATTTTTCTTCTTATTATAGTCCATATACCTTAATTAAAGTGTGCAATTTCATTTATTTATTTTAGATAAACAATTGTCAAATAGTTAACAAAAAGGAGTAAGCGTGTATTGAAGAAGGAAGGAGAGAAAAAGATGGAAAATAAAGAGGTAGGATGGTATTAACGGTTTTTTTTCATATAACAAGAAGGGGATTTTATTTTTTTTAAAAAATTTGGAGGGTATTTTTTAAACTTTTGAAAATAGAGATATTTTTGAAACAAAATTTCATCTAAAACTAAAACTAACAACAAGTGTATTTTTAGGGCATTTTTTATAATTTAGTCTTTATTTTCTTATCCTTTTTTTATATATATATATATATATATATATATATATATATATATATATATATATATATATTATCGCTGGTGTGAGATTGAGGTGTAGATTGAGTAGTTTTTCTCAAGTTATACATTATTCATATATGTAGTTTCGACTAGTTATTATAAATTTTAAATGTGATTTTTATTTTTTTTAAAAAACTAATGTGGTATTTAATACCTTTGAAAATAAAAAGAATAAATTATTTACACCCCACGTCACTGCGAATGTAAGCGCGTAAAGGCATCTAGAAATCTTCCAGGAGCGGATATAACAAAAAGAATTCCTGATTTCTTATTATTCCACGCCATTTCCTCAAATAATCACCGCTAATTTAGCAGGAGTGGAAATAGGAAATAAATTTCTCAAAAAGAAAAAAACAATCACCAAAAATTATTATTATTAATTATTAATTTTCATATATATATATATATTTATAATTAATTTGCTTCGTCCCCAAGTCGGCGAAGTCATATGGCGGGCTGGTGGCGGAAGATGGTTCAGTATTTATAGGACCCAAAACTCGAATCTCAGAACAATGGTTGAATTTTCTTTCGTTGATGACCATAAATCGTTTGCGGATTTCAAGTTCCTTTGTGAAAATGGCGGAAGAGATCAGTAAGGCCGGACTCGGAACTTCCACTAATGCCGCAGAGGCGGCCAAATCCAAATCTCTTTGGCCCTCTGTTCTCCGTTGGATTCCCACGTCCACCGATCATATCATCGCCGCCGAGAAGCGACTTCTCTCTCTTGTCAAGTAATTTCTCTCTCTTCTTCTCTCCTAAAACTCTACAGGTTCGTCTTAAGACGAATTGGATTGATTGTTAATTAGGCGATGGGTTTGGTGCCAGATTCTAGAGACTCGAATTTGAGAATTTTTATAAATTATTTAGTGAATTGCAAATTTCAAGTCACCAAAGACAGCATTTCGGAGCTCTTTGAATTCGGAAGTTCATCGGATTTCATGACTTACTATTGAATTCGCATCTCTTTCATTTAAGGCATGCTTTGGCAATGTTGATCAAATATTGATCATCCATGAATATGTTTCAAGTCTAGTTTTGTGATAATTTATTGTCTGGTTGTTTATGATGTGGGAATATGTGCAATTTCAGGACTCCCTATGTCCAAGAACGGGTTAATATTGGTTCTGGCCCGCCAGGATCGAAAGTTAGGTGGTTTCGTTCTTCGAGTGATGAGCCTCGATTTATCAACACCGTGACATTCGACAGCAAACCTGAGTCTCCGACTCTTGTAATGATCCATGGTTATGCTGCTTCTCAAGGATTTTTCTTCCGGAATTTTGATGCTCTTGCCAGTCGGTTCCGGGTCATTGCAGTCGATCAACTTGGGTGAGCTCAATCTTTTAAGATGAATCTTCTAGTTTGATGGTTTAATTCTATTTAAGTATGCTATGTGATGTAATCCATGTTTTATTCCTTCGCTGCATTTTGTGTTCATCTTTTGTTTCGTCCGCCCATTGGTTCTTTAATGACCCCTTGAATATCAGATTCTCCACTGTCAATACGGCTGTCTATTTACTTAATGAATGCACAGCATAACTTTGTAATGAAGTTTCTTTACTTGCGTGTTTGTAGGTGGGGAGGGTCTAGCCGGCCTGATTTTACGTGCAAAAGCACAGAAGGTAGAGACTTACTTCCATTCTCCTAATATTGCAAGGGGTTTTCCTCTTATTTTCTTTGGTTTAATGATTATTATGGCAACTCCATTAATGTACAATATCACGTGGAAGTGAAACAAGATGCATGTTTAATTTGTAACAATTTATGTTCTATTAAGGTTTCGATTGTTATGTTGATGCTGCAGAAACCGAAGCATGGTTTATAGATTCTTTTGAGGAGTGGCGAAAATCAAAAAACATCAGTAATTTTATTTTACTTGGACACTCATTTGGTGGTTATGTTGCGGCTAAATATGCTCTCAAGGTGATTGCTTTTGCAATTCAATTATTAAAATTAAGCATTTATGATTGCTTTTGTGATTTCTTAGGTCACTATCATTTTCCTTTTCAGCATCCTGAGCACATCAAACACCTGATTTTAGTGGGACCTGCTGGATTTTCTTCAGAGTCAGATGCCAAGTCTAAGTGGATTACAAAGTTTAGAGCTACTTGGAAAGGAGCGGTTTTGAGTCATTTGTGGGAGTCAAATTTTACTCCACAGAAGCTTGTTAGGTATTTTATATCTTATTTATGAGAAGCTTCCAGTTTATTACTTACTTGGGATTAATTATTGGTTTGTTCATCCCAAACTAAACATGAGCACACCATATTACAGTTTCTAAGATATCATCTGACCTTAGAAACTCAGCAGCATGGCTTTTTAGGGAATGTTTTTTAACCCAAAATTCAGTAGACTTACGTCTTTCAGTCATTTCACTTTTGGTGTAGGTGGTTGGGATATTTTGGGTGAAGGGGGTTAAAAGAAAGGGGAAAAATTAGACTTACGTTCTTATAATCTTGCGTTCTATGTCATTGCTTAGTTTGTATTTTTACCTTTGGTACAAACATAAAATTGGGAAATTATTTTTAGCCCGTGACACTACATAATCTTTCTTTTTTTAGCATATTTAAGTAATGCAAGACTACTAATCCCCTGTCTCTGTATTTCTAGGGGTTTGGGCCCTTGGGGTCCGGATCTTGTTCGCAAATATACAAGTTCTAGGTTCGGGACATACTCAATTGGGGACATATTGAATGATGAAGAATCCAGATTGTTATCAGGTAATGGAAGATAAAGAGTCGGATATTTGGCACAAAAATATGACTTGTTTTGACATTTCTCTTTTTCCAAATGAAGATTATGTATATCACACGTTAGCAGCCAAGGCGAGTGGAGAATTGTGCTTGAAATACATATTTGCATTCGGTGCTTTTGCTCGGATGCCACTTCTACAGAGGTTTGATAACTGTTCTTCCTTTAAATTAAGAATTAAGATTGTTATACCTTTTTATGGTGTGAAATCATGTGTTTACTAATTTTTCTATGTTCTATTTTTTTTTTAAAACAAATTATTATTATTTTTATCATACTGTTTCAGTTTGTTTTTTAAAGGGCATCATGCATATCTATTTTGTTTCACGGTGACCAGTGGTTTAAAACTTTAAATTGATCAATTATTTGCTGAATTAAGCTCAAAATTGTATCAGTAACTTTCTTATGCATGTGTTTTCCTTTTAATTTTGGGGATGTCTCTGAAGCTAATGCAAGTAACAGGACGCTTTTCTGCATCTGTCTATATAATTAGGAGCCGAGAACACTTGTTTATTATTTTAGGAGAAGAAGAATAACTCTAAATGAATCCAAGCTTCTTATAGTTTAATTTGGAAAAAAAAAAATCTTTGAATTGTAGTAATTAGAAAGAACATTTCTTTCTGAATCAGGGATTATCTCTGGGGTATATGGGCTGATGAGCTCTATCTTTTATAACACTGTCTAAAAAAGAGAAGAAAATAAACTTCACTAATATGAGGTCGCTTATTCTTGAAGGTTTTAATTGTACGTATGTCTGATTACCTTTATTTTGCTCAGTGCATCTGAATGGAAAGTTCCTACAACATTTATATACGGTTTTCAAGATTGGATGAACTATCAAGGTGCTCAAGAAGCTCGCAAGAGCATGAAGACGCCGTGCGAAATATTACGGGTTCCTCAGGTTCTCTACCATCCTTCTTGTTCTCTTCAGATATATGAATGTTTGTATTTTAGCATCCATCTTATGAGAATATTCTCTTCTTATTATGACTGCAGGCTGGTCACTTTGTGTTCATAGACAACCCTAGCAGTTTTCACTCGACTGTCTTCTACGCGTGCCGAAAATTCCTCTCCGAACCTGAGAAAGAATCTTTACCAGAAGGTATAATATCTGCCTGAAGTCTTCGCCAAACATTATGCATACTAATTCAAAAGAGAACCAATTTATGGAATAAATTGGTTTCTACATCAATTTTTTTTAATTAATGTATTATATTGATGAAAGTTATGTAGGTTCTGTACTTGTTGTAGTTGAATATACCACTTTGCAGTACAGGACTTTGAATGTTCTAAAAAAATCCAACGAATGTTTCCCTCTCACTGAAATGTGGCCCCCCAACTCCCAAGTGGGCAAGGGATCCTTCATATAAGTTAGTTCTATTTTTGGAGTGTTTTCACATAAGTGGGCTGGCTCAAAAGCTCCTAAAAGAAGTTAATTTGATATTAAATCTGGAGTTTTTGTATAGTTAACATAAAAAATTGTGTCCTTTTCAAATAAGGTTTCTAACTCTTCTTCAGGCCCCCTTTTATTTATTATTTTTATTTTGTCCACTCTAATAGAGCCTTCTGCCCTTGAACTTTCTATATCTGGTTCATTCCAATTTTCTTCTTCATCATCCAAGCGAATTGCACTTTTATATTTTCACCTTTCTTCGATTACATTCAAGGGCTCATTCACAAAATATTTGAAGTAATTTGAATATAATTCAACATCTAATGAAGAATATGATTTAATGAGCTAGTGATAACTGATATCAAAGAACAAAAGAAAGTAGAGAAAATGTAATCACTATGGTTGATAAATTTACATAATTTGCTTTGAAGATAAGTTGTTGGAGGTAGTTCCAATCAGGCTTTTCTGTTGGTTTCCATCTCAACATTCTTGGGCATTCTTCACTAATTTGTTTTACAATCTCAACATCTTGTTTACAAAGTTTTGGGATGGTTTTATATGTCCAACATAACAAAGCTCGTGAGAAATCTTGCAATGTACAATTTGGGCCTTTGGATTGTGTAGCCCTTCTAAAGAATTTTACACTGATTAAAAACTAATCTACTCCAAGGAAATTTGCATAGTTTTTTATCATCTCAAGTTCTTTCAATTCTACTTCATTATGCATTTGCTTGCAATGAAGGAAACACTCTAAGATGTACAATATTACAAGCTTTACCATCGACTCATCATGTGAAGGCATTGCAATGGAAGTTATTACGTGATTTCTCTTAATTGAATATAAGTTCTTCAAAATGCACTCTCTTAATAAATGCGGTTTACCCTACTCATTGGTCAATTGTAAGGATTGTAGAAACAGACTACAATTCAGACCAGTGATCAAACAAATTTTTTTCATAGAAAATCTAACTTTAAACCCTTCTAAATGGAAGACTTGTGTGTTATCTTTTTCAGACAATCTTCTTATAAGATGAACCAACAATTGTCCTTGAAATATTTTGATTCCAAAATCTAAAAAGAATCCAAATGGGCCTCTTTTAAACATTTTCATTTGTGTTGGTGTTAGATTCTTAATCAAGATCTCAATTATTTCAAACTTAGAATAGTAATGAACCATGACCCAATGTGATGGAATGCCCTGTTAAAGTATATTGATATTATATTAGATTTAAGAAATGAGTGTATCAAACAATAACCACTAATCACATGAAGTAAAACATGAGTCAATTAATAGACAATCTAACAATGTGGTAATATACTACTTACTTTTGGGCTTTGGTTGATCCTTGTTCCTTTACTTTGTTTTTTTTTTCTTCGAACATTCACCATTCTCAAATTTTCTTGGTCGTTTTTTTTTTGCTTTTTTTTTTTTTCATTTTCTTTGTTCTTCCTATTTTTTGCAATAAAAAAAAATGACAATCAAAAGGTAATAAGATGACAATCATATGACTATCCGAAGGCAATTAAAAGACTATTGTAGACTATTAACTACTTAAAGCAATTTTCCTAAATTTATGCGTTGTTTGAAACATATATGCTTACATTTCTTTACCAGTGTTGCATCATCAATAATAACATTGGTTCATTTGAAATATCTACTTAAGACATGGGAAGACCTATAACAACTTGTGTTTTCTACTATGAATATTATTTTAAACAATGTGAAAGTGACTAAACAAAACTAAAACTGAATTTAATTAAATTATCTTTATAGGAGAACAAGGCTTAAAATCTAAAAGCTTAAACTTAATTGAAATCATAAGACTATCAGAAGGCTTAAAATTTATATGTTGAGAGAAGCAAAAACAACAACCACTTGAAGCAATCTTCTTAAATATATCCTTACCACATTCTTCTCTCCCAATTGATGCAAAAACAACAGTTGTACGAGGAAGATTTTTGTGGGTAAGAAGAATCAACTTGTAATCGACGTGAAACTGGCATGGAAGAACTGAAGTGGAAGATGAAAAACTCAACATTGAAGAGAAGAGGAAGAAATTGGAGGAATAAGAGGAAAGCTCGATGAAGAGAAGTAAAGAACAAAAGAAACGAAACCCTAAAATTACGTTGAAGAGGAGCACGAATTGATTCAAATAAGTGTGGGTATTTTCGATCTTTTCATTTTAGCCCATTAGTGAAATTTGGCTGGACTTAAAAAGTTTAATATTCTTATAAAATCAATAAACATTGTCCACATATCTAATTTTCGAAAGCCATTTAAAAATTCCTACGACTGCCTCCTTAAAATTTCTTCGTGAACTCTAATGTAATGAAAAACCTACTCCAAAATTCATAATTTTTTTTGTTGGCTTCCAACAATGAAATTAGGCTCATAATTCATAATTTAGATTCACAATAAGAATCTGAATTAATCAAATAAATGAAATTAGGATCCTAAAAAAGAGTCTTTCTATAACATAATTTTTCACATAATTTGAAAAGATATTTGGGAAAAAATAAAAAAATAAAAAAAGCTTCCGTTGTCGGGACTTGAACCCGGGTCTTTCGGGTGAGAGCCGTCGGAGAGAAACTACAAAATTCATCCCACTTCACTGAAGAAGACAAATATGTAGAGGAAGAAGAAGAAACCTTTAACTTTGATGCTTATTATTCATATTATATTCACATTGATAATATTTTGATATTGGATAATTGTAACGGATAATACTTTTAGAGCTAATAATTTAGTACATACAACATTTTTAATAAATTAGAAATAGAGCAAAATCTATTAATGATGGACTAGGAAACACGAACATTGATACGTGACACAACAACAACACGATAACGACACAATGACATGTCAATTTGCAAAAAAGTAGGACATTAAACATTAGGAACACATTATTTATTTTATTTTTTTACAAAATAAATATATATGTGCATAATTTGACATATGGTAAAATATGCACAAATATATTTAATAAAAAGTAAGAAAAAACAGAAATGAAAGAAAGGAAAGAAAAAATGGAAGAAAAAAGAAAACAAAAATGAGAAAAGAAAAGAAAAAAAAAACAGTAAGAGAAGTCACATAAGAGTTGAAGTCACCATTGTTGATGAAGTTGGAAAGAAGAATAAGGTAGCATTGTGGATTTTTTTTTTAATTTTGTTTTTTTTTTTTTTGAAAAAGGTCGTGGGTTACATTCTTGAGGGTGAAGTGTGTTAGTACGAAGAAAGTGTGTAAATACTCTAGATTTTTGAAAAAATTGGGCTGAACAATAAATTTTAATTGGCTTACAATGCTCCCTGGATGGATTGCCAATAGTCTTGTTTCATTATTTTTAAAAAATTTCTTTGCATATGGAGTGTCCTAGACATGTCTTAGTGTGTCCTAGAGTGTTAGAAAGCAAAAGAAAAAAAAAAACTAATAATAAAATAATGGATAGCCAGCTGGAATGTTTGTTCGACACCGACACTCCGCTAAGTTAGAAGTTTCGGTGCTTTATAGGTGATAGACGCCTATCAACGATATACTCTATCCCTAATAAATTTCGAGAACTATATCTACATTTTGTTATATTTATAAATTTTTTTACATTGTACTATACCTACTAATATTTTGGACTTGATTGCTTTATTTGCAACTGTTTCTATTTTTATGTTTCATGATTTTTTTTTTATGATATAATAAAAACGTTGATTTAAGAAAACCTCCTAAAGGAACTCGAAAATTAAAACCTAAGTTCTTGAAAAATTGGTGAAATTCACAAGCAATCGAAAGATTCTTCCAGCTCCTAAAATCTGAACATACTTTCAAGACCAAAAACTTCAAGGTTGAGAAATTTTAAAACTAGCATTTAGAAAATTTGTAGAAGACCAAAATGTTTAAAACTCCTAGATCCCTCATAGACCATAAATGCTTTAAAGATTATAAGACTTCAAAACCTAAAGTTAAAGATCACAAGGCTTTAAAAACCAACATTTTCTTTGAAAGTCTTAGGACTTTAAGATAAGTTGAAGAGATTAGAAACATTCACGACTTCAAGACTTTAGTTGAGCGTATAAGATCAACAAGTCACCAAACATTTGATCCAACATACAAGATCAACAAATCAAGTTCCAACGCATAAGATCAACAAACCAAGTTTGTTCAAGAATAAGCACTCTATCCCTCGAAACAAGTATACATACGAGGGAAAGAATCACATAATAAATATTAAAAAAATGTGTCACCACCTGCATATAAATGAATATAAAATTAAATTTCATTCCACAAATTAAAATTTGGAAAATTGCATTGGGTATTCAAATTTATTATACTTTAGCATCCATGTCATCCATTTTTGGCAAAATCTTAAAAAGGGAAAAATCATATTCTTAGAATTTATATTTTATTTTTTGCTTATTCCAAAACTGCCCTCATTAAATCTTGATTTCCGATTTCGTCCTCTCCTACGTTTTTCTTTATATGGTTGAAGCCTTCATCTCTTTGAGAAAACAAGCCCTAAAATCATGTTCAAGATTCTTTTGATTCATGATTTCTCTCAATTGCATTGTTTATGATTTGCGTTGAAGATTTTTTTTGATTTCGATTGCATCAATTGGAGACTTCTTGAAGTTGATTTCTCTATTTTAAGGTTTATGTTTGATTTTTTTGCTTGAAGTTTGTCCTCTCCTCACGATTGTGCCTTAACAATTTTTATTTCAGTATCAGTCTTTTATTGGTTGATATTTTTGTATTTAGGTATGTGTTTAATTTATTTCTTTGAGATGAAAGTTTGTTCCATTGTTTCCTTGAAGTTCATCCTCGCTTGTAGTTCAATTTTTCTGTTTTCTTGATCAATTTTCATTCGATTTTGTGTTCAGATTGCGTTTGATTTATCTTTTTTAAACTAGATAGTCTGTTCGATTGTTTCCTTGAAATTCTTTCTTGCTTGAAGATTATTTATAGTTTGTGCTTCAGTTTCACTATTTAAAGATTTTGTGTTCTAGTTTGTGATCTTATTCTTCTACCGCTTTTTGATTATATTATATTCTCTTTCCATTTCAAATTTTCTATTCTATTGAGATGATTTATATCTAATTGTCATTTATTTGCTACCTGATTTCTATTTGATATACATCTGATTGCCATCTGATTGTTAGATATTAAATACTTTGTGATTTCTATTTTTATTGTCAAGTGATGACTATCTGATTAATATTTGATTTCTGTTTGATTACCATAATTGATATTGTATACTTATATATCAATGTGAGTTTAATCTTACACTTAGTTTTTGCATTTTTTTTATAGTAATTTGTAGTTATGGTTAAGCTTCCAATATTCATTTTCCATAGTGGTCAATGGGATGATCGACAATGCTATGTAGATTACAAAATTATTGGTATGTTAGTTGATGAAATGATGATTTTTGAGTCTTTTGTTAACCTCATACAAAAGGAAACTTGACTTGATTCATCCATTGAACTCTTAGTTTTATTGGAATTAGGTAATACTGAGGTTCAACATATTGTTAAGATTCTTGAAGATAAAGATGTATTTTTTTTTATCGTAATTAAGGATCAATTTATAAAATATCCTTTGATTGCTCATGTTGTGAATATGCTTTTGGAAGTTTCAGCTGGTAATTCTTTTTCTATAATTGAGGTCGATTTTGGAGGTGAATTAGAAGTTTTTAGAAATTTCTATATTAACAATATGTCTTCTATGTCACTCTTTAAGAAGAAGGACTTGTTTTCTAGTGAAGAATAATTTTGAGTTTAGAACTTTAAGATCAAATCCAAAATTTGTTGAGTTGGAATATACATAAGATGGTTGTCAATGGTCTATTAGAACCTATTATGGATGATTTGAAAGTATATTAGTGAGCATAATTGCTCTATGATGATTCGTGCTTCTCATAAGCAGACATCTTCACAGTTTATTAGTGATTGTATGGTCGGGAATTTAAGATATAGCTATGGTAACTCAACACCAAAAGATATTACACATCACATGTGGATAATTATGGGATTAATGTCAGTTATTATAAAGCATGAAGGGTAAAAGAATCCATTATGAAGTTGTTGAAAGGAGATGTTGATAATTCTTATGCTTTGATTCTCAAGTTCTTTTTGAAGTTAAAAAAAATGAATCCATGCTTGTTTTTTCACTTATTTTGTTATGTCATTGATTAATTTTATAGTTATAAGATAGTAATTAGTTAGTAATCAGTTGACTGATATACCTATTAATTGGTATATTAGTCAACTAGCTATATAGTAATCGGTTAGTAATCAATTAGTAACCAGTTAACAGATTGCACGTGCATTTATAATAAGTTATTTCTTTTTCTCCTATTTTTTTGTTCGGTCATTTACTCAACATGAACTGGATTTAAATGGACATTTTATATATTGCTTCATGACTATGGGGTCACCAATTAAAGGTTGGAGATATTGTAGTATAAATATGCTGGAATGTTACTGACTGCATCAACGATGGACGGTAATTGTCAAACTTTTCCTCTTTCTTTTAGCATAGCAGATTTGAAAAATGACGCCTCTTGGAACTGGTTTTTTGAGATGTTAAAAGTTTGTTTTGGGGATCGAGAAAGATTAATTATTGTTTTTGATAGGCATATAAACAATTCAAAAGCTGTTTTAAATGTGTTTCCATTAGCTCAATATTGTGTTTGTATGGAACATCTTTTGAAGAATGTGAAGTTGTCATTCGAAGATTCTTTAATCGATAAAATTTTTCATTCCTGTACAAAATCTTATACAATAGATGATTTTGAGTTGTATATGAGGTGGATGAAGTCAATATACCAATCTCTTAAAGAATATCTTAGGAATGTTGGGTTTGATAGACGGGCCCATGTATACTCTTAGCAAATAAGATATCAAATGATGACAATAAATATTACTGAGAGTTTGACTTCAATATTGAAAAATGAAAGAAATTTACCGTTGCATCACTACTTGATTCAATCAAAGAGTTACTTCAATAGTGGTTTTATGATTAGACATAAATTAGCATCTAGTTTGAGGAGTATTTTGAGTTATTGAGCTGAAAGAGTGATAAGAAAGCTAGTTGATGAATTACAGAGTTTCATTGAAGTGATTGCTATTTGATTGCTTACTCATTATCTTATGTTGATTGCCATCAGATTGGTATATGATTGTTATTTAATTGACATCAGATTGGTATATGATTGTTATTTAATTGACATCAGATTGGTATGTGATTGTTATCTAATTTCCATCTTATATTATTTATTTTGATTTTATACCTTTTTTTAGGTTAATCCTATTGGTGATTTTGAATATCAAGTAGTTGATGGAAGTAAAACATTTATGGTAAAGTTGAATTGCCATAGTTGCAGTTATCGCGCTTTGGATTTGGAAGAAATACCATGCAATCATGTTCTTGTTGTTATTTGTGGACTTGATTTAAACCCATATTCTTTTGTCTCAAAGTTTTATTTTACTAGCACATTAGTATCAACATATGGTGGAGTAGTTCTTCCTGTTGGTAATCATAATGAATGGAGTAGTGTAGGGGTAAATAACACTATATTGTCTCCGATTGTTATACGTCAAGCAGAAAGACCTCGGAAGCAAATGATGATTTCAATTGGTGAATTGAAGCGCTAAGAGTGTAGTCGTTGTAAGCATATTGGTCATAACACAAGAAGATGTCAAAATCCACCTGTTTGAACAATCATATTATGGACATCAAAGATATTCTTACTATTTGTTTTCATTTGTGTATATAACAATGTATTATTTGGAGTTATGGACATTGTTTTTAGTATATGGATTTTGGAGTTATTTTTAGTATATGAATAATATTGTTATTATCATATTGCAATTTGATTTTGGAGTTGTTTGACATTGTTTTTAGTATATGGATTGAATACATTTCCATTAGAAGGTATGTAGATTGTAATCAAATATTAGTCAAATAACAATATCATAAACAACAAACTATGTGACAAGGAATAAAAGGTAATCATAGACAGTCAAAAGGTAATCAGATGATCTAGAAACATAAACAAGAAGGAAAAAGGAGCAAGTTTCAGTTTTCTTGAATGATCAAGTTTCACTCTTGAAGGCTTTACAACTATTTCACTGTCAGTCAAAATATATGTGCTAACATCAAAATCTAACATTATATTAAAACATTCTTCTACATGTTACCTACAAATTTTCCAAAACAAAAATATCTCATTTTGGTTGTGAAATGTTTAAATCAAAACTAGGTGCTTCACTAGTAGCGTATGTTTTTTCTTGTCTTTTTCAGATTTTTTTTTTGCCATTTTTAAATCAATAACTTTGGGTGTAGGTTTCAACTTTCTTCTTGGTCATTCGTTCTCCACTTCAGGCTTATCTTGTGAAGCATTTCTCGTCTGCATTCTATTCTCTAAAATCTAAAAAATAAAGAAAGAATTAGAATTAAGTATAAGATAGTAATCAGAAGGTAATTGAAAAGAGAACATATAGTAATCAAATAACAATTTGATAGAAATCTTAAAATAATTCGATAATGATAGTAGTGAAGAAAATAATGTTACCAGTATTTTGCCTTTTTCATGCTTTTTCTTTGTCTTTTTCTCTCAATCTTCTTCTCTTCTTTGTTCTTCTTTGGTATTATGTCCTTCAACCTATTATAAAAATAAAGGTAATCAGTTGACTATAAGATTGCAATCTGAAAGTAATATTAGAAACTGTTAAATACGTGACAATAAATAGGTGATCAAATTGATGATTTTGAAGAAATAATGTTACCAGTTTTTCCCTTTGTCATGTTTTTTCTTTGTCTTTTTCTCTCTATCTTCTTCTCTTCTTTCTTCTTCTTGGATTTTATGTCCTTCAACCTGTTATCATAACACACAAATCATTTTTATTCAACAAAAAGACCAAAATTGCATCAAATCATGTTTATTATTCAATACTTACAATCTCACGGTCTTCTTTTCTTGTATCATTTTTTTTTCTTCTTTTTCTCTTCTATTTCATTTTCTTGTTCTTCAACTTTTTGGGCGAACTATCAAATATAAATTAGAAAACTCAGATGGCTACTTAGTATTAGTTAATAGTCAGATGGCTTTCAAAAAGCAATTAGATGGAAATCAGATGACTATATAAAAAATTACTAACTATATGACAAAACATAGAAGGTAATCAGATGTCAATCAAAATGAAATTAGATGGCAGTCAAATATCAACTAGAAGATAATAAGAAACTACTTAATTTGAAATTGATTTCAATCAGCAATATCATTGGTTGAAGTTGACCATTTCATCAATTCATTTCAAAATTTCATCCAATTCGTCTCGTTCTTGTCATTCCTTTTCATTTCCTTCTTGTTCTTTTTATTTTTTTCATCATTTTATTTTACATCTTCTTGTTGGTCATTTTTTTTCCCTTTTTGTCCTTCTTCTTATTCATCTTCTGGTTCATCTTCCCCTTCTTTTTCTCCTTCTTTTGTAGTATAATGAAATTAAAAGGTATCAGTATGTTATTATAAGTTTATTACCCAAATTGTATTATTAAGTCAATGGAATAAAACATTTTACCTCTTTGTCTTCTAGGCGATGAATATTCATCTGATCTTCAATTATTTGAAGGCTTAATGTTGGAGGTTTATTTGGGTGGCATGATTCTTGAGATTGCTTCTCCAAGTTGTTCTTTGTAGGTAATCTTTCATTGATGGAGTTTAGCCATTCCCAAGCTTCATTTGTAGTTTTTGATCACTTAGTAATTTCCTCCTTCAAAAATGCCAAATCCTCTTTTTATTTTCCTCATTTCCACTCTAATAGAGCCTTCTGCCCCTAAACTCTCTATCTCTAGTTCATTCCAATTTTCTTCTTCATCATCATCCAAGTGAATTGCCCTTTTACATTTCTATCTCTCTTCAATTACATCCAATGATTCATTCAAAAAATATTGGAAGTAATTTGAATGTAATTCAACATCTAATAGATTCAAAAGCACAACTGTAAACTATACAAATTGAATATAATTTAATGAGCCAGTGATATCAAAGTATAAAAGAAAGTAGAGAATAATGTAATCACTATAGTTGATAAACTTACATAACTTGTGATGCGTTCTGTCTATGCGATGGATTAAGTGCTATGTAATATCTTATAAAAGCATTTTTTTTTTTACCTAAATAGACCCAAGTATAAATCCAACTAGAATCCTTGTGAGTTCAGGTTCAAACTCGTGGATTGCATTCTATTGATGCCTTGACAACGATTATTTTGATCTTGATATGAATTGTTTGTTAAATATAGAATGAGTTTATTCCCACTCTATCGCTAAGATAAATAGTAGTGGATACGATGAAAATCACAATCGTAAGTAAAACAACCTATGCAGAGAGATGTAGGTTTCAAATGAATAAAGATAGGGTTGATAAAAATACTCACTAGCAATTCCTAAATAACTGCATAAATCATGCACTCAAGCAAATCACTAAAAAATCATATCTTACACTTCTCATTGTATTTAACCACCATATCCTATTTCTAGAATGCATGCGATGAGTATTTGACGCAAAAGATGTCTCTCTATTTCTAAAGATAATCTCTTCTTGTTTTATGCGGTCTAAATCCTTTACTTTTTCAAACATAGATTCATTTTACTTAGAACAATCTTTCGACTTATTCAAATGGTTTATAAAACATACATAAAATAAGTTAAACGCACGATTAAGCTTTACTTAGTTCATGTTAGTTGCAATGTTTTTCAACCCATAAGGAAATTTGTTGCTCATGGTAGAAGATGGAGAGATGGATAAACAAAATACTATATATGCATTCATATTGATAAAAGAAGTTATTCAACATTTTACACAATATAAATAACAACAATAGCAGAGGAAAAAAAGATAAAGATAGATTATCAAGCTGTGAGGTGCAATTCCTTGCTCCTTCCGGCTATGTAGATGACTGTTTCGTAAGATTCCGTTGAATGTGAAGTTTCGTAAGACTGTTAAATGGTGGATAATGTAATTAAAGAGTTCAATTAATTATTCATGTACCATTGGAGCTTCAATCTACAGGTCCATAAGGTCCCCTTGGTAGCTCAAAAGAATTTAGTTGAGAATCAGTTTTTGAGTTAATTTGAATTGTTCAAATTAATAAGAGGGATTTGATTGTATATGATATGATTAAATTACTTCAATTATATATGATATAATTGTCATAATGTATTTGATACATTATTGTTTAATTGGAAGTAATAAATATTTGAATGAGATTCAAATGTATTTTTTGTGAATGTGATTCATAGTTGTTAAATTTAATATAAATATGATTTACATTAAATGTTATAAAATAGAGAAAAAATCAGAAACAACAATCTTAGCGCAACTTAGTTGCTGCAATTCCCTAGCAACGATGCAAAAAACTTGATGTGTTCTGTCTATGCAATGATTAAGTTCTATGTAATATCTTATAAACGTATTGTTTTATCTAGTTAGATCCAAGTATAAATCCAACTAGAATTCTGGTGAGTCTAGGGTCGAACTCAGGGATTGCATTTTATTCATATGTCGATAATGATTGTTTCAATCTTGACGCGAATTGTTTGTTAAATATGCAATGAGTTTGTTCCTATTCTGTCGCTAAGATAAATAGTAGTGGATGCGATGGAAATCACAATCATAAATAAAACAACCTATGCGGAGAGATGTAGGTTTCAAATGAATAAAGATTTGGTTGAGAAAAATGTTCACTAACAATTCCTAAGTAACTGCATAAATCATGCGTTTAAGCAAATCACTCAAAAATCATAACTTACACTTCTCAATGTATTTAGCCACCATATCGTATTTCTAGGATGCATGTGATGAGTATTTGATGCAAAAGATGTCTCTCTATTTCAAAAGATAATCTCTTCTTGTTTTATGTGGTCTAAATCCTTACTTAGTTCATGTTAATTGCAATGTTTCTCAACCCATAAGGAAATTAGTTGCTCATGACAGAAGATGGAAGATGGATAAACAAAATACTATAGATGCATTCATATTGATAAAAGAAGTTTTTCAACGTTTTACATAATAGAAATAACAACAAGAGCAGAGGAAAAAAGAAAGTGATAGATTATCAAGCCATGGAGTGCAATTCATTGCTCCTTCTGACTCTGTAGATGATTGCTTCGTAAGATTGTGAAGGTGAAGTTTCCTTCTTTTTTTTTTTTTTTTTGGAAGAAATCTTGAGCTTTCACTCAAGATTTCACGAGGGCTCGAAAGGAAGTGTTTATGAATTGAGAAATTTTGCAGAGTTTCCTTTAATGTCTTCATTATATCTTTTGTATGGAAATCTTGTTGGGTATTTATAGGTGTTAAGAAGCACTTCTTTCTCTCCTACTAATGTCTGTACTAACAGGACGCATTAATCTCCATATCTTGTTGCGTTGCCTGCTTCGCATTAGTTCATTGGCTCTGCCATGAAGCTTTCTTGTCAGCTACCAACTTGGTCTCTAATTTGACCTCCACCGCCATGTGTCATGTCATCTTCTATCGCATGAGGCTATGTTTTCAACTATGCGACTCCAATTTTGGTGTTGGGAATTCCTTTGCGGTGATACCTTGTGATTGCATAAATAGATTTCCTGCACCAAAAAAGCACAATTTTTATATCTTTCGTGGATGGTGAGATTTTGTACGCATGTGATTGTATGATATAATTAATTTCATAAATTTTTTTACCAAGCTATCGCATTTTCTAAGTTTTTTCCTAATTGTTTTAGATAAAAAAAAAAAGGTAAAATAACTTGTATTTTTACAAGTTATCAACTTACTTTGAAGATATGCACTTGGAGGTAGTTCCAATCAGGTTTTTTCGTTGGTTTCCATCTCAACATTCTCGGGCATTCTTCACTAATTTTTGTTACAGTCCCAACACCTTGTTTAAAAGGTTTTGGGATGATTTCATATGGCCAACATAACAAAGTTTGTGGAAAACCTTGCAATGTACAGTTTGGGCTTTTGGATTGTGCAGTCCTTCTAAAGAATTCTACAGTCAGATTAAAAACTTATAAAAAGGAAAGTTATTTGAAGTTTCATCATTTTCTAACATCTCAAATTCTTTCGACTCTGCTTTATTATGCATTTGCTTGCGATGAAGGAAACACTCTAAGATGTACAATTTTGCAAGCTTTACCATCGACCCATTATCATGTAAAGGCATTGCAATAGAAGCTACTACGTGATTTCTTTTAATTTTTAACCTAAGTTCTTGAAAATGCCATCTCTCAATAAACATGGTTTATCTTGCTCATTGGTCAATTGTAAGGATTGAGGAAACGTACTACAATTTAGACTAGTGATCAAACAAAATTCTTTTATGGAAAATCTAACTTTAAACCTTTCTAAATGGAAAACTAATTGTTCATTTGTGCTATCTTTTTCACAAAATCTTCTTATAAGATGAACCAATAATTGTCATTGAAATATATTGATTCCAAAGTCTAAAAAGAATCCAAATGGGCCTTTTTTAAACATTTCCATTTGTGTTGGTGTTAGATTCTTAATCAATGTTTCAATTATTTCAAACTTAGAATAATAATGAACCTTGACCCGATCTGATAGGATGCCCTATTAAAGTATATTGACACTATATTAGATTTAAGAAATGAGTATATCAAATAACAATCACTAATTACATGAAGTAAAACGCGAGTCAATCAATTTGAAATCTTGAAGGAACTCTTAAACAAGAGTATCCATGTGCGCGTTCAGATCTTTCCTATTTCATTGTGACCGAGTTACCACACACATATTCTAACAAACAGGTATGCAATTTAACACTAATTAACGGCATGCTTAAACACAAAAATAACAATAGATTAAGTTAACGTACCACTTGAAGACAGTCTTCACTTCGAACTCAACCCAGCGGAAGCAACCCTATACATTCTTTATCGCCCAGAAAATAGTCGGCTACCAGTAGCACGATCGTTTACACGAATGGCAGCACATGAACAAGTAGGACCGGGGACGACACTACTACTTACGAAGTGAGAATCCAAATAGTGGTCTTTGATTGAATCGATAGAGGAAGGAGGAAAGGGATGATCGTGTAGAATGACAAACAAGTGGGAGAAAGCTATCGTATAGAGGATGCTTATCGTTTAGAGAAAGCTACGTGATCGTGTAGGTTTTACTAAGCAATCGTTTAGAAAACTCGGCGCGCTAAGCGATCGTTTGGAGAACGTGTGCGATCGTTTAGTACGTGAGGTGTGCGATCGTTTAGGCGATTAGGCACTATCGTATAAGCTCTCAGGTAAGCGATCGTTACGTTTCACACCTTGAGCATTTTTTTCGAACTCTGTGTAAAATGAAACCAATTTTCATTTTATTCTTTAGTTACAATAACCGAAAATGATTTTCCCAATAATGCACGATCCAGGAGAAGTTTCCAGCCAATTATCACATAATTAACCAATTAATTAATAAATGAATATAATCATATTATATTCTTAACCTATAGTTTGATATCATATATCTACTATAGTAATTTCTCCTCCACTTGATATAAATCATATTTATATCTAATTTCCTCCAAAATAATGTATCTCATACATTTAGTCAATTATATCATATATAATTAACCAATTCAATTATATCATATATAATCGAACTCCCTCTTGTCTATTTTAACATTTCAAACTGACCCAAAAACTGATTCTCAACTTTATCCAAGCTACCTAGGAGACCTTATGAACCTGTGGCTCGAAGCTCCAACGATACATGAATAGTTGACTAAACTCTTTAGCCACGAGATCCACCATTCGTTAATTGCCATACATTCCACTAAAGACCAACAGCTGAACTCTTCTTACCACAGATATATTTCTATATCCATCAGATATAACCAATCATGAGTATAATGACCCTTCACAGATACTCGTAAGTACAAGTTGGCCAATTTACCATTTTACCCCTACATTTACATCTCACTTCTTAAATACCACTGATTCCTCTAATGAACAATACAACATAGTCCAACTACGTGTGAACACCTCTCGGGCCAAGAGAAGGTGTGTGGCGCCACATGGTTCAAGTCCTGGAATCAGCCTTTAAGGGAGCTATCTATCTACTTGCCCTTGCTTCGAGGAATGAGTGAATTTCATCTTGTGTAGCTGAGTTCCCAGCTCCCAAACCAGACGAATTCCCAAAATGGTAGGTTTGAGTTGGCGACCTGGCCACTCGTACCCATACAAATCAAAGGACCGCCTTCAATGACAGGAGTTCCCTACTTACTCAAGGTTGAGGTCATGTTACCTATGATCATTCTAGTGAAGTGAAGTCTCTATCATGAAACGGTGTTATATAACAAGACGTTAGCACTTCGTGGTCAGGTCTTATACAAACTCTTTGTATAGGACACCCCCACTCACATGTCTCCTACACGAATGATTAGGATCAGATCATCTGTGACAAGTCACAACACTTGTGACCATTCCACAAAGCGGGCCGCATCTGTAGCGTTACCAGGATAAGGTTTCTCTCCTATATCCATATACTACAGACCATTTTGGTTATTACTTAAGACACGATCCACCTGTATGTCACCACATACATGCTTTAGTTACATAATGATAACTAGAGATTTTATGTTTATTGGTTTGTGGTAAAACAAATAAAACAAACAACTGAGCAAAATCAAGATGTGAAGTAAAATTTCATATATTATACAATACAAGCGTTCGTATAATCTGTTTACAAACTACATGACACGAGACTTTAGGGCATCAACCCTAACAAAAATATGGTAATATGCTACTTACTCCAGGGCTTTGGTTGATCCTTGGTCTTTTACTTCGTTTTTTTGTCGAATATTCTCCCTTCCCAACTTTTCTTGGTTTTTTTGCTTTTTTCATCTTCATTGTTCTTACCATTTTTTTGCAATAAAAAAAATAAATAGATGACAATAGAAAGAAAAAAGAAAGTAATCATAAGGTAATAAGATGAAAATCATGTTGGATTTTATGTTCTAAAACTCGTAAATAGTAAATGTTATTAATTGACTGTCATCAATAAAGAGTTATGGATGTTAAATAAATAAATTTTATTGTTTGTGTTGTTGTCTATTTTTTTTCTTAATAACCCTAAATCCAATAAACTAACATCCAAGGCCGTCTTATGAGTTTTGAATTGTATGTTGAGACACATAGGGATTAATGTTCAAGATACAGCCTAAAGGGTCTACAGTATAGGGATAAGGTTGGGTCCTTATCTTGGTAACACTATGAATACGACCCACTTTGTATTTGATACAAATGTAATGATCTAAAGCGTTCGTATAGGTGACACGCAAGTGGGGGTATCTTATGCAATGAGTTTGCATAAGACTGGACCGCGAAATAGTAACCACTAGAAGTAACACCATTGATTAGTCAGGTTTCTGTCTCAATAGAATGACGTAGGCGACTTAGTCTTAATCCTGAGGATATTATGAACTTCTATTCATGAGGGATTGTTCTTTGATTTGTATGGGTGAGGGTGGCCAGTTCAACCTACCATTTTGGGGACAAGACCGAGTGGGGAGTTGGGAACATAATAATACAAGATGTAATTCGTTCATTCCCACTTTAAGGGTAAGTAGATGAGTGTTCCCTTAAGTGGTGTCTCTGGGACTTGAACAAAGAGCCCTATCCTCTCGTTGGCCTAAGAGGGGTTCCTGTTTATTTATTGGACAATAAATAGGTTGTTCATTAAAGAAGCACTGGTACTTACGAAGTCAGAGGTAACCCAAGGGTAAAACGATAATTTGACCCAATTGAAGTTAGAACACTCGTGAAGGATTAACTTGCTGGTATTTGTCTATATCCATGGACACAAAAAATATCTGTAGTGAGAAGAGTGTAGTTATGGGTCTTTAGTGCAATGTACCCACAGTTAACGAATATTGATTAATTTGGTTAATGAGTTTAGTCAATTAATCTCATATCGTTGGAGCTTCTGATCTACAGGTTCACTAGGCCCCTTCATTAGGTCACTAGAGGATACTTAAGAGGGATAATTTAAATGATTTAAATTAATTTGAGGAAACTATATATTAATGTGATTAATATGTAATTAATTATGATTATGATCTATAATTAAATTGGAAAGTAATATTTGAATAAGATTCAAATTAATTAATTCAAGTGAATTAGATTCACAAATAATTAATTAATAGAGAAGTTTTGCACATATACATGAGATGTTTATGATAATTAAATATATACATTAAATTGGGTTTAATGTATAAATAGTTATTTAATTATTGTGTATAATAAAATTAAATAAGTGTTATTTAATTGAGCTAATTAATTAAATAAGTGTTATTTAATTGAGCTAATGAATTAAATAAGCGTTATTTAATTAAATGGGTTAATTAATTAAATAAGTGTTATTTAATTAACTATAGAAAAGGAAAATATTAGAAAAAAGGCTTGACCCTTCTCTATATAAAGACCTCCCTATGACCTTTTGGGAAGACACACGAAACACAATACACAACTGTTAGTGCAGAATTTTCTCTAAGCCATAAAAAAAATCCTCTCTACTCTCCAGAATACTTTTCTCTTCTCTCTCTCCTAATAGTTGGATACCACCTATCCCTCTATTGGAATCCGAGAGAATAACGAGGTTACTCTCGTGGTAGTATTCGAGATTGTTGAAGAAATTGTTCGTGTCAAGATCGTTAGAGATTCGTTCGTTGGAACTAGGAGAGGATTGTTCATGGCACTTGGAAATCTAAAAAGGTAAGAATCATTCTTATCATTTCCCTAATGCATGCTAATTTACATGTTTTTATTATGTTTTAATTCAATGATTATGTTTATACAAAAATCGGATTGTAGGATGCAAGGTGTTCTAACAAAATGCTTCCGCTGTGAGATTCAATCTCCTTTCAAATCATATGACTATCAGAAGGCAATCAGAAGACTATCATAAATTATTAACTACTTGACAAAAAAATAGAAGGTAATCAGATGATAATCAGTTGACTATATTAGGAACTATGAACTATGTGACAGGGAATATAGTGTAATCATGTGAAAATCAGAAAATAATCAAATGACTATGTGAATATATTAATTGATTGAAAATAATATTAAAAAAATTATAGAGAAAAAGTGAGAAAAAGGAAAAAAAAATGCATTAAAAGATGCAAAAACAATAGCCAAAAAATAATTAGATGGCAATAAACAGAAAAAAAAGGCAATCATAAGATAATAAGATGAAAATGACTATCAGAAGGCAACCAAAAGACTAACTTAAATTATTAACTACTTGAAGCAATCTTCTTAAATTTATGCATTGTTTGAAACATATATGTTTACAGTTTCATTACCAGGTGCTGCATCATCAATAACAACATTGGTTCATTTGAAACATCTACTTGAGACACAGGAAGGCCTGTAACAACTCCTGTTTTCTAATATGAATATTATTTCGAACAATGTGAAAGCCAACTAAGCAAAATTAAACTTAATTAAAATATCTTTATAGGAGAACAAGGATTAAAATCCAAAGGCTTAAACTTAATTGAAATCATATGACTATTAGATGGCTTAAAATTTATACGTTAAAGAAATAAAAATAACCACTTGAAGCAATCTTCTTAAATATATTCTTATCTCATTCTTCTCTCAGAGTTGGAGCAAATACAATAGTTGTATGAAGAAGATTTTTGTGGGTAAGAGGAATCAACTTGTAATCGACATGAAACTAGCATGGAAGAACTGAAGTGGAAGATGAAAGACTCAACATTGAAGAGAAGAGGAAGAAATTGGAGGAGTAAGAGGAAAGCTCGATGAAGAGAAGTAAAGAACAAAAGAAAAGAAACCCTAAAATTACGTTGAAGATGAGCACGAATTGATTCAAATAAGTGTGGGTATTTTCAATCTTTTCATTTTAGCCCATTAGTGATTAGTGAAATTTGGCTGGACTTAAAAAGTTCAATATTCTTACAAAATCAATAAACATTGTTTACATACCTAATTTTCGAAAGTCATTTAAAAATTCCTATAATTGCCCCTTAAAATTTCTTCGTGAACTCTAATGTAATGAAAACCTACTCCAAAATTCATAAGTTTTTTTTTTTTTTTTGTTGGCTTCCAACAATGAAATTGGGCTCATAATTCATAATTTAGATTCACAATAAGAATCTGAATTAATCAAATAAATGAAATTAGGATCCTAAAAAAGAGTCTTTCTATAACATAATTTTATATTATAATTTTTCACATAATTTGACAAGATATTTGGGAAAAAAAAAAAAAACAAAAAAAAAAAATAATATAAAGAGGCTTCCGTTGCCGGGACTTGAACACGGGTCTTTCGGGTGAGAGCCGAATATCCTAACCAACTAGACTACAACGGAACTGACAATTTTCATAACGTATATATATAATATGATATTATTGGAGTTCAATGAGAATCCACGAATCGAACTGAAAGCCATTTTCGAAGAGAAACTCCAAAATTCATCCCACTTCACTGAAGAAGACACATATGTAGAGGAAGAAGAAGAAACCTTTTAACTTTGATGGTTATTATTCATATTATATTCACATTGATTACATTTTGATATCGGATAATTGTAATGGATAATATTTTTAGAGCTAATAATTTAGTGCATACAACATTTTTAATAAATTACAAATAGAGCAAAATTTATTAATGATGGACTAGGAAACACGAACACTGATACGTGACACAACAACAACACGATAACAACACAGCGACATGTCAATTTGTAAAAAAGTAGGACATTAAACTTTGAGAACACATTATTTATTTTATTTTTTTTAAAAAATAAATATATATGTGCATAATTTGAAGACCAAAATGTTTAAAACTCCTAGATCCCTCATAGACCATAAACGCTTTAAAGATTATAAGACTTCAAAACCTAAAGTTAAAGATCACAAGGCTTTAAAGACCAACATTTTCTTGAAAGTCTTAGGACTTTAAGATAAGATGAAGATATTAGAAACATTCACGACTTCAAGACTTTGGTCGAGCGTACAAGATCAACAAGTCACCAAACATTTGATCCAACATACAAGATCAACAAATCAAGTTCCAAAGTATAAGATCAACAAACCAAGTTTGTTCAAGAATAAGCACTCTATCCTTCGAAACAAGTATACATACGAGGGAAAGAATCACATAATAAATATTAAAAAAATGTGTCAACACCTATATATAAATGAATATAAAATTAAATTTCATTCCACAAATTAAAATTTGGAAAATTGCATTGGGTATCAAATTTATTATATTTAGCATCCATGTCATCCATTTTTAAAATATTGTATTTATGGCAAAATCTTAAAAAGGGAAAAATCATATTCTTAGAATTTATATTTTATTTTTTGCTTATTCCAAAACTACCCTCATTAAATCTTGATTTCCGATTTCGTCCTCTCCTGCATTTTTCTTTATACGATTGAAGCCTTCATCTCTTTGAAAAAACAAGCCCTAAAATCACGTTCAAGATTCTTTTGATTCATGATTTCTCTCAATTGTATTGTTCATGATTCACGTTGAAGATTTCTTTTGATTTTGATTGCATTAATTGGAGACTTCTTGAAGTCGATTTATGTTTGATTTTTTTGCTTGAAGTTTGTCCTCTCCTTCTCACGATTGCGTGTTAACAATTTTTATTTCAATATCAGTCTTTTATTGGTTGAGATTTTTGTATTTAGGTATGTGTTTCATTTATTTCTTTGAGATGAAAGTTTGATCAATTGTTTCCTTGAAGTTCATCTTCGCTTGTAGTTTAATTTTTCTGTTTTCTTGATCAATTTTCATTCGATTTTGTGTTCAGATTGCGTTTGATTTATATTTTTTAAACTAGATAGTCTGTTCGATTGTTTCCTTGAAATTCTTTCTTGCTTGAAGATTATTTGTAGTTTGTGCTTCAGTTTGTGTTCAGTTTCACTATTTAAAGATTTTGTGTTCTAGTTTCTGATCTTATTCTTTTACTGTTCTTTGATTATTTTATGTTCTCTTTCCATTTCAAATTTCTATTCTATTGAGATGATTTATATCTAATTGTCATCTATTTCCTACCTGATTTCTATTTGATATACATCTGATTTCCATCTGATTGTTAGATATTAAATACTTTGTGATTTCTATTTTTATTGTCAAGTGATGACTATCTGATTAATATTTGATTTCTATCTGATTACCATAATTGATATTGAATACTTATATATCAATGTGAGTTTAATCTTATACTTAGTTTTTGTATTTTTTTTATAGTAATTTGTAGTTATGGTTAAACTTCCAATATTCATTTTCCATAGTGGTCAATGGGATGATCGACAATGCTATGTAGATTACAAAATTATTGGTATGTTAGTTGACGAAATGATGCTTTTTGTGTCTTTTGTTAACCTCATACAAAAGGAAATTTGACTTGATTCATCCATTAAACTCTTAGTTTTATTGGAATTAGGTAATACTGAGGTTCAACATATTGTTAAGATTCTTGAAGATAAAGATGTATTTTTTTTTTTTAAACAGTAATTAAGGATCAATTTACAAAATATCTTTTGGTTGCTCATGTTGTGAATATACTTTTGGAAGTTTCAGCTGGTAATTCTTCTTCTATAATTCAGGTCGATTTTGGAGGTGAATTAGAAGTTTTTAGAAATTTCCATATTAACAATATGTCTTCTATGTCATTCTTTGAAGAAGAAGGACTAGTTTGCTAGTGAAGAATAATTTTGAGTTTAGAACTTTGAGATCAAATCCAAAATTTGTTGAGTTGGAATGTACATAAGATGGTTGTCAATGGTCTATTAGAGCATATTATGGATGATTTGAAAGTATATTAGTGAGCATAATTGCTCTATGATGATTCGTGCTTCTCATAGGCAGACATCTTCACAGTTTGTTAGTGATTGTATGGTCGGAAATTTAAGATATAGCTATGATAACTCAACACCAAAAGATATTACACATCACATGCGGATGAATTATGAGATTAATGTTAGTTATTATAAAGCATGAAGGGCAAAAGAATCTATTATGAAGTTGTTGAAAGGAGATGTTGACGATTCTTATGCTTTGATTCTCAAGTTCTTTTTTAAGTTAAAAGAAATGAATCTAGGCTTTTTTTTCCACTTATTTTGTTATGTCATTAATTAATTTTATAGTTATAAGATAGTAATTAGTTAGTAATCAGTTGACTGATATACCTATTAATTGGTACATCAGTCAACTAGCTATATAGTAATCGGTAGTAATCAATTAGTAACCAGTTAACAGATTGCACGTGCATTTATAATAAGTTATTTCTTTTTCTCCTCTTTTTTTGTTCGGTCATTTACTCAACATGAACTGGATTTAAATGGACATTTTAAATATTGCTTCATGACTATGGGGTCACCAACTGAAGGTTGGAGATATTGTAGTATAAATATGCTGGAACATTACTGACTGTATCAACGATGGACGGTAATTGTCAAACTTTTCATCTTTTTTTAGCATAGTAGATTAAAAAAATGACGCCTCTTGGAACTGGTTTTTTGAGACGTTAAAATTTTGTTTTGGAGATCGAGAAAGATTAATTATTGTTTCTGATAGGCATATAAGCAATTCAAAAGCTGTTTTAAATGTGTTTCCATTAGCTCAATATTGTATTTGTATGGAACATCTTTTAAAGAATGTGAAGTTGTCATTCGAAGATTCTTTAATCGATAAAATTTTTCATTCCTGTGCAAAATCTTATACAATAGATGATTTTGAGTTGTATATGAGGTGGATGAAGTCAATATACCAATCTCTTAGAGAATATCTTAGGAATGTTGGGTTTGATAGACGGGCCCATGTATACTCTTAGCAAAGAAGATAACAAATGATGACAATAAATATTACTGAGAGTTTGACTTCAGTATTGAAAAATGAAAGAAATTTACCGTTGCATCACTACTTGATTCAATCAGAGAGTTACTTCAATGGTGGTTTTATGATTGGACATAAATTAGCATCTAGTTTGAGGAGTATTTTGAGTTATTGAGCTGAAAGAGTGAAAAGAAAGCTAGTTGATGAATTTCAGAGTTTCATTGAAGTGATTGCTATTTGACTGCTTAATCATTATCTTATGTTGATTGCCATCAGATTGGTATATGATTGTTATTTAATTGACATCAGATTGGTATGTGATTGTTATCTAATTTCCATTTTATATTATTTATTTTGATTTTATAACTTTTTTTAGGTTAATCCTATTGGTGATTTTGAATATCAAGTAGTTGATAGAGGTAAAACATTTATGGTAAAGTTGAATTGCCATAGTTGTAGTTATCACACTTTGGATTTGGAAGAAATACCATGCAATCATGTTCTTGTTGTTATTTGTGGACTTGATTTAAAATCCATATTCTTTTGTCTCAAAGTTTTATTTTGCTAGCACATTAGCATCAACATATGGTGGAGTAGTTCTTCCTGTTGGTAACCCTAATGAATGGAGTAGTGTAGGGGTGAATAGCACTATATTGTCTCTGATTGTTATACGTCAAGCAGAAATACCTCTAAAGAAAATGATGATTCCAATTGGTGAATTGAAGTGCTAAAAGTGTAGTCGTTGTAAGCATGTTGGTCATAACACAAGAAGATGTCAAAATCCACCTGTTTGAACAATCATATTACGGACATCAAAGATATTCTTACTATTTGTTTTCATTTGAGTATATAACAATGTATTATTTGGAGTTATGGACATTGTTTTTAGTATATGGATTTTGGAGTTATTTTTAGTATATGAATGATATTGCTATTATCATATTGCAATTTGATTTTGGAGTTGTTTGACATTGTTTTTAGTATATGGATTGAATACATTTCCATTAGAAGGTAATTATATTGTAATCAAATTGTAGTCAAATAACAATATCATAATTAACAAACTATGTGACAAGGAATAAAAGGTAATCATATGACAATCAAAAGGTAATCAGATGATCTAGAAACATAAACAAGAAGGAAAAAGGAGCAAGTTTCAGTTTTCTTGAATGATCAAGTTTCACTCTTGAAGGCTTTACAACTATTTCACTGTTAGTCAAAATATATGTGCTAACATCAAAATTGAACATTATATTAAAACATTCTTCTACATGTTATCAACAAAAACATAAAGTCTAACATCAAAGCCTACAAATTTTTCAAAACAAAAATATCTCATTTTGGTTGTGAAATGTTCAAATCAAAACTAGGTGCTTCACTAATAGCATATGTTTTTTCGTGTCTTTTTCAGATTTTTTTTTTCGCCATTTCTAAATCAATAACTTTGGGTGTAGGTTTCAACTTTCTTCTTGGTCATTCGTGCTCCACTTCAGGCTTATCTTGTGAAGCACTTCTCGTTTGCATTCTATTCTCTAAAACCTAAAAAATAAAGAAAGAATTAGAATTAAGTATAAGATAGTAATCAGAAGGTAATTGAAAAGAGATCATATAGCAATCAAATAACAATTTGATAGAAATCTTAAAGTAACTCGATAATGATAATAGTGAAGAAAATAATATTACCAGTATTTTGCCTTTTTCATGCTTTTTCTTTGTCTTTTTCTCTCAATCTTCTTCTCTTCTTTGTTCTTCTTTGGTATTATGTCCTTCAACCTATTATAAAAATAAAGGTAATCAGTTGACTATAAGATTGCAATCTGAAAGTAATATTAGAAACTGTTAAATACGTGACAATAAATAGGTGATCAAATTGATGATTTTGAAGAAATAATGTTACCAGTTTTTCCCTTTGTCATGTTTTTTCTTTGTCTTTTTCTCTCTATCTTCTTCTCTTCTTTCTTCTTCTTGGATTTTATGTCCTTCAACCTGTTATCATAACACACAAATCATTTTTATTCAACAAAAAGACCAAAATTGCATCAAATCATGTTTATTATTCAATACTTACAATCTCACGGTCTTCTTTTCTTGTATCATTTTTTTTTCTTCTTTTTCTCTTCTATTTCATTTTCTTGTTCTTCAACTTTTTGGGCGAACTATCAAATATAAATTAGAAAACTCAGATGGCTACTTAGTATTAGTTAATAGTCAGATGGCTTTCAAAAGGCAATTAGATGGAAATCAGATGACTATATAAAAAATTACTAATTACATGACAAAACATAAAAGGTAATCAGATGTCAATCAAAATGAAATTAGATGGCAGCCAGATATCAACTTGAAGATAATAAGAAACTACTTAATTTGAAATTGATTTCAATCAGCAACATCATTGGTTGATATTGACCATTTCATCAATTCATTTCAAAATTTCATCCAATTCGTCTCATTCTTGTCATTCCTTTTCATTTCCTTCTTGTTCTTTTTATTTTCTCCATCATTTTATTTTACATCTTCTTGTTGATCATCTTTTTTCCCTTTTTGTCCTTCTTATTCATCTTCTGGTTCATCTTCCCCTTCTTTTTCTCCTTCTTTTGTAGTCTAATGAAATTAAAAGGTATCAATATGTTATTATAAGTTTATAAACCAAATTGTATTATTAAGTCAATGGAATAAAATATTTTACCTCTTTTATCTTCTAGGCGATGAATATTCATCTGATCTTCAATTATTTGAAGGCTTAATGTCGGAGGTTTATTTGGGTGGCATGATTCTTGAGATGACTTCTCCAAGTTGTTCTTTGTAGGTAATCTTTCATTGATGGAGTTTAGCCATTCCCAAGCTTCATTTGTAGTTTTTGACCACTTAGTAATTTCCTCCTTCAAAAATGCCAAATCCTCTTTTTATTTTCCTCATTTCCACTCTAATAGAGCGTTCTGCCCCTAAACTCTCTATCTCTAGTTCATTCCAATTTTCTTCTTCATCATCATCCAAGTGAATTGCCCTTTTACATTTCTATCTTTCTTCAATTACATCCAATGGCTCATTCAAAAAATATTGGAAGTAATTTGAATGTAATTCAATATCTAATAGATTCAAAAGCACAATTGTAAACTATACAAATTGAATATAATTTAATGAGACAGTGATATCAAAGTATAAAAGAAAGTAGGGAATAATGTAATCACTATAGTTGATAAACTTACATCACTTGTGATGCGTTCTGTCTATACGATGGATTAAGTGCTATGTAATATCTTATAAAAGCATTTTTTTTACCTAAATAGACCCAAGTATAAATCCAACTAAAATCCTGGTGAGTTCAGGTTCGAACTCGTGGATTGCATTCTATTGATGCCTTGACAACGATTATTTTGATCTTGATATGAATTGTTTGTTAAATATAGAATGAGTTTATTCCCATTCTATCGCTAAGATAAATAGTAGTGGATACGATGAAAATCACAATCGTAAGTAAAACAGCCTATGCGGAGAGATGTAAGTTTTAAATGAATAAAGATGGGGTTGATAAAAATACTCACTAACAATTCCTAAGTAACTGCATAAATCATGTGCTCAAGCAAATCACTAAAAAATCATAACTTACACTTCTCATTGTATTTAACCACCATATCCTATTTCTAGAATGCATGCGATGAGTATTTGATGCAAAAGATGTCTCTCTATTTCTAAAGATAATCTCTTCTTGTTTTATGCGGTCTAACTTCTTTACTTTTTCAAACATAGATTCATTCTACTTAGAAAAATCTTTCGACTTATTCAAATGGTTTATAAAACATACATAAAATAAGTTAAATGCACGATTAAGCTTTACTTAGTTTCTGTTAGTTGCAATGTTTTTCAACCCATAAGGAAATTAGTTGCTCATGGTAGAAGATGGAGAGATGGATAAACAAACTATTATATATGCATTCATATTGATAAAAGAAGTTATTCAATATTTTACACAATATAAATAACAACAATAGTAGAGGAAAAAAAGATAAAAATAGATTATCAAGCTGTGAGGTGCAATTCCTTGCTCCTTTTGACACTGTAGATGATTGTTTCGTAAGATTGTGTTGAAGGTGAAGTTTTCCCTTTGTTTTTCTAGAAGAAATATTGAGCTTTCACTCAAAATTTCACGAGGGCTCGAAGGGAAGTGTTTATGAAGTGAGAAATTGTGTAGAGTTTCCTCCAATGTCTTCGTTATATCTTTTACATGGAAATCTTGTTGAGTATTTATAGGCGTCAAGGAGCATTTCTTCCTCTCTCACTAATGATTTTACTAATATGATGCATTAAATTCCATACCCTAATGCGCCGTCTGCTCCACATCAGAAGTTCATTGACTCTGCCGTGAAGTTTTTTTTTCAGCTACTAACTTGATCTCTGATTTAACCTCCACCGCCCATGTGTCATGTCATTTTCTATCGCATAAGGCTATATTTTCAACTATGCGATTCAAATGTTGGCGTTAGGAATTCCTTTGCGGTCATACCTTGTAATCGCATAAATAGATTTCCTGCACCAAAAAGGCACATTTTTCATATCTTTTGTGGACTGTGAGATTTTGTATGCATGTGATTGCATGATATAATTAATTTCATGAATTTCTTACCAAGCTGTCACTTTTTCCAATTTTTTTCCTAATTGTTTTAGATAAAAGAGGTAAAATAAATTGTATTTCTACAAGTTATCACATCCCCAAATTTAAGACAATGATTGTCCACAAACATATATTTAAAGTCCTAATATGTCTTGATAGTTTTGGCGCATTGCCCAGACCTCTTAAAGTGCCTCCTATTCTAGATTTTCTAGACCAGTGTTTTCCTTCGTTTCGTTCTTTTACCAATGGAAATATTTCCAATCTTTAGAAGCAGAAAGCTTATTCTTAAAAAAATCTCTTACTCATATCCAAAGCTATCTTATATTTCGTTTTAGGAATGAGCTTTTGGTTTTAAAGTTTAGTAAAAAGATTCTCCTTAGCTTTTGAACTTTCATTTGATCATTGCTGATCTGAGCATTTCACCTTCATTTTGGCTTGCCCCCACAGATGTCAAGCGGACATCAACCTACAGGCATGGTTCAGACTTAACTCATGCCTTCGAAAATTTTGAACATATGTAGAGGAGTTGCGATCAATTATTTTCTGCATTGATCACGATTCCCACCTACGTTCTGGCTTACCCCAAAATCTCGTAGGGTCCTATAGTTTGTAAACATTGTATGAACGAACTCTTATGTAGTTAATAATATATGATATTTTATTCACTTTGTCTATAAAATATGTGATATTTTAGTTGCATTAACAACAAACAAATAAACTAATACCCAAGGTTATCGTTGTAACTTAAACATGTATGTGGAGACATACAGGTGGATCATGTTTAAGTGATAACCTAAATGGTTTGTAGTAGATGGATAAGGTTGGTACTTATCCTTGTGACACTATGAGTATGACCCGCTTTGTAGGTGTTACAATTATTGTAAAGTGCTACAACTGATCTAATCCTGATCATTCATGTATTAGATATGCGAGTGGGGATATTCTACACAAAGGAGTATGTATAAGACCAGACCACGAAATGTTTAATCTCATTATATAACACCATTCATAATAAAGACTTACATTTCACCAGGATGACCATAGGTAACATGGCCTAAATTCTGAATGAGATGTGAACTCCTGCCTATGAGGGCGGTCCTTTGATTTGTATGGGTGAGAGTGGCTAGATCGTAGACTCAACAAGCCTACCATTTTGGGGATTCGTCTGATTAGGGAGCTAGGAACACAGCTACACAAGATGAAATTCACTCCCTCCCCGAAGCAAGGGTAAGTCGATAAATTGCTTCCTTAAGAGCTGATTCCGAATCTTGAACAATGTGGCGCCACACTCTCTCCTAGCCCGAGAGGAGTTTAGCCATAGTGGGACTATGATCTATTATTTATTAGAGGGACCAGTAGCACTTAAGGTGTTAGATGTAACTACATGGACAAAATGGTAATTTGACCCAACTATACTTACGAGTGATTTGTGAAGGGTCATCGTATTATTGATTGGTTATATCCAATGGACACAAAAATATATCTATAGTGTGAAGAGTGCAACTATTGGTCTTTAGTGGAGTGCCCGACAGCTAACAAATGGTGGATAATGTAATTAAAGAGTTTTATTAATTATTCATGTACCATTAAAGCTTCAATCTACAGGTTCATAAGGTCCCCTTGGTAGCTCAAAAGAATTTAATTGCGAATCAGTTTTTGAGTTAATTTGAATTGTTCAAATTAATAAGAGGGATTTGATTATATATGATATGATTAAATTACTTCAATTATATATGATATAATTGTCATAATGTATTTGATACATTACTGTTTAATTGGAAGAAATAAATATTTGAATGAGATTCAAATGTATTTTTTGTGAATGTGATTCATAGTTGTTAAATTTAATATAAATATGATTTGCATTAAATGTCATAAAATAGAGAAAAGAAACTATAGTTTATATTGTATATGATACAATATTAAAACTATAGGTTATATGTTATATTTGATATAACATATAGTTTAATATAAATATAATATGATAAGTTAGTTATCATATTTATTTATATTATTTTATTATTATTTTGAATAAGAACTTCCCTGTTTTCTCTCCAACCACCTTAGTGTGGATATTTGATTTTATGATAAGAGGAATAAAAGAAGGGAGTTTCTCTTATTCCTCTACATGATTGGACATTGGCATTGGATGTATGATTGAGTTTTTACAACAACGTTTTGTGTGCTTCAATCTTCTTCTTCCTCCAAACTCAAACAATCTCTCCTAACCAAAATAGTCAGAGCTCACCACTCCTGATTTCTCACCTTAAGAATACTAAAGGCTCGTTATGGTTGTCTTTGTTTGGTTCGAGAAGTTCTTGAAGAAGGTCTTCAAGAGGTTGCTGTGTTCGAGGGAAACGTGAAGAGAAAAGGTCTTCAAAGGTAATGTATCTTGAACCCTTTTCTTGTATCAATCATGTTGTAATTTATTTAGAATACATATCTTGTATGTTTACTGTAAATTTGTTTTTTCAATAAAAATAGAATTTGGACGATTCGCTTCCGCTCAAGGATCTACTTAAAAACGAGTTCCTTTAACCTCTGCATTTGCTGGTGTATGTAGCATCTGGTAATGGTCTATTGTTGTTGAATTACCTGAACCTAGGTTGGACAAATTCTCTTAACTCGTTGTATTGACTAACAAGTTTTTGTTGTTACCGCAGGGCTAATGTGAAGCAAATTGGAGTCGGTTTAAGCATCTGGGCTTCAAAAGAGTAAAAAGACCAAAATGTCCCTACTTCAATGTTGCAACGCTCAACCCTTGCTTTGGTCCATCGCTTGTTTGATGCTAGAAGGCAGAACGTGGGTGTGCAAAGCAGCATTGCAACACTTTGAATGGAGTAGTCCTTCCTATGTCATCTAAGTACGCGTCTTCTTTGGTCCAAACATATGGCAACGCTACAACGGTGTGATTTAACCTATAAGTATTTCTTTTTGTTGATAAGAAAAAAATGCTGAATTTAGGGGTTGAATTGATGGAGGTCGAGGTTGATCTTCATTCTTCTTCTTTTCCCTTCAAATCTTAGTTTCCTTAGGTTAGTTTTAATTTTGTTTTGAGTTGTAATCAATGAATCAAATGTATATCTCGGATTTTTCTATGAACTAGGAAGTAATTTCTATCTAATTTCTTTGAGCAAGAGCCCTATGTTTAATTTCTTGAGAATTCTGTAATTAAATTTGGCGTTCTTCAATTCTATGTTTTTCTTTGAATCTTGGTATAGTTAGATTTGTATTTTTGTGTTGGACTGACGACCCTATCATAATTGCATGTCTCTGCTAGTTAATTTCAAGCTTGCGCGTTTCCTTGTGTTCATCTGTGCTTGAATTTACCCTGGTAGCAAAAGATTAGATGTGAATGCTTAGATTTATAGGCTGATCTTGAATCTTGGTAATGAATATTTAATCTAGGTTCGAAGAATAATTTGGTTAATTGAATATGGCTTTTCCTAACAATTGAATCCTCATTCTTAATGCATATGATTTTTAATTCTATATGATCGCTAAGAAACCAGTAGAATTAAGAGCATATAGTTTAATTAGGGTATGGTTTTTCTGACCTTAATTAATAGCTAAGACGCTTGATTGATTTTGATTGAATTGATTTTCGATCTTTGTAGAGATTAGTGGAATGTTTGTTTAATTATTCATTTCCATGATAGAAATTGCGTAGGATACTTTCTCTTGCTCTAGAATTTAGATAGACCCCTATCTTAGATTACATCTACCCTTTTATTTCAATTTCATGCATTTATCTTTTATACACCAAGCTCTCTTCCACCTCCTCCCCCCCCCCCCCCCCCCCCCCCTCCTTTTTACCTCTCTAGTTAGGAAATTAGCTTAACATAACAAATCATGCATCCCTGTGGATCGACTCGGACTTACCATTGTTGCAACATCTTTGTAGGGATAAGAGTAGTTTGGTTTCATAAATATTCTTTTGATTAATTTTTCTTTTCGGGAATTAAACGACACCAAAAATGCTTTTATCAAAATGGCGTCAATGCCAAGGATGCCATTAATGTTTCGTTAGTTAAATTTCTAGTTAGGGCATTCTTTTGATTTTGATTTGTTTTCTTTTTTGTGTCAGTATCTAAGCATGGACAAATATCATCAACAAGGATGGGTACAATTGAGTGGAACTTTTCGGCCTGGTGACGAAGTTTTTGACCTTCCAGGTAAACTTGCTGAGTTAACTTTTTTGGTTAGTTAATTGGTTGTAGGTAAACCGTAGCAGGTGCAAGCATGTAGGATTGATCCCCTTGAGCCAACATGCCCAAGTCTGCAGTGGAGCCCTGTGCCACGAGACTACTCCATGGAGGGTATCCTAGTTATATGGATGACAATTTCTGTCGGCCTGGATGGGAGGAGTCCTATGGCTATGGAAACCTAGGATGGGACTAGTGCCACTATGATCCATACCTTACCACATCTAACACGTCGATGCAAGCTCGTATAGCCGACTCAAGTATGTCACTAGAAGATGTGATTAGACCTTGCTATTAACAATCTTGTTTTTTAGCAGGAGATCCATAACCTTCAGCAGGGGAGCTTTAGTTTTCAGACTGAGATTGGAATTGATCTTCTGAGTTTGAGAGACTTGGTCACTCAATCTTCAGATTCAGTTGAGAGAGGACATAAATCCCTGCTACTTACATCTTGTGACAATACCGAGGCGTGCAACGATGAGGTAACCTATATCGACATCGAGGATGAGTTGAAGGGCATCATGCCATGTCTAGAGCCAGTTTGTGAGGACTATGAAGATTCTAAGTCTAAAACCCTCGATTCTAGGTGATGGAGTTAGAGGTTGAAAAACCTTGCACTGTTTTACCGTCTGGTATATTGTATATTTTTTAGTTTTTTTTCTTTTTGTTCTCAAGAGTCTGTTGAGTCTTTTCTTTATGTCAATTCTTTTGGGTCACTTGAGTCTTTCGGTTCTTTCTTTTTACTTTTTTTTCACTAATATGAAAAATACCAAATTCGACCTGTCTGGTTTTCTTTAAAAGATGAAGAGCCTCACAGCCTTACCGCTATATCGACTCATACAAGAAGGGACCAGAGAAATACGAGAATTTCTTTGTACTTTAATAGGGGATAGGCCACGGCGAGCAATTGACGTTAAAAATTTTCCCTTCCTAGAGGGAGCCAGGTGATAAAATTTATTGCTTTCTTTATTTGTTTTCTAGATTAGCTTTCTTTCTTTCTTTCTTTCTTTTTGTTGTGTAGGGACGACCTAGAAGAGAAGAGCATATTTTTGAGAGGCGAGCCCTACTACCACCACCATCTCGTGCGTGACAATATTTTCAGGGGAGGTTTTCTATTCCCTTGTTCTTCTTCTTCTTTTTTTTTTTTTTTTTTTTTTTAAAAAATTAGCTTTACTTGAGATACATTAGGAACAATGTATCGTTTTAAAATTGGGGGTGAGGTATCCGTTGGGTATTATGTTTTAGCTTGGGGTCCTTGAGTATTATGCTCAGACTATGCTTTATGTGCTTTGATTAGTTTGTTTGCTCTATTGTTGTTATTATGATGGTTTATGACACACTCTTCCTGTAATAAAATCTGCATGAAAGAATATTAGGAAAACATGATCATGATTTTTAGTCCAATTAAAAAAAAATTCTTTTCTCTCATGCATCTTTTAAGTAATTATTTTGTGAAATTAAAGTATTGCATGATTAGAATTGGGTTATCTAGTTTGTATTTTTGTTGTCACCTCGAAAGGTCCACCTTTGACTTAGGAGTAACTTACTTGTTGTTGAGCAAAACTAGACAAAGTGGATAAAATAAGGCCTACAGTGAATTAAAAAAAATGAAAGAAAAGAAAGAAAAGAAAATTAGAAAAAAATAAAGTAGAAAAAATGCAAAAAATAAAAATAAAAATAAAAATAAAATGAGGCAATAGCTAGCTTGTCAAAAAAAAAAAAAAAAAAAAAAAACAGTGTGTGTGCATGGATAGAGGTGAAAAGAGTAACATCCGTCGTGTCTAGTTAGGGCCTTGTGAGAAAAGAGTAGATAGGTTCCCGATGGTGGGGTGTGAAAGCTAACCCTCTAGGTAAAATAAATGCCCTTCATTTTTTTTTTTTTTTTTTTTGTGTGTGTGTTAAGGCACCCTTGTTTTAGTGTTGCCCTTTTTTTTTGCAAGTTTGGTATGTCCAAGGTCGATAACCAAGCCAGAGTAGGAGGAAACAGGACTAGGACCTTATAAAACTTTTCTAGGCTGTGCAAGCTTAACTAGCAAGACTCTAGGCTCACTCATGCATGAATATATTAATAACCATTCTTGATATTGTGCTTCATTGATTGATTATAATTGAATTTCATTCTTGTTTATAAATTTTATTCTAATTGACTGTTTGGGCTGGAGTAGCAACTTTGCAACTAGAACACACATGTGATTCATGATTGTTTGATTGTGTGTTTTTACCTTGCTCGAGACGAGTAAGAATTAAGTTGGGGGGGGCTTGATAACACTAAAAAAGAGCTATTATTTCTAGCTTAATTCGGGCTTGTTATGGGATTTTGTGTGTTTATCACCCTATTTTGTAGGTACCGAGCAATCAAGAGGTAGAACCGAGTATTTGGAGCTAAACAACGTTAATTTGAAGCAAATTGGAGTCGATTTGAGCATTTGGGCTTTAAAAGAGCAAAAAGACCAAAATTCCCCTACTTTAGCATTGCAATGCTCAACCTTTGCCTTGGTCCAATGCTTTTCTGGCACTAAAAGGTAGAATGTGGGTGTGCAGGGCAGCGTTGCAACGCTCTGATTGGAGTAGTGCTTCCCATGCCGTTCGCGCGTGCATCTTTGGCTCAAACATAAGGCAACGTTGCAACACTGCAATATCCTATAAATATTTCTTTTTGCCATTAGGTAAAAAAAATACTGAATTTGGGGAATGAATTGATGGAGGTCGAGGTTTATCTTCATTCTTCTTCTTTTCCCTTCAAATCTTAGTATCCATAGGTTAGTTTTAATTTTGTTTTAGGTTGTAATCAACGGATCAGAGTTTCTCTCGAATTTGTCTATGAATTAAGAGGTAATTTATATCTAACTTCTTTGAGCAAGAGCTCTATGTTTCATTTCTTGAGAATTCTATAATTAAATTTGATGTTCTTCAATTTGATGTTTTTCTTTGAATCTTGGTGTAATTAGATTTGTATTTGTGTGTTGGACTGACGACCCTAACATAATTGCATATCTCAACTAGTTAATTTTGAGCTCGCACATTTTCTTGTGTTCGTCTATGCTTGAATTTACCTCGATAGCAAAAGATTAGATGTTAATGCTTAGATTTATAAGTTGACCTTGAATCTTGGTAATACAGGTTTAATCTAGATTCGAAGAATAATTTGGTTAATTGACTATGGCTTTTCCTGACATTTGATCGACGTGATTGAATCCTCATTATTAATGCATATGATTTTTAATTCTATATGATTGCTAAGAATCCATTAGAATTAAGAACATATAGTTTAATTAGGGTATGGTCTTTCCGACCTTAACAAAATTGGTGGCCTCTTCTTTGACACTTTTTCCTTCTCCTCAACTTACAACGCTTTGCCCTTCTTCTCTTTTTTCGATGCCACTTTTCTCGGCGCCACTTTTTCTTTGTGGCTTTTGCCACCTCTTTCTTTGGCTGCTTCTTCTTACCATCCACCTTCTTCTTTTGTTCTTCCTCCTCTCTCAATACTCGGTTTTCCTGTTGAATCTTTTTCAAATTACGCTTAATGCTTTGAGCCTTCTCCTGGCAGACTCTTCTTTCTTAATTGCTTTCTTCCCTCCATTCCTTTTCAAACTCAAGTGTGATGTGCTCAGCACTGTCCATCGACTCTTCCAGCCTTACTTGTGATGTTGCCTCAACTCCTTCAATATCCCCATCGCAAATTTCGTGATGAAATTCTGTCGTGGCAATGAGGATCTCGACTTTCTTCTTTAGCTCCTAAAAAAGCTTTTTTACCTTCTTTGTTTTAACGACCGATCTTGCGACCAACCATTCTCTAGATGAGGCAGGTAGTACTATCACTTCCTCGCTTCTCCCTTTACTTTCCTTGGCGTTCTTTTGTTGAAGTGGCTCTTCGTCTTCATCCATTAAGTCAACATAGTGAGCCGCAACCTTCTTCTCATCGTCTTGTCCTTGTTTCTTATTTGCCTTCTTTTGCTCGTATGCGTTGAACATCTTTCAGTGGGGCCCTTCCTTGATGCTGATTGGACTTAGCACATTGGATGCTGGTGCCTCGGGGCCACTTACCACATGGCCAGATCCATGCGACGAGACTTCTGATCTAGCCCCCATCTTGTTGGGCTGGTTGACAACGCCTTCATCTTCAAGAGACTCGAACAGCTTCAAATTCCTTAGAATATCTTTGTACACTTCTCACTCGTCTCTTCGCCTTACTTCGTTGGTGTTAGAAGTATGTGGTTGAACGCATTCTTGTGGAGATGATGATCGTGGGTGATAACGTGGGTTCTGGTCGGATTGTAAAGGTAGGTCTGAAAAGGTTAGGGCTAAATGATGGATGAGCGACAATGTTTGATGGCGAAGCATAGACTGGCATGGGAGTGATCGAAAAAGTTATGGGATATATGTTCGTCGATGGCGCTACCACTTCATATGAAGAAGATGAGGTGGCAGCGGGAGTGGATGAGGTGCGATTTTGGTGGGCCACTGGTATAGAAAGAGAATGTAGTTAAAGCTCTTGAAAAAGGTGAAATGACGCTTAAGGTCGAAACTGGAGATGTCGTCTCAACCAGTGCAGATGGAGCTGCAAAGTTACTTTTTAAAGATATATTTATTTTTCTTAAGCATTTGTACATTGTACTAAGAATTAAGAGGAATTAAGTTTCTATCTCTTGTCTACTTGAACAATCTTACACTGTAAATTTTGAAAGTAATGAAGTGTTCATGTTCAAGAATGGTGTTCTTATATGTTCAACTAGATTAGAAGATAACTTATATGTATTAAGACCAATAAAAGGAAAATAAATTTTAAATCGTGATATCTTTAAAACTATTGAAACTTAAAGTAAAAAGGCAACACATTACTCCTAAAAGTAACAACACCTATCTCTGGCACTTAAGACTAAGTCACATAAATCTCAATAGGGTAAGGCGTTTAGTAAAGAATGGACTTTTAAGTGAGTTAAAAGACGATTCATTACCACCATGTGAATCATGTCTTGAGGGAAAATTTCAAAAGATCTTTTTGTGGATAAGGTTATAGGGACAAAAAACCCTTAGAGTTAATACATTCAGATCTCTGTGGTCTAATAAATGTAAAAGCTCGAGGAGGATATGAATATTTCGTTTCTTTTGTAGCTGATTATTCAAAGTATGGTTACTTATACCTAATGAGGCATAAGTATAAAGCTCTTGAAAAATTTAAGGAGTTTAAGGCTGAGGTTGAATACCTATTAGGTAAAACTATTAAAACACTTGGATTTGATCGAGGTGGAGAGTGTATGGATAAAAAATTCCAAGACTATATGATAGAACATGGAATCTAGTCCCAACTCTCAGCTTCTGGTATACCTCAGCAAAACGGTGTATCAGAAAGGATAAATAGAACCTTATTAGACATGGTTCATTCGATAATGAATTATGCTCGATTGTCTAGCTCATTTTGGGGGTATGCAGTAGAGATTGCAGCTTACATCCTGAACAATGTTCCCTCGAAGAGTGTTCCTGAAACACCTTTCAAGTTATGAAAGGGGCGTAAACCCAGTTTGCCCTACTTCAGGATCTGGGGTTGTCCAACTTACGTGCTTGTGATAAATCCTAAGAAATTAGAACCTCATTCAAGGTCATGCCAATTTGTTGGTTACCTTAATGAAACGATAAGTGGTATTTTCTACGACCCATAAGAAAATAAAGTGTTTGTATCGACAAACGTTACTTTCTTGCAGGAAGAATACATGAGGGATCACAAACCACGTAGTAAGTTAGTATTAGGAGAAGCTACTGAAGAGTCAACAAGAGTTGCTGATGAAGCTGGTCCTTAAACAAGAGTTGACGAAGGAGCTAGTTCTTTAGGTCTGTCTCGTGCTTCTCAATCATTGAAAATGCCTCAACGTAGTGGGATGATTGTATCACAACCTGACCACTACTTGGGTTTGACTGAAACTCAGGTCGTCATACCTGATGATGACGTTGAGGATCCATTATCCTATCGATAGGCAATGAATGACATAGATAAGGACCAATAGGTCAAAGCAATGGACCTTGAAGTGGAGTCAATGTACTCCAATTTAGTATGAGAGCTTGTAGATCTACCCGAAGGTGTAAAACCCATTGGGTGAAAATGAATTTATAAGAGAAAGAGAGATGCAACTGGGAAGGTATAGACCTTCAAAGCTAGACTCGTAGCAAAGGGTTATACCCAGAGATAAGGGGTTGAATATGAGAAAACCTTTTCTCCTGTTGTTGTGTTAAAGTCTATAAGAATTCTTTTGTCCATAGTCACATATTATGACTATGAAATATGAAAAATGAACGTCAAGACTGCTTTTTTGAATGGTAATCTTGAAGAGAATATCTTTATGTCTTAGGCCGAAGGGTTCATAGTCCAAGGTTAGAAGCAAAAGGTTTGCAAGTTGAATCGATCCATTTATGGGTTGAAACAAGCGTCCAGATCTTGGAACATTAGATTTGAGATTACGGTAAAATCTTTTGGTTTTGACAAAAAATGTTGATGAGCCTTGAGTATACAAGAAGATCAATAAGAATAAAGTATCTTTTCTAGTACTTTATGTGGACGATATCCTACTTATTGGGAATGATGTAGGATGCCTTACTGAATTGAAAAATTGGCTAGTGGCCCATTTCCAAATGAAAAATTTGGGAAAGGCGTAATATGTTCTTGGGATCCAAATCATTGGGATCATAAGAACAAAACACTGGCATTGTCTCGAGCAATGTATATCGAAAAAAATATTGGCTCGATATTTGATGCAGAACTCCAAGAAAGGTTTATTGCCTTTCAGGCATAGGGTTCACTTGCCTAAGGAATAATGTCCTAAGATGCCTCAAAAAGTTTAGGACATGAGACATATTCCCTACGCCTCAACTGTGGGTAGCTTAATCTATGCTATGCTCTATAGTAGCCTTGAAATATATTATGTAGTGGGTAAGTCAGTAGGTACTAGTCCAATCTAGGGCTAGACTATTGGATGGCAGTTAAGAACATTCTTAAGTATCTTCGAAAAACATTGTTGTATAGGGCTAAGGATTTGGTTCTTACAAGATACACTGACTCTGACTTCCAGACTGACAAGGATTCTAGGAAATCTATGTCAGGGTCAATGATCGTCACCAAGATCGTTTCAGAGCACAATATCGCTAATCCATTTATGAAGGCTCTCTCAGCTAAAGTGTTCAAGAGTCATCTAGAATATCTAGGTCTACAAGACATGTATATAGTATAATCTAGGGCAAGTGAGAAATGTGTAATGGGTATAAGGATGCCCTAGTTTATTGTATTTGTATATTTACTTTTCATGTAATATACATTATGTTGGTGTTGACAATCAACAAATGAAAGCAATTAGAATCTTAAGCACTCTAATTCCATCAATTTTAGCAATCAAGCAATCATGGTCTTAATAAAGAAATAGGGTTTCTGAGATTACCTTTAAAGAACTTTTCAATCCTTCAATTCCAGCTGGAATTCTACTCTCCAACAAGTTGTAGACTACCACTTGATCTTTTCTACTATTCTCTAGGACCTTAGATTAGATTGTGGGATCCAAAATGAGTTGACTTTTTAGGGAAAAAGGAGAAATTTCTGGTTTGGTGGCAAAAGTTGATGATCACCTTTTTCATTCAAAATCTCAGCATTTCATTTTTAGATTGCATGTGATTTCTCCGCTGAATAAGATGATATATGTTAAAAAGCATTCATGCAATCAGATTACATGGTCAATTGACACCAAAACTCTTCAATAGATAATGGAGTAGGAAGTGGAAAAGGAAGTGGAAGAAGTAAGAATTTTAAAATTAATAAAAGAATTTTAAATTAATTTCATATAAAATTAATTCAAATAATTACTTTTAAATAAAATTAATGTAATTAATTTTAAATGATTAATATATAAATTTTAATTAATTAATATAATTTAGTATCAAATATTAAACCACCAATTCCTAATACATGAATCTCTACTCATGTAATTAATATTTAAATCATATTTAAATATTATCTATTTCTCCAATTTCGTTTAATTCAATAATTAAACGTTTAATTATGTCACATATAATTACCCGCTTCAAATTTACTCATCACATTATTCTAAGGTTTAATCCGTTTGTGAGCTAGTAAAGGGACGTAATGGACCAACAGATTATGAGCTCCAACAATCCAAGATTAATCGGCTAAACTCTTTAAATCGAATTAATCAACATTCCTAACTATTGGTTCACTCCACTAACGCCCATAGCTGCACTCTCCTCACTTTAGATATATTTCTATCTACTTGATTTAAACATGATTAGTAAATTAATCCTTCATAGGTTGTTTGTATTAACAGTTGGGTCAAAATTATCGTTTTACCCCTATAACACATCTTGCTCCTTAGGTTTGCACTGATTCTATAATGAACAATTGGTTTATAATTCTCCTAATGAATCGAGTCCCTCTCAGCCCTAGAGAAGGAGGGCCCCTTTTTTCAAGACTAGAAGTTAGTACTTAAGGGAACAACCTATCTGCTAACCCTAAAATGGGTAGGAGTGAGTTCCATCTTGTAGGACTATATCTCCAACTATCTACCTGGTCTTACCCCCAAAATGGGAGGCCTATTGAGTGACGTTGTTGAGCCACTCTCACCCATGCAGATTAAAGGATAATCCTGAATAAACAGGAGTTCATAGTCAGCTTAAGATTGAGATTGAGTTACCTTAGGTCATCTGATTCAAATAGTCAGTTTTAACAGTAAACGACGTTATAAAGAAAAATTGACTATTTCGTGGTCTAGTCTTATGCAAACATCTTTTACATAGGATCCCCCCACTCGCATGTCTCCAAATGAATGATTTTGGGATCACATCGTTTGTATCAAATATAAAGTGGGCCGCATCCATAGTGTCCACAAAATAAGATACCTAGCCTTCTCCGTATACTCTAGATCATTTTGGCTATCTACTCGAACTTAATCCACTCTTATGTCTCCACATAAAGTCCAAGTACTCATGTAATAGCCACAGATCTTAGTTAGTTTATTGGAGTTAGGTTTTTTCTAAAATGAAATAAGAAATTTATACATTCAATAACAACTTTATTGAATAAACCTCAATAACATCTTTATTGATAACATAATAAGTTTACTTTCACAAACTGCGAGTTTTAGGACATACAACCCAACAAACTCCCACTTGGACTAAAACTCTAGTGAGTTTACCTATATACAAATATATACAATGTTGAGTATAAGAGAATAAATACAATAAACTAAGGCATCATATACTCATTAATTCTCCCACTTGCTCTAGATTTATCCATTTCATAATCCTAGTCTGACTAGGTGACCCTCAAACACTTTAGTTGTGAGGACCTTTATAAATGGATCAACTAAATTGTCTTTTGAGGCTATCTATGTGACGATCATGTCTCTCGGTGTACTATCTCCCAGATGTAATGGTACTTGCGATCAATGTGCTTTTCTGTCTTATGGCTTCTTGGTTCTTTGGAATTTGCAACTGTTCCACTGTTATCACAATAGAGGGTGATCAGTAGATGCATATTTGGAACCACTTCCAAATTGGCCAGGAATTTTCTGAGCCATATTGCTTCCTTAGCTGCTTCACATGCAGCTACATACTCTGCTTCCATGGTGGAGTTAGCAATACAACTTTGCTTTATACTCCTTCATACTATAGCTCCTCCATTCAAAGTAAATACTGATCCCGAAGTTGATTTCCTAGAATTCACATCGGTCTAAAAATCGAAATCAGTGTATCTTGTATGGATCAGATCCTTAGCACCATATGAGAGCATATAGTCCCTCGTTCTTCAAAGATACTTGAGGATGTTCTTAACAGCAGTCCAATGATCATATCTAGGATTGGACTGATATCTGCTAACTATTCCAACTACATAGCATATGTCTGAACGTGTACACAACATGACATACATCAAACTTCCGACTGCTGATGCATAGGGAATTCATCTCATAACCTCAACCTTTTGAGATGTCTTAGGACATTGTTCCTTAGACAAATGAATTCCATGCTTGAAAGGTAACATATCTTTCTTGGAACTTTGCATTTTATTTCTAGACAACATTTTGTCTATATAAGATGCCTGAGTTAATGCTATTGTTTTGTTCTTGTGATTATGAACTATTTGGATTCCACAAACATACTGTGCATCTCTCAAATATTTCATTTAGAATTGTGAAGCTAGCCATCTCTTAACATCAGCTAGGAATTCTACTTCATTTCCAATGAGTAGAATACCATTAACATATAAAACAAGATAAGCTACAGTCCTACTGATAATCTTCTTGTAAACACAAGGTTCGTCAACGTTCTATTCAAAGTCATAAGATTTGTTCAGTGTCAGATCTTATATTCCAAGATCGAGATGCTTGTTTCAACCCATAAATGGATCTTTTAAGCTTGCAAACCTTTTGCTCTTGACCCTGCTTTATAAACTCCTCTGGTTGAGACATATAAATACTCTCTTCAAGATAGTCATTCAGAAAGGTTGTCTTGACATCCATTTGCCAGATTTTATAATCATAAAAAGTTGCAATGGATAAGAGTATTCTAATAGACTTGATCATGGCAACCAGAGAGAAGATTTCTTCATAGTCCACCTCCTCTCTTTGGGTAAACCCTTTTGCCACGAGTCTAGCTTTGTAGGTCTGTACCTTACCATCTAGGTCTCGTTTTCTCTTATAAATCTATTTGCAACCAATAGGTTTTACCCTTTTTGTTGATCTATAAGTTGCCAGACTGGATTGAAGTACATAGACTCCATTTCGAGGTCCATGGCTTTTATCCATTGGTCTTTATCCACGTCTTCCATTGCTTGTTTAAAATTCAATGGATCCTCTAAGTCATCATCAGGTATGACGACTTAAGTTTCTATCAAACTAATGTAACAGTCAGGCTGTTGAACAACCCTCCCACCACGTCGAGGCTTTCTCAACTCTTGAGAAGAATGTGATGGATCAGTTTTATCGACAACTCTTGTTGAAGGATCAACTTGTCAACAACCCTTGTTGACTTATCTGTAGCTTCTGTGAACATTTCATTTAATACTAGCTTACTGCGAGGTTGATGATTCTTTATGCGGTCTTCCTCTAAGAATGTTGCATTTGTCAATACAAATAGTTTATCTTCCTGAGGATCATAGACTAGACCACCTTTTGTCCCTTTGGAGTATCCTACAAATAGGCATACTTTCAAACAAAGTTCCAGTTTCTTTGGGTTCTGTACTAGTACATGTGTTGGACATCTCTAAATCTTGAAGTGACGTAAACTACCTTTCCATCCTCTCCATAACTCGTAAGGTTTTCCTAAGACACTTTTCGAGGAAACCATGTTCAAAATATACACAACAGTCTCTACTGCATGTCTTTAAAAAGAATTAGGCAACTTAGCATAACTCATCATCGAACGAACCATGTCCAACAGGGTTCTATTTCTTCTTTCCACTATCCCAGTCTATTAAGGTGTATTGGGTTCTGTGAGTTGAGACTGAATTCCGTATTCTATCAAATAGTCTTGGAATTTTAAGTCCATAGATTCACCAACTTCGATCTAATCAAAGTGTTTGAATCTTTTTACCTAATTGGTTCTCAACCTCTGCCTTATATTTCTTGAACTTTTCAAGGATTTTGAACTTATGATACTTTAGGTAAATATACCCATATCTAGAATAATCATCAATAAAGTTGATGACATATTCATATGTTAAGTCCAGATCCATCAATGCTGCTCCATCTTCAAGTTCAAGATTGACGTGCATGGCCCTACTTCCATTTCAAGTTCAAGATCTATGTGCATGACTCTGCTTCCATTTTCAAGTTTAAGATTGGTGTGCAGGGCTCCACTTCCATCTTCAAGTTCAAGGTCGGTGTGCATGGCTCCGCACCATCTTTATGTTCAAGGTCAATGTGCATGGCTCTGCTCCATCTTCAAGTTCAAGATCGGTGTGCATGGCTCTTCTTCCATCTTCAAGTATAAGATCAGTGTGCATGGCTCCATTTCCATATTCAAGTTCAAGGTCGGTGTGCATGGCTCCGTTTCATCTTCAATGTCTTCGTCTACAAAATCATGACGCAGCTTCGCTTCATCTCCAAACTCTAGTGTGGTTCGTATCATCATCAAAGTTGTGGTGTGGATTCACTTTACCTCCAAACTGATGACGCGACTTCTCTTCATCTCCAAAACCGTTCTCACTTCATCTCCAAAGTTTGGCATGGCTCGCTTCTCTTCAAAGTCTGGCGTGGCTCGCTTCATCTTCAAAGTCTGGCGTGGCTTGCTTCATCTCCAAAATCTGGCGTGGCTCGCTTCATCTCCAAAGTCTGGTGTGGCTCGCTTCATCCTCAAAGTCGGGCATGGTTCGCTTCATCTCCAAAGTCAGGCATGGCTCGCTTCATCTCCAAAGTCAGGCATGACTCGCTTCATCTTCAAAGTCGAGTGTGGTTTGCTTCATCTCCATAGTATGATGCTGCGACTTCGCTTCATGTCTAAAACGATCGTGCACTATGCTTCTTCACATTCAAAGTTGATGCGTTTTACTTTGCTGTGAATAAGGAAGAAATCTTTGTCAACACTTGAGAAGTTGATAATGAAATTGGAACACAAGTTATGAGATTCTGTTAAAAAAAAAAAAATTTGAAAAAAATTATTATTAAAAATTATAGGGAGAAAGTTATTAAAAAATGTAAAAAAAAAGTGCAACCGAAAAATCCTAAAAAAGGCATAAAAGAAAAGAAAAAGTGAAATTTAAAAAAGAAAATTGAAAGAATAACAAATAAAAAAGAAAGATTGAAAAATACTAAAAAGTTTGAAAAAAATGGTAGAAAATTTTAAGAAAAAAATCAATTGAAAGAAAAAAAATGGTGAGAATAAAATTTATAAAAAAAAAAGGAGGAGAAAAGTTTGAAAAAAAGTAAAGAAATGAAAAGTTAAAGAAAAAACAGTAATAAAGAAAAAAAGAAAGGAAAAGAGAGGAAAAAAACAAAAGAAACATAAAAAAATGGAAAAATACCATTAAAAATAATTAAAAAATGTAAATAAAAAAAAGAGTACAAAAAAGTAAAAAATAAAAAAAGAAGAAAAGAAAATAAAAAAATAAAACAAAAAAGAAAAAGAAAAAGAAAAAGAAGTTAAAAAATTTAAAGGAAAACCCATAATTCCCTCATCTTTTCTCTTTTGGCTCACAATACCCTTGAACAAAAATCTCTTTCTTAAAATCATTCTTGCCGCTTGCAATTTTTTTGTGCTCTATCTAACTCTTATCAGCCAGTCAATTTGTAGGCGACGAAAATGTATCAAGCACCAAAGCCAATGACAGTGACATCCTATTGAAAAGATGCAGAAAACAAAAATCTTGAAAAGAAGGAAGAATAAATAAAAATTCGCATAACAACGCTCCTAGAGTTAAACGATCATTTAGAAAATGCTACACGATCGTGTACCTTTTACTAAGCAATGAAGCCTGAGGTACGAGATCTCTTAGCGCACTCCGCATAATGCCTGCCTTATGCGATCATCTAAACGACTACGATGCAGTAAAGCACCATCGCTTAAACGATAGCTTAGCTAGCGCCTCTGTATCGTATACATGCAATCATGTAGGTAGTAACTAAGCAATGAGGCTTGCTAACTACACAATCGTCTAGCGTGTGCCTTTTACTAAACGATGAGCATCACATGCTCCCACTACGATCATCTACCTCCAGCGCCTACGCGATCGGGCAACCAATGCTACGCGATAGAGTAAATGATTTACCCCATCGCTTAGCATTAGCTAAATGATCATTTAGTAAATACTACACGATCGTATAGAAAAATCTACACGATCGCTTAGATAAATCCCAACGATCGTTTACCTTAGGCTACACGATACGACCAACGTTTGGTTTTCTTCTTCGTTGAGAACCACATCTCCATGCTTCGAAACTTCATCACGAATGACTCGACTAACTCAAACTCTTTGAATTACAGACTTGATTGCAATTTAATTACGCCCAAAAATACAGGGGCCCTTACAAATTAACACTTTGTAATTGAAGAAAGCTTTAACTATCGGGCAATTAAACCCAAAACATTCATCAACTCCATCCACAAGTGCACTTAACAATTAAATATAAATGCAAAAACCCACCGTGATTGTAAAAGAAGTTAAAAATAGACTTATAATTTGGAATATCAGAACAACCTAGCTCTGATACCAACTGAAGAAAATCGTGCACGAGGATTTCCATGAGTAGCGAAAAAATCATTCCAAATTACAATCATATATGAACTTTACAATTACAGTTATAAACAGTAACATACGGTTATGCATTCATTACAGAAATTACAGGATGATAATACAAATGATCAAGGAGAAACACTACACACATTTGTAGACTTATCACTAAGCTCCTTGATCACGAATGCTCGAACACAACAACCTTGAACGCTCGTCCAACATGACCGCTACACTCTATGAACACAACGTACTCGAACTCAGCGACTGCCTTGGTCACAAACACCCCAACAGCACGAATGGCCTCCACAGAACCTTGACGGTGTCAAGTTGAGTATGACACCACCAAGAAGGCTACCTTGGTATTCTCGGTGTGAGAATCCAGAGGGTGGGCTCTGTGCGGACTTGGTTTGAGGCAGAAGACGGAGGAAATGTGCGAGCTCGAAATTAACTACTGGAGACATGCAATTATGATAAGGTCGTCAGTCCAACACACAAATGGAAATCTAATTACACCAAGATTCAAATAAAAACATCAAATTGAAGAACATCAAATTTAATTCCAGAATTATATAAAAAAAACTAAACATAGGGCTCTTGCTCAAAGAAATTAGATATAAATTACCTCTTAATTCATAGATAAATCAAAGATAAACATCTAATCCATTGATTACAACCTAAACCAAATTAAAACTAACATAAGGATACTAAGATTTAAAGGGAAAAGAAAAAGAATGAAGATCAACCTCGACCTCCATCAATTCAACCCCCAAATCTAGCATTTTTTTTTTCACCTAACGGACAAAAGAAATATTTATAGGATAAATCACAGTGTTGCAACGCTAGGGGCAGCATTACAACATTGCCCTGTGTTTGAGTAAAAGAAGACGCGCGCGTGGACGACATGGGAAGCGCTACTCTAGTCAGAGCGTTGCAAAGCTGCCCTCCACACCCACATTCTACCTTCTGGTGTCAGGCAAGCATTGGACCGAGGAAAGGGTTGAGCGTTGCAACGCTGAAGTAGGGGCATTTTGGTTTTTTTGCTCTTTTGAAGCTCGGATGCTCAAATCGACTCCAATTTGCTTCATATTAACTCTGTTTAGCTCTAAATACTCGATTCTACCTTTTGATTGCTCGGTACGTACAAAATAGGGAATAAATACATAAAATCTCATAACAAGCCCGAATTAAGCTAGGAATAATAGCTCTTTTTTAGAGCTATCAAGCACCCCCAACTTAATTCTTGCTCGTCTCGAGGAAGGTAAAAACACACAATCAAACAATCATGAATCACATGCGTGTTCTAGTTGCAAAGTTGCTACTCCAGTCCCAATAGTCAGTTAGAATAAAATTTGTAATCAAGAATGAAATTCAATTACAATCATCAATGAAGCACAATATCAAGAATGGTTATTAATATATTCATGTATGAGTGAGCCTAGAGTCTTACTAGTTAAGCTTGCACAACCCGAAAAAGTTTTATAAGGTCCTCATCCCATTTTCCTCCTACTCTGGCTCGGTTATCAACCTTGGACATACCAAACTTGCAAAAAATAGGGCAACACTAAAACAAGGGTGCTTAACACACACACACAAAAATAAAGGGCATTTATTTTACCTAGAGGACTAGCTTTCACACCCCATCGTCGGGAACCTATCTACTCTTTTCTCACAGGGCCCTAACTAGACACGGCGAAGGTTACTCTTTTCACCTCTATCCATGCACACACACACTGTTTTTTTTTTTTTTTTTTTTTTTTTTTTTTTTTTTGTAGGCAAGCTAGCTATGGCCTCATTTTATTTTTATTTTTTACTAATTTTCTTTTCTTTCTTTTTCTTTTTTCTTTTTTCTTTTTTTATTCACAGTAGGCCCTATTTTATCCACTTTGCCTAGTTTTGCTCAACAACAAGTAAGGTTACTCCAAAGTCAAAGGTGGACCTTTCAAGGTGAGAACAAAAATACAAACTAGATAACCCAATTCTAATCATGCAAGACTTTAATTTCACAAAATAATGACTTAAAGATACATGAGAGAAAAGATTTTTTTTTTTTTTTTTTTTAAATTGGGCTAAAAATCATGATCATGTTTTTCTAATATTCTTTCATGCAAATTTTATTATAGGAAGAGTGTGTCATAAACTATCATAATAACAACATACCAACAGAGCAAACAAAATAATCAAAACACACGAAGCATAGTCTGAGCACAATGCTCAAGACCATAAGCTAAAACATAGTACCTGACAGATACCCCACCCCCAACTTTAAAATGATACATTGTCCCTAATGTATCTCAAGTAAAGCTCAAAAATTAAAAAAAAAAAAAAGAAAAAAGAAAAAAGAAAAAAGAACAAGGGAACAGAAAACTTCCCCTGAAAATATTATCACGCACGAGATGGTGGTGGTAGTAGGGCTCGCCTCTCAGAAAGATGCTCTTCTCTTTTAGGTCGTCCTTACAAAACAAAAACCAAAAGAAAGCTAATCTAGAAAACAAATAAAGAAAGCAATAAATTTTATCACCTGGCTCCCTCCAGGAAGGGCAAGTTTTTAACATCAATTGCTCGATGTGACATGTCCCTTATCAAGGTACAAAGAAATTCTCGTATTTCTCTAGTCCCTTCTTGGATGAGTCGATATAGCCCGGTAAGACTGTAAGGCTCTTCATCTTTTGAAGAGAACCAGACAGGTCGAATTTAGTATTTTTCATATTAGTGAAAAAAGGTGAAAAGAAAGAATCAAAAGACTCAAGTGACCCAAAAGAGTTAAAATAAAGAAAAGACTCAACAGAATCTTGAGAACAAGAAGAAAAAAAACAAAAAAATATACGATATATCAGACGATAGAACAATGCGAGGTTTTTCAGCCTCTAACTCCATCACCTAGAAATTGAGGGTTTTAGACTCAGAATCTTCATAGTCCTCACAATCTGGCTCTAGACGTGGCATGCTGCCCTCCAACTCATCCTCGATGTCGACATAGGTTACCTCATCGTTGCTTGCCTCAGTATTGTCATAAGATTTGATTAGCAGGGATTCACGTCCTCTCTCAATTGAATATGAAGATTGAGTTACCAAGTCTCTCAAACTCAGAAGATCAATTCCAACCTCAGTATGAAAGCTATTGCTTTCCTACTGAAGGTTGTAGATCTTCTGCTAAGAAACAAGATTGTTAATAGCAAGTTGTCTAATCACATATTCTAGTGACATATCTGAGTCGGCTGTGTGAGCTTGCATCAACATGTCGGATGTGGCAAGGTATGGATCATAGTGGCACTAGTCCCATCCTAGGTTTCCATAGCCATAAGACTCCTCCCTTCCAGGCCGACAAAAATCGTCATCCATATAACTAGGATATCCTCCCATGGAGTAGTCTTGTGGCACAAGGCTCCACTACAGACTTGGGCATGTTGGCTCAGGGTGATCAATCCTACATGCTTGCACCTGCTGTGGCTTACCTACAACCAATTGACTAACCAAAGAAGTTAACTCAGCAAATTGACCTAGAAGGTCAAAAACTTTGTCACTAGGCCGAGAAGCTCCACTCAATTGTCCCCATCCTTGTTGATGATATTTGTCCATGCTTAGATACTGACACAAAAAAGAAAACAAATCAAAAGCAAAAGAATGCTCTAACTAGAAATTTAACTAATGAAATATTAATGGCGTCCTTGGCAACGACGCCATTTTGATAAAAGCCTTTTTGGTGTCATTTGATTTGTCAAAAGGACTATTAATCAAAAGAAAATTTATAAAACCAAACTACTCCTATCTCTACAAAGATGTTGCAACCGTGGTAAGTCCGAGTCGATCCACAGGGATGCGCGATTTGTTTCGTAAAGCCAATTTCCCAACTAGAGCGGTAAATTGGGGGGGGGGGGGGGGTTGGTGTGGAAAAGATAAATGCATGAAATTAAAATAAAAAGGGTAAATGTAATCTAAGATGGGGTCTACCTAATTTCTAGAGTAAGAGACAGTATCCTATGAAATTTCTATCAGGAAATCAATAATTAAACGAACATTCCATTCTATACATGCATGCTTACTAAATCAATTCAACTTAACTAATCTCTACAAAGGCTGACAATCAATTAAATCAATTAAGCGCCCTAGTTATTAATTAAGGTCGGAAAAACCATACCCTAATTAAACTATATGCCCTTCATTCTACTAGGTTCTTAGCGATCATATAGAATTAAAAATTATATGCATTAAGAATGAGGATTCAATTGTCAGGAAAAGCCATATTTAATTAACCAAATTATTCTTCGAATCTAGATTAAATATGCATTACCAATATTCAAGTTCATCCTATAAATCTAAGCATTCACATCTAATCTTTTGCGACTGGGGTAAATTCAAGCATCGACGAACACAAGGAAACGCTGAGCTTGAAATTAACTAGCAGAGACATGCAATTAAGTTAGGAATAATAGCTCTTTTTTAGAGCTATCAGACTAGTGGGCACCAAATTGGTGAAAAAAGCCAATGCCAAAATCTCAATGCCTCTGAAGAATAAGTTGATCCAGAAGTTGACGAGTGGTACAGATTCCTTCACGATGACCTTTGAGAACCTATCTTAGGTGGTCTTAATGAGTTGTCGTAGAAGTAGAACACAATCGCAAGTCAGCTGAATGACCTAATGCGATAATAACAAAAACTCGTTAGTCAACACAATAGACCGTTACCAGACGCTTCATATGCCAGCAAATGCAGAGGTTGAAGGAACTTGTTTTTAAGTAGATGCTTGAGCAGAAGTGGATCGTCCAAATTCCATTTTTATTGAAAAAACAAATTTACAGTAAATATACAAGATATGTATTCTAAATAAATTATAGTATGCTTGATACAAGAAAATGATTCAAGATACATTACCTTTGAAGACCTTTTCCCTTCACGTATCCCTCGAACACAGCAACCTCTTGAAGACCTTCAAGAATTTGCGTCCACCTTCAAGCCTCTAGAGCATGAAACAGAAAAAGTACAACTACCACCATTCACGCAAAGATTGAAAAAGAAACAGAATGATGAGGAAAAGATCGCTAAGATGGCAGTAACACAAAAGGAAAACATTGTAATCCCACCGAAGATGTGTGACCCAAGAAGCTTCACGATACCCTGCTCAATTGAAGGGGTCTACATCGGTCAGGCACTATGCGATCTTGGGGCGAGTATAAATTTAATGTCACTCTCAATTTTCAAACAATTGAATATGGGAAAACTAACGCCCACGACGGAGACTTTCTAGCTTGCGGACAGGTACCGAGTATACCCTGAGGGAGAGTTGAAGGATGTCTTGGTCTCAATTGATAAATTCATTTTACCAATAGACTTCATCATTTTGGATCATGAAGTGGACGAAGATGCGCCCATCATATTGGGACGACCATTTCTATCGACTGGCCGCGCTCAAATTGATGTACACAAGGGAGAAATTGTGATGAACATTAATAGGAAGAAGCTCCAGATTGAGGCAATCAAGATTCCAGAAGATCGAGAAAAGAAGAAAAAACCTCCACGGACATGAAGAGTCCAGATTGAAAAAGGAACAAGCAATCCCTGCGTTGATAGGCGACAAAAACTCATCAGGGATGCAATTTTTTTTAGTACCCTTTTTATATCTTTCTTTCTTGAACTTACTATACCCTTTTTTTTTTACAAACACTACTCATTCAAAAAAAAAAAAAAAAAGAAAAGAAAAGAAAAGAAAAGAAAAATTTTAAACTCTGCCTTTCATATTTTTTTACCCTATTGTTTTTTTAGCAACAATCGTAGTAAACGATTTCATTGGAGCTATGCAATAACCAAAAAACGTGACCAGTTCGTTCAACCCATCGCAATCGAAGAATCAACTTGCTACAGAAAAGGATGCAATCACAAATGATGCGGGCAACAGAGCAAATTTGGGGGTTGTATCTTTCTTTGACTTTGTTTACTTCAAATTTTGCATTATCGCATCTCATTTTTTACATTGATAATTTTATCATCGCATCCTCTTTAGTTAGCGTAATCATTAAATGTTGATTACTTTAGTTAGTCACCGCATTTTTTCCCATACCAATTATGATTTCAATGATGAAACGCATGCCTCTATTTCTCATTGCATGTACTAGAATCATCTTAATTTAAGGACGATCAATTCATGAAATATTTCTAGAAATTAGTGGTCCACCAGCTTTCTTTCAAAATGATTTTTACAAAACTTCCTTAAAGCATCGCATGAATCATTTCAGTCTATCAGCAATGAGGACATTGCTGTGATTCATACGTATCAGACCTCGTGAGACCGACTCGTTAGTAGTTAATAATCCTAGTGATTGGATTTAGATCCTATTTTGATAGGAAATGAGATATTCAAATGATTTCTTTTTTATCGAATGACTATTCATCGTTTAAATTTGGGGGTGCCAATATTTATTTTCAACCTTGCTACTTTTAGACATTTCAAAAAAAAAATTATAACGTTGAGATCGGATCTTACTCGTAGTTGGATGTCCACATGACACCAGTGGGGGCAAGCCAAAACGAATGTAGGAATCATGATCAACACATAAATCAAGTGATCGCAACTCCACTGTCAAATGGGCATGAGTTTAGACTAAGAAAGAGTGCCCTGCTCATAGTTGGATGCTCGCATGACACCCGTGGGGGCAAGCCAAAACGAAAGGCTAGGCAATTGGATCAGCGCAAGTTTACAAAAAGAATATCTAAACCATGCAAGGATAAAAGTCATTTGGAAACACCCCGGTTGGAAAAGTTTTGAAATAAATCATGTGATGTCCTGGAAACAAGTAAAGTCTTTTTAAAGATTAAACTTACGGTCCCTAAGTTTTAGAAATATATAAGGAAGAGACCAGAATAGAAATTAAGAAGCTTTTGATTCATAAGATTTGAATAAGGCACCTCGAGAAATCTAGGTAAGGAGAAGGAGGCTAACTCTCTAAAGAAAATCTTTAGTTTATGCTTGAGGACAAGCATTGTTTTAAATTTGGGGTATGATAACGAGCAGAAATGCACGTTATTACAGCGAAAATAAGTAAAACAATGAGGGAATGCTACGGTAAAATTATACAAAATCATGTCCAAAAGCGGTAAACTAAGCATATTGCGATCGCATGTGCCCATCGCATAAAAGCAACTAATTTACTTATTTTGTGCAAGAAAAATGCGTTGGCGCAAAGCAAATTGCGATCCAAGGAATTTGGCAACCGCACACATGAAAAGATTGCGATTGCAAAGCCATGCGATCGTATGCGCTTGCGAGAAGTTGCTCAAGAAGGTGGCCACATAAAGACGGCGCATCAAGATGAAAGCTTAATAAATCATGATGGGACGGAAAGCTGATGACGGTGTTATGAAAGCTTAATAACAATGGTTTGTGTGTTATGATAACAGGTTGAAGGACATAAAATCCAAGAAGAATAAAGAAAAGAAGAAGATAGAGAGAAAAAGACAAAGAAAAAGCATGACAAAGGGAAAAACCAGTAACATTATTTTCTTCAAAATCATCTTTATTAATTTACAATCTGATCACCTATTTATTGTCACGTATTTAACAGTTTCTGATATTACTTTTTGATTGCAATCTTATAGTCGACTGATTACCTTTATTTTTATAATAGGTTGAAGTGCATAAGACCAAAGAAGAACAAAGAAGAGACGAAGATTGAGAGAAAAAGACAAAGAAAAAACATGAAAAAGGCAAAATACCAGTAACATTATTTTCTTCACTATTATCATTATCGAATTACTATAAGATTTCTATCAAATTGTTATTTGATTGCTATATGATCTCTTTTCAATTACCTTCTGATTACTATCTTATAATTAATTCTAATTCTTTCTTTATTTTTTAGGTTTTAGAGAATAGAATGCAGACGAGAAATGCTTCACAAGATAAGCCTGAAGTGGAGAACAAACAACCAAGAAGAAAGTTGAAACCTACACCCAAAGCTAGGGGTGGAATCGATTTGGTTCGGTTTGGTTTGATGGCCAAACCGAACCAAACCGCTTTTGTTTATACATGAAATCGAACCGAACCGAACCGGTTCAATTCGGTTTCAAGAATCGGTTTGATTTTTTCTTTTTTTTTTGCCTTTTTTTTTTCCTTTTTTGTAAAAACCTTTTTTTCCCCCTTTTTTTTAAAACCTTTTTTTTTCTTCTTCCTTTTTTTTTCCTTCTTCTTTCCAAGTTCCACTCTCTTTTATTTTCCTTCTTCATTTTTTTTTAAAATTTGTATATTCTCTTTTTTTATTTTATCAATTTTTTACATAATTTAAATAACCTTTTATTTTCCTGTTCCTTTTCTTGAAATTTGTATATTCTCTTTTTTTTTATACTCTAAACATAATTTAAATATCAATTCAGTAATCCACAATAAGAACATGTCACATAGCACAAATATCTAGCACAATCCAAATGACTACAATAAAAAGTTAAAAACTAAAAGTTCTCCAAAGTACACATAGCACAAATTTCTTAAATATCAATCCACATTCACAATAACTCATAAAAACATATTAATCCACAATAACTCATAAAAATATATCAATCCACAATAACTCATAAAAACATATCAAATCAATCCACAATAACTCATAAAAACATATTGATCCAAATGACTACAATAAAAAGTTAAAAACTAAAAGGTTCTCCAAAGTAGAAGTACACAATACACAAGTCACATAAAAGCAAATAACAAGCTAAAACACTAGTGTTGAATTCCAAAAGTCCAATCAATACAAATAAATTTGTTCGCTTGTTAATCATGATTTTCCTTCTCTTTGTTTTTTGCATTTGCCGCTCTGTTCAATCCCGTTATGAAAACTAAGAAACAAATCATAAACTTGTTAGTAGTTACTATAATAAATATATGAATAAATATGTTTAAATATATATATATGTGTGTGTGTGTGTGTGTGTGTGTGTGTGTGTGTGTTTAGAATATACGAACCTTCCTCTTCATCTTCAATTTCCTCCAAGTATTGTCGTAAACCAGTGCTAATTTGTTCAGAGCGTAAATAATTTTGTGCAGATACAAGTGCCTCAATAGTGGTTGGAGATAATGAGGTAAAAAAAGGATCAATTACTCTCCCACTAGTGTTGAATGCAGACTCAGAAGCAACTGTGGATATCGGAACTGCTAAAAGATCTCGTGCAATTTTGCTAAGAATCTTATATCTAGAAGAATTTCCCTTCCACCAATCTAAGATATCAAAGTTATCTTCACGTTTAACACGAGGCTCCAGTAAGTAAATATCAACTTCTGAATCCACACTTTGCAAATCATCTTCATCCAAATCTTCAAAATCAAAATGGAAAATCTCTGAAGCACTTGCACTTGAAGTTCTAAATGGAGAACTTTTAATGGTACATGAAGATTGACCCTTATTAGCAACTGATAGTGACAAATTGTATTCATTGAACAATGCTCTCAAAACGCCCTCTACCTTACTTCCTATAGCTTTTGCCACATCAATATCAATAATTGATTTAGGCAATTCAAAAGAAATTTCATCTTATAACGAGGGTCCAAAATGAAGGCAACATACAAGAATAAATCTATTCTATCTCTTTTTCCCCAATACTTATCAAACTTTTCTTGCATTTTCATTGCCATTTCTTGCAAAAGCACATCATTAGGACCAGTTGCACTTGAATATTTTCTGATGCAATTCTGAACAATACTAATCTCATGGAAGACTGTATTGGAAGTAACATACAAAGATCCTGAAAGCCTAACAGTTACTTCATAGAACACTGACAATAATTTGGTAAATATTTTTGCAATTTCCCAATCCCTGGTTGTTGGTTTTTCCTCCTCATTCATGTAGACTATGTCGTAGTCTTCTAACCTCTCAAATGCCTTTTCAAATTTTACAGTGGCCTCAAGCATCAAATAGGTAGGATTCCATCTAGTTGGAACATCAAGACACAACATACTTTTACTATCTATGTTCTCTTCTGTGATACACTTCTTAAATGTGACAAGTCTAGCAGGAGAAGATCTAGCAAACCTCACAACATCTCGAATTCAAACTAATGAATCATTAACATCTTTTAGGCCATCGTGTACAATTAAGTTCAACATATGTGCACAACATCTAACATGCAAGAACTCACCATCTAACACCAACCCATGCTTAAAACGTTTCTTCAAATAAGCAATGGCAGTATCATTTGACGAAGCATTATCAACTGTCAATGTCATAACCTTTTCAATACCCCACTGTTTTAGACATTTCTCAACCTCTTTTCCTATCGTCTCCCCTCTATTATTCTCAAGTTGGGTGAAATTAAAAATTCTCTTATGTAATTTCCAATCTTTATCAATAAAGTGTGCAGTCAAAACCAAATGGTTCATATTTTGGATTGATGACCACGTATCGGTTGTGAGTGACACTCTATATCCTTCTTTCACAAAAATGGCCTTCAACATCTCTTTTGCACTATCATAAATTCCCAAAATATCCTTATCAATTGTTTTTCGAGAAGGAAGAACAAAATTAGGTTCTACTAACGTCAAAGTCCCATTCACAAACCTTTTAAACCCTTGGTTCTCCACGAATTTAAATGGCAACTCATCTATAGTAATCATCTCAGCAAGTAGTCTACGAGCACTCTCAATAGTAAACATCTTGTAACTAAAGGATGAATGTGATTGTGAATTATCTCCAAATCCCTCATTGTTCTTAAAAACCAACTTAGTTTGTGTTACATCTAACTTAGACTTGTTAATCTGATAAGGATTTTTTTTACAGTAGTGTTCAATATGCATTCTCATAGTTGAATTTCCATTCCTTCTAGGATGACATGCATACACCATACCACAATAGTTACATTTAGCATGCGGATCATCATCACTATATCCAGAACATTTAGTAAAGTGATCCCATACCATAGATGATTTTTTCCTCTTTCATCAATTTGTATGCTTTGAAACTGTCTCCTCACTTTCGTTTTTTCGTGGTGGTGGTGGTAGTGATGGCATCACAACAACATCATCAATGGAATCGTTGCTCTTGCTCAAGCTCATTGTGATAGACGGATGGTACCTATAAAAGCGAAAATAGAGAGAACTTATTACCATCAAACAAAATCATTTACATTTTACTTAAACTAAAAATTCAAACACAACAACAACAAATTATTTATCTAAAATTTTATTTTAGTCACCTTTCAATAATTCAATCGGATAAAGACCGACTCAAACCAAATAATTCGAATGAGAACGAGCTGCGACCTACGAGTGGCAATCTGAGCACGATCCAAATTTTATTTACCTAACATTTCATTATTAATGTGGTACTAGAGTTAATCAGATAAGTATTAAAGTTAAATTTTATTTAGTTACTTAAAATTTCATTATTTAGTTATTTACCTCTATTCAGTGTTCATGGCGATGCTACAAAAGAAGAAGTGAACAACCTGGTCGACGAAGAAGAACCAGACAATCTGGTCGATGAAGAAGAACCAAACGAAAGAAGAACTCTGGTTCACGAAAGAAGAAGTGAACGGCGTCCGTGAGGCATGAGTGGTGGTTTGGTCGATGAAGAAGAACGGCGGCGGTCTAGTAACGAAGAAGAACGGTGGAGGTCTGGTCGACGAAGAAGAATGACGGCGGCGACAAGAAAAGAAACCCTAGTTGGTATAGATCTGATTGGCGATTGCGAAATGAAAATGCGAATGCGTGACGAGGGTGGAGGCAGAGGGGCACTCGCTGAGTTTAAATTAGGTTATTTCTTATTAAATAAATATTAATATTATATATATATTTATATATAAATGATTCGGTTCGGTTTAGAAATTGGTTTTCAATCTTTGAACGGAACCGATGGTTTAAATTCGGTTTCAACAACCCAATGAACCGCATCGAACCAAAAAATTCGGTTTTGCTTATAAATCGGTTTAGTTCGGTTCGGTTTTGCAATTCGGTTTAGTTTGAGCAGCTTTTTTGTCCACCCCTACCCACAGCTATTGATTTGGAAATGGCAAAAAAAATAAAAATCTCTGAAAAAGACACGAAAAAACATATGCTATTATTGAAGCACCTAGTTTTGATTTGAACATTTCACAACCAAAATGAGATATTTTTGTTTTGGAAAATTTGTAGGCTTTGATGTTAGACTTAATGTTTTTGTTGATAACATGTAGAAGAATTTTTCATATAATGTTAGACTTTGATGTTAGCACATATATTTTGACTGATAGTGAAATAGTTGTAAAGCCTTCAAGAGTGAAACTTGATCATTCAAAGAAACTGAAACTTGCTCTTTTTTCCCTCTTGTTTATGTTTCTAGATCATCTGATTACCTTCTGATTGTCGTATGATTACTTTTTATTCCTTGTCACATAGTTTGTTATTTATGATATTGTTATATTGACTACAACTCGATTACAATCTCATTACCTTCTAATGGAAATGTATTTAATCCATATATGCCGCAATTTCAGAATCTCCCTGTCGAATGGCCTATTCTCCCTTTTCTTTTTTTTCATTTCGCTGCTATTCTTTGGTCAAATAATGTATGTATATTGGACCTTTTGAGGGAAAGGTCTTCTTTTTTGGTGCCCCGCATTTTTTTTAGTAATAATGCAATTTCAATAATTTTTATTATTGAAGGCCATTTTTGGAATTTTGGACTTCAAGTATAATTGCGGAAATTTAATTGTTGGCGTGTAACTATTCAATTTAGAAATTAATGGCAGAAATTAGTTTGATTTTGGGAAGGAAAGGAATTTAATAGTATAGAGTGGAATAAGGAAAAGAATAAAATATACTTTATTTTTATTTCATTTTTATTTTTTTTATTATTATTATTATTATAAACACCCCCCAAATCCCTTCTTCTTCCTCACGCGACCGAATGCCACTCAGATCCGATCTCGACCTCCCACGTTGAAGCCGCCTGCGTCCGTCATCGCGAGTCCTTCCGTCGTCACCGCTGGCTGCTTCCAGTCATGCCGATCTGACGGCGTCAGCCCTGTTCATCGCCGAAATATGCCTGCATCATTGGACTTTTGTTTTGAGTAAGAGATTGATTAATTTTGGGCACGACTTTGATTTGTCTTTGAGGGTTTGATTACCCATTTGATTTTAAGTTAAAATTTGTCATCTCTTTATATTTGGAATTTAGATCCAAGATTGGAGTGCTTCGGAGAGTGCAGCGGGCTGTTCAACGAATTCGAGTTATTTTGGTAAGATCCTTGTTGTTGGTTGTTGGGCACCTATTGGTTATTGGACTAATTGAGAGTTTGGTTTTAGTACTTTGAAGGTTCCAAGTCGTCTTCCTTTAGGTTCTAAAATCTACTAAGAGAAAATTTGAAGTCGAAATCTCGTGAGTGTTTGTTGATCAAGTTTCGTTGGGTAAGTTCATTGGTGATCGCTGAATTAAAATTTGTATGTATGGATCTTGGTTCCAAGGATTGAAAATTAGTGTTATCTTTTGTATTAAGGGACTTAATTCAGGGATGATTTGGTTGGAGATCATTAGCTTGGATTGATATCTGAATTTGACTTCGAGGTAAGTAATCTTATTACTGGAACTGCCCACGGGCCTGGCACTAGATGTATACTAGTATGATAGATGAATATTATGACAGAACGATGGCATGATAGACTGATAGTATAGTATAACCGATGCATGTTCTTATATGAGGAACTGAAAGATTTATTTATTTGTGCACATAGATACTTGAATGCTAGCATGAGATGATATTGATTCCATAAGGTTGTATCTGATCTGTGGATATAGAGGCATATATGTATGTTGTAGAGCGATGATGTTGAGGCGTATATGCATGTCATAGGACCATATTGTGATAATTATGATGTTGAGACTATGATAGTGATTTTACTTATTAATTAGATGCCCACTAGAGATTGTGTTTCCTTTGGGATTCACCAACGGTAGTGGGCATATTTAGCTACAGTAGGATAGAAATCAGTTTTTCATGTATGTATGTGTCCCATGAGGACTATGGCAGTTTATATGTTCCACTAGAGGTAGGCATCTAGATGACATAGATGCCTAACCTGACCCAGTAGTGGGGTTACTTACTGAGTATTTTATATTCATTCTTTCTCATGTTGTTGTTTCAAATAAAGGTAGAGATGCATCGGCGATGGACAAACGGAATTCGTGATTGAGCCACTGGGACCAGTTTTATGCTTCTGCTCATGAGACTTAGATTTTCTTTCATGTTTTGTTTAACTTTCAGTTTTGATATTTGAAACTTATTATTAAGAATTTTTTTCGGACATATTTATTAACATTTATGATTTATGGGCCTATTGTTGTGTTTAATATTTGCATTTAATAAATGACTTGTGAACTTACCTTATTTATTTAGCATTTATGTCACAATAAAAAGTGTCGTTTTAAGTTCCATACATGCATGTATTTAGTAATGGTTTAACTTAAGTCCTAGAGGGTCGGGTCGTTACAATATACTAAAAACAATGTCAAACAACTCCAAAATCAAATTGCAATATGATAATAGCAATATCATTCATATATAAAAACAACTCCAAAATCCATATACTAAAAACAATGTCCACAACTCCAAATAATACAATGTTATATACTCAAATGAAAATAAATAGTTAGGATATCTTTGATGTCCACAATATGATTGTTCAAACATGTGGATTTTGACATCTTCTTTTATTATGACCAACATGCTTACAATGACTACACTTTTAGCGCTTCAATTCACCAATTGAAATCATCATTTGCTTCCGAGGTCTTCCTGCTTGACGTTTAACAATTGGAGACAATATAGTATTATTCACCCCTACACTACTCCATTCATTATGGTTACCAACAGGACGAACTACTTTACCATATGTTGATGCCAATGTGCTAGCAAAATAAAATTTGAGACAAAATAATATGGATTTAAATCAAGTCCACTAATAACAACAAGAACATGATTGCATGGTATTTCTTCCAAATCCAAAGCACGATAATTGCAACTATGGCAATTCAACTTTACCATAAATGTTTTACCTCCATCAACTATTTGATATTCAAAATCACTAAAAGGATTAACCTAAACAAGGTATAAAATCAAAATAAATAATATAAGACGACAATTAGATAACAATCACATACCAATCTGATGTCAATTAAATAACAACCATATACCAATCTGATGGCAATCAACATAAGATAATGATTAAGCTATCAAATAGAAATCAAATAGCAATCACTTCAGTGAAACTCTATAATTCATCAACTAGCTTTCTTATCACTCTTTCAGCTCAATAACTCAAAATACTCTTCAAACTAGATGCTAATTTATGTTTAATCATAAAACCACTATTGAAGTAACTCTCTGATTGAATCAAGTAGTGATGCAACGGTAATTTTCTTTCATTTTTCAATACTGAATTCAAACTCTCAGTAATATTTATTGTCATCATTTGATATCTTCTTTGGTAAGAGTATACATGGGCCCATCTATCAAACCCAACATTCCTAAGATATTCTCTAATAGATTGTATATTGACTTCATCCACCTCATATGCTACTCAAAATCTTCTATTGTATAAGATTTTGCACACTAATGAAAAATTTTATCGATTAAAGAATCTTTGAATGACAACTTCACATTCTTCAAAAGATGTTCCATACAAACGCAATATTAAGCTAATGGAAACACATTTGAGACAACTTTTGAATTGCTTATATGCCTATTAGAAACAATAACTAATCTTTCTCAATCCCCAAAACAAACTTTTAATGTCTCAAAAAACCAGTTCCAAGATGCGTCATCTTTTTAATCTACTATGCTAAAAGCAAGAGGAAAGGTTTGACAATTACCGTCCATCGTTGACACAGTCAGTAATGTTCTAGCATATTTATACTACAATATTTCCAACCTTCAGTTGGTGAGCCCATAGTCATGAAGCAATATTTAAAATGTCCATTTAAATCCAGTTCATATTCAGTAAATGACCGAACAAAAAAAGAGGAGAAAAAGAAATAACTTATTATAAATGCACGTGCAATCTATTAAGTGGTTACTAATTGATGACTAACTGATTACTATATAGCTAGTTGACTGATGTACCAATTAATAGGTATATTAGTCAACTGATTACTAACTAATTACTATCTTATAACTATAAAATTAATCAATGACATAACAAAATAAGTGAAAAAAAAAGCCTGGATTCATTTCTTTTAACTTAAAAAAGAACTTGAGAATCAAAGCATAAGAATCGTCAGCATCTCCTTTCAACAACTTCATAATAGATTCTTTTGTCCTTCATGCTTTATAATAACTACATTAATCTCATAATTCATCTGCATGTGATGTGTAATATCTTTTGGTGTTGAGTTATCATAGCTATATCTTAAATTTCCGACCATACAATCACTAACAAACTGTGAAGATGTCTGCCTATGAGAAGCACAAATCATCATAGAGCAATTATGCTCACTAATATACTTTCGAATCATCCATAATATGCTCTAATAGACCATTGACAACCATCTTATATATATTCCAACTCAACAAATTTTGGATTTAATCTCAAAGTTCTAAACTCAAAATTATTCTTCACTAGCAAACTAGTCCTTCTTCTTCAAAGAATGACATAGAAGACATATTGTTAATATGGAAATTTCTAAGAACTTCTAATTCACCTCCAAAATCGACTTGAATTATAGAAGAAGAATTACCAGCTGAAACTTCCAAAAGCATATTCACAACATGAGCAACCAAAAGATATTTAGTAAATTGATCCTTAATTACTGTAAAAAACCAAGATACATCTTTATCTTCAAGAATCTTAACAATATGTTGAACCTTAGTACTACCTAATTCCAATAAAACTGAGAGTTCAATGGATGAATCAAGTCAAGTTTCCTTCTGTATGAAGTTAACAAAAGACTCAAAAAACATCGTTTCATCACCTAACATACCAATAATTTTGTAATCTACATAGCATTGTCAATCATCTCATTGACTACTATGGAAAATGTCTATTGGAAGCTTAACCATAACTACAAAATACTATGGAAAAAAAAAAAACAAAAAACTAAGTATAAGATTAAACTCACATTGATATATAATATCAATTATGGTAATTAGACAGAAATAATATATTGATCAGATAATCATCACTTGACAATAAAATAGAAATCACAAAGTATTTAATATTTAACAATCAGATGGCAAAAATGTATATGATGCGTTATTTTATGATGTGGAATTATGGATGAATTGCGATGATAAAAATGCGTTGAACACTCAAGTTTTCTCAGTGAAATCCAAGTGTAAACCGCACTGAGTTTTCTGGTAAGTCCAGGGTCGAACTCAAGGACTTGGGAAAATAGGTTGCGGTGGTAATTTTTAGAAAACTTTGCGGTAACCGGTAACTCAAATAAGTGTTGATTTGTTTGTTGATTGCAGTAATGAAAAATTAACAAATGCGATGGATTTGAGAAAAGTTTGATTATGTGATAGATGCACTGAGTATGTGGATGAATAGGTTGAGAAGGTCTTTAGCTAGCGTTAATTGGGAATGTATCAGACTATGCGATCATGCTACAACCATGCACAACAAGTCATTTTCCAATGCAAATGCGATGCTCCTCAGTCTAGGACGCATGTGTTGAATGCAAAAGTGTCCATAGAGTTTATTCCTAAGTCTCTACTCTTTTCCTATGTGATGATGCAAGATGCATAAAGGCAAGGTAACTGCACATAATCATATCCTATCTCTAGGATGCATGGGATGTGTTAATAGCAAACAGTGCTTATTCCTAAGCTCCTATCTCTTGATTATATATTCTAATCTGACTCTCCCAAGTCTAGATTCTGATCTGACCTTCCCAAGCCTAGATCCTGTCCTTAGACTACCCTCCTGAGTATCTCTAATGGACGAATGAAGCATACATAATACAAGATAATTGCATAGAATGAAGATCCCCAGTTAAGCTAGCTAAGTGTTTCTCAACCCATTCAACAGATTTAACTACTCAAGCGTAAATAACAGAGAGTGAACAGATATAGAGAAGTAAATTCCATTTCTATAAATGAGTTGAATACAAAACAACAATGGAAGATAAAGGTAGAGAGCCTGGTAGCAATCCCTTGCTGACTGAGCTCTTACACTGGCAATCTCTATTCGGTTCAAAAGATATTCCTGCTTTCGTAGGAGTCGGCCCTCTCTCTGATCTTGAAGCTTCTGGTGCCCTCCCAAGCTTATCGGAACGATCTGTTGGCACAACCTCCTTCTCTCGCGTCCGCCTTAAAATAAAAGAAAATCTAAAAACAAGGCTAAGCTATGAACAGAACTTGTAAACTTGGAACTTTCGAAATTGGTGAACCCCTTTTCTAAAGGATGTCTTCGGTATTTATAGAGCTTCTGAGATGAAAGGCGGTTTCTCTCTTATGATTGCACAGATGGGATGGCTTTAATTCCTTGGCTGATGCACCGAATATTTGTCACCGAAAAGTTGAATGTACTTGTTATCGTTAGAGGCTGTCAACATAATTCGGATTCAACCGTCATCAGCTTTCTGTCCCATCGTGATTAATTATGTCTTTCACTCAGATGTGCCCACCAAGTTGTGCCGGCTCTATGCAACAATCCTTCTTGAGCAGATGTTTGCAACACAAATCACCGCAAGGCCTTGCGGTAATGCTGCGCTCATCTGCTGATTTCTTATGATTGCTCTTTTCGCCTTGCATCAACGCATATTCTGCATAAAAATACAAAAATCAACTATTTCTATGCGATGGCCACATGCGACCGCAATGTTATGAATTTAATGCTTTTTGGACACAATCTAACATATTTTATCAACGCAAGCCAACATTGTTTAAGAACTTAGTACTATGATAACGTGCATTTCTGCCCGTTATCAGTATATCAAATAGAAATCAGGTAGCAAATAGATGACAATTAGATATAAATCATCTCAATAGAATAGAAAATTTGAAATGGAAAGAGAACATAAAATAATCAAAGAACACTAGAAGAATAAGAACACAAACTAAAACACAAAATCTTTAAATAGTGAAATTGAACACAAACGGAAGCACAAACTACAAATAATCTTCAAGCAAGAATGAATTTCAACAAGGAAACAATTGAACAAATTATCTAGTTTAAAAAAGATAAATCAAACACAAACTGAACACAGAATCAAATGAAAATTGATCAAGAAAACAGAAAAATTGAACTACAAGCGAGGATGAACTTCAAGGAAACAATGGAACAAACTTTCATCTCAAAGAAATAAACCAAACACAAACCTAAATACAAAAATCTCAACCAATAAAAGACTAATATTGAAATAAAAATTGTTAACGCACACTTGTGAAAGAGAAGGAGAGGACGAACTTCAAACAAAAAAATCAAACACAAACCTTAAAACAGAGAAATCGGCTTCAAGAAATCTCCAATTAATGCAATCGAAATCAAAAGAAATCTTCAACCCATTTAAGGGGCATTGTAAGCTAACTAAAATTAATTGTTCGGCCCAACTTTTTCAAAATTCTAGAGTATTTACACACTCTCTCCGTACTAACACACTTCACCCTCAATAACGTAACCCACGACCTTTTTTTAAGAAAAAAACAAAATTAAAAAAAATCCACAATGCTACCTGATTCTTCTTTCCAACTTCATCAACAACGGTGACTTCAACTTCAAGACCCACGAGCGTCAATAACATATGTGACTTCTCTTACTGTTTTTTTTTTTTTCTTCTCATTTTGTTTTCTTTTTTCTTCCGTTTTATCTTTCCTTTCTTTCCTTTCTGTTTTTTCTTACTTTTTGTTAAATATATGTGTACATATTAAAATTATGCACATATATATTTATTTTATAAAAAAAAATAAAATAAATAATGTGTTCTCAATGTTTAATGTCCTACTTTTTTACAAATTGACATGTGGCTGTGTTGTTATCCTGTTGTTGTCGTGTCACGTGTCAGTGTTCGTGTTTTCTAGTCTATCACTAATAAATTTTGCTCTATTAATAATTTATTGAAAATGTTGTATGCACTAAATTATTAGCTCTAAAAATATTATCCATTACAATTATCCAATATCAAAATATAATCAATGTGAATATAACATGAATAATAAGCATCAAAGTTAGTTTCTTCTTCTTCCTCTGCATATTTGTGTTCTTCAGTGAAGTGGGATGGATTTTGGAGTCTCTCTCCGAAAATGGTTTTCAGGTAGATTCGTGATTTTCTATGTTTATATATAAATTGTAAAACGGGTTGTCGTGGACTCCGTTGTAGTCTAGTTGGTTAGGATATTCGGCTCTCACCCGAAAGACCCGGGTTCAAATCCCGGCAACGGAAGCTTTTTTATATTAATTTTTTTTGTTTGTTTGTTTTTTTCCCCAAATATCTTGTCGAATCATGTGAAAAATTATAATATAAAATTATGTTATAGAAAGACTCTTTTTTAGGATCCTAATTTCATTTATTTGATTAATTCAGATTCTTATTGTGAATCTAAATTATGAATTATGAGCCCAATTTCATTGTTGGAAGCCAATAAAAAAACTTTTGAATTTTGGAGTAGGTTTTCATTACATTAGAGTTCACGAAGAAATTTTAAGGGACAATTGTAGGAATTTTTAAATGATTTTTAAAAATTAGGTATGTGAACAATGTTTATTGATTTTGTAAGAATATTAAACTTTTTAAGTCCAGCCAAATTTCATTAATGGGCTAAAATGAAAAGGTTGAAAATATCCATACTTCTTTGAATCAATTCGTGCTCCTCTTCAACCTAATTTTAGGGTTTCTTTTCTTTTGTTCTTTACTTCTCTTCATCGAGCTTTCCTCTTACTCCTCCAATTTCTTCCTTTTCTCTTCAATGTTGAGTCTTCCGTCTTCCACTTCAGTTCTTCCATGCCAGTTTCACGTCAATTACAAGTTGATTCCTCTTACTCACAAAAATCTTCTTCTTACGACTGTTGTATTTGCTCCAACTGTGAGAGAAGAATGCGGTAAGAATATATTTAAGAAGATTGCTTCAAGTGGTTGTTTTTATTTCTTTTAACATATAAATTTTAAGCCTTCTAATAACCCTATGATTTCAATTAAGTTTAAGCCTTTGGATTTTAAGCCTTGTTCTCCTGTAAAGATATTTTAACTAAGTTTAATTTTGCTTAGTTGGCTTTCACATTGATCGAAATAATATTCATATTAGAAAATAGGAGTTGTTACAGGCCTTCCTATATCTCAAGTAGATGTTTCAAATGAACCAATATTATTATTAATGATGCAACACCTGGTAATGAAACTGTAAACATATATATTTCAAACAATACATAAATTTAAGAAGATTGCTTCAAGTAGTCAATAATTTAAGAAGATTACTTTCCAATTTAATTAAAGATCATAATCATAATTAATTATATATTAATCACATTAATATATAGTTTCCTCAAATTAATTTAAACAATTCAAATTATCCCTCTTAAGTATCCTCTAGTGAGCTAATGAGGGGACCTAGTGGACATGTAGATCAGAAGCTCCAACGATATGAGATTAATTGACTAAACTCATTAACTAAATTGATCAATATTCGTTAACTATGGGTACACTGCACTAAAGACCCACAACTGCACTCTTCTCACTACATATATTTTTTTTGTGTCCATGGATATGACAAATACCAGCAAGTTAGTCCTTCACGAGTGTTCTAACTTCAATTGGGTCAAATTATTGTTTTACCCTTGGGTTACCTCTGACTCCTTAAGTACCAGTGTTTCTTTAATGAACAACCTATTTATGGTCCAATAAATAAACAGGAACCCTTCTCAGGCCAACAATAGGGTAGGGCTCTTTGTTCAAGTCCCAGAGACAACACTTAAGGGAACACTCATCTACTTACCCTTAAGGTGGGAATGAACGAATTACATCTTGTATTATTATGTTTCTAACTCCCCACTCGGTCTTGTCCCCAAAATGGTAGGTTGAACTGGCTACCCTTACCCATACAAATCAAAGAACAATCCCTCGTGAATAAGAGTTCATATATACTCAGGATTAAGACTAAGTCACCTACGTCATTCTATTGAGGTAGAAACCTGACTAATCAATGGTATTACATCTAGTGGTTACTATTTCGCGGTCCAGTCTTATGCAAACTCATTGCATAAGATACCCCCACTTGCGTGTCACCTACACGAACGCTTTAGATCATTACGTTTGTATCAAATATAAAGTGAGTCGTATCCATAGTGTTACCAAGATAAGAACCTAACTTTATCCCTATACTATAGACCCTTTAGGCTGTATCTTGAACATTAATCCCTGTATGTCTCAACATATAATTTAAAACTCATAAGACAACCTTGAATGTTAGTTTATTGGATTTAGGGTTATTAAGAAAAAAATAGACAATAACACAAACAATAAAATTTATTTATTTAACATCCATAACTCTTTATTGATGACAATCAATTAATAACATTTACTATTTACGAATTTTAGGACATAAAATCCAACATGATTTTCATCTTATTACCTTATGATTACCTTCTTTTTTCTTTCTATTGTCATCTAATTATTTTTTTATTGCAAAAAATGGAAAGAACAAGGAAGATGAAAAAAGAAAAAAAACGACCAAGAAAATTTGGGAAGGGAGAATGTTCAACAAAAAAAAAACAAAGTAAAAGACCAAGGATCAACCAAAGCCCTGAAGTAAGTAGCATATTACCACATTGTTGTTGGGTCTGATGCCCTAAAGGCTCGTGTCATGTAGTTTGTAAACAGATTATACGAACGCTTGTGTTGTATAATATATGATATTTTACTTCTCATCTTGATTTTGCTCAGTTGTTTGTTTTATTTGATTAACCACAAACCAATAAACATAAAATTCCTGGTTATTAATATGTAACTAAAGCATGTATGTAGTGACATACAGGTGGATCATATCTTAAGTGATAACCAAAATGGTCTGTAGTATATGGATATAGGAGGAAAACCTTATCCTAGTAACGCTACGGATGCGGCCCGCTTTGTGGAATGGTCACAAGTGTTGTGACTTATCACAGATGGTCTGATCCTAATCATTCGTGTAGGGGACATGTGAGTGGGGGCGTCCTATACAAAGAGTTTGTATAAGACCTGACCACGAAGTGTTAATGTCTCGTTATATAACACCGTTTCATGACAGAGACTTCACTTCACCAGGATGATCATAGGTAATATGACCTCAATCTTGAGTGAGTTAGGAACTCCTGCCATTGAGGGCGGTTCTTTGATTTGTATGGGTACGAGTGGCCACGTCACCAACTCAAACCTACCATTTTGGGAATTCGTCTAATATGGGAGCTGGGAACTCAACTACACAAGATAGAATTTACTCATTCCCCGAAGCAGGGGCAAGTAAATAGATAGCTCCCTTAAGGGCTAATTCCAATGCTTGTAACCATGTGGCGCTACATACCTTCTCTTGGCTCGAGAGGTGTTCACACATAGTTGGACTATGTTGTATTGTTCATTAGAGAAAGTAATACTTAAGAAGTGAGATGTAACTACAGGGGCAAAACGATAAATTGGCCCAGTTGTACTTACGAGCATCTGTGAAGGGTCATCATACTCATGATTGGTTATATCCGATGGACACAGAAATATATCTGTGGTAAGAAGAGTTCAGTTGTTGGTCTTTAGTGGAATGTTTGGCAGTTAACAAATGGTGGATCTCGTGGCTAAAGAGTTTAGTCAGCTATGCACGTACCGTTGGAGCTTCGAGCCACAGGTTCATAAGGTTCCCTAGGTAACTTGGATAAAGTCGAGAATCAGTTTTTGGGTCAGTTTGAAATGTTCAAATGGACAAGAGGGAGTTCGATTATATATTGAACTGGTTAATTATATATGATATAATTGACTAAATGTATAAAATATATTATTTTGGAGGAAATTAGATATAAATATGATTTATATCAAGTGGAGGAGAAATTACCATAGTAGATATATGATATCAAACTATAGGTTAAGAATATAATATGATTATATTCATTTATTAATTAATTGGTTAATTATGTGATAATTTACTGGAAACTTCTCCTGGATCGTGCGTTAGTGAGAAAATCATATTCAGTTATTGTAACTAAAGAATAAAATGAAAATTGATTTCATTTTACAAAGAGTTTGAAAAAATCTCTTAAGGTGTGAAAACGTAACGATCGCTTAGCTGAGAGCCTATACGATAGCGCCTTATCGCCTAAACAATTACACACCTTACGTACTAAACGATCGCATGCGTTCTCTAAACGATCTCTCAGATTTCCTAAACGATCGCTTAGCGCGCCGAGTTTTCTAAACGATTGCTTAGTAAAACCTACATGATCACGTAGCTTTCTCTAAACGATAAGCATCATCTATACGATAGCCTTCTCCCACTTATTTGTCGTTCTACACGATCATCCCTTTCCTCCTTCCTCTACCGATTCCATCAAAGACCACTCTTTGGATTCTCACTCCGTGAATACCAAGGGCTTTAAGTGGTGGTGTCATCCTTGGTCCTACTTGTTCATGTGTTGCCATTCCTGTAAACGATTGTGCTGCTGGTAGCCGACTGTTTGCTGGGCGATAAAGAACATAGAGGGTTGCTTTCGCTGGGTTGAGTTCGAAGTGAAGACAGTCTTCAAGTGGTACGTTAACTTAATCTATTGTTATTTTTGTGTTAAAGCATGCCGTTAATTAGTGTTAAATTGCATACCTGTTTGTTAGAATATGTGTGTGGTAACTCGGTCACAATGAAATCTGAACGCACTCATGGATACTCTTGTTTAAGAGTTCCTTCAAGATTTCCTATTGCATCTTACTTCATGTAATTAGTTATAGTTATTTGATATACTCATTTCTTAAATCTAATATAGTGTCAATATACTTTAACAGGGCATCCTATCACATCGGGTCAAGGTTCATTATTATTCTAAGTTTGAAATAATTGAAACATTGATTAAGAATCTAACACCAACACAAATGGAAATGTTTAAAAAAGGCCCATTTGGATTCTTTTTAGACTTTGGAATCAATATATTTCAATGACAATTATTGGTTCATCTTATAAGAAGATTTTTTGAAAAAGATAGCATAAATAAACAATTAGTCTTCCATTTAGAAACGTTTAAAGTTAGATTTTCCATAAAAGAATTTTGTTTGATCACCGGTCTAAATTGTAGTCCGTTTCCACAATCCTTACAATTGACCCATGAGCAGGATAAACCATGTTTATTGAGAGATGGCATTTTCAAGAACTTAGGTTCAAAATTAAAAGAAATCACGTAGTAGCTTCTATTGCAATGCCTTTACATGATAATGGGTCAATGGTAAAGCTTGCAAAATTGTACATCTTAGAGTGTTTCCTTCATCGCAAGCAAATGCATAATAAAGTAGAGTCGAAAGAACTTGAGATGATAGAAAATTATGAAACTTCAAATAACTTTCCTTTTTATTAGTTTTTAATCTGACTGTAGAATTCTGTAGAAGGACTGCACAATCCAAAAGCCCAAACTGTACATTGCAAAGTTTTCCACAAGATTTGTTATGTTGGCCATATGAAATCATCCCAAATCTTTTTAAACAAGGTGTTGGGATAGTAACAAAAATTAGTGAAGAATGCCCGAGAATGTTGAGATGGAAACCAACGAAAAAACCTGATTGAAACTACATCCAAGAGCGTATCTTCAAAGTAAGTTGATAACTTGTAGAAATACAAGTTATTTTACCCTTTTTATCTAAAAAAATTAGGAAAAAAACATGGAAAATGCGATAGCTTGGTAAGAAATTCATGAAATTAATTATATCATGCGATCACATGTGTATAAAATCTCACAATCCACGAAAGATATAAAAATCGTGCTTTCTGGGTGCAGGAAATCTATTTATGCGATCACAAGGTATCACCGCAAAGGAATTCCCAACACCAACATTGGAGTCGCATAGTTGAAAACATAGCCTCATGCGATAGAAGATGACATGACACATGGAAGTGGAGGTCAAATTAGAGACCAAGTTGGTAGTTGACAAGAAAGATTCATGGTAGAGCCAATGAACTGAAGCGAAGCAGACAACGTAACAAGATAGGGAGATTAATGCGTCCTGTCAGTACAGATATTAGTAGGAGAGGAAGAAGTGCTTCTTTACACCTATAAATAGCCAACAAGATTTCCATACAAAAGATATAGTGAAGACATTAAAAGAAACTCTGCAAAATTTCTTAATTCATAAATACTTCCTTTCGAGCCCTCGTGAAATTTTGAGTGAAAGCTCAAGATTTCTTCCAAAAAAAAAAAGGGGAAACTTCACCTTCACAATCTTACGAAGCAGTCATCTACAACGTCAGAAGGAGTAATGAATTGCACTCCATAGCTTGATAATCTATCACTTTCTCTTTTCCTCTACTATTGTTGTTATTTCTATTGTGTAAAACGTTGAAAAACTTCTTTTATCAATATGAATGCATCTATAGTATTTTGTTTATCCATCTTTCCATCTTCTGTCATGAGCAACTAATTTCCTTATGGGATGAGAAACATTGCAACTAACATGAAATAAGTAAAGCTTAATCATGCATTCAACTTGTTTTATGTATGTTTTATAAACTACTTGAATAATGCGAAAGATTGTTCTAAATAGAATGAATCTATATTTGAAAAAGCAAAGGATTTAGACCACATAAAACAAGAAGAGATTATCTTTAGAAATAGAGAGACATCTTTTGCATCAAATACTCATCACATGCATCCTAGAAATACGATATGGTGGCTAAATACATTGAGAAGTGTAAGTTATGATTTTTGAGTGATTTGCTTAAACGCATGATTTATGCAGTTACTTAGGAATTGTTAGTGAAAATTTTTCTCAACCCAATCTTTATTCATTTGAAACCTACATCTCTCTGCATAGGTTGTTTTACTTATGATTGTGATTACCATCGCATCCACTACTATTTATCTTAGCGACAGAATAGGAACAAACTCATTGCATATTTAACAAACAATTCGAGTCAAGATTGAAACAATCATTATTGATGCATGAATAGAATGCAATCCCTGAGTTTGACCCTGGACTCACCTGAATTCTAGTTGGATTTATACTTAGATCTAACTAGATAAAACAATACGTTTATAAGATATTACATAGAACTTAATCATTGCATAGATAGAACACATCAAGTTTTTTGCATCGTTGCTAGGGAATTGCGGCAACTAAGTTGCGCTAAGATTGTTGTTTTTTATTTTCGCAGGTTTCGATTTTTGATGTATTGTACCCTAATTTTTAAAAAAGGTACAAATTTTTTATGAGCGAGGGATCAACACCTGAGTTAGTATATGACCCAGAGATCGATAGGACCTTTCATGGAAGAAGAAGAGCAAATAAGAACATGAGACTAAGGAACAAGGCTCGAAAGATGACAGATCAACGAAATAATCTAGAACAGTCGAATGTAGTAATCAACAATAATCCAGATGCTCTTACCAACCCCATTCTTCTGGCTAATGATCGCAATAGACCTATCAAGGACTATGTTTCACTAATCCTATATGATTTCTCTCCTGGAATTATGCGTCTTGCACTAGATGATTCCAGGTTTGAAATAAAGACTGTCATGCTTCAGATGATTCAGATAGCTGGACAATTTAGAAGGAGATGAGGCGGAGACCCTCATGCTCACTTGAGAAGTTTCATCAAAATCTGCAACACATTAGTATTCCTCAACATTACTCTTCAAGAAGTAAGACTAATCTTATTTCCATTGTCACTATGTGAAGACGGCATGAAGTGGGCTTATTCACTTAAACCTGGTGAAATCACATCCTGGGAACAAGTCGTGGAAAAAGTTTATAAAGAAATATTTTCCACCTACATAAAACGCAAAAAGGAGAAGGGTAGTCACAATTTTTCAACAGGAAAAGAATGAAACATTAAGCGCAGCATGGGTGATGTTCAAAAGGCTAATAAGAGATTGTCCACATAATAGACTCCCTGATTGCTTACAAATGATTTTTTTTATGGCCTAAATTCAGCATCTCAAATTGTTGTAAACGCTGCCGCAGCAGACAGTTTATTAGATAAAACTTATGTTGAAGCCTGATCGCATTTCAAAGAACCACGAGGACTAGAAATGAGAGCTAATATGGCTCAAGACTGAATAAGAGGGGAAGAAATGGACAAAGTAACCATCCCGTCGCATCACTACAAACGCAGGTGAATGCAATGGCTAGTTTGTTGCAGGCGATGACAATGACAAAAACTGGCATTAGAAATGGGAAGTGAATGTGGTCACTCAGATGGCTAACGAGAATTGCGTTTTCTGCAAAGAAGCTCATTCATTTGATGTATGCTCACGTGACCCACAATCTGTCTGCTTTGTAAAAAATAACCCAATTTCGAATACCTATAACCCTAGTTGGTGAAACACCCAAATTTCTCTTACAATGGAAATCATATTGCCCCAAGAGATGGACCATCTAGGTTCCATCAAGGACAGAATGGACACCAACAAACATCAAACTCATTGTAACAACCAACACATTCACCTTTAGAAAATCTGTTAAAGAACACATACACAAAAATGAGGCAGTTCTGCAAAGTCAAGTGACATTCATTCGGAATCTGGAACTTCAAATGGGGCAGATAATCGGAGAATTGAAAAACAGACCACAAGGCTCACTACCAAGCAACACTGAAGTTCCTCGCAATGCGGGAAGTTTAGGCAAAGAACAATGTCACACAGTGACATTAAGAAGTGGTTGCATAGTGAAGGACTATCATAAGGAAAAGTCAATCAAGCTTACTAATGAAGCGCAGAGACATTCTTTTGATGAACATATTGACAAGCAACCAATGCAGGAAACACAGATACCATCACATGAAAATCAAGAGGAACACAAAGACTCATCTATGGTTGCTTCTACTACGAAGGCATCAAATGAGGTGCAACTCCCTCCATACTCTCAAAGATTGAGGAGGAAAGATGATGAAAACCAATTTTAACACTTCCTCGAAGTGTTAAAGCAGTTGCATATTAACATTCCACTCATCGAAACTTCGGAGCACGTGCCATTTTATGCCAAATTCTTAAAAGATATAATCTCAAAGAAAAGAAAGATGGAAAATTATGAGATTGTCGTACTAACACAAGAATGTAGAACTATTATACAAGAAAGTATTCCACCAAAAATGCGAGATCCAGGAAGTTTCAACATTCCCTGTTCCACTGGAGAAGTTTACATAGGACAAGCCCTATGCGACCTTAGAACTAGCATTAATCTCATGCCATTATCAATCATTAAGCAACTGGGAATGGGAGAACCTGTACCCACAAAAATTACTTTGCAACGAGCAGACCATTCTTTGGTATATCCAAAGGGAAAATTAGAAGATGTGCTCGTAAAGGTGGATAAATTCATCTTACCAGTTTATTTTATTATATTGGACTACGAAGCTGATAAAGATATACCTATCATTTTGGTAAGATCCTTCCTGTCTATAGGAAGAACCCAAATTGATGTGTACAAAGGTCAAATCACCATGCAGGTTAATGGCAAGAAGGTGAAGTTTATTATTCTTAAGGCGATGGAATATCCTGATGAGATCAACGCATGCCAAATAGCTAAATTAGAAGAGGGTTGGCCTTGTAGGCTAGAATTTGAAATTAATAAAGCGGTGGAATTGAAGGATGGGGCGAATGCAACATTTGAATCTTGTTATGCGATAAAAGAGATGCAAAGGAATTTTGAACCTTTGGGTTTAGAAAAACGAGAAGGTAAAATCAAGCCTTCGCTCGAGCAATCGCTAGTTTTAGAGTTGAAAGTGCTCCCTGCTTGCTTGAAATATGTGTTCCTTGGTGAGAACGATACTTCACCTATAATTATTTAGCAACACTTTCAGAAGAAAAGGAAGATACTCTCTTGAAAGTTTTGAAGAAATACATTAAGGTGATAGGGTGGACTCTAGCAAATATCAGAGGAATCAACCCATCCTATTTCATGCACAATATTAGACTCGAGGATGGAAAGGGAGGCTCTATAGAACACTAGTGCAGGCTCAATCCTGCGATGAAAGAAGTTGTCAAGAAAGAAATCATTAAATGGTTGGACCTAGGGATTATTTTTCCTATTTCAGACAACACATGGGTCAGTCTCGTGCAATGCGTCCCAAAAAAAGGTGGAATGATTGTAGTTCCCAACCAAAACAACGAACTCATTTTGATGCATACGGTTACAAGTTGGAGAATATGTATGGACTATAGGAAGCTCAATGCAGTGACTAAGAAGGATCACTTTCCCTTGCCATTTATTGATCAGATGTTGGACAAATTAGTAGGGAATGACTTCTTTCGTTTTCTAGATGGCTATGCGGGGTACAATTAAATTATGATCGCACCCGAGGGTCAAGAAAAAACAACTTTCACTTACCCTTATGGGACATTCACCTTCTAACACATTCCCTTCGAGCTATGTATGGCCCCGAGTACTTTTCAGAATTATGCTAACAAATAGATGATTTTTTAGTACATGGCAAGACATGAATTATGCTAACGAATCTTGAGAAAATTTGAAGAGATGTAAAGACACCAATCTAGTTTTGAATTGGGAAAAAAGGCCATTTCATGGTGATAGAAGGAATTGTGCTTGGGCACAAGGTTTCTAAATTTAGGCTAAAAGTTGACAAGGCTAAAATTGACATCATAGAACAACTACCACCGCCTACAAACGTGAAAATACTTCGAAGCTTTCTCGAACATGTTGGATTCCACCGTAGATTGTTAAGGATTTCTCTAAAATTGCACGGCCTTTGAATTTTTACTGGAGGTCGATAGACCTTTCGATTTTGATCATAACTGTTTAAGACCATTTGAGACATTAAAGCAAGCACTAGTCAAATGCCCATTTGATCACACCAGACTGTTCAAAGTCATTTGAATTGATGTGCGATGAAAGCGATTATGTGATTTATGCCGCCTTAGCCCAACGCAAAGACAAAATTCTTCATCCAATCACATATGGATGAAAAACTCTCGACAACGCATAGGAGAATTATACAACAGAGAAAGAATTGCTCGCAATGGAGAAATTCAAACCGTGAAAGTGATTATTCATACAGATTACTCAACAATCAAGTATCTTATGATAAAAAAGGACGTGAAGTCACATTTGGTCAGATAAGTGTTACTGCTGCAAGAGTTTGATACTAAAATCATTGGTCATAAGGGACCAGAAGATAAAGTTGCAGATAATCTATCGTGGATTGAGAACGTTGAATGTGATCGCCTCCAGTTAGAGATGAACGCTTATTTTCTTAATGAAAAAAATATAAAAATTTGATGAGTTCTTGCCTTGGTATGTAGACATTGTTAATTTTCTGGTCTGCAAACAATTCCTGGAGGAGTACACTTCGCAAAAAAAGAAGAAACTTATGCATGAATGCAAATTTTACTATTGGGACAATCCGCATCTTTATAAAATAGACCAAGATCATATTTTAAGGCAATGCGTTCCAAAAACTGCCGTTCATCGCATCTTATATCAATGCCATGAGTCACCATTCGGTGGCCATTTTGGAGGTCAGTACACAATAATAAAAGTACTTCAGAATGGGTATTATTGGCCTACACTCTTCAAAGATGCCAGGGATTATGTTATGAAGTGTGATCGCTGTCAACTCACTGAGAATATTTCTGGAAGAAATGAGATGCCATTGAATATTATCCTAGAAGTTGAATTGTTTGATATATGGGGAATTGACTTCATGGGCGTATTCCTACCTTCCAATGACCACAGCTACATTTTGGTAGCTGTTGATTATGTTTCAAAGTGGGTTGAAACAATGTCATGTGCTACAAATGATGCAACAACATTCTCTAAATTCCCGTAGAAAAATATTTTCACTCGCTGTGGTACCCCACGTGCAATCATAAGCAACGAGAGTACTCATTTCATTAACCCCATCATCAACAAACTTTTGATTAAATATAATGTTCATCACAAAATTGTGACAGCTTACCCTCCTCAAACAAATGGATAAGCTGAGGTATCCAACAGAGAGATCAAATTCATACTTGAAAATGTTGTCAACTCAACACGAAGGGATTGGGAATAAAAGTTGGATGAGGCACTATGGGCTTACCGCACTACGTATAAAACGGCTATTAGAATTGATAGATTAAAATCCCAAGCGCAGCAGAAAAAAAATCCAGACCAATAACAAATTAACTGAAATAAAATTTAGAATCCATTACTTTCATTGATGATTCCAGAGAGCTTCACCAACTTTTTGGATCTACAATTTTGATTCCTCTACTGCAAATCAAGTGAACACCACCAAAATGGTTTCATCAGTATTCTACTTGGGCTAGTGAGGTAGAAGGAGGTAGGATCCTTGGAAGGAATTTTCTACAAAAAAAAATCTCGAAAAGCCAGAAGCTAAGAGAAAATTTTGCATATCATTTTTTTCTTCTATGATGCAGAGAGAACTGACTAAGGAAAGAGGAAGTTGGTGAGAAGATCTCCCTCCCATCCCATATAACGCCCCATGTTTGGGAGTTTCTTATAAATAATAATTAATAAATTAAATCAAATTTAATTTAATTAATTAAATAAATTCATTTAATTTAAAAAATAAATTAAATAATATTAATCAATCAAATTAATTAATAATAATTAAATAACTCATATTTAATTAAATGTGCATTAGAAACATATACTAATACATCCCTATTCGTAGGAGATTTCAAGAGAAATTTGTTTCGTAGAACTTAAACTTTGTTTTTGCATTAATTTTGTAGAAAATGAGTACAATTTTTAATACATAATGTTTTGATGTTTTCAAAATAAGGTATAGTCTTTAAGCTAGTTGATCTTCTTGAATGATCGGCCTTTGAGCTGGTTTATCTTCTTGAATGATCGAACTTTGGGCTTGTTTATCTTCTTGGATGATCGGCCTTTGGGCTTGATGATCTTCTTAGACGATCGGCCTTTGGACTTGTTGATCTTCTTGGATGACTAGCCTTTGGGCTTGATGATCTTCTTGGAGGATCAGCCTTTGGACTTGTTGATATTCTTGGATGATCGGCCTTTGGGCTTGTTGATCTTCTCAGAGGATCGACCTTTGGGCTTGTTGATCTTCTTGGATGATCGACCTTTGGCCATGTTGATCTTCTTTGAGGATCGGAATTTGGGCTTGATGATCTTCTTGGATGATCAGCCTTGGGGCTTAATGATCTTCTTGGATGATCAGTCTTTGGGCTTGTTGATCTTTTTGGAAGATTAGTGTTCACACGAGGCTTCCAGAGAAACTTGTTCCGTGGAGTTGAACTTGAGTTGGTGTTGATATTGATGTGATTTGATGCGATGTGGTTCCTTTTCTAGTACTTGACCCTCTGATTCTCTCTCGGTTAAATTCATACGCTTGATGTATAGAAGTAGAGCATGTGGATGTTCTTAAGCTTAGAGTCTTGGAAGAATGCTTGTATCTTCAAAGGACTTTAGTCTTCAAGCATGGTCAGAATGCTTGTATCTTCAAAGGTTTTCAGTCTTCAGAAGCTCGTATCTTCAAAGGACTGCAGTCTTCAAGCGTGGTCAGAATGCTTATATCTTCAAAGGACTTCAGTCTTCAGAAATGCCCTTTTTCGAGATTTATGCACATCTATACGGTAGATGAATCTCAAAAAATATAACTTGAAATCAAAGTATGATTTTGACTTCTTTAATTTGATGCATCATCTTGCTCAAGATATAAGAATTTAGCTCAAAATTTTGATTTGACGTTTGCTTGACACATTTTAAGCCATGTAAATAAAAAGATGAACTTTAGTTCTTGGCTTTCTTGTTTAAGAGTAAGCTTTTATTTGAACTTGAGTATAAAATTTATGTCCCACCTTAATTGTAATTGAATTTTGAATAATATCCCAAATACTACCATTTTTTTTTAGATTTCAGAATATACTCAATTCTTTCTCTTTCCTTCAACTTTGTTTTGGTGAAGCTTGAAGTACAACATCTTTTGATTTGAGGCAACACTTAAGTTATGCCAAAGTTTTGACATTGACGTAAAATTTGGTTAGTACGCCAAATCTTGGCTTGAATTCAATTTTGATTTGGCATCAAATTTGGAGTGATTTTGAATATAATTTGAATACACTCCTTAAATATGGTTTAGACGGGAATCCAACTGTCCACCTATACAAAAATTGGAATATACCAAACTTTGAAAGAAGAATTCTACTCCCAATTTCGGCCTTTAATTTGATTTTTACTCAAACTTTAATAATTTGGAGGGAATTTCTCACATATCAAAATTTGAGGTGAGCTAAAATGAAGTTTTAAAAAAGAAATCTAACCAAGTAAATCTTTGAATTTTAGGTTGCACATAACTTGTCATGGAATCATAACTTCCAACAATTTCTCAAAATTTACAAGTGGTTGAGAAAAATCGGTTTTTTTCTATTTGAATTTGAGATCTTTGGTGGTTGTGATTTGATTCCTTTTCTTATATAAATAGGGAAGAAGTGTGTGAGAATTTCATAACCTTCCATTCTACGGTCTCATTCTTCCATTTTTGATCAAAATCAAGCCTACTTTGTTTGTTTTATCGTGTAAATGATCGCGGGGAGTTTAGTACACGATGGTTGAAGACGCGTTGCTTCGCCTGGGCAGTTCAAGTCCTGATTCGCCTGTTTGAACTAGAGACTCCTTGTTTTTGTAATAGTTAGCTTTAATTTTGTGTTTTTTAGGCAATTTTACCCGGTTCATCAACATTTATTTATTATACATGTGATGTATGGTGCTTATATGGAAAAATGTTTGACATATAGTTTAAAACCCTCCTTAGGTTGTGCAATTATTCATGCATCATGTATTATAATTGTTATAATATAGCATGATGAAATTACTTGATAGCATGCGCATGTATCATGAAATAAGATTTATATTTTGCATGCAGTGAGCATTATCATGCATCATCCTTTTATTATAAATGTTATAGTCTAAGGGTGAAGGGAAGCATGTTATGTTTGTTTCATTGTTGTTTTGCATAAGTGTTATATAAAAGAAGTAGCAATGAATGGATAATGCATTGAGCATGACACTTAGGCTGTTTATAAGCATTATGAATGCCTTGCATGTGTTAGCTTAGCATTGTAGTGGTTGTTTTCGTTTATAAGTGTTATAAAGGAAATTAAACCTAAAATCAATAAGAAAGAGTTTCATGCGAACTTAGGGTGAACTCAAGTTTTTTAAAAGGGTTTTAAAATTGGATTGAGATAGACCTAAGTTTAATTGGTTTGAAAGAGTTTAGTAACCTAGATTATCTTTTAAAATCAGTTTAATAGGATTAAATTGGTTGGCATAAAAGAATAAATTTGTTTTAAATCTATCTATAAGGGACCTTTTGTCTAAGGTGGGGTCTGGCTAGGTTGGGGTTCTTAAGTTGATGGAAACGTAACACCCCTACCTGGGAACCTACCTGGAAAGGAGAATTAGATAGATTTTCAACAAGCTTGCGACAATTTGGTCAAAGACTCCGTTAAAAAGTTTAATGGATGATGATAAAAAAAGTTGTTTAACTATCCAAGGTAAAAGTTACTATTGGGAAAAACCTAAAAGTCACTTAGTTAAAATTCTTAGCCGTGTTTTTTCTAAGTAAGCTAAACCCTAGGTTATAAAATACTCAGTGGGTGGAAGAGATTTATCTGATATGTCTATTCCATTCACTTTTCTCCTTGTATGTTCACACCGTAAGATTAATGCTTGGCCTCGTGGTGCCAGGGAGCATCCCCCTTCGGATGGTGTTTGCATGAGTCAATATCAAGGTGAACGAAGAGAGTGTTTATAATAATTGGGTGAAGGGTGTGTGTCAACACATCCTATGGTCTCTGTCATTGATTCACACCGTGAGATCATTCTGTACTCCCTCATGGCGCCCTGGGAGCGACCCCCTTCGGATGGGTTTTGTGCAGTTGGTCAAGATCAAAGTGAACTCCAGAAATGGATAGGGTCGCTTTAGGTTTTTCCCCAATTGGATTTTTTTCCCCTTCGGATTGGCTTTTTGGGGCGAATCTCTAGGACCTAAAATGGCGGGTCACACTTATGGGAGATTGTTAAGTAAGTTAATGATATCTTGGTAAAATCAATGATGGCTAGTCAATATAGGAGCAAAAGTTGTTCTGGTATTAATGACTGGTTGAGAACTTCTCAATTCAGAGGAGGGATAATTGACCTCCCTTCGGCGGCTTTTATCCTAAACCTTTGAAGTGACATTGTGAAACTAGATGTCATACGGGTTTCATATTAGTTTTGCTAAAACCTTATTGGATGTTGTTTTTGTTTTACAACGGATGTTTGCTTAAAACTTAACATAGGCCAATTCTTTTCAGCAACTCATTAGTATTTCTGTTTCATGTTTTTAATATGACCGACTACATACAGTGGAAAGAATCATTGAAACGTATTTTGTGGCAAACGACCTCATATTAGTCATGGTTGAGGAATGTTCTCAAGTCCCGACCTTTGATGCACCGCAAAGTGTTCGCAATGCATATGAGGTATGGATGAATGCTAATTTATTGGCCCGACTTCATGGCTAACATACCTGATGTTTTGGCTAAAAGGGTTGAGAACATGGTCATTGAACATGGTCATTGCACGCGAGATCATGGACTCGTTGCAAGATTTGTTTGAACGTCAGTTCTTACTTTTCGAGCACAAAGGGGTGGATGACAAAACTAGTAGTGTCAGTTGTTCTGACACTGATCCCACTACTCTCCAAAAGAGGGGGAAAGACAGTAAATCTGATTTATTGGTCTTGGAGACGTACTTGGTAAAGAATGATGATTCTGCCTGGATCCTTGATTCGGGTGCTACCAATCATGTCAATTTCTCTTACCAAGGATTCAGTTCCTAGCAACCGTTATCACAGGGAGAGATGACTTTACGAGTCGGCACTAATGAGGTTGTTTTAGCTGTTGCTGTAGGCAGCCTGAAGTTATTTGTTGACAAGAAACGTTATCTGTTACTGGATAATGTTTTTGTAGTTTCTCATATTAAGAGGAACTTAATCTCGGTTTCTTGTCTCACTGTACAAGGGTATACAGTCTCCTTTTCTGAGAATAAAGTGTTTATTTTCAAGAATGGAATGAAGATTGGTTATGGTTCAATGGAAAGTAACTTATATGTACTAAGGCCGTTAGTCATTAAAGCATTGTTTAATACTGAAATGTTCAGTACGGCAACAACAGCTAAAAGACCAAAGGTTTCTCCTAAGGAAAACGCCCATCTTTGGCATCTAAGGTTAGGTCACATCAACCTTAATAGGATTGAGAAGTTAGTGAAAAGTGGACTTCTAAAGAGTTTAGAAGAAAACTCCTTGTCGATATATGAATCATGCCTTGAAGGCAAGATGACCAAACAACCTTTTACTAGAAAAGGTTACAGAGCCAAGAAAGGCTTAGAGCTTGTACATTCAGACCTTTGTGGTGGATTATTCAAGATTCGAGTATCTCTACCTAATGAAACGTAAGTCTGAAGCTCTTGACAAGTTCAAGGAGTATAAGGCTGAAGTTGAAAACTTGTTAGGTAAGAAGATAAAAGCACTACAATCTAATCGTGGTGAAGAGTATATGGACCTCAAAATCCAAAACTATATGATAAAACATGGGATTGCATCCCAACTCTCGGCCCCTGGTACATCTCAGTAGAATGGTGTATCAGAAAAAAGAAACAGAACCTTATTGAACATGGTTCAGACTATGATGAGTTATGCTCATCTTCTAGACTCGTTTTGGGGTTTTGCAGTGTAGACTGCATGTTATATCCTGAACAACGACCCCTCGAAAAATGTTTTTGAAACACCCTTTGAGTTATGGAGAGGTGTAAAAGTAGTTTATGCCACTTTAGGATTTAGGGTTGTCCGGGACATGTGCTAGTGACTAACCCAAAGAAGTTGGAACCACGTTCGAAAGTTTGTCTCTTTGTAGGATACCCTAAAGAAACGAGAGGTGGATACTTCTATGATCCGAGTGAGAACAAAGTGTTTGTTTCTATAAATACTATCTTCTTGGAAGAAAACCACATGAGGGATCATAAGCAACGAAGTAAGCTCGTTTTGTGTGAGATCCCTAGTGAGACTGGGACTACTGAGGGTTTAACAAGAGTTCTTAAACAGGTCGACAGATCAACAAGAGTTATTGAGGTCGATACATTTAGTCAACCAGCTCAAGAGTTGAGACTGCCTCAACATAGTGAGAGGGTTATGAACCCACCGGATCGCTACATGGGTTTGACTAAAGCCTAAAACGTCATATCGAATGATGGAGTCGAGAATCCGTTGGCTTTTAAAAAAGCAATAGTGAATGTTGACAAAGATGAATGGATTAAGGCCATAAATCAGGAAATGGAGTCTATGTACTTCAATAATGTCTGGGAGCTTGTTAATCCACCCGATGGGGTATGACTTATTGGGTGTAAGTGGATCTAAAAGCGAAAGATAGTTATAGGTGGAGTGCAAACCTTTAATGCTAGACTTGTGGCAAAGGATTATACCCAGATTGAGGGAGTTGACTATGAGGAAACTTTCTCACCTGTTGTCATGCTCAAGTCTATCCAGATTCTCCTGTCCATAGCCACATTTTATGATTATGAAATATAGCAAATGGACGTCAAGACTGCCTTTCTTAATGGTAATCTTGAAGAGACCATCTATATGACTCAAACAGAGGGGTTCATAGTTCCAGATCAAGAGCAAAAAGTTTGCAAGCTTAATAGGTCCATTTATAGGCTGAAACAAGCATCTAGATCATGGAACATCAGATTTGACACTGCAGTCAAGTCGTTGGGCTTTGATCAGAACGTTGATGAGCCTTGTGTATACAAGAAGATCATCAACAGCTCAGTAGCTTTCTTGGTACTATATGTGGATGATATCCTACTCATTGTGAATGATGTAGGGTATCTGACTGATATAAAGAAATGGCTAGCTGCCCAGTTCCAAATGAAAGATTTGGGTGAAGCATAGTATGTTCTAGGGATCCAGATCATTGGGGATCATAAGAACAAATGGTTAGCCCTGTCTCAGGCATTGTACATCGATCAAATCTTGATCAGGTAAATGATGTAGGATTCCAAGAGGGGTTTATTACCCTTCAGGCATGGAATCATTTTGTCTAAGGATCAATGTCTGAAGACACCTCAAGAGGTTGAGAAGATGAGACGGATTCCCTATGCTTTAGCTGTAGGAAGCTTGATGTATGCAATATTGTGTACCAGACCCGACATTTGCTATGCAGTAGGGATTGTTAGTCGGTATCAGTCAAATCCAGGATTTGATCACTAGACGGCGGTTGATGCGTGTTGTTATGCGATGAAATAATGGTAAAGAATGCGAAGGTGGAAAATGCGTTATGCATGCAAGTTTTCTCAGCAAGATCCAAGTATAAATCCTACTGAGTTGCTTGGTAAGCCCAGGGTTGAACTCATGGACTAAGGAAAATAGTATCCGATGGTAATTTTTAGATCACTTTGTGGTAACAAATAAATCAAGGGGTTGGTTGGTTTGTTGTTTACAATATAATGTGTATGCGGCGGAGTTAAGAAAAGAGTTAATAATACGAAAGATATGATGAATATGCGGGGCAACGGGTTGAGAAGGGGTTTAGCTAACACTTCCTAGGATTACGTTCATGTTATGCGATCATGCTACATACATACAACAACAAGTCATCTCTCAATGCAAATACTACGACTTCTAGTTTTAGAACGCATGCGATGTATGCGATGATGTCTATAGGACTTACATCTAAGCCTCTATTATTGTTTATGCAATGATGAATGACACACACATACATAAGGTGACCACATACTACCATAACCTATCTCTAGGGTGCATGCGATGCATGTTTGCAAACAGAGCTTATCTCTAAGTCTCTATCTCTTACTTATGTAGATCTAATCTTGCTCTCTCGAGTCTAGATTCTAACCTAGCTCTCTCAAATCTTAGGTTCTTTCTTTGGACTCTCTCTCGAGTAGCTCTAAAGGGGTGATGGGCAAACATAAGACAAGATGATCACATGCAATTAAGATCCTATATCATGTTAGCTATGTACTTCTCAACTCATTCAACAGTTTTAGCTACTCATGCGTAATTTAAAGAGAGTGAATAGATATAGAAATGCAAGTTCCATTATATAATATATATATATATATATATATATATATATATATATATATATATATATATATATATATATATAATCGAAGTACAGAATGACAATGCGAAATAAGAATAAAGAGTCTGGTAGCAATTTCTTGCTTCCCAAGGCTTTTACACTGTTCTTCTCTACTCTGCTCAGAAGATATTCTTGCTCTCGCAAGAGTCGGCCCTCTCTTTGTTTTTCCACGCTCCCTGGCACTCTCTCGAGCTGACCAAGACGATCTTCCAACGTATTTTTCCTTCTCTCGCTTCCACTTTTTAAGTATAAGAAAACTAAGAACAAAGCAAACTATCGTCTATATGGTGAACTCTAAAACTGGGTGAACTCCTCTAACGAAGGTGGCCTTTGGTATTTATAGAGCTTCAGGGTGAAGAGCTTTTTCTCTCATATGATTGCATTGATGGGACGGTATTAATTCTCTGTCTGATGCGCCAAATATTTGTCACCAAAAAGTTGAGTGTACTTGCTATAGTAGGTCGTTAACGGCTTGTCAACTTAATTCGGAATTGATCGTCATCAACTTTTTGTCCCATTGTGATTTATTAAGCTTTCACCTAGATGCGCCCACCTTGATGCGCCGGCTCTATGCGGCCACCTTCTTGAGCAGATTTTCGCAAGTGAAAATGATCGCATAGCCTTGCGATCCCAATCTTTTAATGATCTTGGATGTTAATTTCTTTGGATCGTATTTTTGCCTTGCGTCAACGCATTTTCCTGTATAAAATGCATAAGTTAGCTATTTTAATGCGATGGATGCATGTGATCGCAATGTTGCAAACTTAATTCTTTTGGGCGCAATATTATATATTTTTACCGTCACAATCCTGCATTGTTTTATAACTTTGTGCTAAAATAATGTGCATTTCTGCACGTTATCACACCCCCAAATTTCAAACAATGCTTGTCCTCAAGCATAAGCTAAAGATTTTCTCTAGAAAGTCGATCGCCTTCTTCTTTCCTAGATTTCTCAAGGTTGCCTTATTCAAATCCTATACACCAAAATCTCCTTAATTCTTATCCAAGTCTCTTCTTAAAATATTTCTAAAATTTAGGGACCATAAGTTTAACCTTCAAAAAGACTTTACTAGATTCAAGGGCATCGCATGATTTTTTTCATAAAAAAAACTTTTTCACTGGGGTATTTTCAAATGATTTTTATCCTTTCGTATTTTAGACATATATATTTTTTTCCTATGACCTTGCGTTGATCCAAGTGCCTAGCCTTCTTTTGGCTTGCCCCCACGAGTGTCATGCGGACATCCAACTACAAGCATTTCTCAGTCTAAACTCATGCCCATTTTGCAATGGAGTTGCGATCATTTATTTATGCATTGATCACGATTCCTACCTTCGTTTTGGCTTGTCCCCACGGGTGTTATGCGGACATCCAACTACGAGTAGGATCCAATCGCAACGTTATAATAATTTTTTTTAGAACCTAAAAATAGCAAGGTCGAAAATGAATACCGCACCCCCAAATTTAAAACGCAGCAATGTCCCCATTGCTAAAAGGTTGAAAGAAGTCATGCGATGCTCTTAGAAAGTTTCGTAAAAAGTCAGTTTGAAAGAAAGCTAGCAGACCACTAACTTCTAGAAATATTTCATGAGTTGACTATCCTAAAATTAAGTTGACTCTAGTATATACGAAAAAATAGAGGCAGGCGTTTCATCATTAAAATCATAATTGGTAAAGATAAATAATGTGGTGACTTACTAAATTAATCAATGTTAAATGCGATGTGATAGTGCAAAATTTGGAATAAACAAAGTCAAGGAGAGATACAACCCCTAAATTTGCTCTGTCGCCCGCATTATTTGTGGACGCATCCTTCTTTGCGGCGAACTGCTCTCTTTGATTGCGGTGGCGGAATAAAGTAGTTTCATCTTTCGTGTAGCACCTCCGCAATCGTTCACCTCAATCATTGCAAAGAAAACATTGAGAGGGTCAAATAAAAATAGAGCTAGCAAAATCGTTTACCACGATCGTTCACCACGATCACATTTTTTTAAAGACAAATATACGATAACAGATAAAAGCAAGGTAATGAAAGTTCATGAAGCATTAATATAAAAAAAGGATATTCCAAAAGGATTGCGTCCCTGATGAGTTTGAGATTCATAGTAATGTAGGGACTGCTTATTTCAATCTGGACTTTTTACGTCCACGACGGCTTTCTCTTCTTTTCTCGATCTTCTGGAATCTTGATTGCCTTAATCTGGAGCTTTTCCCCATTGACGTTCATTATGATCTCCCCCTTGTGCACATCAATTTGAGCACGACCGGTCGAGAGGAATGGTCGTCCGAATATGATGGGCTCATCTTCGTTCGCTTTATAGTCCAGAATGATGAAATCTGGCAGCAAGATGAATTTTTCAATTGAGATTGTGGCATCTTTCAACTCTCCCTTGGGAGTATTCGGGATCTGTCCACAAGCAGGAGAGTTTTCGTCGTGGGCGTGAGTTTGCCCATATTCAATCGTTTCAAGATTGATAGCGGCATTACGTTTATACTTGCCCCAAGATCGCATAGTGCTTGACCAATGTAGAGCCCTCTAATTGAGCATGGTATCGTGAAGCTTCCTGGATCGCACATTTTTTATGGGATCATAGTATTTTGCGTTACTGCCTCTGTAGCGATCTTATCTTCATCATTATGTTTCTTTTTTAATCTTTGCAGGAATGGTGGTAGTGGGATTTCTATCTCGTGTTCCGGAGGCTTGAAGTTGGACGCAACTTCTGGGTTCATCTTCTCGAGCTCTTCTGAATCAATTGGCAATGGATCCTCAGTTGTCACTGCATTCGGGTTGGTCGTGATGGGTTCCTCCCCTACTTCCGCTGTCATTCTTTCTCTTAGCAAAGATACTACTAAGCATTATTCCTTTCTTGTATCCCAGAGTTGCGAGGGAGCTCAGTTCAGTTCGGCAACGCTTCTTACGGTCTATTTTTGAATTCGCTCGCGATCTATCCTAACTGAATTTCAAGATTTCGGATGGACGTTGCTTGATTCTGAAGCATTGATTCATTCTTCTCAATACACTGCTTCAACAAGCTCTCTAAGGATGAAGATTGCAGTGTCTACAAACTGCTGGCTTAGTTATACGTTTGACCGTTTGTTCACGGGAAAAATCCTTGTGGCCCTTCCTTTTACGCCACTGGTGGAAAGTTGGGTTGTTGATTTTTCCACGTGAAGTTAGGGTGGTTTCTCCACCCGAGGTTGTATGTATCGAAATAAGGGTTATTCTTTATGAAGCATATTGACTGCGGATTTTTAGGGCATTCTTCCATCAGATGTGCTTCTCCGCAGATGACATAACTTGTGGTCGTTTGAACAATTGCGTTGACCTGCCTTTTTTTCGTTCCCGTGCTATTAATTGTGATTCCTTGTATCAAACTCATCATCGCATTCATTTAGGTTTGTAGGGATGTGATGGCCCCGTTGTTCGCGTCACTGTCTTTAATTCTCAATCTTTGATCGCTTTCTCTCCAGTCCTCATGATTTTTTGAAATGCGATCAAGTATATTTTTCGCCTCATTGTAAGTTTTATCAAGCAGACCACCAGCTGCTGCCGCATTGGTAGCCATCTGCGATGCAGGGTTCAGTCCATGGTAGAAAATCTCCATTTGTAGACAATCTGGTAAGTCGTTATGTGGGTAATCTCTTACAGCCTCTTAAACCTCGCCCAGAGATCATTGAGTGATTCGTCAATTTCCTGTTCAAAATTTGTAATTAACTTCCTCCTTCTTGCATTCTCCGTTGGAGGGAAGTATTTCTTCATGAACTTTTCCACTACTTGTTCCCACGATGTTATCTCCCCTAGTTCGAGAGAATAAGCCCATTTTCTTGCTTGATTGCATAAGGAAAATGGAAACAACGTTAGTCGAACCTCCTCGGCAGAGATATTTGGGAACACAAAAGTGTTGCAGATTTCAATAAAACTCTGGAGATAAGCGTGCAGATCCTTGCCATGCCTTCTACCAAACTGTCCGACCATTTGAATCATCTGTAACATAACTGGTTTCATTTCAAACCTCAATCCGTCCAGAGTTGGCCTCATGATTCCTGGGGAGAAATCATATAGGTTGGGTGACGCATAATCCCGAATGGGTCTATTGCGATCATTCGCCAGGAGGATGGGGTTAGCCATTATATTATTTGCATTTGTGGCCCTCTCTTTTGGTTGTTCCGCCATTCTTAGAGTTTTATCTTCTTGTTGTTGGTGGTTGTCTCTCAATCTTCGTTGGAACATTCTTTCAATCTTCGAGTCGTAATTTGCCAGAGATAGAAAGCTGCAAAGAAAATAAAAAAATACAGTTAGCACAATGTATTACCGAAGTCCTCGACAACGGTACCAAAAACTTGATGTGTGTTGTTATGCGATGAAATAATGGTAAAGAATGCGAAGGTGGAAAATGTGTTGTGCATGCAAGTTTTCTCAGCAAGATCCAAGTATAAATCCTACTAAGTTGCCTGGTAAGCCCAGGGTTGAACTCAAGACTAAGGAAAATAATATGCGATGGTAATTTTTAGATCACTTTGCGGTAACATATAAATCAAGGGGTTGGTTGGTTTGTTGTTTACAGTATAAAGTGTATGCGGTGGAGTTGAGAAAAAAGTTAATAATACGAAAGATGCGATGAGCATGCGAGGGAACAGGTTGAGAAGGGGTTTAGCTAACACTTCCTAGGATTGCATTCATGTTATGCGATCATGCTACATATATACAACAGCAAGTCATCTCTCAATGCAAATGCTACGGCTTCTAGTTTTAGAACACATACGATGTATGCGATGATGTCTATAGGACTTACATCTAAGCCTCTATTCTTGTCTATGCGATGAAGAATGACACACACATACATAAGGCGACCACATACTACCCTAACCTAACTCTAGGGTGCATGCGATGCATGTTTGCAAACAGAGCTTATCTCTAAGTCTCTATCTCTTGCTTATGCAGATCTAATCTTGCTCTCTCGAGTCTAGATTCTAACCTAGCTCTCTCAAGTCTTAGGTTCTTTCTTTGGACTCTCTCTCGAGTAGCTCTAAAGGGGTGATGGGAGCAACATAAGATAAGATGATCGCATGCAATGAAGATCCTATGTCATGTTAGCTAAGTACTTCTTAACCCATTCAACAGTTTTAGTTACTCATGCGTAATTTAAAGAGAGTGAACAAATATAGAAATCCAAGTTCCATTATATATATATATATATAATCGAAGTACAGAATGACAATTCGAAATAAGAATAAAGAGTCTGGTAGCAATTTCTTGCTTCCCAAGGCTTTTACACTGTTCTTCTCTACTCTGCTAAAAAGATATTCTTGCTTTCGCAAGAGTCGACCCTCTCTCTATTTTTCCATGCTCCTTGGCACTCTCTCGAGTTTACCAGGACGATCTTCCAGCGTATTTTCCTTTCTCTCGCTCTTTTAAGTATAAGAAAACTAAGAACAAGGCTAACTATCGTCTATATGGTGAACTCTAAAACTAGGCGAACTCCTCCATCGAAGGTGGCCTTCAGTATTTATAAAGCTTCATGGTGAATAGCTTTTTCTCTCATATGATTGCACTGATGGGATGGCATTAATTCTCTGTCTGATGAGCCGAATATTTTGACCGAAAAGTTGAGTGTACTTGCTACAATAGGTCGTTAACGGCTTGTCAACTTAATTCAGAATCGACTATCATCAACTTTCTGTCCCATTGTGATTTATTAAGCTTTCACCCAGATGCGCCCACCTTGATGCACTGGCTTTATGTGGCCACCTTCTTGAGAAGATTTTTGCAAGCGCAAACGACCGCATAGCCTTGTATTCGCAATCTCTTAATGCGCTCGGACGTTAATTTCTTTGGATCATATTTCCGCCTTGCGTCAACGCATTTTCCTGCATAAAATACATAAGTTAGCTATTTTAATGCGATGGACGCATACAATCGCAATGTTACAAACTCAATGCTTTTGGACGCAATATTATATATTTTTACCATCGCAATCTTGCATTGTTTTATAGCTTTGCACTGTAATAACGTGCATTTCTACCCGTTATCAGCAGTCAAGATGATTCTCAAGTATCTTCAGAGAATAAGGGACTACATGCTCATATATGGAGATAAGGATTTGATCCTTATAGGATACACGGACTCTGACTTTCAGATCGATCGAGGTTCTTGTAAATCAATATCGGGGTCAGTTCTCACTCTAAATTGAGGGTTGTAATCTAGCAAAGCATCAAGCAAGGATGCATCACAGACTCCACTATGGAAGCAGAATACGTAACTGCTTGTGAAGCAGCTAAGGAGGCTGTTTGGCTGAGGAAATTCCTTTCAAATTTGGAAGTTATTCCAAATATGGATTTTCCTATCACTCTTTATCGTGATAACAGCAGGGTTGTGGAAAATTCTAAGAAGCCTCGGAGTCATCGTCGAGGTAAGCACATCGAATGAAAATACCATCTGATCAGAGAGATTATGCATCGCGGTGATTGTGCATCTTGTCTAGGGCAAGTAGGAGATGATACTGGTGTATGCCCTAGTTTATTGTATATTGTATATTTTTATTGTATTGTACAGTAGTCTCCCGAGGCCTTAGGACAAGTGGGAGATTGTTGGGATTGGTGTCCTAATTCTCCCGAAGTCTCATTGTTTGTAATGATACACATTATTTGATGAATAAAATAATTGTTATTTCATTTTGGCATTTACTCATATCCAATAAATAAAGCTCCTTGGTTATCTTATGTAAACTTAAGCATGTATATGTGATATAAAAGTAAATCATGCCTTAAGTGATAACCTAAATAGGTTTGCAGTATAAGGATTAAGGTGGGATAGCTGATCTTGGTGATACTACGAGTACGACCCGCTTTGTAGAGGTTTGCAAGTGTTGTAAACTACTACAGATGGTAGATCCTGAACATTCATGTAGAGACGTACGAGCGGGGGTGTTCTATACAAAGAGTTTGTATAAAATCGAACCACGAGATTACTAGACTTTGTATATAACGTCGTTGATATTAGAGACTTACATCTCACCTAAACGACCATAGGTGACACGACCTCAATCCTGAGTGTTTTGGGAACTCCTGCCTTTGAGGGCAGTCCTTTGATTAGTATGGGTGAGAGTGGCCAGATTGCCAACTCAACATGCCTACCTTTTTAGGGACTTGTCTAATCTGAGAGCTGGGAACTCAATCCACAAGATGGAATTCACTCCTTTCCCGAAGCAGGGATACGCAGAGAGATTGCTCCCTTAAGGGCTGATTCTGAGGCTTGAACATAGTGGCCACAGTTTCTCTTTGGAAGAGAGGACTCAGTCATAGCAAGACTATGACTTATGTTCATTAGAGGATTCGGTGGTACTTAAGGAGTTAGATGTAACTACAGGGGCATAACGATTATTGGCCCAAGCGATATGTGAAAGGTTGTCACACTACTGAGTGGTTAAGATGGACACATAATATATTTGTGGTAAGGAGAGTTCAGCTGTCGGTCTTTAATGGAGTACCTGGTAGTTAACGGATGGTGGATCCCATGACTAAAGAGTTTAGTCAGTTATTCACGTACCGTTGGAGCTTCGAGCTACAGGTCCATAAGGTCCCCTTGATAACTCAATGGATTCAGTTGAGGATCAGTTCTTGGTGTTGATTTGAAATGTTCAAAAGAGGTGATTCAATTATATATGATATGATCGATACGATGTACGAGATACATCAAGTGGAGGTTTAATATAAATAAGATTTACATTAAGTGCCATGGAATAGAAAAAGAGTTATGGTTTTGTATGTTTCATGAGATGAAATATTAAAACTATAGGTTATAAATATAATATGATAAGTTGGTTATAATTTTTATTTATAATAATATTAATTATTGGATAATTAACTCTTTTTCTCTAATAACCAATTGAGTGGGAGGTTATTGGTGGTTTTATAGTAACCGTGAGCTAAAAGGAAAATTTTTTTCCTAATTTTAGTAGGTTTTGCAAAATTGTTTTTTGAGATTTTTTCTCTCTTAGAATCTCACGAAAGTAGTCAAATAAGAAGGATTTACTAAGCGACAACATGGCCTAAGGTAAACGATCGTGTAGTGTTTATAGGTGATAGACACTCAGCTAAGCGATGAGCTAAACGATCGCATAGCTTTTGCTAGACGATCGCTTAGCTTTTCCTAAATGATTGGGTATCGACCTATACGATAGGTTCAACCATCTCCCACTTGCTCAATCGTTTACACGATTGTTGTTTTCTCCATCTTCTACCTCAAACCAAGTCCACACAAAACCCACCCTCTAGATTCTCACAGCGAGAATACCAAGGTAGCCTTCTTGGTAGTGTCATACTCAACTCGACACCGTCGAGGTTCTATGGAGGTCGTTCGTGCTATTGAGGTGTTCAGGATTGAGGCGATCGCTGAGTTCGAGTGTGCGGTGTTCGCGCAGTGTAGTGGTCATGTTGGACGAGCATTCGAGGTTGCTGTGTTCGAGCGTTCGTGATCAAGGAGCTTGGCGATGAGTCTACAAATGTGTGTAGTGTTTCTCCTTGATCATTTGTATTATCATGCTGTAATTTCTGTAATGAATGCATAACCGTATGTTTATGTTTATGACTGTAATTGTAAAGTTCATATATGATTGTAATTTGGAATAATTTTTCTGCTACTCATGGAAATCCTCGTGCATGATTTCCTTCAACCACCCCTCCATTTACCGCTCTAGTTAGAAAATTAGCTTAACATAACAAATTGCGTTTCCCTACAGATCAACTCAGACTTACCACTGTTACTACGTCTTTGTAATGGTAGGAATGGTTTGGTTTTATAAATTTTCTTTGGATCAACCTTTCCGGGAATTAAATGACACAAAAAAGGCTTCTATCATAGCCTCACCAATGTTAGATCCTTCGCCAACTTTAAGGGTATGAGATTTTAGGCTTAGGTCATCAGTAGCGGGCATGGTTTGTTGGACGCTAGGGACCTTAGGCTCTTCAGAGGCCAGAGCCTTTTGTGTTATTTTGGGGAAGGTGGAGGCATTGGTAATTTTAGTGTGATAAGTAAAATGGGGAGATAAGGTTCTTCAAGAGGAGGAAGGAATTTGTTTATATCAACGCCTAACCTAGGGGACTCCCTATATATTGGTGATATAAATGGTTCTACATCAAATTCGTCCTGATGCGAGAGAGAGTCTAGCCTAGGCTTAGACAATGAGGTTTTTTTTCAGTGAGAAGGAGACGTCTTCTCAACTTGGGGTGATGCGATCACCCTTTTATCAATGCTGGGTGAAATGATCATTTTTTGCTTCTTTTGTTGAGAAGTCTTTAGAAGAGTTTAAGCTTGCTATTGGGATCGCCGCTTTGTTGGCTGCTTTATCTGATTTTCGGCTTGGTGCGCTAGTAATCTCATGAGGTCGCTCAGAGACTAACTTGTGAGTATTCCTTTTACCTCAACTTCTTCTTATTCTTCAAACCAACCTTGCGTGTGCATAACTGTGTAATCAATGATGGGAAGAATAGCTCGCCCCTTGGTTTCGAGAATGAAGTCCAAATCTGCCCTGCAATAATAGGGTCAACGTTGATTGGAATAAGTCATATTTTGCAGCAAATCGCCATCACACGCTCTCTCGAAATCGAATGGTCATGCGTCGTGGGGAGTAGCTTTCTTTTGAGGAAGTAAAGCCACATGTTTGCCTCAGGCATTAGGTTGTGTGGTGATAGAGTCTTCATCCCCTTAACATATGTGGTCCATGTGGTCCCTAGTTGGGTGACCACTCTCAATGCATCTTTTTGCTCTTCATCAGTTGCCTCTTCGAGAATTATGTTTCCTTCAGCATCAGGGATATCTTCCAAATTGTATAAAGCGTTGACTTTTTTTACGCCAAATCCAATTGTTACATTGTTAATGTTTGCTTCGTATCTGTTTGAATGCGATGTCCCATCATAAAACACGCAACCACTGTTGGTTTGACCGTTTTGACCTCTTCGTAAAAATCTCTCCACCACATCGCATCAACAACATATGTGATGAAGGTGGGCAACGACGAACCCTCCGAGAAAAATCCCATCTCTAACAGAATTGGTGGCCTCTTCTTTAACACTTTTTCCTCCTCCTCGACTTACGATGCTTTGCCCTTATCCTCTTTTTTTGATGCCATTTTTCTCAACACCACTTCTTTCTTTATAGTTCTTTCCACCTCTTTCTTTGGCTGCTTCTCCTTCCTAGCCACCTTTTTCTTTTGTTCTTCCTCCTCTCTCAATACTCGATTTTCCTCTTGAATCTTTTTCAAATCACGCTTAATGCTTTGAGCCTTCTCCTGGTAGACTCTTCTTTCTTAATCGTTTTCTTCCCTCCATTCCTTTTCAAACTCAAGTGTGATGAGCTCCACACTGTCCATCGACTCTTCCGGCCTCACTTGTGATGTAGCCCCAACTCCCTCAATATCCTCATTGCAAATTTCGTGATGAAATTCTACCGCAGCAATGAGGATTTCAGCTTTCTTATTCAGCTCCTGAAAACCCTTTTTCACCTTCTTTGTCTTAGCAACAAAAATTGCGGCCAACTACTCTTCAGATGAGGCAGGCAATACTGTCACTTCCTCGTTTCTCCCTCTGCATTCCTTGGCGTTCTTTCATTGAAGCGACTCTTCATCTTCATCCATTAAGTCAACACAGTGAGTCGTAACCTTCTTCTTATCGTCTTGTCCTTGTTTCTTGTTCGCTTTCTTTTGCTCGAATGCGATGAACATCTTTCTGAGGGGCCTTTCCTTGATGCTGATAGGACTTGGTACATTGGATATTTGTGCCTCGGGGCCACTTACCATATGGCCAGACCTATGCGACGAGACTTCTGATCTAGCCCCCACCTTGTTGGGCTGGTTGACAACGCCTTCATCTTCAAGAGACTCGAACGGCTTCAAATTCCTTTGAATATCTCTGTACACTTCTCACTCATCTCTTCGCCTTTCTTCGCTGGCATTAGAAGTTGGTGGTTGAACGCATTCTTGTGGAGATGAAGATCGTGATAACGTGGGTTCTGGTCGGATTGTGGAGGTAGATCTGAGGAAGTTAGGGCTAAATGGTGGATGAGCCACAACGTTTGACGGTGGAGCATAGACCGGCGCGAGAGCGATTGAAAAAGTTATGGGACGAATGTTTGTCGATGGTGCTACCACTTCATATGAAGAATAGGAGGTGGCAGTGGGAGTGGATGAGGTTGGATTTTGGTGGGCCACTAGTATAGAAAGAGAATATAGTTAAAATGGAAGTTTGATGAAGAAGAAAATAAGGAGGTGAAGGTGATGATTGTCGGGCAAGGGTTCATCGAAAATCGCAAGAGTTTAGGTTCTTTGAAAAAATAGGAAAAAAAAAAGGGGGAAATAGGGTTTAAATAGACACAAGAAAGAAGAGGAAATGATTGGTCACTTGGTTCGAGAACTAATGTCATCATGATGCACGTGCATTAAATTAAAGTTTTATGTGAAGGAATGCCAAGCTACGTTCATGATGGCATCTTTTTGGTGATCTTAATGGTTAGATTTTGATGTTCAAGGTTCCCTCTCCTGGGATGAGTTTAACTAGAATGCGTTGAGTTAAGAGTTTAATGCATTCCAAAACTCATCGCAACATTCATCACTTCTAAACCCTATTCTTAACTAAACCCACACAGATCCAATCTCATAAAGCAATCATAGTTCACAAAAGTTTAAGAAATCAATAAAAGAAATTAGCGAAATAAAAGAAAAGCATAAAATGATACAAAAAAAGGATATGATGCGTTCTTGAAAAGATGACAACTTTCTTAATGCAAGGACTCTCTAATCATCATCATTCGAGTTTTCCTAGATCAATAAAGGCTTTTTCACGATCAAAATTGCCTCCAAAATATGACTTGATCCTTTGGCCATTAACTTTAAATGCAATTGACCCATTTTTATGTGTTAGCTCTATCACTCTATGAGGGTAGATCTCCTAATAACAAAGGGTTCTGACCAATGCGATTTTAATTTCCCTGGAAACAGACAGAGATGTGAGTTAAATAACAGGACTTTTTGGCCAACTTCAAAAATTTTCTTATTAATGCATTGGTCATGACAATGTTTCATACGCTCTTTGTAAATTTTGGCGTTCTCATACATTTGTAATCTCCGCTCATCCAACTCGTGCAATTGCAACTTCCTTGCTTCTTTTGATGCTTCCATATTAAAATTGAGCTTCTTGGTGGTCTAAAATTCCTTATGTTCAAGTTCCAAAGGAAGCTTTACCGTAGACAAGCACATATAGGGACATTCCTATAGGGTTTTATGACCTAAAACTCGTAGATAGTAAATGTAACATTTGACTGATCATTAATAAAGTGTTATTAATGTTTATTACAAATAATAGTTGTTGCTTATCTTATATTTATCTTGTTAAATAACCTTAACCCAATAGACTAACATCCTAGGCTGTTGTATGAGTCTTGAACTGTATGTGAAGACATATGAGGATCAATGTCCAGGATACATACTAAAGGGTCTATAGTATAGGGATAAAGCTAGGTATCTTATCCCAGTACTATGGATACGACCCCTTTGTATTTGATACAAATGCATTGATCCAACACGTACGTGTGAGGGACATGCGAGTGGGGGTATCTTATGCAATGAGTTTACATAAGATTGGATCGTAAAATAGTAACCATAGATGTAACGTCGTTAACTAGTTAGGTTTCTATTTCACTAGGATAACCTAGGTAACTTAGTCTCAATCTTTAGAGGATTATGGACTCCTGTTCACGAGGGATTGTCTTTTAATTTTTATGGGTGAGAGTACCCAGTTCGCTAACTCAATAAGCCTACCATTTTGGGGACAAGACTGGAGGGGGGGGAAAGCTAGAAACATAATTACACAAGATGGAATTCACTCCTTCTTGACTTTAGGGTAAGTAGATGAATGTTATCTTAAGTGGTGTCTCCTAGTTTTGAGCATAGAACCCTACCCTCTCCCTGTCCCAAGAGTGATTTCTGTTAGATGGTTGGACCACAAATAGGGTGTTCATTTGATGAGCACTAGTACTTAAGGATATAAAGATAACCCAAGGGTAAAATAGTAATTTTACCCAGCTGGTGTTACAAACACTCGTGAAGGACTAACTTACTTTATTAGTCAATATCCGTGGACACAGAAATATATCTGCAATGAGAAGAGTGCAACTGTAGGTCTATAGTGGAATGTATCCACAGTTAACGAATATTGATTAACTTGGTTAATGAGTTTAGCCAATTAATATTATATCGTTAGAGCTTCTGATCGTAGGTTTATTAGGTCCATTGGTAGCTCATAAAGGGTATTAAGATAATTAAAATAATTTGAAATGTTCAATTTTACTAAGGGAAAGAATATAATGTATGGTGATACATTATAATACAAAGTTTATATTTTATTTAAACATTATAATAAAAAATTATTTTGAATTTGATTCAAAATTAATTTATAGGAGAATTCAATATTTGAAGGAGTTCAGATATTAAATTTAATATGAATAGAATTCATATTAAAACTATAGGTTAAAATTAATATGCATTAGATACACATTAAAACTATAGATAATATGAGAGAAAAATAATTGATTGTGATTCAATTATAAGGTTAAATTAAATATGTGATATTTAATTTGATTAATTAATTATTAAATTAAATTAAACTAAATTAAATTTGATTTAATTAAATTAATTGAATTAAAACTATAGGTTATGAGAGAGATATATTAGAATATGATTTTAATGCACATTTAATTAAATATGATATATTTAATTATCATTAATATTTATTTTAATAAATTAAATTTTGATTAAATTTATTAATTATCATTTATAACAAACTCCCCCACATGGGGAGTTATATGGGAGTGGGAGAGATGCCTTCTCACCAATTTCCTTCTCTCTCTCTGGTCAATTCTCTCTGCATCACAGAAGGAAAAAGTGTTATGCATAATTTCCTCTCTTGGCTTCTGCTTTATCTTTTTCCATAGAAAATTCCCTCCAAGGATTCCACCTCCTTCTACCTTACTCGGCCAAGGAGAATATTGGTGAACACCACTTGATTTGCAGTGGAGGAATCAAGATCGGGTATCCAAAAAGTTGGTAAAGCCCTCCAGAATCGTCAACAAAAGTAAGGGATTCGAAATTTTATTTCCTCTGTTATTTTGTTATTAAAATCTAGAATGGTCTGAATTTTTTTCCGTTGCACTTGGGATTTTAACCTAGCAATTGGTATTAGAGTTTTAATTAACGAACTAAAATTATTTATTTTTTATTTAAAGTGAGATCTACAATATGAATGTTGAGTTTTACTGTGAACTAATTTGGCTAATTAGCCTTAGAATTTACAATTTTTTTTATAATGTATTCATGTAAGGGCCCCTCCATTTTGGGCATTTAAATTGTAAATTAAATCTTCTGTAAGTACGGGTATACATTAGGTCTACGAAGATCGGTGAAAATAGAGATCAATTTTGGCCAAAAGAGTAGAAAACAGAGGTATAGAGGTTGGAAATAAAAAAAAATTGCTTGATGCAAGCATGACGTTCGCATCATGCATCAAGGGATGCCAACGTCAACCCTAGTTCAGTGGTCTGGTTCAGTTTCTGGCGTGCAGTTTGTTGACTGGTTTGGTCGGTTTGTTGACTGGGCCCAGTGGTTTTAACCGATTCAAGCAACTTTCAACTAGTTCGAGCAATTTTCGGCTGGTTCAAGCGATTTTGGCCTGGTTTGAGCGAGTTTCAGCTAGTTTTAAAGCGGCTGAAGTTTTTTTAGGATAAAAGTTGTAAAATTAATGTAATTTTATTCTTTAATTTTATCCTATGGGCCAATTAACCGGTTCATATGCTATTTAAATGCTTTATGGATGTCATTTAGATATAATCTCACCTTAGGTTGAGCATGCTCATTCATTTTTATATATTGTAATAGTTATAATGTATGAGATAATGCATGATTACTTAATTTCATGATTTATTTAATATATTGGTTATGTTAATTTGATGAGATTAATAAAGCATAAAGCATGCAATTATATAGGTTAAATATAAACAATTATATTTAATTCAATATGTAGAGAATGCTTGTATGATTTCATGTTTAGCTTAATATAAGGAAGTATGTTAATTAAATATGAAAATCAAGATGCATTGAGCATGACACATCCATAGTAATAATATAATGGGACGCGTGTCAACGTATCCTTCAGTCTCCACCCTAGATCATACTATGAGATTCCCATAATCCGTCTGCTTGTTGTCTTGAAGCAACCATCCCTTCGGAGGGCCTGATCGTAGGATTTGGAACACATTGAACTCCTGAAAAGGATAAGGTCACTTAGGTTAATTACCAATAGTTGTCTTTCCTAATGGTAGCTCGTTGGTGCATACCTCTGGGATCTGAAAGTATGAGGGTTATATTTATAGGGATGAGTTAAAAGTTAATGAATCCTTGACTGAACAATGGTGACTAATGTCTATAGGAATATGAGTTATTCTTGTATTAGAATGAATTGAGAGCTGTCTCATTTCAAAGGATGAGTGGCTGATCACCCTTTGGTGGCTGTTGCTCTAAACCTCTGAAACATCGTTGCAAAAACTAAATCAATAGTTTATTAGGGTTCTATGATTGCTTGTTTTTGCTAAATTGATTGGATAGTTTGAAATTTGTTGCTTGTATGATGGGTTAAAGCAAAGATAACTAATACGATTATTGTTTGTTTTTTTATTTTCAACAATATCTTCCTCAATAATTGCACAGCTTAAAAATGAAAAATGTATCGGTGATAATTACTCTACGTGGAGGTCCAACTTGAATACAATTCTTGTTGTTGACGATATGCGGTTCGTTTTATCGGAGGATTGTCCTCCAACCCCTGCTCGTAATGCATCCGAAGCAATGAAGGATGCTTATGACTAGTGAATAAAGGCAAATGAAAAGGACTGCGTTTACATCTTGGTGAGCTTATATGAAGTTCTGTCCAAGAAGCATGAGGTCATGGTAACTGTGAGGGAGATTATGGAATCTCTCCAGAAGATGTTTGGACAACCGTTCTATTAGCTCCACTGTGATGCCCTCAAATACATTTACGACTGCCACATGAATGAGGGCACATCTGTTTGGAATCATGTCTTGGACATGATGGTCTAATTTAATGTAGCAGAGGCAAATGGAGCTATCATAGACGGGCACAGTTAGGTTGCGTTCATCATGGAATCTCTTTCAAAGAGTTTCCTACAATTTTGCAGCAGTGCAATGACGAACAAAATCCAATATAACTTAACTAGTTTCCTTAATGAGCTACAAACTTACCAGTCTCTTATGAAAAATAAGGGACTGATTGAAGAAAAGGCAAACATTGCCCATTCCAAAAGGAAGTTCCAGAAGGGTTCATCCTCTAGAACTAAGTTTGTTCCTCAATCTTCTGCTTCGAAGAATATTTAGAAGAAGAAGGGAGATAAGGGGAAGGCTCTCACTATTGCTGTAAAAGGCAAGAGAAAGGTCAAGTTGACCGACAAGGGCAGGTGTTTTCCACTACAACGTGGATGGACACTGGAAGAGGAACTATTCTAAGTACCTTGCTGAGAAAAAGAAGGAAAAATAAGGTTAATACGATTTACTTATTTTAGAAACGTGTCTTGTAGAACACGATAAGTTTGCCTAGATACTTGATTCAGAAACAACTAATCATGTTTGTCCTTCTTTACAGGGCAATAGTTCCTTTCATCAGTTAGAAGAAGGTGAAAAGAAGTTCAGGGTCGAAACGGGAGATGTCATCTCAACTAGTGCAGAGGGAGCTGCAAAGTTACTTTTTAAAGATATATTTATTTTTCTTAAGAATTTGTACATTGTACCAAGAATTAAGAGGAATTTAGTTTCTATCTTTTGTTTATTTGAACAATTTTACACTGTAAATTTTGAAAGTAATGAATTCTTTTGTCCATAGCCACATATTATGACTATGAAATATGAAAAATGGACATCAAGACTGCCTTTTTGAATAATAATCTTGAAGAGAATATCTTTATCTCAGCCCGAAGGGTTCATAGTCCAAAGTTAGAAGCAAAAGGTTTGCAAGTTGAATCAATCCATTTATGGCTTGAAACAAGTGTCCAGATCTTGAAACATGAGATTTGATATTGCGATAAAATATTTTGGTTTTGACAAAAAATGTTAATGAGCCTTGAGTATACAAGAAGATCAACAAGAATAAAGTAGCTTTTCTAGTACTTTATGTGGATGATATCCTACTCATCGGGAATGATGTAGGGTATCTTACTGAATTGAAAAATTGGTTAGTGGTCCATTTCCATATGAAATATTTGGGAGAGGCATAATATGTTCTTGGGATCCAAATCATTAGGGATCGTAAGAATAAAACACTAGCATTGTCTCAAGCAATGTATATCAAAAAAACATTGGCTCGATATTTGATGCAGAACTCCAAGAAGGGTTTATCGCCTTTCAGGCATATGGTTCACTTTCCTAAGTAACAATGTCCTAAGACACCTCAAGAAGTTGACGATATGAGACATATTCCCTACGCCTCACTTGTGGGCAACTTAATGTATGTTATGCTCTGCACTAGGCCTGACATATATTATGTAGTGGGAATAATCAGTAGGTAGCAGTCCAATCCAGGGCTACACTATTGGACGATAGTTAAGACCATTCTTAAGTATCTTCAAAAAACAAGGGACTACATGTTGCTGTATAGGGATAAGGATTTGATTCTTATAGGGTACACTGTTTCTGACTTCCAGACTGAAAAGGATTCTAGGAAATCTATGTTAGGGTCAATGATCGTCACCAAGATCGTTTCGAAGCACAACATCACTAATCCATTTACGAAGGCTCTCTCGGCTAAAGTGTTCGAGAGTCATCTAGAATATATAGGTCTACGAGACATGTATATAGTATAATCTAGGGCAAGTGGGAGATGTGTAAAGGGTATAAGGATGTCCTAGTTTATTGTATTTATATATTTACTTTTCATGTAATATACATTATGTTGGTATTGACAATCAACAAGTGAAAGCAATTAGGATCTTAAGCACTTTAATTCCATCAATTTTAGCAATCAAGCAAGCATGGTCATAATAAAGAAATAGGGTTTCTAAGATTACCTTTGAAGAACTCTTCAATCCTTCAATTCCATCTTGAATTCTACTCTTCAACAAGTTGTAGACTACCACTTGATCTTTTCTACTATCCTCTAGGACCTTAGATTGGATTGTGGGATCCAAAATGAGTTGAAGTTTTAGGGAAAAAGGAAAAATTTCTGGTTTGGTGGCAAAAGTTGATGAACACCTTCTTCATTCAAAATCTCAGCATTTCATTTTTAGATTGCATGTGATTTCTTAGCTGAATAAGATGATATATGTTAAAAAAAACATTCATGCAATCAGATTACATGGTCAATTGACACCAAAACTCTTCAATAACTAATGGAGTAGGGAGGTGGAAAAGGAAGTGGAAGAAGTGAGAAAAACCCACTTCCTTCCAATTTTTAATTCTAAAATTGATTTTCTTTAAAATCGATTAATTTAAATTAATAAAAAAATTAATCAATTTCATATAAAACTAATCAAATAATTAATTTTAAATAAAATCAATGTAATTAATTTTAAATGATTAATTAAAAAACTTTAATTAATTAATATAATTTAATATCAAATATTAAACCACCAATTCCTAATACATGAATCTCTACTCATGTCATTAATATTTAAATCATATTTAAATATTATCTATTTCTCCAATTTCATTTAATTCAATAATTAAACATTTAATTATATCACATATAATTACTGATTCCCTTAATTCGAATTTGAACGTTTCAAATTTACCCATCATGTTATTCTAAGGTTTAATCCGTTTGTAAGTTAGTAGGGGGACATACTGGACCTACAGATCATGAGCTCCAACAATCCGAGATTAATTGGCTAAACTCTTTAAACCGAATTAATCAACATTCGTTAACAACTGGTTCACTCTACTAAAGCCTATAGTTGCACTCTCCTCACTGTAGATATATTTATATCCACTTGATTTAAACATGATCAGTAAGTTAATCCTTCATAGGTCGTTAGTATTAACAGTTGGGTCAAAATTACTGTTTTACCCCTATAATACATCTTACTCCTTAAGTTCGCATTGATTCTCTAATAAAAAATTGGTTTATGGTCCTCCCAATAAACCAAGTCTCTCTCATCCATAGAGAGGGTGAGGACCCTTTTTTCAAGACCAGAAGTCAGTACTTAAGGGAACAACCTATCTGCTAACCTTAAAATGGGCAAGAGTGAGTTCCGTCTTGCAGGACTATATCTCCAACTATCTACCCAGTCTTACCCTCAAAATGAGAGGCCTATTGAGTGACCTTGTTGAGCCACTCTCACCCATGCAGATTAAAGGATAATCCTAAATAAACAGGAGTTCATAGTCAGCTCAGGATTGAGATTGGGTTACCTTAGGTCATCTGATTCAAATAGTCAGTTTTAACAGTAAACGATGTTATAAAGAAAAAGTAATTATTTCGTAGTCCGATCTTATACAAACATCTTATACATAGGATGCCCCCACTCGTGTCTCCACATGAACGATTTTGGGATCACATCGTTTGTATCAAATACAAAGTGGACCGCATCTATAATGTCCCCAGAATAAGGTACCCAACCTTCTTCGTATACTATATATCATTTTGGCTATCTACTCGAACTTAATCTACTCTTATGTCTCCACATAAAGTCCAAGTACTCATGTAATAGCCACGGATCTTAGTTAATTTATTGGATTTTGGTTCTTTTTAAAATGAAATGAGGAATTCATACATTCAATAACAACTTTATTGAATAAACCTCAATAATATCTATATTGATAACATAATAAGTTTACTTTTACAAACTATGAGTTTTAGGACATATAACCCAACAAACTTCTACTTGGACTAAAACTCCAGTGAGTTTACATATATACAAATATATACAATGTTGAGTATAAGAGAATAATACAATAAACTAGGGCATCAGATACTCATTAATTTTCCCACTTGCCCTAGATTTATCTATTCCGTAGTCCTAGTTTGACTAGGTGACCCTCAAACACTTTAGTCGTGAGGGCCTTTGTAAATGGATCAACTAAATTGTCTTCTAAGGCTATCTGGGTGACAATCATGTCTCCTCGGTGTGCTATCTCCTAAATGAGATGTTACTTGCGGTCAATGTGCTTTTCTCGCTTATGGCTTCTTGGTTCTTTGGAATTTGCAACTGCTCTACCATTATCACAATAGAGGGTGATCGACAGATGCATATTTGGAACCACTTCCAAATTGGTCAGGAACTTTCTGAGCTATATTGCTTCCTTGGCTGCTTCACATGTAGCTACATACTCCGCTTCCATGGTGGAGTCAGCAATACAACTTTGCTTTATACTTCTCCATACTATAGCTCCTTCATTCAAAGTGAATACTTATCCCAAAGTTGATTTCCTAGAATCCACATCGGTCAAAATCAGAATCAGTGTATCCTGTAAGGATCAGATCCTTAGCACCATACGATAGCATATAGTCCATCGTTCTCCAAAGATACTTGAGGATATTCTTAACAGCAGTCCAATGATCATATCTAGGATTGGACTGATATCTGTTGACTGTTCCAATTGCATAGCATATGTCTAGACGTGTGCACAACATGGCATACATTAAACTTCCAACTGCTGATGCATAGGGAATTCGTTTCATAACCTCAACCTTTTGAGGTGTCTTAGGACATTGTTCCTTAGACAAATGAATTCCATGCCTGAAAGGTAACATACCTTTCTTGGAATTTTGCATTTTATATCTAGACAACATTTTGTCTATATAAGATGCCTGAGATAATGCTATTATTCTATTCTTGTGATTCAGAACTATTTGGATTCCACGAACATACTGTCATCTCCCAAATATTTCATTTGAAATTGCGAAGATAGCCATCTCTTAACATCAGCTAGGAATTTTACTTCATTTCAAATGAGTAGAATATCATTAACATATAAAACAAGATAAGCTACAGTCCTACTGACAATCTTCTTGTAAACACAAGGTTCGTCAACGTTCTATTCAAAGTTATAAGATTTGATCATAGTGTCAAATCTCATATTCCAAGATTGAGATGCTTGTTTTAACCCATAAATGGATCTTTTAAGCTTGCAAATCTTTTGCTCTTGACCCTTCTTTATAAGCTTCTCTAGTTGAGACATATAGATACTCTCTTCAAGATAGCCATTCAGAAAAGTTGTCTTGACATCCATTTGCCAGATTTCATAATCATAAAAAGCAGCAATAGATAAGACTATTCTAATAGACTTGATCATGGAAACTGAAGAGAAGGTTTCTTCATAGTCCACCTCTTCTCTTTGGGTAAACCCTTTTTCCATGAGTCTAGCTTTGTAGGTCTGTACCTTACCATCTAGGTCTCGTTTTCTCTTGTAGATCCATTTGCAACCAATAGGTTTTACCCTTTCTATTGATCTACAAGTTGTCATACTGGATTGAAGTACATAGACTCCATTTCGAGGTCCATGGCTTTTATCCATTGGTCTTTATCCACATCTTCCATTGCATGTTTAAAGGTCAATGGATCCTCTAAGTCATCATTAGGTATGACGACTTGAGTTTCTATCAAACTAATGTAACGGTCAGACTGTTGAACAACCCTCCCACTACGTCGAGGCATTCTCAACTCCTGAGAAGAATGTGACGAATCAGTTTTATTGACAACTCTTATTGAAGGACCAACTTGATCAACAACCCTTATTGACTTATCTGTAGCTTCTGTGAAAATTTCATTTAATACTAGCTTACTACGAGGTTGATGATTCTTTATGTGGTCTTCCTCTAAGAATGTTGCATTTGTCTATACAAATAGTTTATCTTCCTAAGGATCATAAACTAGATCACCTTTTGTCTTTTTGGAGTATCCTACAAATAGGCATACTTTCGAACGACGTTCCAGTTTCTTTAGGTTCTGTACTAGTACATGTGTTGGACATCCCTAAATCTTGAAGTGACGTAAACTACCTTTACATCCTCTCCATAACTCATAAGGTTTTTCTAAGACATTTTTCGAGGAAACCATGTTAAAAATATACACAACCGTCTTTACTGCATGTCCCTAAAAAGAATTAGGCAACTAAGCATAACTCATTATGGAACAAACCATGTCCAACAGGTTTCTATTTCTCCTTTCTGCTACCCCATTCTGTTAAGGTGTATTGGGTGCTGTGAGTTGAGACTGAATTCTGTGTTCTATCAAATAGTCTTGGAATTTTAATTTCATATACTCACCACTTCGATCTGATTGAAGTGTTTTAATCTTTTTACCTAATTGGTTCTCAACCTCTACCTTATATTCCTTGAAATTTTCAAGGGTTTCGAACTTATGATGCTTTAGGCAAATATACCCATATCTAGAATAATCATCAATAAAGCTGATGAAATATTGATACTCTCCTCGTGCTTTAACATTCATCGGACCACAGAGGTCTAAATGTACGAGCTCTAAGGGTTCTTTGGCTCTAAGACCTTTTCCTGTAAAAGATTTTTTGGGTCATTTTACCCTCAAGACAAGATTCACATAGTGATAGAGAATTGTCTTCTAATTGATTTAGACTGATTTAGAAGTCCACTCTTAACCAATCTTCCAATCTTATTGAGATTAACGTGACTTAGTCTTAAGTGCCAAAGATAGGCATTAGGAGAAATTTTTTGTTTCTTATTATGAGTTTAAGCTGTTTTAAACATCTCTATATTCAAAACAACTTTTACCTCAATTGGTTTTAACACATATAAGTTATTTTCCAGTTTTGCATAACGTATTTTAATACCTTTTGAAATAATGAACACTTCATTATCTTCAAAAGAGACTTTATACTTTTGTTCTAGCAAACATGAGATAGATATTAAATTCCTCCTCATGGAAAATATGATTAGCAGCACCTGAATCTAATATCTAGGTTAGTTTATCATTTTCCAATAAACATGTCTCAATGACAAGTAAATCATTTTACCTTTTTGTGCTTTCTTAGTTTCCTTATCTATGACATTCGTATTTGTTACTTTTAACATATCTAGAACATGTTCATCAATATAGGTTCTATCCTTTATGTCATGGTTATGAACTTCTTCGAGAATATCGTTGCTTAAAAATTGTCCCAACAATGTTTGTAACAAATCCATGATTTCTTTAGCAGAAACCATGTTCTCGAATTTCTTAGTTAGTATCGGATATATTTGCTAAGATATAGATTCAGGCCTTTTCATTTTCCTTAATCCATCTGTCATATGTATTCCAAACTCTTTATTTTGTAGATAAGCTAGGAGATGGAGGACATTCCTCTATTAAAACAAACTTTAAATTATCATATGCTAGCATTGTGTGTTTATATTTGATTTCCATGTTGAAAAATTAATAATGTTAAATCTATCGAAAGCAAGTACTTTAGAAGAATTTGACATGCTGAAAATATAAACAAATTCTAATAAGTAAATTTCTTTTAAAACCAATCAAATTTTAGCAAAAGTAATAATGTACCCAAATTTCTTTATTTATTTGCAATGATACTTTAGTGAGTCAGAATAGATGCTACCAAGATACAGTCAAATAGTCTTTCACTGTAGCAAGACATTCTTGACTAAATACTAATTCCAGAATAACTCTTATTCCTATAATTATTTAGTTACCATTTTCGGTCAAGAACTTACTAACTCTTAGTAACTCTGGTAAATGTAACTCTCTATTTTCAGACCTCAGAGATCGACACCAACGATGCTTCCAAATTGGAGAGCCCTGAGTAGAGTGTCGGTGATAAGCAGGAGGAAGTTGAGGATGACGTCAAGTCATCAGGGCATAAGCAAGGTTGGGAATGAACCTAAGTAAACCTATCCATTTCTGGAGTTTAAGTTGTTCCAAATCCCATGTTACAACCCTTCGAAGGGATAGCCATCGAAAAAATGACTAGCTTATGTCGCCTAAAATCGACAAGCAGGTGCAAATAGGAATCTCATAGTCCAAACTAATGGAAGAGACGGTAGGATATGTTAACACACATCTTTTACGCATTTACTATGAACTACTTCCCCTATTCACCTTGTTATTGACCCATGCAAACACTTTCCGAGTGAAGGTCACTCTCACAGTGACACGGAGCCGAGCATGAATCTCACAATGTGAACTCTTAAGGATGTGAGAGCTAAGAATAATATATCGAATATATTATTAATCTCCTATTGAAGTATTCTATTTGTTTTGGGTAAATATTTACTTGGATATATTTCGGCTAATAAATAACCTAAGTCTAGGTGATTATCCAAGTATAATGTTTATATTGGATCTAACCTATGATGTCTAAGTGACAAACAATTTTATTACCTCACATTACTGACTCATGCTCATAAAATCTGGTTAACAACGTTAAAGAACCAGCTAAAATCCCCAGGTAGCAGGTGTTCCGTAAATCGTCAACTTAAGTACTATCAGTCTTAGACATGATTTTAGCCCGGGTGAGTTTGTAACCAAAGTTTTACAAGATGATGACCTATTTTAACTATTTACAACAAGTTGTTATTTGTAAACCTTAGGTGAGAATGCATCTTATCTTTGTTATGGATTTTAAATGTCTAATTCATTTCATAACACTTTATAAAATAAAGACATGTTTTTAATCCATAACATTCATCAAGAATTTCACAATTTAATATAACACTTTATATTTTGAAACCCGGATCTCAATTTCCCTACTTAAGCAGGTAAATAAGAGAATTAATTAAGTGTAAGTTAAATCCTATATTGAAGGGAAGGAAATTTCTAAGTGTTGAATAGATTTTCCTTGAGTAGCTTTGAGTTAAGTCTTAATTGGTGAAATTTGGCTAAGTGTAAAGTCGAAAGAAACCATGTGTTTGGTGTTAACGCATGAGATGAGGTTGAAGCTTAAAAGGGATTAAGCACTGATGCAAAGGCAACCATGCATTTATGAGGTAAGACACATGTTGGCCAAAGCATTGGCAAGAGGCATTGCCAAGAGTTGCTCATGCGTTGAGGCTGCATGAGCGAGAACAGAGAGAGCGAGAGAAGCTTGGGTGCAAGGCGCTAGGCAGATGGTCGTATAGCTTTGGGCAGCACTGAGTGATGCACTAGGCGATTATGTAACTGTGTAGATGTGAAGATATGAACTACACAATCGAGCTATACGATAGGCATTAAGCACTACACGATCAGTGCAAGCGTTAGACGATAAGCATAAAAGCTAAACAATAGAACTAGACGATAGCACTAAATGATAGCTGTTGATAATAATTTTGAGGACGTGTTTTGTTTTATTTTATTATTAAGAATGGATGGGTTTGAATATGGAATCATGCGTTAGACATAATTGATGCGTTTGCTCCCATGCGTCTGAGATCATACGTCAGAATGATGATGCGTTAATCTTAGCATTCAATGACCACGCGTTCCTATCACAAGTTTTCTTATGCTTGCGCCAAGTATAACATAAACATAAGTTTCTCGGGTAATCCGAGGTCGAACATGGGGACTTGTCACTCAATAATATTTGTGAAGTGATGCGTTTGAGGCGATGAATAAGAATAAAAATAAAGTGAAGAAGGTTTAAATGTTTTACACACTACTTCTACTTCTAACTAAACAGATTGAGCAATAGAAGACTTGCAATGAGAATAAGTAGAAACACAACAACCAATAACGCATAGTAATGTTTACTATCTTAAATCGCCCGAGTAATCCCAGCTCGTTGCACTAATGCAACCCACCTCTAGGTGGTCAGCCGCATGACTATATCTCTATAGTGCATGGTTGCGTTGAGCATAAGATTGTGCCTATCTTTAGGAACAATACGAACCTTGCTTAGTGCATTCCATCCCTTACCTTCTCAAGTAGTTAGACACGGCTATTTAACTTATAGACAAGCAATGCAGCATCCCATAGACAGACATTGCCACAACCTTTCACTAAGCAAAGAGGATTAACTCACTATACTCGCACAACGCACACCCCTCGGTGGGTTGCTACATGAGTTCTATCTCTAGGCTACACGACTAAACATGTGATTGACTTTGATAAATAAACACTGAAGATAAACTAGATAGAGATGAAGATGATGAAGAAGATGGTAATGAAGGAACTAAGACTTGCATTGATCACAAAATATCTTAATATCTCAAGCTAAAAGGTAATACAATACAGAGATTAGAAGGGAAATGAAGGACTCTGCATCAAGGCTGTCAGTGGTGCCATGGTTGAATGATGGAGATGACTCTCTCAAGCTCTATCTCCGGCGAATGCTCCAATCGTCACTCGGTCTGGGTTGTGAAGATGAAGAATTCTCACTGGAAATCTCTTTCAAGCTCTCATCTGTGATCACAAACTTCTGCATTGAGGCAGAAGTTCGGATGACTCAAAATGAAGGTCTCAAAGGCTATTTATAGAAATTGGACGCCGACAGCTATAATGATGAAGGTATAGCTCACTGCTACTTTTGTCGCGGTATGGACGTTGTCACATCGCCTTATCTTGTTAATAATCCCAAGGTATGCGTCCGAGCTTAATTTAGCTGAAGTTATCAATGCATTCTGCCCATCTTGTGATCCTCTATTATGGCTATCACTCCGTGGTCGCAATCTCTATTTGTTCACCGCGTTCTCCATGCGTTAGACGCATGCGTTTACCGCAACGTCCATGCATTGGACGCATGGAATTGCCATTGCGACCGCTTGGCTTCAGTGCATGCGTTCGTCTGTGATTGCTTGTTACAAATGCATGCGTTTGATTCCTGTGAAGCTACAAAAATAGACACTTTGGCACGAAATAATGCATAATATTGGGTCAGTGAGGTTTTAGTTGTTTATCGACACAAAACTCAAATTTTCACAAATTCTAAGTATTATCACTGCGTTTTCTACCTATTAGCCCTCATAATTCTAAATAAAAGGCTTATAATAAGTGGAATTTTTGCCAGTTATCAATAGTGTTAAGCGTTAAGCGGGCACTAGACGGTAAGCTGAGCGCTAGAAGATGCGCGGGCACTAAGCGATAAACTATACGATGGTGCTATACGATATGCGTGAGAGCTACACGATAGGCAATATACTAAGCGATGGCCGTTGCATGATAGACGTAGACTCTGGGCAATGACGGCATGCGATGAGCGGATGTGTTAGATGTTAAGGCATCAACACTATGCGATGGAACTAAACGATGGGCGTGGCAGCTACGCGATAGGCTATGCGTGAGATCGTTGAGAGAGGGATGTTTAGTAAACGATTGAGCTACACGATGGGCCGTTGGTGTTATGCGATGGATGCAGGCACTAAACGATTACAACGAGATGTTTCGTAGACAATGGAGCTAAGTGATGAAGTGCAAGAGGTACATGATGGACTAAGCGATGGAGCGGTGCTGAGGCTTGTGTTACACAAGGCTAATGACCTCACTCGAATAAATGGTTATACCAAAAGGTGATTGAACTTGAGTTAGTAGGAGTTGGACGAATAAAGTTTCATGAAAAGGAATTCTTATGCGTGAGGAAGACAACTCAAGTAGGTGTGTGGCATAAGAGTAGGTGAATGGCAAGGAGTATGTGGTGGCAAAACATGGTGCAAACACTTCAAGAGTAGGAGGTGTCTTGCATTGGAGGCCTTAAGAGATGAGAAGGATTGGTTCCTTTGGCACCTATAAATACCACCACAGGATGTCTCTTCAATTCATAAGCCAAATCCTCTTCAAAAATCATAAGGAAGAGTGTTAAAAAGTATATTTAAAGGAGTTCATGCGTTGATCATGAAGGGCATGCGTCGGTCATGAAGTTCCAAGACAAGGAGATGTTGTCGAATAGTGAAGTCTGAAAGTAGCATCAACTTGAGACGAAGATTTCTCCCAAAATACTCTTGCGTTTGGAGTGATTCCATAGCCAACTAAAAGCTCAGAAAGTCTAGTTTATAGGATAAGGCTTTCAGAGAAGAAGCTCCAAGGAATAAGGCTGGATAGTGAGGAAAAGGCAAAAGGGTCGAGCTGTCGAATAAGCTTGGGCCAGTCTTGATATTTTGATGATTCTGGAGAAACCACGAGAATTTATGAGCTAAGATTTTAAGACAAGCTTCCTAAGACATTTTAGAACATGTTTGTAGAAGAAAGTATCTCGAGATAAGGCTAGAATTATGGGTAATATGAGCTTTAAGTTGAATTTGAATCTTAGGGTTCAAAAGGGAGCCCGAGGTGATCAAGGGACTTTTAAGAAAGAAAGGTTCCTATCCTTACCAAGGTGAATGGTATTTTCCTTTAAGTCTTAAGAATATATTTTAGAGTAATTGTATATGTTTATGTTATGAATGAGTAAATAGCAAGAAAATGAGAATATATGATCAGGATGGTCAAGGGGTCAATAAACCTAGTTCTTGAGCCCAAATGGAACCTCACAGGATGGTCAGGGGACCGAGAGGTCTAGTTCCTAAGCCTGTGGAACTTCATATAGGATGGTCAGAGGGCTGACGGGCCTAGCTTATAAGCCCATGAGCAAGCAGCTATGTGCACATAGGGAACAAAAGGGAACGCCAAAGAGCAATCGTTTATGACTAGTATCAGTTTAGCTATCTACCTTGCATGTAGATAGAGTTGAGAAAAAACACATTCAAGGCTGAGGTTTGAGTATTAACCTCGTAATTATGATATGCTTGTTATTTATGAGTTGAAATAGACTCTAGAAGTTGCTTACCACTTACTGAGCTTTTTGAAGTTCATTCTTTTCTTTCATGTTTTTCTTCCCAGGTAGCGAAAGGTGAGGGGTTCCAGGGTGCGGCTAATGTCAAGGTCTGCCACAAGCCACAGTCACACTTCCAGGATTCTAAGAGTTGTTGTTGTAAACTTTGTAGTTAAGTCTTGGATTTATATTAACATTACATTATTGTAATAAAATGAGCCTACTCAATCAGTTGTTGTTATCTCTTTGGCTTAAAGTATACTGAGGGTAAAAAAGTTTCAGATGGGCAGTAGTTATCACAAAAGGGTGGTATCTACGGTCCTTCACGCCTCCCCTCGGGCTCAGGAGGCGGACATCGGAGTGGGAAGTGACAATATTAAAACATGAAACCCTAACACATGCATACTATATATTATAACCATTTATAACATACTTTCAATGCATGCTACATGCTTCCTAAGGTGGGATTTTAAATCTACATAACATATTATGTGCACATACAAGATTTATTTAATTATAACATACATTCATAATGCATAAAAAATTAAGCACACACTGATATGGACCAATTTTGGCATCCTAAGCAAGCAAACAACCTAAGTTTTTACAATAAAAATTGGAAAACAACTTTAAACAGTCATAAGACCGCACGAGTTGGCTTGAACCGTTTGAAAACCCCTTGAACCAACTCCAAAAACTCCAAAAACCGATCAAAACTTGTCAAAACTGGTCAAGCCAGTCGAACTGGACCGATCCAGACCATCTAAACCGGTTGAACCATCTTCAGCCGAGCGGACGGGTCGGACAGAGCAGCTGTCGTACGCGAGCTGACAGGTCACAAGACGATTGGAGCTTCATGGGACGGTTGAAGCGTAACTTCACTAGATGGCTGAAACTCCATGAGACGGCTGGAGCTTCATGGGATGGCTTGAGTGCACAGGACGTCTGAAGCTCACAAGACGACTTGAACTTCACGAGACGGCTAGAGTTTCATAGAACGACTTGAGTGCACGAGACGTCTAAAGCTCACAAAACGGATTGATCTTCATGAGATGCAGAGCTCATGAGACGGGTCAACAGGTCATGGACCAGATCTAGGTTGTTTGATAAACTGCATTGTAACGATCCTATGGTAGCATTGCAACGCTGTGTGGCAGAGGCATCTTTTGCTGCAACCAACTACTGAGCTTGCTTCAAAACTTCTTCAATTACGACCTAATTGCAACTTTATTAACTCCAATAAATTTAAAGACTCTTAATCACACACTAAGGCCCATAAAAAAAAGAGCCAATTACAACAATTATCACTGAATTAAAGAGAAATCTAATGCCAAAATTGAAATTATCCATATCAGCACCCACTTTCATACAACTTATGAAAAATACCCATCATGCTAAAATTAACATGAATTCAATGTTTAAGTTATACTCTGATACCAGTTGTTCATGTTAACAATCAACAAGCGGAAGCAATTAGGATCTTAAGCACTCTAATTCCATCAATTCTAGCAATCAAGCAAGCATGATCATAATTAAAAAAAAAAAAAAAAAAAAAAAAAGGTTTATGAGATTACCTTTGAAGAACTCTTCAATCCTTGAATTCCAACTTGAATTCTACTCTCCAATAAGTTGTAGACTACCACTTGATCTTCCCTACTATCCTTTAGGACCTTAGATTGGATTGTGGGATCCAAAATGAGTTGAACTTTTAGGGAAAAAGGAGAAATTTCTCGTTTGGTGTCAAAGAGTTGAAGAACACCTTCTTCACTCAAAATCTCAACATTTCATTTTCAAATTGCATGTGATTTCTCAGTTGAATAAGATGATGTATGTTTAAAAACATTCATGAAATCGGATTACATGGTCAATTGACACCAAAACTCTTCGATAGATAATGGAGTAAGAGGTGGAAACGGAAGTGAAAGAAGGGAAAAACCCACTTCTTTCCAATTTTTAATTCTAAAATTGATTTTCTTTAAAACCAATTAATTTAAAATTAATAAAAAAATTAATTAATTTCATATAAAATTAATTCAAATAATTAATTTTAAATAATACTAATTTAAATAATTTTATGTAATTAATTAAACAACTTTAATTAATTAATATAATTTAATATCAAATATTAAACCACCAATTCCTAATACATGAATCTCTACTCATGTAATTAATATTTAAATCATATTTAAATATGATCTATTTCTCCAATTTCGTTTAATTCAATAAGTAAATGTTTAATATATCACATATAATTACGGATTCCCTTAATTCTAATTTGAACGTTTCAAATTTACTCATCACGTTATTCTAAGGTTTAATCCATTTGTGAGCTAGTAGGGGGACCTAATGGACCTATAGATCATGAGCTCCAACGATTCGAGATTAATCAGCTAAGTTCTTTTAACCGAATTAATCAACATTCATTAACTACCGGGTCACTCCATAAAGCCCGTAGCTGCACTCTCCTCACTATAGATATATTTCTATCCACTTGATTTAAACATGATTAGTAAGTTGATCCTTCATAGGTCACTCATATTAATAGCTGGGTCAAAATTACCGTTTTATAATACATCTTGCTTCTTAAGTCTCCACGAATCCTCTAATGAACAATTGGTTTATTGTCCTCCCAATAAACTGAGTCTCTCTCAGCAATGAGAGGGCGGGGCCCTTTTTTTCAAGACCAAGAGTCAGTATTTAATGGAACAACCTATTTGCTAACCCTAAAATGGGTAGGAGTGAGTTTCTTCTTTTAGGACTATGTCCCCAGCTATCTACCCAGTCTTACCCCTAAAATGGGAGGCTTATTGACTGACAATGTTGAGCCACTCTCACCCATGCAGATTAAAGGATAATTCTAAATAAAAGGAGTTCATGGTTAGCTCAAGATTGAGATCGAGTTACCTTAGGTCATCTTATTGAAATAGTCAGTTTTAACAGTAAACGATGCAAAAAGTGACTATTTCGTGGTCTGGTCTTATGAAAACATCTTTTGCATAGGATGCTCCTGCTCGCATGTCTCCATATGAATGATTTCGGGATCACATCGTTCATATCAAATACAAAGTGGGTTGCATCTATTATGTCCCCAGAATAAGGTACCCAGCCTTATCCAAATACTATAGATCATTTTAGCTATCTACTCGAACTTGATCCACTCCTATGTCTTCACATAAAGTCCAAGTACTCATGTAATAGCCACAGATCTTAGTTTATTGGATTTAGGTTCTTTCTAAAATGAAATGAGTAATTCATACATTCAATAACAACTTTACTGAGTAAACCTCAATAACATCTTTATTGATAACAGAATAAGTTTACTTTTACAAACTGCAAGTTTTAGGACATACAACCCAACACATTATACATTTGACATTTCCAACTTTGAATTATTTATTGTTTATACATCCCACTAACTAGAATTTTAGTTCAAGTGAGAGTTTGTCGAGTTTTATGCTCTAAAACTCGTAGATAGTAAATGCAACATTTGACCGATCATTAATAAAGTGTTATTATTATTTATTACAATATATAGTTATTTTTTATCTAGTATTTATCTTGGCTAAATAACCCTAATCCAATAACTAACATCCTAGCCTGTTGTATGAGTCTTGAACTGTATGTGGAGACATTTGGGGATTAGTGTTTAAGATATAACCTAAAGGGTCTATAGTAAGGGATAAGGTTGGGTACCTTATCTTGGTGACACTATGGATATAACCCACTTTATATTTAATACAAACATATTAATCCAACACGTTCGTGTAAGGGACATGCGAGTGGAGGTATCCTATGAAATGAGTTTGCATAAGACTGGACCGTGAAATAGTAAATGATAGATGTAACGTTGTTAACTAGTTAGGTTTTTATTTCACTAAGATGACCTATACAACTTGGTCTCAATCCTAAGTGGATTATAGAGTCCGTTCACAAAGGATTATCCTTTGATTTGTATGGGTGAGAGTGGCCAGTTTGCCGACTCAATAAGCTTACCATTGTGGGGACAATACCGAGTTGAGAGCTGGGAACATAATTACACAAAATGGAATTCACTCTTTCCTGACTTTAGGGTAAGTAAATGAATGTTCTCTTAAGTGGTGTCTCTAAGTCTTAAGCATAAGGCCCTACCCTCTCACTAGCCCGACAAAGGTTTCTGTTTGATGTTTGGACTACAAACAGGGTGTTCATTAGAGGAGCATTGGTACTTAAGAATGTAAAGGTAACCCGAGGATAAAATGGTAATTTGACTCAATTGGTGTTACAAACACTCATGAGGATTAACTTATGTTATTGGTCAAAATCTATGAACATAAAAATATATCTGCAGTGAGAATGGTGCAATTGTAGGTCTTAGTGGAGTGTACCCACAATTAACGAATATTGATTAACGTGGTTAATGAATTTAGTCAATTAATCTCATATTATTAGAGCTTATGATCTGTAGGTTCATTAGGTCTCACTTGTAGCTCATAAAGGGTATTGAGGTAATTAAAGTAATTTGAAATGTTCAATTTTACTGAGGAAAGAATATAATGTATGGTGACACATTATAATATAAAGTTTATATTTTAATTAAACTTTATAATATAAATTTATTTTGAATTTGATTCAAATTAATTTATGGGAAAAGAAGTTCAAATATTAAATTTAATATGAATATAATTCATAATAAACTATAGGTTAAATTTAATGTGTATTAGATGCACATTAAAATTATAGGTAATATGAGAGAAAAATAATTGAATGTGATTCAATTATAAGGTTAAATTAAATATGTAATATTTAATTTAATGATTAATTAATTGGAGAATTGATTAATTATCTAATTTAATTTAATTAACTTAATTGAATTAAAACTATAGATTGTGAGGGAAGGATTGTTGAATGAGAAATTTCGGCAAATCAAAAGTTACCACATCATCAATGAAAGCCCGAGCCTATTAGAAAAATTATAAGTTGGTTGGGCCAAATAATTAAAGTCGCTCGGGCCCAACCCAATTCAAACCCATGGACCAACCAAGCCCAAGTCCAACTAATTGGGCCCAAAGGCCAGGCCCATGGATCAACCAAGCCCAAGCCCAAGAAGCTCACCCTAGAACCCTATAAATAGAGGAGCTCTCTTCATTTGTGGGGGTCAGCAATTCTATACTCCATAGAACTTAGAGGGAATTCTCTACAATCAGAAGAGTCCTTGACTCCTGAAGCTAACCACGCTTGAAGACTGAAGTCCTTTAGAGATATAAGCATTCTAAAGACTGAAGTCCTCTAAAGATAAAAGCATTCTGACCACGCTTAAAGACTGAAGTCCTTTAAAGATACAAGCATTCTGAAGATTGAAATCCTTTGAAGATACAAGCATTCTAACCACACTTGAAGACTAAAGTCCTTTGAAGATATAAGCATTCTTCCAAGACTCCAAGCTCAATAACATCCACACGCACTTCTTCTATACATCAAGCGTACGCATTCAACCTAGAGAGAATCAGAGGGTGAAGTACTAGAGATCAAACTACATCACATCAAATCAACATCAAAATCAACACCAACTCAAGTTCAACACCGCGAAACAAGTTTCTTTAGAAGCCTTGTATGAACACTAATCCTCTAAAAAGATCAACAAGCAAAACACCAATCATCCAAGAAGATCAACAAGCCCAAAAATCGATCTTTCAAGAAGATCATCAAGCCCAAAGGTCGATCATCCAAGAATATTAACAAGCTCAAAGGTCGATCCTCCAATAAGATCATCAAACCCAAAATTTGATCATCTAAAAAGATCAACAAGCCCAAAGGTCGATTGTCCAAGAAGATCATCAAGCCAAAAGGCCGATCATCCAAGAAGATCATCAAGCCCAAAGGTCGATCCTCAAAAAAGATCAACAAGTCTAAAGGCCTATCATCCAAGAAGATCAACAAGCCGAAAGGTTGATCCTTCGAAAAGATCATCTAGCCCAAAGGCCGGTCATTCAAAAAGATCAACAAACCCAAAGACCGATCCTCCAAAAAGATCATCAAGCCCAAAGGTCGATCGTCCAAGAAGATCAACAAGCCCAAAAGTCGATCATCCAAGAAGATCATCAAGGCCAAAGGTCGATCATTAAAGAAGATCATCAAGCCTAAAGGGCGGTCATCTAAGAAGATCAACAAGCCCAAAGGCTGATCATCCAAGAAGAACAACAAGCCCAAAGGTCGATCATTCAAGAAGATCAACCAGCTTAAAGACTATGGCTTATTTTGAAATCATCAAACCATTATGTATTAAAGATTGTACTCACTTTCCACAAAATTAATACAAAAAACAGTTCAAGTTCCACAAAATAAATTTCTCTTGAAATCTTGTGCGAACAAATTGGCACGTCCAGTGGTACATCTCTACCTCTCATCTCTCTCTCATCATCCAGATTAACAAATCTACATATGGCACTAAAGAAATTTGCATCCAAAGCTACCATCATAAGCGACACTTACATAAGCTCTATCATCATGGAGAAAATCTGGGAACAGCTGATGGAATCTCCTAAAGGCGGGATCGTCATCAAAGAAAATTCCTTATTCGACAACTATGCTTCTGCTATTGATCTGTCAGATAAAGAATCGGACTTTGATGTAGTGTCTGTCATGATGATTGATGTAGCGGTTGAATTGGCCATGACAGAGATGGAAGGAAAGATAAATCTCCTCAAGAAAGTTGTAGAAGAGCGAGATCATGAAATCGCTGCTTTAAGAGATCAAATACAGGCTCAAGAAACTATTGAGTCGAGTCAATCTCTGGCTATAGAAGCCAATGACAAAGGAAAGACTGTCTTACAGGAAAGTCAGCCACCACAATCCACCTTGCCTCTCTGTCAGTTCAACAGCTCTAGGATATGATCATAAACTCCATAAAAGCTCAGTATGGAGGACCATTGCAAACTTCTTTTTTGTACTCTAAGTCGTACACCACGAGAATAAACAACCTGAGAATGCTGGTTGAGTATCAACCTCCAAAGTTCCAACAGTTGGATGGAAAGGGCAATCCAAAACAACATGTTGCTCACTTCATTGAAACCTGCGAAAATGTAGGAACCAGCGGAGACCAGCTAGTCAAGCAGCTCATCCGTACCTTGAAAGGAAACGTTTTTTATTGGTATACTAATCTAGAGCCAAAAACGATTGACAGTTGGGAACAGTTGGAAAGAGAGTTCCTCAACCGCTTCTATAGCACAAGGCGCACTATTAGAATGATGGAGTTGACGAACACAAAACAACAGAAAGAAGAGCTGGTCATCGATTACATCAATCGATGGAGAGCTCTAAGTCTGGATTGCAAAGATAGACTCACTGAATTATCTGTAGTGGAGATGTGCATGCAAGTCATACATTGGGAACTTCTCTACATTCTACAAGGGATAAAGCCTCGTACATTTGAGAAGTTGGCAACACAAGCTCATGATATGGAGCTGAGCATCGCCAACAGGGGAACTAAAGATTTCCTAGTCCCTAAAGAAAGAAAGGATAAGGAAGAAATTAAGGGCACTGAAGAGATCATGAGTAGTGCCACAAGAGAATCTATGGTCGTTCAGATAACCCCGCTGAAATTTTCCTTTAAAGGAAAAGAAACAAAGTTTGAAAGAAAGCATGATGGCTGCCAGAAGCGTCGCCCAACTCTCAAAGAAAGATAGGAGAAGGTTTATCCATTCCCTGACTCTAATATTGCTGACATGTTAGAGCAATTATTAGAGAAACAACTTATTCAACTACCAAAATGCAAGCGATCGGAACAAGCAAGAAAAGTAGATGATCCTAACTACTATAAGTATCATCGAGTCGTTAGTCACCTGGTTGAAAAGTGCTTTCTGCTAAAGGAGCTGATTCTAAAGTTGGCTCGTGAAAAGAAGATTGAACTAGAGCTTGATGAAATAGCTCAAACAAATCACGCAGCAGTAGTGATGACTTCAAGTGTTCTAACACCGTCTGCGTCTCATGATCAAAGAGAAAACTTCATCCAATTTAGGACTTTTGAGCCTATAGTTGTTCGGTTCCAATAAGAGATTCTAACAACAGATTTCTGAAGCAAAGATGATCATGTTAAAGATGACAATGAAGGGTGGATAGTTGTGACTCATCGAAAAAGAAGACAACCAAACTACACCTAAAAAAAGTTGCATTCCTATCGAAGCTATAGAAGAAGAAACAAGACTCATAAAAATAAAAACAAAAAGATGACATGGAAGCCTAAGCCTGCTAAGAAAGAAGATAAGGAGTTCCCTCAATTTCAACGGCCAACAACTTTGGCAGAATTTCTCCCAATAAGCTTTCTCAATAATCATCAAGTGAAGTATCAGAAGTTATTGCATGTCACATTATTGGCATAGTGGAAGTCGACAACAATCATATAACTGCCGAAGAATTCAACGACTCAGAAGAAATGAAGCAAAGAACTTCTATCTTCGATCATATTAATCCTTCAAGTTCTCGATCTTTAGTCTTTCAAATATTGAGTATGGCCACGATAGAAGAAGGAAACCAATGTCCAATGTCTATTGCAATTCGAACTTCAGCTTTCAAGAGGCTTAGTATATTCACATCAAAGAAAGATCGACCTTCAACATCTTCTTTTGATCAACATAAGGGAAAGATAAAAATTTTGAAGGCAACATCATTTCATGAAGAAAACAACGACGAAAAGATTCACAATCTTGTTTCTTCACGCATGAAGAGAAAATTGTTTGTTGATATAAATACAGAAGGTTCCTTAATAATGAAGCCAAGACTTACCATATTGACGAATCCTATTAATAAAGAGGATGACCAAAGTCATGATGAAATAAGAGCTTCTAAAATTTAAATATAGAAGCTCCTCATTGCAAGAGCCTAAACCGTATGATGCTTCTGGCTCGCATGAGCTTAAAATGTAAACGCTCTCCCTCCCTCCCCCCTCCCCAAAAAAAAAAATCTTTGTACGAACTTCATTACGACTTGATCCCTGTCATTATAAATGGTACGTAGGCAACTTAGAGAAATTTAAGTTCAGTCGTGCATAAAAAACATTCTTTTTTAACTACATTATGACTTGATCCCTATCATTATGAATGGTACGTAGGCAACTTGAAAGAAACTTCAAGTTCAGTCCAGTTAAAAAAAAAAAAAAAAAAAACTTGAACTACGTCATGATTTGATCCCTCTCTTTAAGGGTACGGGGGCAACTTAAAGGAATTTAAGTTTAGTTCATCAGAAAGGGTACCACAACCACTTAAGTATGATACTACAAGATTGATATTGATCATCCCCGTAAAAGAATGACACTCCAGATTGAAGATGTTCATCTCTATTGGGGGCAACACAACGGATTGAATATGTTCATCCCTCGAAAAGAGCTAGCACAGTAAATAAAAGGCACACACTTTGAATGCACGTCGCTTTCTCTTCAAAATCAAACTTGGATGCTCCTCCATCTTTAAGTTCAGAGGCTTCGTCGATGCTTTTCAATCTTCAAGTTCAGAGGCTTCATCGATGCTCCTCCATCTTCAAGTTCAGAGGTTTCATCAATGCTTCATCTTCATGCTCAAGTCTGGAGGTTTTGCAATGCCATCTTCATGCTCAAAGTCGCGAAGTCGAGCTCAATGCGAAGATTCATCGATGCTTCGTCAAACTCAAGTGCGGAGGATTCGCCAATGCTTTAAGCTAAAGTGCAGAGGATTCTCTGATGCTTCAAGCTCAAATGCAGAGGATTCACCAATTCATCAAGCTCAAGTGTAGAGGATTCATCGATGCTTCGTCAAATTGAAATGTGGAGGATTTGCTGATGCTTTGTCGAACTCAAACGCGAAGATCCCGTGGATGCTTTGTCGAACTCAAACGCGAAGATCCCGTGGATGCTTCTCCATCTTCAAGTTCAAAGGCTCCATCGATGTTGCTCCATCTTTAAGTTCAAGATCGACGTGCATGGCCCCACTTCCATCTTCAAGTTCAAGATCAGTGTGCATGGCTCTGCTTCCATCTTCAAGTTCAAGATCGGTGTGCATGGCTCTGCTTCCATCTTCAAGTTTAAGATTGGTGTGCATGACTCCACTTCCATCTTCACTTTCAAAGTCAGTGTGCATGGCTCCGCTCCATCTTCAAGTTCAAGGACGTGTGCATGGCTCCGCTCCATCTTCAAGTTCAAGGACGTGTGCATGGCTCCGCTCCATCTTCAAGTTCAAGATCGGTGTACATGGCTCCGCTCCATCTTCAAGTTCAAGATCGGTGTGCATGGCTCTGCTTCCATCTTCAAGTTTAAGATCGGTGTGCATGGCTCCACTTCTATCTTCAAGTTCAAGGTTGATGTGCATGGCTCCTCTTCATCTTCAAGCTCAAGGTCGATGTGCATGGCTCCGCTCCATCTTCAAGTTCAAGGTCAGTGTGCATGGCTCTGCTTCATCTTCAAGTTCATGGTTGGTGTGCATGGCTCAACTCCATCTTCAATGTCTCCGTCTACAAAATCATGACGCGGTTTCGCTTCATCTCCAAAGTCTGGCATGGTTTGCTTCATCTTCAAAGTCGTGGCGTGGCTTTACTTCATCTCCAAACTGATGTTGCGACTTCGCTTCATCTCCAAAGTCTGGCGTGGCTCGCTTCATCTTCAAAGTCGGGCATGGCTCGCTTCATTTCCATAGTATGGCGTGGCTTGCTTCATCTCCATAATATGGCGCAACTTCGCTTCATTTTCACAAGTCAAGGTGCGACTTCGCTTCATCTCCAAAATGATCGTGCGACTATGTTTCTTCACCTCCAAAGTTGATACACTTTACTTTTCTATAAATAAGGAAGAAGTCTTTGTCAACACTTGAGAAGTTGATAATGAAATTGGAACACAAGTTATGAGCTGTTGTAAAAAAAAAAAAAAAAAAAATTGAAAAAAATTATTATTAAAAATTATAGGGAGAAAGTTATTAAAAAATGTAAAAAAATAAAAAGTGCAACAAAAAAATCCTAAAAAAAGCATAAAAAGAAAAGCAAAAAAGAAAAAGAGAAATTTAAAAAAGAAAATTGAAAGAATAATAAATAAAAAAGAAAGATTGAAAAATACTAAAAATGGTAGAAAATTTAAAGAAAAAATCAATTGAAAATAAATGGTGAAAATAAAATTTACAAAAAAAAAAAAAAAAAAAAAAAGAGAAGAGTTTGAAAAAAAAAAGTAAAGAAACTGTTTAAGGAGAAATTTTGGATCAATCACAAATTTTCACGTCATTTACTAAATTGATGACCAAATTCCAAATCATCAAATTTGGGACCAATTAGGAGTGGACATGTGTCTCAAATTGAAGTTGAAGACAAAGTCCAATGATGACACGTGGTTTCATCGTGACCGTTAAATTGGATAAGATTAATTTAGCCCAATTTGATATTATTATTTGGGTTAAAATTCAACTATGCCCAAAAATAGGTTAAATTTTACCCAAATGTCAAATCAGACCCAAATCCAATTAATTGGGCTCAAAGGCCAGGCCCATGGACCAACCAAGCCCAATTTGGGCCCAAGCCCACATAAGACTCATAAGAAACCTCTATAAGTAGAGGCTCTACCTTTCATTTAAGGGGGAGGTAGGAGGAATTGAAGGCAAAATCTCTCTGAAGAAATGAAGTCTGAAGCTTCAATGATCTGAAGAACATAACTCCTCCAAAGCTTTGAAGATCAGAAGACACTAAAGCTCTGAAGATCAAAAGACACTAAAGCTCTGAAGATCTAAAGACATATCAAAGTTCTGAAGATTGAAGTCCTCTGAAGATACAAGCAACCTCATCATGTTTGAAGACTGAAGTCCTTTGGAGATACAAGCATTCTAAAGACCGAAGTCCTTCGGAGCTACAAGCATTCTTCCAAGACTTCAACTCCAAGATCATCACGCACTTCGCTTCCTCAAATCAAGCGTACGTATTCGACTAAGAGAGAATCAGAGGATCAAGTACTAGATATCGAACTACATGGCATCAAATCAACATCAACATCAACACCAACTCAAGTTCAACTCCACGAAACAAGTTTCTCTGGAAGCCTCGTGTGAACACTAATCCTCGAAGAAGATCATCAAGCCCAAAGGCCGATCATCCAAAAAGATCAACAAGCCCAAAGGTCGGTCGTCCAAGAAGATCATCAAGCCAAAAGGCCTATCATCCAAGAAGATCAACAAGCCTAAAGGACAATCGTCCAAAAGATCGTCAAGCCCAAAGGTCGATCATCTAAGAAGATCAACAAATCCAAAGGTTGATCGTCCAAGAAGATTGTCAAGCCCAAAGGTTGATCTTCCAAGAATATCATTAAGCCCAAAGGTCAATCATCCAAGAAGATCAACAAGCCTAAATGTTAATCGTCCAAGAAGATCAACAAGCCCAAAAGCCGATCATCCAAGAAGATCATCAAGCCCCAAAGGCCGATCGTCCAAGAAGATCAACAAGTCCAAGGATCAATCATCCAAGAAGATCAACAAGCCCAAAGGACGATCATTCAAGAAGATCAATAAGCCCAAAGGACGATCATTCAAGAAGATCAACCAGCTTAAAGACTATAGTTTATTTTGAAATCATCAAAATATTATGTATTAGAGATTGTACTCACTTTCCATAAAATTAATACAAACACCAAGTTCAAGTTCCACGAAGTAACTTTCCCTTGAAATCTCGTGCGAACATAAATGAAAAGTTAAAAAAAAAAAAAATAGTAACAAAGAAAGAAAGAAAGAAAAAGAAAGGAAAAATACAAAAGAAACATTAAAAAAAATGAAAAAAATACCATTAAAAAGAATTAAAAATGTAAATAAAAAAAAAGGAAAAAAAGAAGAAAAGACAAAGAAGAAAATAAAATAAAATAAACAAAAAAAGAAAAAGAAGTTGAAAAATAAAGAAAAACCTATAATTCCCCCATCTTTTCTCTTTTGCTCACAATGCCCTTGAACAAAAATCTCTTTCTTAAAATCATCCTTGTCGCTTGCAATTTGTGTTGTGCTCTATCCAACTCTTATCAGCCAGTTAATTTGTAGGTCACGCCATTGCACGCTAATGCATCATCTTTGCCGACAAAAGCTTCTGCCAGATGGCGACAGCCGACATAGCCTGTATCAGTGGCACTAAGAAAAACACAAAAAAAAAAAAAGAGAACAAATAAGAAGAAGAAAGGGAAAGAAGAGGCAGAAGATGTAGGAGAAGGCATCGGCCATCCAACAACACAGGCGACGACAATGTATCAAGCATCAAAGCCAACGATGGTGACATCCTACCACCTACGGCCAAGGAATGATAACTTGAAAAAAAAAAAGTTTGGAAAAGATGCAGAAAAAAATTTTGAAAAGAAGGAAAAATAAACAAAAAAAAAAAAAAGAAGAACAAAAAGAAGCAGGCTTGATTTTGATAAAAAAAAATAAAAAAAAAAAAAAATAGAAGAATGAGACACTAGAATGGAAGGTTACAAAATTCTCATACACTTCTTCCCTATTTATATAAGAAAAAGGGAATCAAATTACAACCACCAAAGATCTCAAATTCAAATAGAAAAAAAAAAAAAAAAAAAAAAAAAAAAAAAAAAAACCAATTTTTCTAAACCACTTAGAAATTTTGAGAAATTGTGGGAAGTTGTGATTCCATCACAAGTTAAGTGCAACCTAAAATCCAAAGATTTACTTGGTTAGATTTCTTTTTTAAGACTTCATTTTAGCTCCTCAAATTTTGGTAGGTCAGAAATTCCCTCTAAATTATCAAAGTTTGAGTAAAAAATCAAATTAAATTAAAGGCTGAAATTGGGGGTAGAATTCTTCTCTCAAAGTTTGGTATATTCCAATTTTTGTATAGGTGGCAGTTGGATTCCAGTCTAAACCATATTTTTAGAGTGAATTCAAATTATATTCAAAATCGATCCAAATTTGATGCCAAATCAAAATTGGAATAAAATTAAAATCATATTCCAAATTCAAGCCACGATTTGGCGTACTAATCAAATTTTACCCAATGTCAAAACTTTGGCATAACTAAGTGTTGCCTCAAATCAAAATATGTTGTATTTCAAGCTTCACCAAATCAAAGTTGAAGGAAAGATAAAAATGAAGTCAAAATTCTACTTCAAATTTGCATCAAGAATTGAGTATATTCTAAAATCTATAAAAAAAAAAAAGGTAGTATTTGGGATATTACTCAAAATTCAATTACAATTAAGGTGGAATATAAATTTTATACTCAAGTTCAAATAAAAGCTTACTCTTAAACAAGAAAGCCAGGAACTAAAGTTCATCTTTTTATTTACATGGCCTAAAATGTACCAAGCAAACGTCAAATCAAAGTTTTAAGCTAAATTCTCATATCTTGATCAAGATGATGCATCAAATTAAAGAAGTCAAAATCATACTTTGATTTCAAATTATCTTCTTCGAGATTCATCCACTGTATAGATATGCATAAATCTCGAAAAGGGGGAATTTGTTAAATGAGAAATTTTAACGAATCACGAGTTACCACATCATCAATAAAAGCCCGAGCCTATTAGAAAAATTATAAGTTGGATTAGGCCGAATAATTAAAGCCACTCGGGCCCAACCCAATTCAAACCCATGGACCAACCAAGCTCAAGTCCAACTAATTGGGCCCAAAGGCCAGGCCCATGGATCAACCAAGCCCAAGCCCAAGAAGCTCACCCGAGAGCCCTATAAATAGAGGAACTCTCTTCATTTGTGGGGGTCAGTAATTCTATACTCCATAGAGCTTAAAGGGAATTCTCTACAATCCAAAGGGTCCTTGACTCCTCAAGCTGACCACGCTTGAAGACTGAAGTCTTTTGGAGATACAAGCATTCTGAAAATAGAAGTCCTTTTAAGATACAAGCATTCTGACCACACTTGAAGACTGAAGTCCTTTGAAGATACAAGCATTTTGAAGACTGAAGTCCTTTGAAGATACAAGAATTCTGACCACGCTTGAAGACTGAAATCCTTTGAAGATAAAAGCATTCTTCCAAGACTCCAAGCTCAAGAACATCCACATGCTCTGCTTCTATATATCAAGTGTATGCATTCAACCGAGAGAGAATCAGAGGGTCAAGTACTAGAGGTCGAACCACATCGCATCAAATCTACATCAACATCAACACCAATTCAAGTTTAACTCCACGAAAAAAGTTTCTCCGGAAGCCTCGTGTGAACACTAATCCTCTAAAAAGATCAACAAGCCTAAAGACTGGTCATCCAAGAAGATCAACAAGTCCAAAGGTCAATCCTCTAAAAAGATCATCAAGCCCAAAGGCTGATCATCCAAGAAGATCAACAACCCCAAAGGCCGATCATCCAAGAAGATTAACAAGCCCAAAGGCTGATCCTCCAAGAAGATCATCAAGCCCAAAAGTGAATCATCAAAGAAGATTAATAGCCCAAAGGCTGATCGTCCAAGAAGATCATCAAGCCCAAAGGCCAATCATCCAAGAAGATCATCAAGCCCAAAGACCGATCCTCAAAAAAGATCAACAAGCCCAAAGGCCGATCATCCAAGAAGATCAACAAGCCCAAATGCAAATCCTTCGAGAAGATCATCAAGCCCAAAGGCCAATACTCCAAGAAGATCATCAAGCTCAAAGGCCGATCGTGCAAGAAGATCATCAAGCCCAAAGGTCGATCGTCCAAGAATATCATCAAGCCCAAAGGTCGATCGTCCAAGAAGATCATCAAGCCCAAAGGCCAATCATCCATCAAGCCAAAATGAATTTATTTAGTTAATTAAATTAAATTTGATTTAATTTATTAATTATTATTTATAACAAACTCCCAAATGTGAGGAGTTATATAGGATGGGAGGGAGATCTTCTCACCAACTTCCTCTTCTCTCCTTAGTCAGTTCTCTCTGCATCATAGAAGATTAAAGTGATACGCTGAATTTTCTCTCTTGGCTTCTAGCTTTCCGAGATTTTTCTCTATAGAAAATTCCTTCCAAAGATCTCACCTCCTTCTACCTCACTAGCCCAATGAGAATATTGGTGAAACCATTTTGGTGGTGTTCACTTGATTTGTAGTAGAGGAATCAATATTGTAGATCCAAAAAGTTGGTGAAGCCCTCTAGAGTCGTCAACAAAAGTAATGGATTCTAATTTTTATTTTAGTTAATTTGTTATTGGTCTAGATTTTTTTTCTCGCTGCGCTTGGGATTTTAACCTAGCAATTCCAATAGGCGTTTTATACACAGTACGGTAAGCCCATAGTGCCTTGTCCAAATTTTGTGCCCAATCCTTTCGTGTTGAGTTGACAAAAGTATGGATTTGATCTCTCTGTTAGACACCTCAGCTTTTCCATTTGTTTGAGGATGATAAGTTGTCGCAATTTTGTGATGAACATTGTATTTAATCAGAAGTTTGTTGATGATGCGATTAATGAAATGAGTACCCTCTTTGCTTATTATTGCACTTGGGGTGCCAAAGCGAGTGAAACTATTTTTCTACAGGAATATCGAGACTGTTGCCGCATCATTTATAGCGCATGAAATTGTTTCGACCCACTTTGAAACATAATCAACAGCTACCAAAATGTAGTTGTGGCCATTGGAAGGCAAGAATGGGCCCATTAAGTCAATTCCCCATATATCAAACAATTCAACTTCTGGATAACATTCAATGGCATTTCATTTTTTCCAGAAATATTCTCAGTGTGTTATCAGCTATCACACTTCATAACGTAATCCCTAGCATCTTTGAAGAGTATGGGTCAATAATACCCACTCTGAAGCATTTTTGTTGCTGTGTACTGACCTCCAAAATGGCCACCGAATGGTGACTCATGGCATTAATATAAGATGCGATGAAAGCCAGTTTTTGTAACGCATTGCCTTAAAATATGATCTGGGTCTCTTTTATAAAGATGCAGATTGTTTACTTGCATTCATGCATAAGTTTCTTCTTTTGTTGCGAAGTGTACTCCTTCAAGAATTGCTTGCAGACAAGAAAATTGACAATGTTTGCATACCAAGGCAAGAACTCATCAATTTTAAATATTTTTTCATCAATAAAACAAGCGCTCACCTCTAGCTGAAGGCGATCATATTCAATGTTCTCACAATAGATGATTTGCAACTTTATTTTCTAATCCCTTGTGATCAATGATTTCAGTATCAAACTCTTGCAACAGTAACACCTATTTGATCAAACGCGACTTCACGTCCTTTTTGGTCATAAGATACTTAATTGTTGAATGATCTGTATGAATAATCACTTTCGACCCTAACAAGTACGCTCTGAATTTCTCCACTGTAAGCAATTCTTTCTCTGTTGTTGTATAATTCTCCTGTGTGTTGTCAAGAGTTTTGCTCGCATATGCAATTGGATGAAAACTTTTTCTTTGCGTTGGGCTAAGGCTGCACCCATCACATAATCACTTTCATAGCATATCAACTCAAATGACTTTGACCAGTCTAGTGTGATCAAAACGGGCATTGTGACTAGCACTTGCTTTAATGTATCAAATGCTCTTAAATAGTTATGATCAAAATTGAAAGGTCTATCAACCTCCAGTAAAAATTCAAAGGTCGTGCGATTTTAGAGAACTCCTTAACAAATATGCGGTAGAATCCAACATGTTCGAGAAAGCTTCGAAGTATTTTCACGCTTGTAGGCGGTGGCAGTTTTTCTATGATGTCAATTTTAGCTTTGTCAACTTCTAGCCTAAATTTAGAAACCTTGTGCCCAAGCACAATTCCTTCTGTCACCATGAAATGGCCTTTTTCTCAATTCAAAACTAGATTGGTGTCTTCACATCTTCTCAATTTTTCTCAATATTCATTAGCATAATTCATATGTCTTGCTATATACTAAAAAACCATCCATAAAAATTTCAACTGACTCTTCAAAAACATCAAAGAAGATGGCCATCATGCACCTCTGAAAAGTGCTTGGGGCGTTACATAGCCCGAAAGGAATGTGCCAGAAGGCGAATGTCCCATAAGGGTAAGTGAAAGATTTTTTTTCTTGATCCTCGGGCGCGATCATGATTTGATTGTACCCTGCATAGCCATCTAGAAAATGAAAGAAGTCATTCCCTGCTGTCTAACATCTGATCAATAAATGGCAAGGGAAAGTGATCCTTCTTAGTCACTGCGTTGAGCTTCCTATAGTCCATACATATTCTCCAACCTATAACAATATGCATCGGAATGAGTTCGTTGTTTTGGTTAGGAACTACAATCATTCCACCTTTTTTTGGAATGAATTGCACGAGACTGACCCATGTGCTATCTAAAATAAGAAAATAATCCCCGCATTCAACTATTTAATGATTTCTTTCTTGACAACTTTCTTCATCGCAGGATTGAGCCTGCACTGGTGTTCAATAGAGCCTCTCATTCCATCCTTGAGTCTAATTTTGTGCATGAAATAGGATGGGCTGATTCCTCTGATATCTGTTAGAGTCCACCCTATCGCCTTAATGTATTTCTTCAAAACTTTCAAGAGAGCATCTTCATTTTCTTCTGAGAGTGTTGCTAAAATAATTGTAGGTGAAGTATCGTTCTCACCAAGGAACACATATTTCAGGCAAGTAGGGAGTGCTTTTCATTGCTCAAGCTAAGGCGTGATTTTACCTTCTTGATTTTATAAACCCAAAGGTTCAAAATTCCTTTGCATCTCTTTTATCGCATAACAAGATTCAAATGTTGCATTCGCCTCATCCTTCAATTCCATCGCTTTATTAATTTTAAATTCTAGCCTACAAGGCCAATCCTTGTCCAATTCAGCTGTTTGGCATGCGTTGATCTCATTAGGATATTCCATCGCCTTAAGAATGTTGAACTTCACCTTCTTGCCATTAACTTGCATGGTGATTTCACCTTTGTACACATCAATTTGGGTTCTTCCCATATACAGGAAGGATCTTACCAAAATGATAGGTACATCTTTATCAGCTTCATAGTCCTATATAATAAAATCAATTGGTAAAATGAATTTATCCACCTTTACGAGCATATCTTCTAATTTTCCCTTTGGATGTACCAAAGAACGGTCTGCTAGTTGCAAAGTAACCGTTGTGGGTATAATTTCTCCCATTCCCAGTTGCTTAAAGATTGATAATGGCATGAGATTGATGCTAGCTCTAAGGTCACATAGGGCTTGTCCTATTTAAACTCCTCTAGTGGAACAGGGAATGGTGAAACTTCCTGGATCTCGCATTTTTGGTGGAATACTTTCTTGTATAATAGTGCTACATTCTTATGTCAGTGCGACAATCTCATAATTTTATGTCTTTCTTTTCTTTAAGATTATATCTTTTAAGAATTTGGCATAAGATGGCATTTGCTCCAAAGCTTCGATTAGTGGAATGTTAATATGCAACTGCTTTAACACGTTGAGGAAGCATTAAAATTGGTTTTCATCATCCTTCCTCCTCAATCTTTGTGAGTATGGAGGGAGTTGCACCTCATTTGACGCCTTCGAAGTAGAAGCTATCGCAGATGAGTCTTTGCGTTCCACTTGATTTTCATATGATGGTATCTGTGTTTCCTGCATTGGTTGCTTGTCAATCTGTTCATCAAAAGAATGTCTCAGCACTTCATTAGTAAGCTTGATTGACTTTCCTTATGATATTCCTTCATTATGCAACCACTTCTTAATGTCATTGTGTGACTTTGTTCTTTGCCTGAACTTCCTGCATTGTGAGGAACTTCAATGTTGCTTGGTAGTGAACCTTGTGGTCTGTTTTTCAATTCTCTGGCACTCTGCCTCATTTGAAGTTCAAGATTTTGAATGGATGTCATTTGACTTTGCAGAACTGCCTCATTTTTCTATATGTGTTCTTTTAATAGTTTTTCCAAAGGTGAATGTGTTGGTTGTTGTGATGAGTTTGATGATTATTGGTGTCCATTCTATCCTTGATGGAACCCAGATGGTCCATCTCTAGGGGCAATATGACGGTTGGCGTGTGCTTGTTGATTTCCATTATAAGAGAAATTTGGATGGTTTCGCCAACCAGGGTTATAAGTATTCAAAATTGGGTTATTTTTTACAAAGCAGACAGATTGTGGGTTACGTGAGCATACCTCGAATGAATAAGCTTCTTCGCAAAGAACACAATTCTCATTAGTCATCTGAGTGATCGCATTCATTTGCCATTTCTGACGCTAGTTTTTGTCATTGTCATCACTTGCAACAAACTAGTCATCGCATTCACTTGTGTTTGTAGTGATGCAATGGGATGGTTACTTTGTCCATTTCTTCCTCTCTCATTCGGTATTGAGTCATATTCACTCTCATTCCAGTCCTCGTGGTTCTTTGAAATGCAATTAGGCTTCAACATAAGTTTTATCCAATAAACTGTCTACTGAGGCAGCGTTTACAACAATTTGAGATATTGAATTTAGGCCATAATAAAAAATTCATTTGTAAACAATCAGGGAGTCCATAATGTGGACAATCTCTTACTAGCCTTTTGAACATCACCCATGCTTCGCTTAATGTTTCAATCTTTTTATCTTGAAAATTTGTGGTTACCCTTCTTCTTTTTACGTTTTATGTATGTGGGAAATATTTCTTCATAAATTTTTCCACGACTTGTTCCCTATTGGATTTTATGTCCTTAGTTTGTAAATTGATAAACATATTCTGTTTTTTTTTTTTTTCAATAAAATTGTTATTGAAATTGTAATCTTGAATCCAATAAACTAAGGTCCTAAGGCTATTTAATTTAGACTTGAACTTTATGTGATGACATAAAATATGGATCAAGTTTGAGTATATAGCCTAAAATGGTCTATAGTATAGGGATAAGGTTGGGCGCCTTGTTCTGGGGATACTATGGATGCGGCCCACTTTGTACTTAGTACAAACGATGTGATCCTGAATCGTTCATATAGAGATATGTGAGTGGCGAAATCCTATGCAATGAGTTTGTATAAGACTGAACCACAACTTAATCACTTTTACTTTATAACACCGTTTACTATTTTAAACTGACTAATTCAAATTTGATGACCTAGGTAACTCGATCTCAATCCTGAGCTAACTATGAACTCCTGTTTATTCGGGATTATCCTTAGATCTGCATGGGTGAGAGCATTCTTAGTTTTATATGTTGACGATATTCTACTCATTAGGAATGAAGTAGGTTACCTAACTGACATCAAGAAATGGCTAGCAACACAGTTCCAAATGAAAGATTTGGGAAATGCACAGTATGTTCTCGGGATTCAGATTATTTGGAACCACAAGAACAGAACACTAGTCATATCTCAAGCAACTTATATAGAAAATTTTTTGTCTAGGTATAAGATGTTGAATTCCAAAAGAGGTATGTTACCTTATAGATATGGAATTCATTTGTCAAAGGATCAATGTCTTAAGACACCTCGAGAGGTTGAGGATATCAGACGCATTCCCTATGCTTCCGCAGTAAGGAGCCTGATGTATGCAATATTATGTACTAGACCTGACATATGCTACGCAGTAGGGATAGTTAGTAGGTATCAGTCCAATCCTGGATATGATCATTGGACTGCCATTAAAAATATCCTCAAATATCTTAGGAGAACGAGGAACTACATGCTCATGTATGGTACTAAGGATTTGATTCTTACTGGATACACTGACTCTAATTTTCAAACCAATAAAGACGCAAGAAAATCTCATTAGGATCAGTGTTCATTCTAAATGGAGGAGCAGTAGTGTGGAGAAATATGAAGCAAAACTATATTGTGAACTCCACAATAGAAACTGAATACGTAGCTACATTTGAAGCAGCAAAGGAAGCAGTATGGTTGAGGAAATTCTTGACATATTTGGAAGTCGTTCCAAATATGCATCTGCGTATCACCCTATATTGTGATAATAGTGGCACAGTTGCAAATTCAAGAAAACCAAGAAGCCATAAGTGCGGCAAGCATATTGAGTGCAAATACCATCTTATCAGGGAGATTGTACATCGTGGAGACATTGTGGTAACCCAGATATCTTCTAAGCAAAACATTGTTGATCCTTTTACAAAGGCCCTCACGGCTAAAGTGTTTAAAGGTCACTTACAGAGTCTAGGTCTACGAAGTTTGTAAACTAGGACAAATGGGAGAACTTTTGGGTATATGCCCTAGTTTATTATATTCATATGTTTCTCACTTAAATTCAACATTGTGATACTCCACTAGGAGTTTTAGTCCAAGTGGGAGTTTGTTGGATTTTATGTCCTAAAACTCATCGTTTGTAAATTGATAAACATATTCTGTTTTGTTTTTCAATAAAATTTTTATTGAAATTGTAATCTTGAATCCAATAAACTAAGGTCCTGAGGCTATTTTATGCAGACTTGAACTTTATGTGATGACATAAAACAAGGATCAAGTTCGAGTATATAGCCTAAAATGGTCTATAGTATAGGGATAAGTTTGGGCGCCTTGTTCTGAGGACACTATGGATGTGGCCCACTTTGTAGTTAGTACAAACGATATGGTCCTGAATCGTTCATATAGAGATATGTGAGTGGGGGCATCCTATGCACTGAGTTTGTATAAGACTGGACCACGACTTAATCACTTTTCCTTTATAACACCGTTTAGTGTTTAAAACTGACTAATTCAAATTTGATGACCTAGGTAACTCAATCTCAATCCTGAGCTAACTATGAACTCCTGTTTATTCGGGATTATCCTTAGATCTACATGGGTAAGAGCAGCTCAATAAGCCTCCCATTTCAGGGGTAAAACCGGGTAAATAGCTGGGGACATAGGGTGCAAGACGGACTTCACTCCTACCCGTCTCTAAAGGTACTAGATAGGTTGTTCCAAGTGCTGACTTTGGAATAAGAACAAGGGGCCCCACCCTTTCACTAGGCTGAGAGGAACTGGATTTGTTGGTTGAACCACAAATCAATTGTTTTTTAGAGGTTCAGTAGGACTGAAGGAACAAGAAGTGTTCTCGGGGGTAAAACGGTATTTTGACCCAGCCAAGACCACGAACACCTGTGAAAGATTGACTTACTGGTTATGGTTATATTAGATGGATAAAAACATATCTATAGTTTGGGGAGTACAACTACGGGACTTTAGTGGAATGAGCCGTTAGTTAACAAATGTTGATTAATTAGGTTAAAGAGTTTTACCAGTTAATCTCGAATTGTTGGAGCCCATGATATATAGGTCCATTAGATCCCCCTGCTAGCTCATACGGATTAAATTCATAACAGTATGTTGGATTAATTTGAATTGTTCAAATTAAGAAAAGGGATTAAAATCGACAAGTATATGCGATATCGCTATCGGTTTTTTGTATGGCACTCTTTATTCAAATTTGATTTGAATTTCGAAAATATGAATGCGGATTCATATTCGGGAGGTCAAAATTATTCATGAGGGTCAAAACTGTAAAAAGTCAAAGGGTTATCTTTTTTGCTAAAAGTCAAAGTTTGACTTTGACCAAATAAAAAAAGACCATTTTTCCCTCTAAGAGTTAGTGGAATTATCCAACATTTTTGTTGGATAATCCCACTAACTTAAGTGGACTATGTGTAAACATTATAGAACGACACATAGCCCACTTTGGTTTAGTGCTTTGTGAGGTGTTGAATTTTGGTGAGTTTTTACATGCATTAGATGCATATAATTGTTTAGTAAAAAGAGGTTTTTGAAATATTTTTGTTTTACTCAAGGAAAAAAAGTTTTCTAATTTTGTTTTCCATAATTCTCACTAAAATTTCTCCTTTCTTTCATACATTAACCTTGAACCACTATTTCTTCCCCTTTTCATTCCTTCATTCATCAGGTCCCACAACTCGGTTCTGAGTCCAGAGAATAGCGGGTAAACTCTAGTGGTGGTCTGGAAGAGTTGGGGTCGAGATTCAGCAAGGAAAAGCTTTTTTTAGGAGCTACAAAGGTTATACTCTACTCACTTTTACTTTATTGTTTGTCCTATATTTGCATGCTATTTTCCTTTTAATTAGAAGCAATTAGAGTGTAATTAGATCCTTATTCCGCTGCGTATATCTCGTGTTCCATCACATGATGTGATTTCACCAGGTTTAAGTGAATAAACCCATTTCATGGCGTCTTCACATAGTGAAAATGGAAATAAGGTGAGTCTAACTTCTTCAGGAGTAATGTTGGGGAATACGAATGTGTTGTAGATTTCGATGAAACTTCTCAAGTGAGCATGAGGGTCTTCGCATCATCTCCTTCCAAATTGTCCAGCTATCTGAATCATCTGAAGCATGACGCATAATTCTGTTGGCTTTTTGGCTCTTAATCTCAAATTAATTAATTTTAATTAATTAATTAATCAATGTTTTGATGATAACAAACTCAATTTTTAATTACTAGAAATTTTAGTGTTTTAATATGTCCATAGCGTAGAGCTCAGAACAACGATTCTAACACCTCTTGAATCACTCAAATCGGAGCTAAAACGAAGAAGTTATGACCGAAACAAGTTTTATCGAAAAATACTAGTGGCGATGACGTGGCAACTGAGTCAACATCAATGATCAATCCAGCGACGACACGTGGAGCTTTGGGAGAGTGACACGTGGGGCTTTTGGTTATTTAAAATATTATATATATTATTTTATTTAAAAAAATGTGTCAAACGGTTTCTTTGAAATTTAAAAAAAAAAAAATTCAGAAAGCATTAAATGCTCCTACCGTTGGAAGCTTTTTTTAGAAATATATATATATATATATCTCAAATTTTTTTTACCATTAACTTATTATTATAATTATTATTATATTTTTTATACATGTTTTTTACCGTTTGAAAATTTCAGAATTTAAAAAATAAAATAAAATATATATTTTTATTTTTTATTTTATCTTCTTATTTTTCTTTTAATTTCTTTTAATCTCTACCTTTCATTTTTTTAACACAAATCTAATGGTCCAATTTAAATTCAATTTTTTCCTTTCCATCTCTTTATAAACCATCTTCCTCTCCAAATTTTGAACTAACAAATTTTACATTTCATAATCCTCCAAAACTCAAAAGTTTCCATTGTTGCTCTCTCTAAGCTCTCAATTTTTTTTCTTTTAATCTTATTCTTGAGAGAGTGTTATTGTATTGTGAGGATAAATTTGTTAAGTGCTTAAACTTGTAAATCCACTCTAGTGAGAGTTGTATTGTGTTCTTCAAAAATTCCAACATTTGTACGATTTGATCCTAAACCGTGGAAAGGATCGGGTTTGCTCTTTAACCCGTAAAAGGAGCGGTGGTGTAACGGTTGGGTTCTAATCCGTGGAAGGAATTGGAAAGATTTTATTCAAATTCCCAAGAGGCGCTTGGGGAGTGGAGTAGGTTGAGTTTGACCGAACCACTATAAAAATTACAGTGGCTTCTTCTCTAACTTTTTCCTTTTTATTTTTGCAATTAATTTAAGCAATTTATTATATGTTTTAGTTTGTTCTTATTTATTTGTTAAAATTTGATAGAATTAAATTATCACACTTTTTGTCATCTTATTTGTTGCATAAATTGATTTTTTCTTATTATTTATAAAAAAGTGTATTAATTAGTTTAATTGTGTTAATTTAAAAAAACAGTTTAATTAAACCCTATTCATCCTCTCTAGGGTTGCCATATCGATCCAATAAATTTCATGTGATTTCACTAGTTTTATTTCAAACCTGGAATCATCTAGTGTTGGACGCATAATTCCATGTGAGAAATCATATAGGATTAGCAAAGCATAGTCCCTGATGGGTCTATTGCAATCATTAGCTAGAAGAATGGGGTTGGTAAAAGCATCTGAATTATCATTGATTACTGCGTTCGACTCTTCTAGATTGTTTAGTTGATCTGCCATCTTTCGAGCCTTGTTCCTTTGTCTCATGTTCTTATTTGTTCTTCTTCTTTTGTGAAAGGTCCTCTCGATCTCTGGGTCATATACTAGCTCAAGTGTTGATCCCTCGCTCATAAAACATTTGTACCTTTTTTACAAATTAGGGTACAATATGTCAAAAATCGAGACATGCGAAAATAAAAAACAATAATCTTAGCGCAACTTAGTTGCCACAGTTCCCCGACAACGACACCAAAAACTTGATGTGTTCTATCTATGCGATGATTAAGTTCTATGTAATATCTTATAAACGTATTGTTTTACCTAGTTAGATCCAAGTATAAATCCAACTAAAATTTTGGTGAATCCAGGGTCAAACTCAGGGATTGCATTCTATTTATGCGTTGACAATGATTGTTTCGATCTTGACACGAATTGTTTGTTAAATACGCAATGAGTTTGTTCCTATTCTATCACTAAGATAAATAGTAATGGATGCGATGGAAATCACAATCATAAGTAAAACAACCTATGTGGAGAGATATAGGTTTCAAATGAATAAAGATAGGGTTGAGAAAAATGTTCACTAACAATTCCTAAGTAACTGCATAAATCATGCATTTAAGTAAATCACTCAAAAATCATAACCTATACTTCTCAATGTATTTAGCCACCATATCCTATTTCTAGGATGCATATGATGAGTATTTGATGCAAAAGATGTCTCTCTATTTCTAAAGATAATCTCTTCTTGTTTTATGTGGCCTAAATCCTTTGCTTTTTCAAACATCGATTCATTCTATTTAGAACAATCTTTCGCATTATTCAAGTAGTTTATAAAACATACATAAAACAAGTTGAATGCATGATTAAGCTTTACTTAGTTTATGTTAGTTTCAATGTTTCTCAACTCATAAGGAAATTAGTTGCTCATGATAGAAGATGGAGAGATGGATAAACAAAATACTATAGATGCATTCATATTGATAAAAAGAAGCTTTTCATCGTTTTACACAATATAAATAACAACAATAGTAGAGGAAAAGAGATAGAGATAGATTATCAAGCCGTGGAGTGCAATTCATTGCTCCTTCTGACTTTGTAGATGACTGCTTCGTAAGATTGTGTTGAAGGTGAAGTTTCCCCTTTGTTTTTTTGGAAGAAATCTTGAGCTTTCACTCAAGATTTCACGAGGGCTCTAAAGGAAGTGTTTATGAAGTGAGAAATTTTGCAGAGTTTCCTTTAATGTCTTCACTATATCTTTTGCATGGAAATCTTGTTGGGTATTTATAGGCATCAAGAAGCACTTCTTCCTTTCTCACTAATGATTGTACGGACAAGACGCATTAATTTCCATACCTTGATGCATTGTCTACTCCGCGTCAGTTCATTGGCTCTGCCATGAAGCTTTATTGTCAGCTACCAACTTGGTCTCTAATTTGACATCCACCGCCATGTGTCATGTCACCTTCTATCGCATGAGGCTATGTTTTCAACTATACGACTCCAATGTTGGTGTTGGGAATTCCTTTGCGTTGATACCTTGTGATCGCATAAATAGATTTCCTACACCAAAAAAGCACATTTTTTATATCTTTCGTGGATTGTGAGATTTTGTACGCATGTGATCGTATGATATAATTATTTTCATGAATTTTTTACCAAGCTATCGCATTTGCTAAGTTTTTTTCCTAATTGTTTTAGATAAAAAAAAAAAGGTAAAATAACTTGTATTTTTACAAGTTATCAACTTACTTTGAAGATACGCACTTGGAGGTAATTCCAATCAGGTTTTTTCATTGGTTTCCATCTCAACATTCTCGGGCATTCTTCACTAATTTTTGTTACAGTCCCAACACAATTTAAAAAGTTTTGGGATGATTTCATATGGCCAACATAACAAAGCTTGTGGAAAACCTTACAATGTACAGTTTGGGTTTTTGGATTGTGCAGTCCTTCTAAAGAATTCTACAGTCAGATTAAAAACTAATATAAAGGAAAGTTATTTAAAGTTTCATGATTTTCTATCATCTCAGATTCTTTCGACTCTGCTTCATTATGCATTTGCTTGCAATGAAGGAAACACTCTAAGATGTACAATTTTGCAAGCTTTACCATCGACCCATTATCATGTGAAGGCATTGCAATAGAAGCTACTACGTGATTTCTCTTAATTGAATTTAAGTTCTTGAAAATGCCATCTCTCAATAAACGTGGTTTATCCTACTCATTGGTCAATTGTAAGGATTGTGAAAACGAACTACAATTTAGACCAGTGATCAAACAAAATTCTTTCATGGAAAATCTAACTTTAAACCTTTCTAAATGGAAGACTAATTGTTCATCTGTGCTATCTTTTTCAAACAACCTTCTTATAAGATAAACCAACAACTGTCCTTGAAATATATTGATTCCAAAGTCTAAAAAGAATCCAAATGGGCCTCTTTTAAACATTTTCATTTGTGTTAGTGTTAGATTCTTAATCAATGTTTCAATTATTTCAAACTTAAAATAATAATGAACCTTGACCCGATGTGATAAGATGCCCTGTTAAAGTATATAGACACTATATTAAATTTAAGAAATGAGTGTATCAAATAACAATCACTAATTACATGAAGTAAAACATGAGTCAATCAATAGGCAATCTAACAATGTGGTAATATGCTACTTACTCCAGGGCTTTGGTTGATCCTTGGTCTTTTACTTTTCTTTTCTTTTTTTGTCGAACATTCTCCCTTCCCATCTTTTCTTGGTCGTTTTTTGCTTTTTTCATCTTCCTTGTTCTTACCATTTTTTGCAATAAAAAAAATAATTATATGACAATAGAAAGAAAAAAAAGAAGGTAATCATAAGGTAATAAGATGACAATCATGTTGGATTTTATGCCATAAAACTCATAGATAGTAAATGTCATTAATTGACTGTCATCAATAAAGAGTTATGGATGTTAAATCAATAAATTTTATTGTTTGTATTGTTGTCTATTTTTTCTTAATAACCCTAAATCCAATAAACTAACATCCAAGACTGTCTTATGAGTTTTGAATTGTATGTTGAGACATACAGGAATTAATATTCAAGATACAGCCTAAAGGGTCGATAGTATAGGGATAAGATTTGATACCTTATCTTGGTAACACTATGGATATGACCCATATTGTATTTGATACAAATATAATGATCTAAAGCGTTCGTGTAGGTGACACGCAAGTGGGGATATCTTAAGCAATGGGTTTGCATAAGACTGAACTGCGAGATAGTAACCACTAGATGTAACACCATTGATTAGTCAAGTTTCTATCTCAATAAATTGACGTAAGCGACTTAGTCTTAATCCTGAGTATATTATGAACTTCTATTCACGAGGGATTGTTCTTTGATTTGTATGGGTGAGAATGGCCAGTTTAGCCTACCATTTTGGGAAAAAACCGAGTGGGGAGTTGGGAACATAATAATTTAGGATGGAATTCATTCATTCCCACCTTAAGGGTAAGTAGATGAGTGTTCCCTTAAATAGTGTCTCTGGAACTTGAACAAAGAACCCTACCCTCTTGTTGGCCTGAGAGGGGTTCCTGTTTATTTATTGAACCATAAATAGGTTGTTCATTAAAGGAGCACTGGTACTTAAGGAGTTAGAGGTAACCCAAGGGTAAAATGATAATTTGACCCAGTTGGAGTTACGAACACTCGTGAAGGACTAACTTGTTGATATTTGTCTATATCCGTGAACACAAAAAAATATCTGTAGTGAGAATAGTGTAGTTGTGGATCTTTACTGGAGTGTACTCACAGTTAAAGAATATTAATTAATTTGGTTAATGAACTTATTCAATTAATCTCATATCGTTGGAGCTTTTGAACTACAGGTCCACCAGTCCCCCTCGTTAGCTCACTAGAGGATACTTAAGAGGGATAATTTGAATTGTTTAAATTAATTTGAGGAAACTATATATTAATGTGATTAATATATAATTAATTATGATTATGATCTATAATTAAATTGGAAAGTAATATTTGAATAAGATTCAAATTAATTAATTCAAGCGAATTAGATTCACAAAGAATTAATTAATAGAGAGGTTTTGCACATATACATGAGATGTTTATGATAATTAAATATATACATTAAATTGGGTTTAATGTATAAATAGTTATTTAATTATTGTGCATAATAAAATTAAATAAGTGTTATTTAATTGGGTTAATTAATTAAATAAGTGTTAATTAATTAAATGGACTAATTAATGAAATAAGTGTTGTTATTTAATTAACTATAGAAAAGGAAAATTTTAGAAAAAGAGTTTGACCCTTCTCTATATAAAGACTTCCCTATGACCCTTTAGGAAGACACACAGAACACAATACACAATTGTTATTATGCAAAATTTTCTCTAAGCCATAAAAAAAAAAAAATCTCTCCTACTCTCCAAAATCCTTTTCTCTTCTCTCTCCTAATAGTTAGATACCACTTATCCCTCTATTGGAATCCTAGAGAATAACGAAGTTACTCTATTCGAGATTGTTCAAGAAATTGTTCGTGTCAAGATTGTTAGAGATTCGTTCATTGGAAGTAGGAGAGGATTGTTCATGGCACTTGAAAATCTACAAATGTAAGAATTGTTCTAATCTTTTCCTTAATGCATGCTAAGTTACATGTTTTTATTCTGTTTTAACTCAATGATTATGTTTATGCAAAAATTAGATTGTGGGATGCAAGGTGTTCTAACAAAACGCTTCTGCTGCGAGATTCGATCCCCTTTCAAATCATATGACTATCAGAAGACTATCATAAACTATTAACTACTTGATAAAAAATAGAAGGTAATCAGTTGACTATATTAGAAACTACGAACTATATGACAGGGAATATAGTATAATCATGTGAAAATCAGAAGATAATCAAATGACTATCTGAATATATTAATTGATTGAAAAATAATATTAAAAAAATATAGAGAAAAAGTGAGAAAAAGGGGAAAAAATATGCGTTAAAAGTTTAAGGAACTCTTATGCAAGAATGCTTATAAGCGGAAGCGAATCTTTTTGATTTCATTGTGACAGAATTACCACACATACATTCTAACATACAGATATGCACTATAAACACTAATTACTAGCATGCTTTTAAAAATAAATACAAAAGACCGAGAGACTTACCAGTTGAAGACAGTTTTCACAGGGACTCGTTCCAACGCAGACAAACTCCTCTCGTTCTTACTCGTCCAACAAGTAGTCGCCTAGCAGCACCACGGTCATCTACACGATCAGCAGCACACGAACAAACAGCAACCAGGGACGACACCACCACTTGAAGCCCTCGATATTCTCGGAGTGAGAACCTAAAGGGTGGACTTTGATGGAGTTGATAAAGGGAAGGAGGAAAAGTGATTGTGTAAAACAAACAAGCAAGTGGGAGAAAGTGATGACTATCGTATAGTCAGATGCTTGTCGTTTAGGTGGGGGTACACAATTGTGTAGGTTTAGCTAAGCGATCGTCTATCAAATGGTAGGTAATCGTTTAATTCCGCTCGGCGCGCTAAGCGATCGTATAGAAAACGTAAGTGATCGTTTAGAAATTGTGGGCGATCGTTTAGTACACAGGTGTGCAACCGCTTAGGAAGATGGGCACTATCGCATAGGCTCTCAACACTAAGCAATCGTATCTTTCACACCGTGAGCGATTTTTTGGATATCTTACAAAAATGAAAACTATTTTCATTTTTATTTTTCAGTTACAAGAACTGAATCGAACTTCCCACTTTTGCACGAATCCGGAGAAAAACTCGGTCAATTATCACATAACCGCCCAATTAATTAATTAATTAATATAATCATATTATATTATTAACCTATAGTTTAATATCATATATCAACTATAATGTTTTCTCCTCTATTTGATATAAAACATATTTATATCCAATTTCCTCCAAAATAATGTATCTCATACATTAGCCAATCATATCATATATAATTAACCAGTTCAATTATATCATATGTGTGAACATCTCTATAGTTACATCTCTATCAACTATAACCCTTCACAGATGATCGTAAGTACAAGTAAGCTAATTTACCATTTTGCCCCTATAGTTACATCTCACTTCTTAAGTACCACTGATTCCTCCAATGAACAATACAACATAGTCTAACTATGTGTGAACATCTCTCGGGCCAAGAGAAAGTGTGTGGCGCCATATCATTCAAGCCCTAGAATCAACCCTTAAGGGAGCTATCTATCTAATTACCCCTGCTTCGGGAAATGAGTGAATTCCATCTTGTGTAGCCGAGTTCCCAGTTTCCAAATCAAACAAATCCTCAAAGTGGTAGGTTTGAGTCGGAGGTCTGGCCACTCGCACCCATGCAAATCAAAGAACCACCCACAATGGCAAGAGTTCCCAACTCACTCAGGATTGAGGTCATGTTACCTATGGTCATCCTAGTGAAGTGAAGTTTCTGTCATGAACGGTGTTATATAATGAGACGTTAACACTTCGTGGTCAGATCTTATACAAACTCTTTGTATAGGACATCCCCACTCGCATGTCCCCAACATGAATGATCAGGATCAGACCATCTGTGACAAGTCACAACATTTGTAACTATTCCACAAAGTGGGCCGCATCCGTAGCGTCACCAAGTTAAGGTTTCCCTCCTATATCCATATATTACAGACCATTTTGGTTATCACTTAAGACATGATCCACTTGTATGTCACCACATACATGCTTAAGTTACATAAAGATAACCAGAGGTTTAGTTTATTGGTTTGTGGTAAAGCAAATAAAACATTCAACTGAGCAAAATCAAGAAGTGAAGTAAATATCATATATTATACATCACAAGTGTTCGTACAAACTGTTTACAAACTACAAGACACGAAACTTTAGGGCATCAACCCCAATAGAAAGAAGCAAAAACAACAGTAAAAAAATAATTAGATGACAATAGACGGGAAAAAAAAAGGAATTCATAAGGTAATAAGATGACAATCATATGACTATCAGAAGGCAATCAAAGACTAACATAAACTATTAACAAATTGAAGCAATCTTCCTAAATTTATGCATTGTTTAAAACATATATGTTTACAGTTTCATTATCAGGTGTTGCATCATCAATAATAACATTGGTTCATTTGAAACATCTACTTGAGACACAGGAAGGCCTATAACAACTCCTATTTTCTAATATGAATATTATTTCAAACAATGTGAAAGCAACTAAGCAAAACTAAACTTAATTAAAACATCTTTATAGGAGAACAAGGCTTAAACTTAATTGAAATCATGACTATTAGAAGGCTTAAGATTTATACGTTAAGAGAAATAAAAACAACTACTTGAAGCAATCTTCTTAAATATATTCTTACCTCATTCTTCTCTCACAACTAGAGCAAAAATAATAGTCGTAAGAGGAATCAACTTGTAATTGATGTGAAATTAGCATTGAAGAACTAAAGTGGAAGATGAAGGACTTAGCATCGAAGAGAAGAGGAAGAAATTGGAAAAAAGAACAAATATAAAAAGTGCTTCCGTTGCCGGGATTTGAACCCGGGTCTTTCGGGTGAGAGCCGAATATCCTAACCAACTAGACTACAACGGAACTGTATAGAAATGATTCTTAAATTAATATAATACTTAATAATTAATTAGTATTGGAGTTCAATAAGAATCCACGAATCGAACTGAAAGCCATTTTCAGAGAGACTCCAAAATTCACCAAAGCTAACTGAAGAAGAAGAAGAAGCCTTTAACTTTGCTCCACCGGAAAATACGCATTCCGACGGAAACAATGTTGAGCCACTCAACCACCGGTCTCCACGGCCGCTCACTATTCACATTTCCATGCCTTAAACCACGACGGCTCAATCACTCCGGCGGGGATAACGCCTCCGTGAAGTGTGCCGCTAGCAAATGGGCCGAGCGACTACTCGGAGATTTTCAATTCCTCTCCGATTCCTCCTCTGACTACTCCCATTCTCTCTCTTCCTCCAGTGTTATTCTCTCCCCTTCTTTCCCTCCCCCAATTGCCTCCCCTGAGCGCCAAGTTACAATCCCCATAGATTTCTATCGAGTTCTTGGAGCGGAGACGCATTTTCTTGGGGATGGGATTCGGAGAGCTTATGAAGCTAGAGTTTCGAAGCCGCCGCAGTATGGGTTTAGCCAGGAGACTCTCATAAGTCGCCGGCAAATTCTTCAGGCAGCTTGCGAAACCTTGGCGGACCATACTTCGCGAAGAGAGTACAATCAAGGCCTTTCGGATGATGAAGATGGTACCATTCTCACGCAAGTCCCTTTCGATAAGGTGATGTTTATTTCGATTTTTGCTATGTTATAATCAATGTGATACTTTGCTTTGGTTAGTTGAGTAAAAAATTGTGCTCTTAATATTGTAGCGAATGTCAATTGTTATGGTTTAATATGCGAGGCATATTTTATCCAAATCAGTGCTGTTTGCTATTATAATCGCAACTGAGCAGATGTTTTAGACTGGAATTGTTAATTTGTAGGTTCCTGGTGCTTTATGTGTGTTGCAAGAAGCTGGAGAGACAGCATTGGTTCTTGAAATTGGAGAGAGCTTGCTCAGAGATAGGTTGCCAAAATCATTCAAGCAAGATATTGTCCTGGCCCTGGCTCTTGCTTATGTTGACATATCAAGGGATGCTATGGCATTATCTCCACCTGATTTTATTCAGGGTTGCGAAGTGCTCGAGAGGGCCTTGAAGTTGTTGCAGGTAAATATTTGATTGCAATTCTTCAATCCGCCCATTACCATTTTCGAGGAGGGCCTTTTAAGCTATCTTTACTTTTTCTTACACAAAATAGCATTCAATGGTTCTGGATGACGTTCACTCTTGGAGAGTGAATTAAATTGGGAATTTGGTTAACCTAAATAACGATGATCATCGATCTCAAATGTTAAGTACTGAGTAATGATGAGAAAAAGGCACAAAATCAAGACTACATCAATTGGCTTTCATAAAGTCAGTCATGGGTTTGATATTTATTATATTGATTGAAGAACACTTACCTTTGGGAGTGTAGGAGGAGGGTGCCAGTAGCCTTGCACCAGATTTGCTTGCACAAATTGATGAGACATTGGAAGAGATCACACCTCGATGTGTTCTGGAACTTTTAGCTTTACCTCTTGGTGACGAGTGGCGAACAAGAAGGGAAGAGGGTCTTCATGGAGTGCGGAATATTCTGTGGGCTGTTGGAGGAGGGGGAGCAACAGCTATTGCTGGTGGATTCACCCGTGAAGATTTTATGAATGAGGCATTTGAACGAATGACAGCATCTGAGCAGGTTCTTGCAGAATTGAATTCTTCCTAAATTTTTATCCTCGCTTTTGCCTTTTCTGCTTGTAATGTTAAGCCTCTTTTTCTTTCTGAAAGGTTGATCTCTTTGTAGCCACACCGACAAATATTCCTGCAGAAAGTTTTGAAGTTTATGGAGTGGCACTTGCACTTGTGGCACAGGCCTTTGTCGGCAAAAAACCACACCTTATCCAAGATGCTGACAACCTCTTCCAACAACTTCAGCAAACTAAGGAAGCTGTTGTTGGGACTGCTGTCACAGCATATGCACCTCGCGAGGTTGATTTTGCTCTCGAGAGGGGGCTATGTTCCCTACTCGGTGGAGAACTTGATGAGTGTCAATCATGGTTGGGCTTAGATAGTGAGAGTTCACCTTACAGAAATCCAGCTATTGTAGATTTCATCCTTGAAAATTCGAAGGGTGATGATGAAAATGATCTTCCGGGGCTATGTAAGCTGTTGGAGACATGGTTGGCTGAAGTTGTGTTCTCCAGATTTAGAGACACTAAAAATATTTATTTTAAACTGGGAGATTACTATGATGATCCTACTGTTCTGAGGTACTTAGAGAAACTGGAAGGAGTTAACGGATCACCCCTAGCTGCAGCAGCAGCTATAGTGAAGATTGGTGCTGAGGCTACTGCCGTTCTAGATCATGTGAAGTCCAGTGCAATTCAGGCACTGCGGAAGGTGTTTCCCCTCACTCAGAACAGTTATAGGCGTGAGGCAGAAGCGGAAATGGAAGTTTCTCCTGCTGTAAATAGTCAGGTGCCTATAGTGAACTTTGATGAGAGTGAACGTACTAACTTTTCTGAGGTTTCTGAGAGAGTTAGAGCTGGTGAAATAAATGATGAAAAACCAATTACCGATCAAATTAAAGATGCAAGTGTGAAGATCATGTGTGCTGGTTTGGCAGTTGGGTTCTTGACTTTGGCTGGTTTGAGATTTGTACCTGCTAGAAATAACACAACTCCTCTACTTAAAGAAGCTGGTTCCTCAATGGCATCCACTACCAGTGTGGGTATGTTTTAAATATATATATATATATATATATATTTTTTTTTTTAAAAAAAAAGAAAACTAATTTCAGCTTCCTACGTTTAGAATTTCTAGACAAGGTACTTGTCCTATAATAGTGTGTTTACGTGTAAATGTTAAAATCTTTAGTTGAAAATGGTTTTGTGCTTTAGAGAATTCACATACTGGTTAAGTGATGTTTATTTAGTTTTTTAGATGCATTGTCATAATAATTCGAGCAGATTGGATTAGAGATTTTCTTGAAGGCTTTTGACACAACTCTAAGGTCTAGGTGGATTCGTAAGGTGTTTTAGTGGATTTTGTAACTTATTTTTCTATCATTTTACTGTTTTTCACTATAAATGGTGATACCAAATCTGTTTTCAGTTTCACCAACTTGTCCTAATGATTTACGAGCTTCTCTCCTGTTCAACTTCATAGGAGAAAACCTGGTCTTTGAGTTTCATAACCCGATTTTTATTTGTGCAGCATCCGAAGTCGAAAAATCCAGCAAGGAGCCATCCAGAATGGATGCACGAATTGCAGAAGGTCTAGTTCGCAAATGGCAGAGCATTAAGTCTCTGGCTTTTGGACCTGAACATTCCCTTGCCAAACTATCAGAGGTAAGGATGTTTAACATTTCGTACATATTAGATTATCCTGTTTTTGTTTCATTGAGTGCAAAATAATTTCCTCAATGGCCTCTCCCCCCTCCCCTTCCCGCAAATATAAAATAAAATAGGACAAAAGCCCTTCCAGTTTAATCGTTGAAGTACGAGATTGTCTTGTTAACGTCGTTGCAATTCTAAGAGAATAATCCGCGTAAGCAAACATCTCGATTCTTTTGCTGGGGTGTTTTATCTTTCCAAATGCAAGTTCACTCCATCAATTTGCTATAGTAGTACATGAATTCCTAGAAACTAAATTACTAATCAAACTTCTTTTCAACTTTGTCAGCAAAAAGTTCACATGGAATGACTAAATAAAAGAACTAAGGGTGTATCTGCAATGGATGTTATATCAGGTTATAGCTACCTTTTTGAGTGTTCAATTTGATGTACCTTTTACTGAAGCAAGTAAAAGTGTTTGTCTTTTAAGAATATTGCATCACAGCAAGGAGTAGCGAACCTACAACTTCTTAGACGAAGCAGAAGTAGAGATGGCTAAACCTTAAATGTGTTTCTTGTTGAAGGAACAAAAAGTTCCATTACATGCAATATCAAGGAAAAAACACCCACCTCTTTTTCCCTCTCTAATGGTGATTTTCCATGTCTGAAAATGTGCTTCACATTAGCATTTTATATGCAATCAAATTTCTGGATAGTTTATTAGGTGTAAACAAAGTTTCACATTAGTTAGGGAAGGGTGAGATCTATGGTATAGAAGTGAAGACAATTATCTCTATTGGTATGAGATAATTGAGTAGTTTCAAAAGTAAAGCCACGAGGGTTTTTGTCCAAAGTAGACAATATCATACCATTATAAAGATAGAGATGGGTAGAAGTTTTGTTGTCATTATCAGGAAGTTTCATTACGAAATATCAAGGATAAAACACTTATTGAAACTGTATGTTAGGAAGTTAATCATAATTCTTGTTCATTCACTGTCATCCTTTCATGATAGAGTTTATTAAATTCAGAGTAATGTCTCACAATTATGTGTAGCACAGCATCGTGTCCCCTTCCAATGATATCAAACTTAACTCGTCTCGTTTTAGATTGAATGCATTGTTTCTCTCACATTATGTTTTCACTTGAAGCAAACATAATGAGATTCTAATATATTTTTCAGATTTTAGATGGTGAGATGTTAAAGATCTGGATGGATCGTGCAATCGAAATTTCAGAACTCGGTTGGTTCTATGATTACACTCTCTCAAATCTGACCATTGACAGTGTAACAGTATCCTTAGATGGTCGGCGTGCCATGGTGGAAGCAACACTTGAAGAATCAGCTCGTCTCATTGATGTGGAACATCCAGAACACAACGATTCAAACAGAAAAACCTATACGACGAGATACGAGATGTCATATTCCAGTTCTGGATGGAAAATTACCAAAGGTGCCGTTCTTGAATCATAATTGGATAGTTGTAATATATCATTAGCCTGTAAATGCATTTCTTCTGGATTGCTATTTACCATAGCTTTTTAGTGTCTGTGAAGAGGAAGAGAGATGTGAAGAGATACTTTGTCGAGACTCATGGAATTTGTTGTGTTAATAATTCATTTTTAACTGTTTTTTAGCAGTTCAATTTTAGATACTGTTTCGTACACAATATTACTATTTATGATAATCTGGATCAACATTAAGAAAACTGAGTGTTTGCTGTGCGTCCTTACTGATCATTCATCTGGCCTAATATCCATCGATATGTCGATATATTTATCAATATATCCATAAATTGCAATATTGATATTTAAGATTAATCGATATCTTCAATTTTATTTAAAAAATACATAAAACCTAAAAAGAAAAATATTATTTATTAATCTCAATATAAATATCTTTATTAATAACAAGATTTATGAACTTTTGAAGAAAAAAGAGTTCAACTATTAATTTAAATAATTTTTATAAAATTCTTTATTTACAAAAATATTTGATAATATCAATATTGTATTTATATATCGGTAAAATTAAAATCTCAATATTGATATTGACACTAATATTCTATCTTTGACTTGTAATGGCTAAGAGGTCAAGGGTTCAATCCATGGTGGTCACCTATTTAGGAATTAATTTTCTATGAGTTTTCTTGACACCTAAATGTTGTAGGATTAGGCAGGTTTCGTGAGATTAGTCGAAGCGTGCAAAAACTGATCCAGACACTCAAAAATATTGTAAAAAAAAAAAGACTAGTACAAGCTTGTCATAGATATTCAATATTGATAATATCAAGAACATGCTTGAGGAACTATAATTCAAACAAGGATTTACTAATATTTTTGTGAAATTTTTTCAATCATAGAGATCTAAACAAAAAATAGAGAAATTTAATAAAATCCAATTGGAGGTTGTATGAAGAACCAACCTAACGTGACCAATGCGATCATAATTCAATTGTTAAGACATGTAACTCCAAACTGGTCTCAAAAGATTCTATCTTTCAAAGTCAAAATAGAGCTCTGAAAGAGTAGCAACGGTGCAACACTCCACAAAAAATCATCGATGTAAATGAACATTTGAAAATCTGAAAGTATTGTTCTTTTAGTGGTTCTAAATGAACATTTGAAATGTTGCAAGTATTGTTCTTCTTAACGTTAAAGAGTGGTGGGTAGTTTTTTTCTTAACAGTAAGTTTGAGTAGAGAGAGAGATCATTATAGTAGAACTTTTAAAGAGAAAATCTTTCAATCTGTACTTTAGTAATCTTTTAATTGTACACCTCTAACATGCCTAAATAAAGTTGTACACCTCTAACATGCCTAAATAAAGTTGTACACCTTTAACATGCCTAAATAAAGTTCATTGTTAACATAATCAAATCTTTTGGGCATTTTGAGTGATATTCTCATGTTCTTATACCAATCGAAACCAAAGCAGGAAAATGTTCGCTCCCCATTACAAATAATCTCCTTTGCAATTTTTTATATACACAAGAACAAGAATCAATTAGACTGACAATACAACAACAAAGGTAAAAAAATTAAAGAGAATCTTGTCCATCTTCTAGGGAATTTTCATTACATAATTGGATTCTACTTGTCTGGATGAGTAGAGACATAATAAAAAAAATATATATACTGAGATGGTACAATGTTCAAAAAGGAAGAGACATGTTCCTTTTCCATGGAAAAGATCTGTGATCTAAGGATTGTAGTGAAAAGGATAGCCCAAACATCTCCCTAGAGACCTGAGAAGGTTCCACAAATCCAATGAGCTTTGCCACAAGGGTAGCACTTTCGTTTATATGGTCGAAATCCTTTGTTCTCGACCATAGCATTCGTGCCACTTGTATGCTTCGTTGCTTCGTCTTCAAGTCAATACCCCACTTCTGGTAAAGGGCGTCTCTTTCTTTCACTGAGAACTTCTTTTTCATTCGCCTCGCCAACATTTCTCTCTCGCGGTTTAGAGCCTTCAAACTGTGCTCCAATTTACAAAAAGTATTATAGTGCTGAATAATCACACTGGATGAACTTAGGAATTTGGTCTAGAATTTATATCATCCAGGTTTCAAAATTTTAGACTCTTTTTAATGCTGTTTCCTTATATACATTTTGGTGTTTCTTTCAGTAATGAATGTAACCATCTATGTCCTTCTGTCAAAATTCATTATCAGAATTCTTGGTCCCCTAAAACTTATTGTAAAAAGTAATCTGGTGATGGATATGGGTTGGTTAAAAGTTGGATGGAACTCTGCAAAACTGAAAAAAAGAGTAATAAGAACGTACCTTGAAGCTAGCGTGATGGTGTCGCCCCTTCCTGACGCACTGACTGATCGAGAAATGGCTTCTCTTATAAAGAACAACCTTCTAAGCTCTACTTCCATGTATACAGAATCAGAAGGATCTCCTTTAAAAAGGATGAAGAAATAAGATCTGTGGACCAATGGTACATTGCAAGCATCCCAAAGCTCAATTATATCTCTTTGTTGACCTTGGAACTCTAGAACCCACTCAGAATGAGCCTGAAGATCCTGTGCCTCTTCCATGTGAACTTCTTGTGTGGTTTCTTTAGGTTCTTCCTTTTTAGAGACCCTTCCCAGCCTCTGTCATATACATCCATTGAGATGGTAAGAGAGATATTCTAACTAGAGTTCAAATTCAACATTTCTCACCATTGTTATCTAAATATATTGTGGTTGATATAACAGTGGAAGAAAAGAAAATCTCAAAATGTTATGATTTCTCAACAGAAGAGAATGAGAAACAAAAAAGCAAAATACAAAAGAAAAGCAAACTCACCGAACCAGATCGCTTCTTTAACCGATTTTTGCTCTTTCCTTTTTTTCCAGTAGCAAAGTTGAGAACACTAGTATTATCGTCATCATCTTCATCTATTATTTGTAAAGTTTTGGTTTCCGAACAGCGACTACATACAGAATGCGAGTCCTTGGTGTCCAAAGTTCCCTCCAAATTTCCACAGCTTAAACCACGCTTTCTCCGACTACCTTCTGCTTGTCCAGAGAAGTTCACGTCAGATCCAACAATTTGAATATTCTGATCCTGTTCTTCCTTTTCAATCAAAGTAGAAGGTGGGATGGTCATTAGAACAGTCAAACAACTTTTGCTTCTGGCCAACTTCAAGTTTTGAAAACGAGATTTTGCTGCTTCAATTGAGCTGAAAGATTGCTCAGAAGGATAAAGATTTAAAATACAATTCAATGTTTTCTGCATCTCAGCCGTTTTTGGCATAAAACCATCATAAGTATAATCTTTGTTGATTGTAATTATCTCCTTATTCTTCCTTTGTGGGGATGTCCCTTGATTAGTACCAAAACTACTAATCATCTGCCCTTCATTGTCTTCCAGTCTAGCTAAAGTTAAATCACCATTTTCATCCAGTGATTCTTTTGATTCTTCCTGTTCAATGCATTGAACATCTTTACACCCATCTTCAGAATTTGCATGAACACGTTGAGCAATCTCTTCCCAGTCCTGATAGGGATCAGGTCCAGCCAATTCAGGAGTACTGCTATCTAGTAGAAAATTGTCCTCATGACTCATAGTGAATAGAGGATCAATCTTGTGAGGGCTATTATCTTCATGTGCAGTAAATGTGTCGAAAGTTTTGAGACTCGAGTCGTCAGAACGTAGATCTAGATCTAGGTCAACTAGATCTGGTATTGTTTGTACTGCATTTTCACTTAGCTTAAATATCCTATCTTCTCCAACCGAATGCAATAAATTCTCGATTCGATATTGAGCAAGATCACGTTGCCGTGTCAATTCCTTTATCTCTTTGTCCATCTGAGTATTTACAACAAAACAAAACAAGGCACAGTTGCATGAGCATCCAAATAATCACATAAACAAGATAAGAAAGAGCAATACTTGCCTGCTAGCTGAGTGCAGTTTTTCAAAAAAGAGAACTTCTTTCTACCTCTAAATTCCTATTTATCATACATGATACACCTCATACTACAAGCTAACTCTCCTTAAGCATCACTTTTCTTTAGAGACAACTATTAGAAATAAAAAAGAGCTAATTTCCTTCAGCAAACTGACTTAATGTTCAAACTGAATTTATCTTCTTTGTTTCTTTCCTTTTTTCTTCCAAGTTTGAAATTACATATAGGCTGTTTAACCGAATTCAGATGAAGGGCACCAATACATAACTTAGCTCTGCCTGAATCAATTTATTTTCCATTAGATTTAATACATGTATAAATAGAATGGATAGTAGTAGAAAAAAGCCAAACCCTCACCTGTTCAATTAGAAGTTCTTTCTCTTTCAGTAATGAAGTAGAATCACCTTTGACAGGAAGTGGCTTTAAGTTCTTCATCTCACTTTCAAGTCTAGCCAATTCTTTTTGCAACTGCTTCACCAATGCCTTATCTGAGACTACCACATTGACTTGTGCATTTGTACTCACCTCTTTTGCACAAGTAGCAAATAGCAATGTATTTCTTGATTGTTCGACATGGCTACGTGCAGGACTCATTGTACAAATGATAGCCGTTCGACCATTACCGCCGAGAGAATTCTGCAGTATGCGTGTTAGCTTGGAATCTCTATAAGGTATGTGCCCATTCCTTCCTTTGCTGCATTTTCATTCATAAACAGAGAATAAAGGATCATGTGTTGATATTTGATGTGGTAAATTAACTTGAAATGGGAAAAGAAAGAGACCAGGTTTGATAAGATTACCGTCAAACTAAGGACTCATTTTAAAATTTCTTAAAAGCTTAAAACTAAATTTAGACATTTGAAAGTATTAGGAGAGATCTAAAGTACAGGCATCAAAATGGAATTTTTGTTGCTTTACTTTAAAACTTGACATGATACCTAACACATTTTTGCTGAACTAGAACCAAGAAACAATTATCGAACGGAGTTTTAGTTTTTGTTTCTAAAGGAGTAAAATGAGAAACAAGAAACAGAAACAGACCCTACTTTCCATCAAATATGTAAGGGAAACAAAACCAAACCTTAATTTACGAATGACAGTTCCCAAAGTCAGCAAACTACGGTTGATGTGGCAACCTTCTTTCAGTCTTGTACCAGCAGAATTTGTTTGAGAAGCACGTTCACTTCCCGCAAGATCAACAAAATTCTGTATAAAGAAGAAAGAAAGAAGGTGTTAAGGTGATGATATAATTAAATTTACCATAACTCATCAGCTTAAGCTTTCGCGTCAATCAGTTTGTCAATCGATTTATTTAATATGGTATCAGAGTTGGAGATCTTGTCTTCAAACTCTTGTAATGTTGGTTTCTTCTAATTAATACTGATTTCTACTTGTTGGATATTTCTCTTTTCTTTTTGGGTCTAACAAAATCCTTCATTTTGTTTCTCTAGAAGAGGATTTCAATTAATTGAACTGCCAAGAATAGATGTATATATTATTTTTACCACTGTAGCTGTGAGACTACTTGAACTTTCAGACTTCTTGAATTTGCGAGCGGAGCTTTCAATTGTCTGCAAGAATCATCATTTAAACGTTTATTAAATGGAAAATTTAAGCACAAGTATTAAATAGAGAAATTTTTACATATAGAAAAAATGTCAAACTATCTACAGAAGTAGAAAAAAAATTGATAAACACTGATAAATTTTTATAAATCTCTATCAATGATAGACTTGTATATGTTTCTATCACTGATAATATCAATGATAGACTTAAGTTTCAATCACTGATAGACACTGATATTTCTATTACCCCTATCAATGATAGACTTCTATAAGTTTTCATCATTGATAGACACTAATAGACTTCTATCAACGTTTATCTATGATAGATATCGATAATAATGTCTATCACAAGTATAATTAAATTTTGTTATTTGTGTAAATATTTTTCTTTATTTTTCTATTTTTGAAAACCTAGGTTAAATATGATTTTGGTGCTTAAACTTCTATTCCTTTCCATTTGAATTTCGAAAACTTACAATTTTATTTCTACTTACTTTAAACAACCCAAGTTTGAATTTTAAAGTTTAACATAAAATATAAATTCTATTCATGTGCATTGAATTTTAAGCAGGTCAAGTTTTGAAAACTAACAAAAAGTAGTTTTTTTTTTTTTTTTTTGGTTTATAAAACTTGACTACAAAAGCAAGAGTTTTCTTAAAATAAGTGAAAGCTATAATAGAGAAATTGAGAGGAAACAAACATAAATTTCAAAAATAGAAAACTAAAAACAAAAACATTATCAAACGAGACCTTGGTAATTAGAAATAAAGTTCAAAACAATTATAGAAACTATCTTAAATTCAACTTTTTACCTTTTCAAAAATCATTTCCAATTTATCTTTAAGTCTTCCAACTTTCATATACTACTGTCTCCACGATGTTTTCCATTGAGGGACTAAACATGAATTTAAATGAAAGTTGAAGACTAAAATTGAAAATTTTAAAATTTACGGATTAAGATGAAAAGTGAATAAAATTTTAAGAATCAAATCATACAAATTCGGGACCCAAATGAAAAGATACTAGAAAATTAGTAACATAAATGGCATACTTACTAGTCTTAGGATTTGATGGGATCTGGAGCTAGTTTCATTCAGAGACGTCTCCCCTATCTTTCTTTGAACTGCTTAAAATAATGTATCTCCAAATTTTCAATAAATGCTCGTAGGGTAAATTAAAAAAAGGAAAAAAAAAAAAAGCTAAATATATATTTTAATTCTTAATGCTGGTTTGTCTTTTTCCCCCAATTTAGTCTCTCTTTTTATTATATATATATATTTTTTATTTTTTAAAAAACTATTTTCAAATATAAAAAAATAACCAAAATATTTATAAATATAACCAAATTTTATTGTCTATTCTAGTCTATCAAAAATAGATCGTGATATTTTACTATTATTTATAAATATTTTTAACTATTTTATTATTTTATTTATTTTTTTAAATTTGGTCCCTAATATATTAACAATTTTAAAGGTAGTTCCTAGTAGCTGGTTATGCTCAAATTGGTTAATGACATACTTCCATGACATAATATATTGTTAGAAATTTAGAGAAGAAAAAAGGTCAAAAATCAAATATAGACATTTGGAGGAGTAATTAAAGATTTTTTTTTTTTCTTTTTTTCAATTTCCATGAGTTTTCTAAACATTATGACATGTTAACATTCACCGACTATGAAAAACTAATTTAGGATAGGTTAAAGAAGTAATTCTAAAATAGTTTAAATTATTTTTGTCATTTTCAAAAATATTTTAAAACATGCTTTTAATCTTTTAAAATCAATTTTGATGATATGAAAATTGTATTTAAAAGTGTAAAATTAAATATTAAGGTGTCATTTGATAACCATTTGGTTTTTTGTTTTTTGTTTTTTAAAATAAAGCCTAAACATTATTTTCACCTCCAAATTTATTCTTTAGTATCTACTTTTTACCACTGGTTTAAAAACCACCTTGAAATTTGAAAAATAAAAAAATAGTTTTTAAAAAGTTGTTTTTGTTTTCAGAATTTGGCTAAGAATTCAACCATTATACTGATAAAAATGTAAATTATTGTAAGAAATGGGGAGAAAATGGGTTTAATTTTCAAAAAAACAAAATTATTATCAAACGGGGCCGAAGTTCATTTAAAGTGATTAAAGTTATAGTTCGTAGCAATTGTAAAGATGTCAAAAATGATTTTAACAATTTCAAAATCACTCTCAAACATGCATTTATAGAATATTGAAATACAAGAGAGAATTTTATTTTATTTTATTTTAAAAAAAAAGACTAAATTGAACGAACAATAAAAAATTAGAGACTAAAACATATATTTAGCCCGAGTTAGTGATGCTAGCAAAGAAAGAGTTACAAAATATTTTTACCTTCACAGAAGGAAAGAAGGTCCTGGAGATGATTCCTGTCTTTCAATGTCTCCTCTGTAAGTTTCTCAACAACAGTTCCTTTCTACAACATTAAGACTATATACCATTAAAATCTTCATTATTTTTTTATAAATCAACAAAAGAAAATAAATATTAAAAAAAAAAAATGAAAGAAGAAAGGTAGGTTATGCACCTCCGGATCATCAAGCAGTCTAAGTGGGATATTTTCTAAGCTAAGGAGATCTCTAACAGCTTCGTTGTATATCTCAATTGCTGAAAACTTCAGCACAAATTCTCTGTCTTGATGCTATGATCCACAAAATTGTATCGTATTAAATTTCTATTGAAATATCAATACTTCTACGCGTCTATAGATTCAATAGTGACGAATTGAGATGTTTCAGATGTGAAACTTACCAATTCGATGTAACTATAAATGTCTGCCACAGAATATTGAGTGACTCCATTCATAGTGAAAGTCTTTCCACTGCTTGTTTGCCCATAAGCAAAAATTGTTGCTAAAAGATTTGAAGGCATTGTTAAATATTTTCATCATGTTGTAATATGATAGACATAATTCAGAAATGGAAAGATAAAGAAAAGTATTTACAATTAATTCCTTTGACCACAGAAAGAACAACTTCTTTAGCCCCTTCTTCGTAAACTTGCTTTGTTGTACTGTCAATTCCAAATACTCTATCTAAAGAGAAACACAAGAGAAAAATCAGATCCAAAACGATTATTTGAAGCGACCTTGAATAATTGAAAACATGTTTCAAAATGATTTTCGGCACCTGAAATGCCCTAAACCAAACAAACAAATGACATGAATTTGAATAATTAAAAGCATGTTTTAAAGTGATTTTTAGTGTTAGATATGCCTAAAACTGAACAAACAAATTGACGTGATTTTAAACAATTAAAAACTTGTTTCAAAGTGATTTTCAGAATCAGACATGCCCTAAACCAAATAAACAGAAGGAACATTTGGAGTAATTTCTTACCAAATGTGTAAGAGTGGGGAAACATAGAGCGTTCCGGTAAAGTACTTCTGAACATAACGGAGTTATTGTTAATACATTCCCAATCCGACGAGTCGTTTTTAGCTAATTCCTTATCGTTCAATGGTCTTAACCTAATAGAAACACGAATTGTTTCTTCTAGACCATTTGAATTTTTAGTAACGCCCTGCATTAGCTCCTCCCCTCCCATTATCGATTCTGCTTTCAGGGATCCTTCCTCAAAACCTCAAGATTCCCTTTCCTAAACAAAAGAAAGTTGCATTAAGAAACAGAATCATCAACTTAGAATAAAGGAATTGAAAAATTGAAGAAGAAATTTACCAGAAAGCCGGATTTGAAGCGGGAAAATGGAAAGGGAAATCGGGTTTTTCCCGCCTTCTCGTCCTGGTTTTCCAGAAGATGATCTGAAAAGAAAAACAACAAAGGAAAAAGAGAGGAAGAGAGGAAGAGAGGAAGGAGACAACAAAAATGGCAAAAACAACAACTAAGCTTTTTCCTCCATTCCTCTCTCTCTCTCTCTCTCTTTCCCGCCTTCATCCCCTCTTTTTCTCTTCTTTATCATCTCCTAACTTGGGATTGCAACTGACCGTTGAAAAATAACTACCATCTCCAACTATATCAATACTCTATTTACGCTTTTACCCTCCTCCATTTTTTTTCCGATCAGAATTCAAACTTCGTACCTTTTGATATATCATCTATTTGAACCATATTTAGTTGATAATAAGGATTTAATAGTTTCATATTTTGATAGTAGATTTAGAAACAGGATTCTAATTTAAATAATTATTTAAATTATGATTGATATTATATTTATAAATTATAAAATTTGTTGTAGTTACTCATTAAATATTAATTAACAATTAACTATTATTAGTTAATTTATGAACATGTTTTATGTGTTTTTTTTAATAATGAATTTAGTTTATAACATGACATATTAAAATTCTAAGTGTTTTTATCTTTATTTAATATAATTACACACTTTAAACTTTAAAATTCAAAATCTGAATACAATGAAAATATAAATATAAATATATATATAATATATATATATATATATATATATATATATATTTAGAATTTGCACGGTTTGGATCACAAAATCTGGAAATACTTTTCAAAAATAGAATCTGAATTTTTCTGCCGAACAAATATTTGTTAAATTCAGTGAATCTAAACATAAAATAAAATATGGATTTTCTATCAAACTAATGTGAAAATTGTGGTTTGAGCTTGATTTTGATTTGGTATCTATTGTTTTTGTTAATAACATAGTAAATAATTCAATTATAAATTTGGTCCTTGTGATTTGAAAAAACGTCATAAATAATCTCATAGTTTGATTAAATGCTCATAAATCAGTACCAAATTTGTAATTTAACCTAAATTATCTTTTAACTTTTAGAGATAATAATTAAGGGTATACATTTTTTTTAAGTATCACAAATATAACAATATCTATTACTAACGATATGGTCTATCACTAATAAAGTCCAAGAACTAGATTTAAATTTTGTTATGCCTTCAAAAAATTTTACATTGTGTTATATCTGCTAATAATTTCGGACTTATTGTTACATTTACAACTATCCTATGCAATAATAATAATAATAATAATTTTAGTATAACAAATGTGGAATGATGTTTTGTGACGTCAAATAGGGATATTTTATTGATATTTGACTAAACTTTAGGGGTGAAATTTGAACTTTCGGAACTATAAAGGTCGGGTTGAAATTAAAGACACATAGGACTGAACTCAAAGCCAAGCTTGAATTATAAGAACCAAATTGGTAATTTCACTTTAATATTGCCTTGACCATTTTTTTCGGGAGATAAATATTAACTTGAAATTTTCTTGCTGGGATTTGGCTATGTACAGCTGTAAAATCTGAGGTGATTTTTTGTTTTCACCATTGTCTCCTTATGTTTCTTATCTGTTTTGTTTTTGCTAAAAATAAAATTATTCACTACAAAATTCCAGCTAAATATTTGAAAATTACGAAAACAAAAATTATAATTTTGGATATGCAAAATTATAATTTATCATCCATTACTCTACGTTATTTCATCTTTGATTCATCATCTATTCATCATTAAAGACTTTTTTAGTTAAACTATTTATAGTAAAAAGAAATATTAATGTCTTACCATTAATCTTGAATAGGTCAAAACTAATTCATAGTAAAAAATGATACCAAACAAAACAAAATTAAATAAAAGTTAAAAATCACTTTTAGTCCCTAAACTTTCGTAAAAACAACAATTTAATCTCAGAAATTTAGTTTGTAACGATTTAATTCCTATACTTTCAATTTTGTAACAATTTAGTCTCTGGAGTTTACTACATATAATTTAGTCTTTATACTTTAAAATATATAACAATTGAGTCCCTATTATAAAAATTAGTGTTAAGATTTAATAAGGTTTCTTGCATAAATAAATTGATAAACTAATTAGAGACTCAATATTTTATAAATACAAAGTCTACATCATAAAATAATACAAATTGACATGAAATTTTAATAATTTTTTTTACATTAGGGACTAAATTATTATAAGTTTGAAAGTATAAAGCCTAAATTACTATATAATAAAATTCAGAAACTAAATTGTTGCAAAATTGAAATAAGGGCTAAATCGATCAAAGTTCAAGAACTAAATTGTTAAAATTTAGAGACCAAAAATATTTTTTAATCAAATGTTCTTAAAAATTTGTCCATCCAAATGCAATCAAAATCACACTTGATTTAGACTAATTTGATTGAGTCAATTTCAACACACACATTCACTAGGAGAGAAATTTGAATCTCTAACTAGGATAATATTTTTTTTTTCTTTAACGATTATTGATGAGAGAATTTATTGGACATTAATTATAATTTAACTTTAACTTTGACATTATAGAGATTAGGGGTTGTTGTTGGATAATTAGTTTCACAGCTTTAATATCTTCTCCCAAGAGTTGTGGTACTTTTTGTAGTTAGCTTTTCGCCTTATAATAGTAATAACAACAAATTTATATTGATTCAACGTGAAGTCTTTTTGCAAATTAATTAAAAGAAGTAGGAGTAATAAATTAAATAAAGATACATTATAAAGGAAAAAAACTTAGGTGCAGCAAGAGCATCTAATGAAATTTAGTCACGTGACACAATTTAAAAAAAAAATAATTTTGTGTGAATAAAAGAAAAGGAATACGAGACTGCATCTAATCATTTCCCATCACAAAATGAGAGAGAATATGTGCGCATGAGAGATTTAGATTTTATTTGATTTTATTAAGTCTACGTGTAATATATCATTTATTAAATTAATTTTTCTTCAGAGAAATGAGAGAAGCTTATCGAGAATACCCCGAATCAATATAAATTATATACTATAATTGTTTAAAACTATCTATCTTTGAAGTTCTTTTTTATAGTACGTTAGAGTTATATATAAACGAAGTTTAAAATGTTTGATTAAAAGTGTAGAGATTTCAATTTTATGAAAATGTCGATGTCGATGAATATTAAATTTTTTTTAAAAGTATATTTAAGAATAAATAAATTTTTGTCATTTCCAATTAGTTAAAATATTTATTATTTATATTATATTTATAATAGCGACATTTTAGTGCTTATTTCATATTTTTATAAATTTGGTATGATATAATAGAAATATCATTGTTAAACCCATTAAAAAGTGAAGGTATTGATGGAAATGTCGACAGCTCCACAGAAATTTAGTACCATAATATTAATAATTCAAATATTTTTGTTGTATTCTTTTAAACGGGAAATTAATGTTCAGAATCTTGGGACTCTGAATCTTTTATTTATTTATTTATCTATCTATTCCCCATTCTTCATTGCGAATCTTTAGGGTAAAAATGCCAAGGATCTATATAATTATTTTTAGGGAAAAATAGTTTTTTAGTCTCTAAATTTTGGATTAATTTTTATTTGATCCCTAAGTTTTTAAATATTACACATTCGATTCTTAAGTTTTAAGTTTTGTTTCAATTAATTACCTAGGTTTCACAATGTTATAATTTTACCCTTAAGATTTAAGTTTTGTTTCAATTTAGTCTTTAGTTTTCAAGATTTTATATTTTTTGCTTCATTTTTTTTATTAAATACTCATTTTCAATCAGTGACGTCAATTTTTATTAATTAATAAAAAAATAATTATAAAGTGAAATTTTGAATTTAATTTTAAAAGTGATAAAAAAAATAGTGAAACTTAATTAATTATAATTCTTTTAATAATTTTTAATTTATTTTAAATAATTTTTACCACAAAAATAGCCATTTGTAAGTTAAAAGAAAGTTGAAAGAAATAAAGAAAGTTTGGGACATGGATTGTGAAAGTCAATGGACCATATAGAATGGGTAAAAAAGAGAAGTGATAAGTGGAGGTTTCCTTGTCATTATCATGAGGTGGGTGTGAGATGAGTGTAGGTGGCGGGGAGCAGGTACCAAAATTGTTATTTTTAAAAATCTAGAGGCTAAATTAGATATTTTAAAAGTTTATAAACTAACATGATATTTCTTTATGAATGAAGTTACATATTGAAACCCTAAACTTTCGAGTTTGTATTAAATAGATTTCCTAAACTTTTAATTTTATATCTATTGAATTCTTAAAATAAACTTTTAATTTTTTTGCTCAATAAGCTTTTGAGCTTCAACGAAGATAATGAAAGGTAGGTCTTTGAAGCAAAGAGATATTCATGGTAATGTAACTAAGAGAGCACCAAATAAAGGTCATATCCTGAAGAATTATAATCATGAAGATATCCCAAAGCTTATCTAATTTTGATCACATAACAATGATAAACATAAACAAAAAAGGGTAAAGTTGTTCGAGTAACAATTATTTTGAAATTTAAGGTTCTTTACCTGACCATGGAGAAAAATACTTGATTTTTGCAACAGTAGGAAGAAAAGTAACAAAAATATTCAACTGGATCTTTGTTTGTCATTCATTTCTATAAAGATCTCGCCCAATCGAGGCTCATCCCCTCATGTAAAGAAAGCACGTAGCCATCCTTGATTCAAGCCAAGTTCTTCGAAGTTTTGAGCATTTCAGATGGTGCTAAGGTGAAGCGAGACCATGGAAAACAGAGCTAGACTAGAGTCAAGACCCAAACAATTTCATCCAAACTTTTTATGGTGGAACCTTCCAAGGTTAAAATTATTTAAGTTCAAAGCAAAACATACCTTCCTACATAGTAGACTCTTAGTCTCAACTCTTCATAATCCACATCCTTCTCCTTGACTTAACGAACATCCTGTTATGTATTTAGAAAAATATGGTCAAAATGAAGCCTTCTTGTAGCATTCATTTAGGAACTGGAACAAAGACAGAACTCTTGAATGATAGTGTGAACAAATAAGTTTCATGACTACATAATGCAGATTTACTCAAATCTAAGACTCGAGAGAACGGATTGGATCGCATAAGCAAGAATGGGGAACTTAGAAATAAGCTCCGTTTTCTACTACACAGCGTATGCACCCTTTAAGTAGGATATGGTGATATGCGGTCATTTTGCTTATGTGTGAGAGCACGTGAGCGGGAATATAGAGGCTTAGAAATAGGCTTCTCGACACTATCGCATATACATCGCTTGCGTCTATGTCAAGTGTGTATAGCATGATGGCATAGCTTGCATTGGCTGGGGTTATCCTTGCGATCAAGCTTAGTGTTGCAACCTTGTATTGTTGCAACCTTGTACTTCGTTTTGGGAGCACACATATTCTTATCACCAAACTTCATAATATAGCATGAAATCCTTCATTATAGTATCATTCTAGGTGTGATGCGTTGTTTTCTTTGAGTTTACATAATTTTCCAAGAATGACACTAGATGGGTAATGATTAGATAAAATAGACATAAAGATTTAAAAGGATGATAGGCATTTCGGATACTCTATTGAGGAGGTAATAGCACCCAAACATAACTAAAATGATATTGAAGTATAAAATGTAAGAAACTATAAGATGAACTAAGTCATATGAGGTACTTGGATCCTCCCTCTCTTGAAATAGATCACTCAAGCTCAAATCTAACTAAATAATCACCAACCTTTATTCTTTCTACACACCCTATATATAGAAAACTCTTCTAACAAACTTAGCTAATTACTAACGTACCCTTATACTCCAATAGCATTTCCAAGGGCACTCCTGTTAGAAAACAAATGGACAAAGAAACAAAAACTTTACCTTTTCGCTTAGATGGAAGGACTCCACAGGTTTGCAGCAAACAAGAGCACGGCGACAAAGAATGGGGGTTGGGTTGCTAGTGAGTTTTCAGTGACATTGCATAACTTCAAGTGTGCTAAATTGGCTCTCCGATGTCCACTATACCTCAGCATGACAGGTTTCCAGCAACCACTGCTCAGCGGTTCCATCTGGTAAAACACAAACCACTTCAGTTTTAAACTTATGGGTGATTAAATAATACAAGTATGATGGGGGGAGAAAAAGCAAAGCTCAATAATGCTACACTTTTAGCACAATTGTATTTCAAAGTCTAAATGGAATTAAGTGAAGTATAAAAAATAGTAATCATCATACACTAAACAAAACACCCTATTAAACTTTCTATTCCATAATTCATGAGAACTAGAGACCCAGACGACATAGTTAGTGATACCGAGGGAATTTAACAACAAAGGAGGCAAAACTTGTAAATACCTGCAATTATACAGATGAAGTTTGAAAACATTGAGAGTTGAAGCTATTATAGAAAACTTCCCATCAGTGCCAGAAACTATAAATATAAATTTTGAAATGCAGTTATACAGTAGTGGTAGAGATGTCTATTAAGTTTTAAATAATGAAATTCTAAAAGTCATGGGAACTAAACTAGAACTAAAATCAAAACATGGGGCCAACATATACAATTTAACCATAAAATTAATATAAGGTCAGTTTTCTAGCTAAATGATAGGCCCCGATCACTAAGGTATATGTGAGAAAACGGGTGAGGAAGAGAGGTGAGCTGGCTTAGGGAATATGTAAGTTATTAGGTGCGGGCCCGGAAGAATATTGTTAGTTAGGGTTAGAAGAGTGAAGGTGAGAGGGGTATATATATATGAGCATGTAATAGGAGTAAAGGCATTGAAAAATTGGTAAATGTAATCGTCAGGCATTGGAGAGGTAGGGAACTCTAGAATCTCCCTTGTTCTGTTGATAAATAAAATTGAAAGGTTGAGACCTATCACTAACCTTTCCTTTAATTCCTTCAACTCCACTTGCAAATCCACCGACTTGGTGCCCAATTTCATGGATGATCTCCTTGCGTGTTTTAGGTGGTATTATGGCCATTTTGGAGAATCACCAGTAATTACCACACGAACATTCACCATTCTTAAAATGGTGAAACCTCTTTCTATCCCTCACTATTATCTCCCTCTTCGCCACTTTAGACATGAACTTGAATGCATTATGGCAATCCCCACAGATCCTGAGGTTCTTGAAAACCCTGACTGTTGCACCTGGAGGAAGCTTCATTATCCCAAACCCAACAGCGAGCTTCTCACTGTGAGTAGACAAGGCATGTTCTTTTTGTTCATATTCCATATCATGCAACACAAATTTAGTGTCTGGGATATATCCTAATATCTTCATTTCAGGGCCCAGATGCTCCAAGTAACGATAGACAGATAGCACCTCAGGGTGCACATCATCATCGACCATGAACACATGAACCTTGTTCTCAACCTCAATCCAACTACAAGCAGGCTCCTTCTTGACCGCTTGGTCCCTCATCAATTTCCGCACCTTAGCAACATCGTTCCAACGACCTACATCAGCATACATGTTCGACAAAAGTACATAGGTTCCATCGTGTTGCGGCATTAGCTCAAAAAGTTGTTCAGCAGCTTCTATTCCTAAATCCATGTTCCCATGAATCCGGCAACCGGCAAGAAGAGCCTCCCAAACTGGTGCACCCGGCTTAGAAGGCATGGTGTCGATGACATTCTTTGCATATGAGAACATCCCAGCTCGGCAAAACAAATCAACCATTCGAGCATAATGATCTTCACCAGGGGTGATACCATAAATTTCCAACATTGAATTAAAATAATGGCGTCCCTCCTCAACCAACCCTGCATGGCTACATGCAGTGAGAACGGTAAGAAATGTTATTCTATCAGGGAATACACCCTTTTCCAACATTTGATCAAAAAGTTCAATTGCTTTTACACCATGCCCATGCTGTCCCAGTGCCGCAATCATTGCATTCCATGAAACCAAGTCTACAGAAGGCATAGTGACGAACACAGATTCTGCAGCCTCAACCACTCCACATCTTGCATACATTGAGATCATTGCATTGCCAACAGAAAGGCTCGACTCGTAGCCCAGGTGAACAAGTTGGGCATGGAGCTGGCGACCATTCTCCAATGCTCCAAGCACAGAACAAGCTGTAAGTGCTCCTGCAAATGCATAATCACAAGGTTCAAAACCATCCAACCTCATTTGCTTGAACAATTTCAAACCCTCATCTCCAAATCCATTTTGTGCCAATCCTGAAATCATCACAGTCAATGTAAGAAGGTTTTTATCTGGCATTTCTTCGAAGAAAGACTTTGCTTCCACCATACGCCCTGCATTCACATACCCTGATAAGATTGCATTCCAAGTAATAATATTTCTAACTGGCATCTCATAGAAAATCTTCCGTGCCTCATCAACTTTATCATTTTTACAATATAAAGTGATCAGTGCATTATTGACAGACAGCCAAAAATAATGATTTGGGTTCAGCTCATTCTTTAGAATGTAAGCATGCACCTGTTTCCCCATTTCAAAGAATCCACCATTGGCACAAGCACTGATTATGGTTGTATAGGTGACATCGTCGTATTGAATTCCAAGAAAACGCATTTTCCTAGACATTATTAATGCTTCATGAAAACAACCATAGTGCACATACCCAGATATCATGGCATTCCATGATGGCCCATGCTTTCCAGCCATTGCATCAAAAACTTCACGCCCCCCATTCAGATCATCATTCCTCACATACCCAGTAATCATCGTCGTCCATGTCAACTCATCCCTCTTGGGCATTTCGTCAAACAATTTCCTAGCTGAAACCATTGCTGAAGATGATATCGGTAATGGTGATGCACACTTGACATAAACAGACAGAAGAGCGTTCAACACTGAAGAAGAAACACACCCCATTCCAGTTTTCACCACTGCACAATGTAGCTGACCACACTGCTGTTCATTGTCAACAACAAGCACTAAAGCACTGAGAACGCTTGTAAATGTAAAGTCATCAGGCTGGAAGTCATCTCGTCTCATAGCACGAAACAGCTCAAGAGCAGAATAACCATCACCGTTGTGCGAATAAGCAGTGATCATTGCATTGTAGAAAACAGTATCCCTCATACGCAATGGAGTTCCATTAAATATTTCTCGACCCAGTTCCAGATTGCCCAAAGCAGAATAAGCCGTAATCAACGTAGTCCTTGCTATAGCATCTGGGTTGGGAATTTCGTCGAACAGTTGGCGTGCATACACAACATTCGACGATTTACAGTACATTTCCAGTAAACGATTAAGGAAATGCCCACGAGGCTTGAATCCGGAAGCAATCATATGGGCATGGACTGCCCGAGCAAGTGAGAATGAAGCCGGATCCTGTGGGGAACAGAGTTGCAATTTTGCAGCATACCGGTTTGCCACCAGGCGGATGTCCAAGGCATTTCTCATGAAGTTCGATGAGAATTAGAAGCATTGTTTCGAATTAAACAGAAATCTTCAAAGTATTCATGGATATGCGATGAATCATGGAGAAGCAAGATGGAAGCTGGAAATATTGAACGTTCTTAACAAGCCGGGTTCTCTGTAATTGCCGTATATCATGTCACAGTGATAACTCTGAAACACCATTTTCCAGTAACTTCTCTTTGAAACGAACGAAAGAACAAAAAAACAAAAAACTTGAACACTTATGTTTCGAAAAGAAATCGCACACAAACAAGAAGTTTGCAGCTCTCAGGCCCCGGATTTTAATTTTGAGCAAATAAGATTTTTTTTTTTTTTTTAAATCATACTAAAATTTCCATTTTTCCATTTTTTTAAAATTTTATTATAGTGATTACGGCTGGAGAATTAAGTCTTTGATAGCAAATTTATAATTTAAAATTCAATCTAAACTTTTAAAAAAATATATTTGGTATTATGTTTATAAACTATTAAGACTAATTTTCAAATATAGACTAATACTAATTAATTTATGAACTTTTATTAATTAAAAATTTTATATAACTTTTATCTTATAATATCAATATTCTTATAAGAATAATTGAGTTTATAATATGAAATAATATAATTATTAATATTTTTATCTTTTTAAATATAATTGTACATTTTAAATTTTAAAATTCAAAATTCAAATATATTGAAAACATAAAAATGTTGTATTAAATGAATATGAAAATATAAAACGAATCTAAATTGTCTAACACGCTCTAAATTTCCTTTGAATGTCAACAATTAATTTCTAATTTCTCTTCATTCTCTCAGACCGTTTCTTCAAGAGAATTAAAACCTCAATAATAATTTAGTTTAAACCAAAAAATTATAAATAAGAACAAGATTCGATTTACTTTTTAGAAGAAAAGAAATATATAAAAAAAATAATAAAAGAATTTGTTGTCAAAGATAATTACTTTTGTATTATAGTAATAACACTAAAGCATGAATATTAACTAGTTCAGTTTGATCTTTTGTTTTTTATTTTTAAAAATTAAGCCTAAAAAAGTGACGTCTATATACTCCTCTATCGTCTAGATAGAACCTTCAAATCTCGATACATAGAAAAGATTGAAACAGAGTTAAAGGAGATGTGAGAGTTTAACAATGGCGAAACAGAGACGGTCAGAACTATTGATTCTGAAGCTCCAAAGTTGAACGAAATCCCCACTTCTCAAACCATTTTCTTCCACAAAACAATTCCAATTGTTCATCAAACAGTAATCCTTACCACTCCCAATCTTCCATTTCTTCAACCACATGGAGCTTTCTCTGAGAAAATCATCCACAATCCCCACTTCCATTCCCTTCTTCTTCTTCTCATTCTTCCCCTTTTCTTCATCCAAAATCTTTTTCTCTTCTTCCCTCACAAATTCCCTTCTCACCTTCTTCGCCGGAAGACTCAATCTCCCATTGTTTCTGTTCACATCACTCTCTTCAAGTTTCTTTTGAATCACCAATTCGATTTCGATTCCGCCATTTCCCACAATCCGATCTCTCATCGCCGCCGGCATCTCCGGCGGACTCTTCCCTAACTCCATTTCCTTTCCTCTCGACTTCCTCCTCTGTTTCTTCGTCGGAGATTTCTTCCTCTGCTTCGGCGTCGAAGATTTCTTCCTCTGCTTCGACGTCGAAGATTTCTTCCTCTTCCTTTTGTAGTAGCCACCGTTCGCGTTGGCCATCGCGATCATAATCGTGGCCACCTCCATCATGGAAATGGAGGCTCCGTCATCGTCAGGCTTGGATTCGACGCTGCTGGATCTCTTCCTCCGAGGAATGTTGACTCCATTGATTTCCCCTAGCCGAAGGCCTTCTTCAATCATCCCCATTACCATTATTTGAAGTTGAAATTTCCGGAGAAATTAAATCAAGAAATGGAGTCGGTGTCATCTGTTTTTATAACAGAGTATTAATGAAAAATTATGAAACAGAGTATCATACTAAGATTCTCTTATTTCTTTTCAGAAAATAATTTTCCATTTATTTCCAATATATGATATACTGTGTAAATATTTTTAGAATTATTCTATTTATAAAAAATTTCTAATAAATAAAAAAAAATATGAATATCTCATATACACATTCTCTCTCCTTTTATAATTTATGTTTATTTAATTTATTACTCCCACTTCCTTTAATTGATTTGCAAAAATTTTTCATGTTGAAATATAAAATCAATGTAAATTATTATTATTTTAGGCGAAAGCTAACTACAAGAAGTAAAAATCCACAAAACCACCAACTCTCTAGGTCAATATTATGATTTTATATACCATAATTATTTAAAACTATTTGTTGAAGTTTTTTTTTAGTATGTTAAAGTTATATATTAAACAAAATTTAAATTGGTCAACAAAAAAAAAAAAAGGTGATTTATAGAATTTGCCATAAATACTCTGTTTTTCTCAAACGAAACAGAGCCATGGACTCCAAAATTCCATTTCAATATCTTATCATCCTAAGATTCTCTTATTTCTCTAATTTTTTTTTTTAATTGTTTTGTGATCTGCAATTTAAATCCAAATTTTCTCCATCTGAATATATCAAATATATCACAGCTGGACTCAATAAAATCAAATAAAATCATAATATCTCACACACAATCTCCTTTTACATACATACACATTATAATGAAGTTAACATCCATGATAAAAGTTAAATGGTTACAAATTTTAAAATATAAGAACTAAATTGTTACATAATAAATGGAGAGTACAAAGACTATCTTGTTAAATTTATAAAAATTTAAAGACTAAATGTGAATTTTAATAAAAAATTATGTATTAGTAAAAACTATTAATAACTAAATAATTAGAAGTGAAAATAAACCTATCCATAATATGTATTGGTGATTAATAACAAAATAATTAGATGAAATTGCAGAATAAAACAATGAAAGATCAAAATAAAATAAAAACATATTAGAGACTATAAAGGAACAAAACGAACATCATATTTTGCTGAGTTCACTGATTTTTTATATAATAATTAGTATTTTATCCTCTCTGAACTATGCCCGAAGTGATAAATTAATGTCATATTTAATTAGAATATTCAATAACACTCACATGTGTCGGGTTTAACCAAGGGGAAAAGTTAGAAATGGGGAAGAAGGATAATTTTTGATAACTTCACTGTATTTCTTCAATATCAGTACCAATTATTTTCAATGTCGGTTGAAAACCGACATTGTACACCATTTTCAATGTCAATTTAAAATAGACATTGTACACCATCTTCAATGTCAGTTTTTACTAAATTTTTTCAATAATTGTCCGATTTTCTAATATCCCATTTTGTAAATTGTCTAATGCATTTTGTCGGTTAAAGAGTTAAAAACGACATTAAATGTCTCGTTTTAGGTTAGGAAATGTCTATCATCGTATTTTATTAAAAAATATATATAAAAAATAGTTTATTGTAATTCGTGTCTGTTATATTATACATATCTACCGTTCTGCATGGCAAGTCAACAATATTTCTCTTCCACCCATAACCCAAACCTAAAAATATAACAAAACACAATAATACACATAAAACTAAATATAAAATTACCTAAAATACAATAACAAACTTCCATAAAACTGTAATAAAACACACTTCTATAATAATTTTATCCACAAACAATAATTAGTACTTCTAATCCATTCTATAAGTACTTAAAAATATGAATAAACACACTAAACAACATTTGTATATCGATAACACACTTCCATAGAACAGTAATTAAAACTATCATATCCAACACTTATATGGAACCATCGGCCTCTCTAGAACTACAATTAGAAATACCAAACACTTCTATAATATTAATAATCATTTCTCACTTCACAAATATCAATTAGTACTTCCATGAATACTTACACCAAATACCCATAAAAGAAAATTATACACAAATCTTCCAATAAAAGATCATGGTTAGATAATAATTTGTCTATCTACAAACAATGATTAGTATTTCAAAGTCATTCTAAACTGGCATATTTTACTCAAAACTTGTCAAGATTCATTATAAGCTAGCATTTATATTTTGTTAAGACAAAAAAAAAAAAAAAAAAAAAAAAAAAAAAAAAGTGCATCCTTATACAAATCGGTCAACAAAACTTGCCCATTGTGTTCAAATTACATCAACCTCTCAAAACTACAAAACTCGTCAAGATTCATTCTATGCATTTTTTGTATTGAACTACAAAAAGAAAAAAAAAAGATAAACACAACCTAAGTTTACATCATTTATTAAATTATAACTAGTATATAAAAATAAATAATTTATGTTCGAGGCTAATAATGGGAGTACTAGGATTATGTACTATTTCGTGTATGTACTTTTGCACATAGTACCTACATCCTATAGAATCTAATTAACGGAGGCATTGCATGTGAAGAAGTTTAAAACAATTATTTTTATGTTTGAACAAACACAATTTGTTAAAATATGAATGCAAATTTACCTTTATAGGTTTTCATTTTGGAAAAAACCGATAGTGCTGGAGATTGTGCTTGGCTTGCCATGTTTTCAGTCTACTAAATAGTTTGAAAACATTAGCCAAACATAAATACTTGAATTAAGAGCTAAGAAAGTTCAGTTACACTTACGTATTTATAACTCCATGAAATTCCTCTTGAACCTTACTTCGAATAGAATCCAAAACATAAACATAGTTTTCTTGAAGATTGCTTACAATCAATATCCAATGATAACTATAATAAGCAACAATTTTGAAATATTAGTATGTGTATACTGCAAATTAAAAATAACTAAAGAAACTGTCATTTACTTACCCTATGCTATATGGAATAAGAACTAATTGGTCCAAAGTAGCCAATTATAGTTGGTTGGCTAAATTTCTAGATTGAAGATCTAGAGACTTTACATATGGTGATCTTTTTGCTTGGTCAGTTATAAAAAACTTCTTGGTAATATCATTGTCATCCCAAAGATACCTAAACAAAGCAAAAGTTATTATTTAAACATGACAAAAAAAATATACATGAAGATTGTGAATCAAGATGAGTAATACTTGCGCAATATATGTCAATATACACATATAACCAATTTCAACCATACTACAATAATGGATTAGATCATCACGGTCTAAATAAACAAATTTTTCCTTTCCAAATATGTGCTCGTTCAAATTGATACGAATCATGTCTACATCGTTCATGTTCTTTATGGCATGTCCATTCAAGAGCTTGATGGTACCATTGGTGTTCGTATATTTGGAGAAGTACCCAACACTCTTAATTGTTGAATGCTCCTACCATAATCAAAGTTACAAATTCAAAGTACAAAAAATAATAAATAACCAAACTCATAGAGTGAAAAAGAGGCATATTTTTTTCTTGTCAACCATAATTACAAGTTCACGAGACCATGTTATGAAGTTGCCTATCGTTTGATTTAAAGACTCTATTTTTTCCTTCACAATAATTGGTATTAGAAAATCTTCTCCCATGACAATGTTGAAGGAACTCGACTGAGGAGAACCTTGAGCAGAAGCGGATCGACCAAATTCCATAAATTATTGAATATAAAATTTACAGTAAACATACAAATAGATATGTATTTAAATTAAATTACAGTATGCTATTAAACGAAAATGAGTTTCAAGAAACCTAACCTTTGAAGAATCTTTCTTCGTGTATTTCCCTTAAACAGTCACGAACAACTTGAAGACCTTCTTCAAGATAGATCTTGAACCAAAACCAGACACTACCACAATGCTACCTTGGTATTCTCAGAGTGAGAACCCAGGAGTGGTGAACTCTGACTATTTTGGTTTAGAGGGAAAGTTTAGGTGGAGGAGGAAGAAGATTGAGAGCTTTTTCACATGAACACTCAAAGATACAGAACCTTTATGTAAACTTTTTCTCAATCGTTCAATACCAACGTTCATTCAGTTGTAAAGAAAGAAAAACTATTTTTCTTTTATTCTACTTGCCATAAAAACATAATCACCCCACTAAAGTATGTGGAAAGAAAAGATGGGGAAGGGAGTTAACTCCCTTCCATATTAATCAAATAATAATAACATAATATAAATAAATATGATAACTAACTTATCATATTATATTTATATTAAATTATATGTTATATCAAATATAACATAAAACCTATCACATAAAACCTTCTCTATTATATGACATTTAATATAAATCTCATTTATATTAAATTTAACAACTATGAATTATATTCATAGAAATTATAGTTGAATCTCTTTCAAATATTTATTTCCCCCCATTAAGTTATAATGTATCAAATACATTATGACAATTATATCATGTATAATTGAAACAATTGAATTACATCATATATAAATAAATCCCTCCATTAATTTGAACAATTCAAATTAATCCAAAAACTGATTCTCAACTAAATCCTTTTGAGCTACCAAGGGGACCTCATGGACTTGTAGCTTGAAGCTCCAACGGTATGTCTTTCCTAGGGCCAACCTAGAAAGAAAGAAAGAGGGTCTCTTTCTTCCTTCTCCTATTCCTGTCCTTCCTGCTGCTGTTGATGGAGAAGCATTGAGTAAGGCAAGAAGTCAAGACATTGTTAGCTAAAATCTCTGCCTTGACTTGAGATCGGGGTACTATCAAGTAAGGATTGCCGAAGGAGATGGGCCGAAGACCACATGTGTAACAAGGTATGGCTCCTTTGAGTTCTTATTCGGACTCACCAATGCCCCCGCCACATTTTGCACTCTTATGAACTGGGTATTCCAGCCTTTCTTGGACAAGTAGAGCATAGCCTTGCCAAGGCTGAGGTTGAGGGTTCAAGTCCCTCCTTCCGCTCAAGGCTTCGTCGTTTAGTGGTAACGAGTAGAGTGCATAAGCCCCCTTAGAAATAGGGGCGAGCAGCAAGCAGCCCCTTGTTTGTATAGGGTTCCAAACCAATCAACCTAATAATAAGAAAGAGGCTTCCCGTTTTGTTTTAGCGCGCAGTGTACTAGTGAATAGGAAAAGCGGATTGAGATTACTAATGACGGATGGAGGTTGAGTCTCGAGCATGTTCGGTGCCTCGCCCTTGTCTCCTTCGCCTACGATTGCTTAGAATGGTCATCCTATCGATTCAGAGGCATAGGTACTCCCTCTCTAGCCCCCTAACACACTCGTCGAGACGAAATCAACCTCCCACCATAGAGAAGAGATCTCGACGGGCTAAGCCTGATGCAAATAGACCGAAAAAAGAAGAGTTGGTCGATTCTTTATAGAGTACGGAGTTGCGTCAGCTGTAGATATAGACTAGGCTAAGGGACAGACTGAATCTCTTCTTCTATTCTCTTTACTTACACCTTACACTTCCGCTGAGTCTAACGAGGCTCAGGTGCGGAGCCTTCCACTGTGGACCGAGACTACGCAAAGGTAGAACACCATCGAAACTTCGCTGACTTTATCATAAACCTTGATTTCGCTACGCTCAATAAGAACCCGGAATAGCGGAAATAGGTTCGTGTTCCGCTTCCAAAGTTAGTCGTTCAGATCGGAAAATAGCGTTGATTGAGATGCAGCTCTTTGATCTCCACTTGGGTCTGCAGTTTCACTCGTTGCCGAAGACCTTGAAGCTGCTCTACCTTTCGGCATTGCAAAAAACTTTTTACATAATTAATTAAACTTTTAAATTACATTATTCACCCTCTGTTAACTGTCGAGCACTCCACTACAGACCTGTTGGGGTTGATGCCCTAAATCTCGTAGGGTTCTATAGTTTTTAAACCTTATATGAACAAACATTTCAGTGATTAATAAAATTTGATATTTTATTCACTCTGTCTATGAAATATATGATATTTTAGTTGCATTAACCACAAACCAATAAATTAACATCCATGGTTATCATTGTAACTCAAACATGTATGTGGAGACATACAGGTGGATCATGTTTAAGTGATAATCTAAATGGTATGTAGTATATGGATAAGGCTGGGTACCTTATCCTGGTGACACTACGAGTATGGCCCACTTTGTAGGTGTTACAAATGTTGTAAAGTGCAATAAATGATCTAATACTGATCATTCATCTATTAGACATGCGAGCGAGGATATCCTATACAAAGAAGTTTGTATAAGACCGAACCACGAAATGTTTAATCTCATTATATAACGTCGTTCGTAATAAAGACTTTCATTTCACTAGGATGACCGTAGGTAACATGACCTTAATCCTGAGTGAGTTGTGAACTTCTGCCTATGAGGGCGGTCCTTTGATTTGCATGGGTGAGAGTGGCTAGATCGACGAATCAACAAGCCTACCATTTTGAGGATTCGTCTGATTAGGGAGCTGGAAAATAAGCTACACAAGATGGAATTCACTCCTTACCCGAAGCAAGTAGATAAATTGCTCCCTTAAGGACTAATTTTGGATCTTGAACAATGTGGCGCCACACCCTCTCTTGGCTCGATAGAGGTTTAGTCATAGTGGGACTATGATCTATTATTCATTAGAGGGATCAGTGGTACTTAAGGAGTTAGATGTAACTATAGGGGCAAAACGAAAATTTGGCCCAGATGTACTTACAAGAGATTTGTGAAGGGTCATCATAGTATAGATTGGTTATATCCAATGGACACAGAAATATATTTGTAGTGCGAAGAGTGCAGTTGTCGGTCTTTAGTGAAGTGTCTGACAATTAACAAATGGTGGATAATGTGATTAAAGAGTTTAGTCAGTTATTCACGTACCGTTGGAGCTTTAAGCTACAGGTCCATAAGGTCCCCTTGGTAGCTCAATGGATTTAAGTTGAGAATCAGTTTTTGGGTTAATTTGAAATGTTCAAATTAATAAAATGAAACTTAATTATATATGATATAATTAAATTAAATCAATTATATATGATATAATTGTCATAATGTATATGATACATTATAGTTTAATTAGAGGAATAAATATTTGAATATGATTCAAATATATTTTCTATGAATAAGATTCATAGTAGTTAAATTTAATATAAATATGATTTATATTAAATTCCATAAAATAGAGAAAAAGAACTATGGTTTATATATTGTATATGATGCAATATTAAAACTATAGGTTATAAATATAATATGATAAGTTGGCTATCTTATTTATTTATAATTATTAATTATTTGATAATTAATTCCCTTTTTCTTTCTAACCACCCTTAGTGGGAAGTTAAACAGTTTTTATGGCAAACTAGAATAAAATAAAATTTGATTTTATTGTTCCAGAGATCAGTGTTATACGTGAAGTCTTCTACACGATTTCCTTGAGAGACTATAAGATTAACTTAGAAACTCTATGCGATAGACTTGATCGCCTACACGATTGAACGAAACTCTATGTGATAGTGCTTTTCTTCTTCAATTATCTTCCTCCTTCAACTCTAAAACACCTTCCTAACCAAAATAGCCAGAGCCCACCACTCATGGGTTCTCACATCGAGAATACCAAGGTAACTAAATGGTAGTGTCCTCTTTTGGTTCAAAAGTTGTGTTGTTGTATGCTGCTGTTTGAAGTGTTCGTGCTTGATCAAGGTGTTCGTGAAGGTTCGAGGGATTAACGTGAAGAAGAGTTCTTCAAAGGTATATTCTCTTAAACCTTGTTTCTTATTTAGAAAGCATGTTGTAATTTATGTTCTGATGCATAATCTGTATTGTTGACTGTAAATGTTTGTTTCAATCGAAATGAGATTTGGACGATCCGCTTCCGCTCAAAGGTTCTCTGTAAAAACGAGTTCTTTCAAGACCAACAGCTGCATTCTTCACACTACAGATATATTTCTGTGTCCATTGGATATAACCAATCAATAATATGATGACCCTTCACAAATTGCTCGTAAGTACAGCTAGGCCAAATTACCGTTTTTCCCCTATAGTTACATCTAACTCCTTAAGTACCACTAATCCCTCTAATGAACAATAGATCATAGCCCTACTATGACTAAACTCTTCTTGAGCCAGGAGAGGGTGTGGCACCACATTGTTCAAGACCCGGAATCAACCCTTAAGAGAGCAATTTATCTACTTATCCCTACTTCGAGGAAGGAGTTAGTTCCATCTTGTGTAGTTGTGTTCCCAGCTCCCCAATTAGATGAATCTATAAAATGGTAGGCTTGTTTAGTCGGTGATCTGGCCACTCTCACCCATATAAATCAAAGGACTTCCCTCATAGGCAAGAGTTCATAACTCACTGAAGATTCAAGTCATGTTATCTATGGTCATCCTGGTGAAAGGTAAGTCTCTATTATGAACGATATTATATAATGAGACTAAACATTTCGTGGTCCGATCTTATACAAACTCCTTTGTATAGAATAACCCTGCCGTATGTCTAATAAATGAATGATCAAGATCAGATCATTTGTAACACTCTACAACAGTTGTAACACCTACAAAGCGGGTCATACTCGTAGTGTCACCAGGATAAGGTACCCAACCTTATCAATCTACTACAGACCATTTAGGTTATCACTTAAATATGATCCACCCGTATGTCTACCCATACATTTTTAAGTTACAAAGATAACCTAGGATGTTAGTTTATTGGTTTGTGTTAATACAACTAAAATATCAAATATTTTATAGACAAAGTGAATATATCATATATTTTATTAATCACACAATGAGTTTGTTCATGCAATGTTTACAAACTATAAGACCTTACGAGATTTAGGGCATCAACCCCAGCAAATATCTATCAGTACTTTAACAGTAGGACATGCCACATCATCATTAAACACTATAGGTATTGTAACAATATTATCTAAAGATCCTGTAGCCAAGTGGCATGGTGTTCCCTTAACAAATTTAAAAGAACAAATGTGATGCATGGTTAAGCACACTATGATTAAAATTTAAAGCTCACAACAAATACAATTACTTCCAAACTTTCTTTAGGCATCTTCTTCATATTCTCTTCTTCAGATGCACTAAGTGCGACACTTCTAATAGACAATCTAGTTTAATGAGATTGTTTGCTATGGGTTTTGTCTCTTGATACTTTGACACGTTGAACATTCTTTTCATCAGAGGCTCCTTGAGTTTCTTGGCTCATTATGGACTTTGCTTTTACTAACTTGAAATATTGAGAATGGGAAACGAAATCACCCACTCCTCTAACACGTCCCCAATGTTCATCCATACCCAATGCTTAGTCAAAACATCTTCACCTTCATGTACTTTAGTTAATTCATCCTGTAAAACGTATTACAATTTTCACATAATACCTAAGTGTAATAATTGTTGCATAAGAACATGGTGGTCATGCGATTTAAGTCTGTAAAGTTTCAACACTAAAATTTAAATGTTTGATTAATAGCCTTCAGGTACTTTAATTTCTAATAATGTCTTACAAAAGCTCAATTTCTCAGCTCTTGATAATGTATAACATGCTAGAAGTAAAAAGATTTTTTTCTCTCCCACTTGAAGGGCTAACTCTTATCTAATGTTCAACTCCACTAAATCTATTCGAGTTTTCATTCCATCCTTCGTTTTACCAAGAATATCAAGCAATGTGCCAATAATATTTGCACACACATTCTTTTCAATGGTCATCACATATAAACAATGTCACACGTCAAGATACTTCCAGTATTCTAGCTAAAAAAAGAATATATTTTTTTCTTCCAATAAGTTGAAGGACTATCTCCACTGTTATTTTCCTTGATAATTTTCTTACCAAATGAATATTGATACTTATTTGTTTCTGCAAACTCCAATAGCATCTCTAAACGACAGGTACCCTTAACCACCGTAACGAAGGAATGAATCTATTAAGTGGGAAAAAGCCATTCGTAAGACCTCATTCATTCATCTCTTACCCGGAAAAGGCCTCTGCTAACTAATGTCAACCTCTTTCTCTTGTTTATTGTATTATTACTCTTCCACTGGAAGATTTGGTTAGACTAATTGGACAACTTTCAAAGGCGACTTTGACCTACTTCGAATCTCCCCTCTCTATGGGCATTTGAATAGGCATATTGAGAAAAGATTATATACATAATATGGGTGCGCTGATTTAAACACTAAGAAAGTGGAGTATATATGACTTAGACTAAGTAATATTTCTTCCCCACTCAATGGTTCTGAAGCAAATTCTAATTTTTGTGTGCCATTAAAAGCTTTATTTTGTTTCCTATATGGATGATGACGTGGTAGAAACTTGCAATGCACGAGATATGTCATCTTCTTCCCTTTTGGTAAATAAGTGGATGAAGTTTTCTCTCCACAAATTGGACATGCATGATATCCTTTAACCGGGCAACCACACAAGTTTCCATAGGCAGGAAAATCATTAATGATCCATAATAAAATAGCTTTAAGCGTGAAACATTGTTCTTCATATGCATCGTAACATTCCATCCCATCTTTCCAAAGTTTTTCAAATCATCTACTAACGGAGCTAAATAAACATTTATATCATTTACCGGTTGTTTAGGACCAGATATTAGTGCAGTAAATATATAAAAAAAAAAAAATTCTTCATGCACAACCAATTATGTGCAGCCTCAAACATTTCAATTGTGTCATCAACATCAACATCATCCTCATTAATTTCTTCTCTCTCACTAGTAGACACATTTTCATTCTTTCTCTTAATCGGTAATGATTCACCATGAAAAATCCATGTCTGATAACTTTGATCTATATCATTAAAAAAATAAGTAATCTCTTATTATGTTCACATTTAGAGTCTTTGCATTCACACACTTCAAATATGGACAACTCATGACATTCGATATATTTGAATGTTGTAGATCATTTTTAATAAACATCTCAACCCCTAAACCATACTCAGTTGACAATCTATTCATTTTCATCCATGACTTATCTATGATTGTAAAATATGCGACTTAGTCTACAAAAGAGACAAACAATAACAAGGAAAAAATGTGTAACCTTAAGCTTGTAAACTTAACAGTAATCAACAATAAAACCTAAAACTTGTTTATATCAACATGAGAAAAACACAAAAGAACACAAATAAAATATTTTCAAGACTAAAATATAACCCAAGAAAATGTTCTATAAGCACATTAGCCACCAAATAAAAAGATGATAGCAAGACCATCAAACAAGTTCATATTCATGAACCAATTTTCATCTCAATACTTTAAAATCTTATGAACCATAATCGACAACAATACCTAAATTAGTTTATATTAAATTTTGAGATAAACGCAAAGGAATAACACAAATAAAATATTAAAGGCTAAAATATAATTTTAAAAAATGGTTCTAACATACACTCGAACCACACCAAGCAAGACTATCAACCAAGTACATATTCTTGAACTAATTTCATTCCAATATTTCAAAATTTCAGGAAACTTAATCCTTGGAATAAAAATAAAATGAATGAAATAACACTTGAATCATACTAAGCAAGCTTAATCAACCAAATAAGACTAAATTAATTCATATATAATTAAAAACAATGGTTTTATTATACACTTGAACCACACCAAGCAAGACTATCAACCAAGTACATATTCTTGAACTAATTTAATTCCAACATTTCAAAATTTCAAGAAGCTTAATCATTGAAATAAAAATAAAATGAATGAAATAACTTTAAATTACTAAATTGAAAATAAATATGAAAAAAAATTTTTACCTTTGGAGCAAACAAACAACTCAAACAACCCACAAACTTGAAGAGATCTGAATCGGAGCTTGAAAAAATCTGGGGAATGCACAACACCAGTGAGCGCCAGACCTTGCGACCAGAGCTAAACCACCATGCCAATGATCGGGTCAGAAGACCCACGAGTAGATCAGGCAAATAGAGGACCGGATCGAAAAAGCCCACACCACAATTAAATAAATCTTGTATGTCCATATTGATAGATAAAACTAACATGCAGTAGAAAAAACAGAATCAATAAGCACTACAATTACACTTAATTTTAGTTTATAAAGCATGCTAAAACAGTTTTGCTGAAAAGAGGGTTTCATGTTAGAATACCTTTAATGAACAGTTGAAATTCTTTTTCTCCTCTACAAATTTGATCTCCAAAACACCAAAGGACCATCACAAGGATCTTCTCTACTATCATCTAAATTGGAATGAGAGGTGGAATCTCATAATTGAGGTCAATTGTATTAAAGAAGATAAGAGTTTGGAGAGAATTTCTAGATAAAACAATTTCAACTTGCATGATCCTCTAAAACTGATAAAATCAGATGTATTTAAGCAAATTAATCATGCTAGCATTTTAATTTTAGCTTAATGACACCTCAAGAAGTTGATTATGAGTGGGCTAGTTGTTTCAAATAGGTGAAACCACCCCAATTAGAAAGGAAAAAATTGGATAATTCCACCCAAACTGAAATTTTCCATTTAAAATTCAATTTTTAATTTAATTCTTTTTTTTTCACTAAAATTAAAAATAAAATTTAAATTGAATTTTTTTATTTAAATAAATAATTAAATAATTTTAATTAATTAATTAATTAATTATTTAATATCAGATATTAAATTAATCAAACACCTAATTTATACATGAATCCTATTTATGTAAGCCTTCTATTCTCTCCGATTTCGTTTAATTTAAACAAAATTAAAAGTTTTAATTATATCGAATATAATTAATCAAACCCTAAATTGAATTTGAACACTTCAAATTCAAAACCCTAATTCCGAATTTGAACATTTCAAATATCTCAATTCATTATTCCAAAATATATTTTAAAAGCTAGTAGAGGGACCTTATGGATCTATAGATCATGAGCTCCAACGATTTAAGATTAATTGGCTAAACTCTTTAGACCGAATTAAACAATATTTTTTAACTATTGAAACACACCACTATAACTCGATAGTTGTATACTCTCCTCACTTGTAGATATATTTCTGTCCATTTTTAACCATAAAAAGTAAGTTGTTCCTTCACAGGTCATTCGTATTTACAGCTAAATCAAAGTTATCGTTTTAACCCTCTAAATACATCTTGCTCCTTAAGCTCCCACTGATCCTCCATTTAAACAATTGGTTTATAGTCTAACATATAAACTATGACCCTCTCGATCATGAGAGGGTAGAGCCCCATTGTTCAAAACCAGGAATCAACGTTTAAGAGAATAACCTATCTGCTAACCCTAGTCGGGTAAGAGTGAATTCCATCTTGCAAAACTATGTCCCCAACTATCTACCCGGTCTTATCCCTAAAATGGGAGGCTTATTAAGCAGTGCTATTGGACTACTCTCACCTATGCAAATCAAAGGATAATCCCGTATAAACAGGAATTCATAGTTATCTCAAGATTAGATCGAGTTACCCTAGGTCATTGAATTTAAAATAGCCAATTTTAACAGTAAACAATCATTATAAAGAAAAATGACTATTTCGAGGTTCGTTCTTATGCAAACTCATTTAATAAGATGTCTCATTAACATGTCTTCACATGAATGATTTTTGGGATCACATTATTTGTATCAGTATAAAAAATGGACCGCATCCAATAATGTCACAAGGATGAGGTACCCAATCTCATCCATATACTTATAGACCATTTTGGCTATATACTAAAACTTGATCCTCTTTTATAGACCACTTGTGCAGCCACACTACTTCTTTAGCTGCTTTGCATACAGCTACATATTCTGCTTCCATCGTGGAGTCAGCTATACAACTCTATTTGATGCTTCTCCACACTATAGCTTCTCCATTAAGAGTGAAAATGATCCTGTCGATTTCCTAGAATCTACATTAGTCTAAAAATCAGAATCAGTGTATCATGTAAGGATCAAATCCTTAGGTCCATACACAAGCATATAGTTTCTCGTTCTCTTGAGATACTTGAGGATGTTCTTGATACCAGTCCAATGACTGTGTCTAGGGTTAGATTGGAACCTATCAACGATTCCAACTACAAAGTATAAGTTAGGACGTGTACACAACATAACATACATTAGACTCCCAACTGTCGATGCATATGGAATTCTTTTTATTTCGTTAACTTCTTGAGGCGTCTTAGGACACTGCTCCTTCGACAAATGAATTCCATGTCTAAAAGGTAACATACCCTTTTTGGAATTTTGCATATTATATTTTGATAAGATCTTGTCAATATAAGATGCTTGAGATGATGCTAAGGTTCTGCTCTTGTGATTTAGAAAAATTTAGATCCCAAGAATGTATTGAGCATCTCCCAAATCTTTCATTTGGAATTTTGATGCTAACCATCTCTTTACGTCAGTAAGTAAACTTGTCTCATTCCTAATGAGCAAGATATCATCAACATAAAGGATCAGAAAAGCTACAATTTTGTTGACTATTTTCTTGTATACATAAGATTCGTCAACATTCTATACAAAGCCATAAGACTTGATTGCAGTGTCAAATCTTATATTCCAGGATCTAGAAGCTTGTTTTTACCCATAAATGGATCTTTTAAACTTACGAACTTTTTGTTCTTGACCATGTACAATGAACCCTTTGTTGGGATTGGTATCTTAATTCTCCCGAAGTCTCGTTGTTTTGTAAATATACACATTGTTTAATGAATAAAATAAGTGTTATTTAATTCTGGCATTTACTCATATCAATAAATAAAGCTACTTGGTTATTTTATGTGAACTTAAGCATGTATATGTGATATACAAGTGGATCATGTCTTAAGTGATAACCTAAATAGGTCTGTAGTATAAGGATTAAGGTAGGATACATTTCCTGGTGACACTACAGATATAGCCCGCTTTGTAGAGGTTTGCAAGTGTTGTAAACTACTACAGATGGTAGATCCTGACCATTCATGTGGAGACATGCAAGCGGGGGTGTCCTATACAAAGAGTTTGTATAAGACCTAGACCACAAGATGATTAGACTCTGTATATAACACCGTTGATACTAGAGACTTGCATCTCACCTAAACGACCATAAGTGACACAACTTCAATCCTAAGTGTTTTGGGAACTCCTGCCTTTGAGGGCGGTCCTTTGATTAGTATAGGTGAAAGTGGCCAGATTGCCAACTTAACATGCCTACCTTTTTGGGGACTTGTCTGATCTGGGAGCTAGGAACTCAATCCACAAGATGGAATTCACTTCTTTCCCGAAGCAGGGATAAGTAGAGAGATTGCTCCCTTAAGGGCTGATTTCGAGGCCTGAACATAGTGGCCACAACTTCTCTTTGGAAGAGAAGACTCAGTCATAGTAGGACTATGACTTATGTTTATTAGAGGGATCAGTGGTACTTAAGAAGACATATGTAACTACAGGGGCATAACATTTATTGGGCCAGTTGTACTTACGAGCGATCTGTGAAGTGTTATCGTACTGCTGATTGGTTAAGATGAACACATAATATATCTGTGGTAAGGAGAGTTCAGCTGTCAGTCTTTAGTGGAGTGCCTGACAGTTAACGAATGGTGGATCCTGTGACTAAAGAGTTTAGTCAATTATTCACGTACCGTTGGAGCTTCGAGCTACAAGTCCATGAGGTCCTCTTGGTAGCTCAATAGATTTAGTTGAGGATCAGTTCTTGGTGTTGATTTGAAATGTTCAAATTGGCAAGAGGTATCTTGATTATATATGATATAATCAGTATGATGTATGAGATACATCTAGTGGAGGATTGATATAAATGAGATTTACATTAAAAACCATGGAATAGAAAAAGAACTATGGTTTATATGTTTCATGAGACGAAAAATTAAAACTATAGGTTATAAATATAATATGATAAGTTGGTTATCATTTATATTTATAATTATATTAATTATTAGATAATTAATTCTTTTACTTTTAGTAACCAAAGTAGTGGGTGGTTATTGGATTCATGGTAACCGTGAGTTTTAAAGGAAAATGGTTTTCCTATTTTGAAAAGAGGTTTTAAAAAGGCTAAAAAGTTTTCTTTGAGTTTTCTCTCTCACACAAAAGAAACTCACGGAGTTGTCAAGTAAATATAGATTTACTAAACGACGACTGGGCAAGGTAAACGATCGTGCAGTGGCAAGCTAAAAGATCGTGCAGTATTTACTAAATGATCGCATAGTTTTACTAGATGATCGCTTGCCCAAAGTAAACAATCGTGTAGTATCTGTAGGCGACAGACCGAGTTAAATGATGAGCTAAATGATCGCATAGCTTTTCCTAGACGATCGCTTAGCTTTATCTAAACGATTGGGCATCGACCTATACGATAGGTCTCCGCCATCTCCCACTTGCCCAATCATGTACACGATCTGTGTTTCCTCATTCGTCTGCCTCATTCCAAGTCCGAACAATGCCCACCCTCTTGATTCTCACACCGAGAATACCAAGGTAGTCTTGTTGGTGGTGTCAGACTCAACTCGACACCATCGAGGTTTTGTGGAGGCCATTCATGGTGCTGTGGAGACCATTCGTGTTGCTGAGGAATTCGTGGCCGAGACGATCGTTGAGGACGAGCATGAAGTGTTCGTGCTATGTTATGGTCGTGTAGATCGAGCGTTCGAGGTTGCTGTTGTTCGAGCGGTCATGTGCAAAGGAGCGTGGAGATGCATCTTCACATGTGCGTAGAGTTTGCTTTCTATGTATTGTAGTTTTTCATTCTGTAATTTCTCTGTGAATTGTATAACCACTTGTTTGAAGTCGACTGTAATTTTCATTGTTCATTCATGATTGTGATTTAGAATTATCTTTCTTCTACTGCTAATGAAAATCTCGAATCTGATTTCCTTCACCCTTTTGGTTTAGACATGAAAATACTTTCATCAAGATGGTCATTCAAGAAAGCTGTCTTGACATCCATTTACCATAATTGATAGTCATAATATGCGAAAACGGATAAAAGTATTCTGATTGATTTTATCATGGCAACCGGAGAGAAAGTCTCTTCATAGTCAACCCCCTCCCTTTGAGTGAAACCTTTTGCCATTAGTCTGGCTTTATAGGTTCACACCTTGCTAGTTTGGTCTCGCTTTCTCTTATAGATTTATTTACAACCTATAGGTTTAACCTCATTTGGTTGATCTATAAGTTTTTAGACAAAATTGAAGTACATTGACTCCATTTCTACGTCCATGGCTTTTATCCACTGTTTCCTATCAACATCATCTATTGCCTATTTAAAGGTTAATGGATCCTCTAGGCCATCATCAAGTATGATGTCCTGAGATTCTGTTAAACTCATGTACGTTTAGGCTAATGAACATCTCTCTCACTACGTCAAGACATTCTCAACTCTTGAGAACGATGTGATGGGGCAACAACTATTGTTGATGGACCAGCTTGATCAACAACTTTTGTTGATTTGTCTGTAGTATCTTTGAAGGAGGAAGACAATTGAAGAAGAAGACTATCATATAGAGAAAAAAATCTCAATCGTTTAGACTGTAAGCCTATTGTATATGCTCTCTCAATCTATTGTATAGATTCTCCACAATTCGTGTGTCTTCGATATGAAAATAATAAAATCTTATTTTATTTATTCCATTTTACCACAAAAACCAACTAACCTCCCACTAAGGTGGTTAGAGAAAAAAAGGGATCAATTATCCAAAATATTTATAATATAAATAAATATGATAACCAACTTATCATATTATATTTATAATCTATAGTTTTAATATTGCATCAGGTACAATATAAATTATAGTTCTTTTTCTCTATTTTATGGCATTTAATATAAATCATATTTATATTAAATTTAACAACTATGAATCTCATTCATAGAAAATATATTTGAACAATTTTCAAATATTTATTCCTCAAATTAAACTATAATGTATCAAATATATTATATCAATTATATCATATATAATTAAATTCCCTCTTATTAATTTGAACAATTCAAATTAACCCAAAAACTGATTCTCAACTAAATCCTTTTGAGTTACCAATGGGATCTTATGGACCTGTAGCTTGAAGCTCCAATGGTACGTGAATAATTAATAAAACTCTTTAATTACATTATCCACCATCCGTTAACTGTCAGACACTCCACTAAAGACCGATAACTGCATTCTTCGCACTACAGATTTATTTCTATGTCCATTAGATATAACCAATCAATAGTACGATGACCTTTCACAAATTGCTCGTAAGTACAGCTAGGCCAAATTACCGTTTTGCCCCTGTAGTTACATTTAACTCCTTAAGTACCACTGATCCCTCTAATGAACAATAGATCATAGTCTCACTATGACTAAACCCCTCTCGGGCCAGAAGAAGGTGTAGCGTCACATTGTTCAAGACCTAGAATCAACCCTTAAGGGAGCAATTTATCTACTTACCCTGTATCGGGGAAGGAGTGAATTACATCTTGTGTAGCTGAGTTCCTAGCTCCCCTACCAGATGAATCCCCAAAATGGTAGGCTTGTTGAGTCGGCGATCTGGCCGCTTGTACCCATACAAATCAAAGGACAGCCTTCATAGGCAGGAGTTCACAACTCACTCAGGATTAAGGTCATGGTACTTATGGTCATCCTAATGAAATGAAAGTCTCTATTATGAACGACATTATATAATGAGACTAAACATTTCGTGGTCCGGTCTTATACAAACTCCTTTGTATAGAATATCCCTACTCGCATGTCTAATACATGAATAATCAAGATCAAATCATTTGTAGCACTTTACAACATTTGTAACATCTACAAAGTGGACCATATTCCTAGTGTCGCTAGGATAAGGTATCCAACCTTATCTATATACTACAAACCATTTAGGTTATCACTTAAACATGATCCACCTGTATATCTCCACATGCATATTTAGTTACAATGATAACCGTGGATGTTAGTTTATTAGTTTGTGGTTAATGCAACTAAAATATCATATATTTCATAAACAAAGTAAATAAAATATCAAATATTATTAATCACATATATATTTATTCATATAAGGTTTACAAACTATAGAACCCTACGAGATTTAGGGCATCGAACCCAACAGCATACCCCAAAAGAATTGAGGTAACTGAGCATAACTCATCATCGAGCGAACCATGTCTAACAAGGTTCAATTTCTCCTTTCTGCAACACCATTTCGTTGTGGTGTTCCAGGTGTTGTGAGTTGGGATTGAATTCCATGATCTACTAAATAGTTCTGGAATTGGAAATCCATATTCTCACCACCTCGATCTGATCGAAGTGTTTTAATTATTTTTCCTAACAAGTTTTCAACTTCAGGCTTAAATTCTCTGAACTTTTCGAGAGTTTTAGACTTGTGACTCATTAAATAAATATAGTTATATCTCGAATAGTCATCAACAAAATTGACGAAATATTCATATCCACCTTGAGCTTTTACATTCATTAGACCACAAAGGTCTGAATGTATAAGTTCTAGGGTTCTTTGGCACGAAGACTTTCTTCGGTAAAAGATCTTTTAGTCAGTTTTCCTTCAAGACATGATTCACATGTTGGTAATGAAATGTCTTCCAACTGATTTAGATGATCGTTTTTTACCAATCTCTCAATCTTGTTGAGATTGATGTGACCAAGTCTAAGGTGCCAAAGATAGGCATTAGAAGAAATTTTTTGTCTTTTATTTTGAGTTTCTACCATCTTAAACATCTCTATATTTAAAATGGCTTTTGTTTCAGTTGGTTTTAAAACATACAAGTTATTTTCAAGTCTAGCAGAACAAATATGAACACCTTTTGAAAAAACAAACAATTCATTGATTTTAAAAGATACTTTATACATATTTTCTAATAGACAAGATATAGAGATCAAGTTTATTTTCATTTTAATATACATTCTTTAACAAAGTGAAAGATTCTCCAAAATATAACTTGATGTCTCCCATTGCTTCAGCTGAAATGACTTCACCTGTTCCCACTTTGAAAGTCATTTCATATTCTGAGAGTGTAGTACAAGAACTAGTTTCCTGCAGAAAAGTGCAAACATGGTTAGTGGTGCATGAATCTAATGTCCAGGTTAAGTGAGAATTTTTAACTAAATATGTTTCAGTTACAAGTAAATCTGATTTACCTTGATTTTCGTTTTCTGCTCTCTTTTCAGCCAGATATTTCAGGCAGTTGCTTTTCCAATGCATATCTTTTCCACAATGAAAACATTTTCCTTTAGAAGCCTTGGTTTTCTTAGCAGCAAGTTTCTTCTTCCTTTTTCCCTTCTTTTTCATTTGGATACTTTTATCTTTAGAAGAGGAAGGGTAGACTTCTTTTTATCTGAAGGCTTCATTCCCGACGATGGTCCCTTCAAAAACTTTTTCTGTGAAACAACATTTGCTTCACTTTCTTTTAATTTCATCATCAATTGGTAAGTCTGGAGTTCATTCAATAGAGTAGTTTGGTTGTAATTAATCTTATTCATTGCAATATTAGTTCGGAAGGTCAAGAAGCTCTTCAGAAGAGGTTCCAAGATCATGCTAACTTGACTGGTCTTATCTATGATAGTGTCGTGAGCTTCTGCAATGTTAAAGTGAACCATCATGTCCAGGACATGCTCCCTAACATTGATCCTGTCTTTTATGCGTGAGTTATAAATATATTTTATAGCATCATGTCGTACTGAAGATGATGGTTACCCGAACATCTCTTACAAAGATGCCATGATTTCACGGGCAGTAGGCATGGGTTCATGTTTCTTGTTGAGCACATCAAATATGTTTGCCAAGATGTAGGCTCTTGTCTTCTCATTAGCCCATACCCATCTATCATAAGCTTCCCAAACATTTCAATTAATATTTAAACTGGAAAGAAGAGGACATTCCTTCATTAAAACAAATCGTCAACCACTAATATTATATTTATGTTTGATTTCCAGTCAGAGTATCCCTCTCCATTAAATTTATTAAAAGTAAGAAGTTGTATAAACGAATTCGAAATTGCTGAAAAATAAACAAATTCTATTAAACTTATGCATTTAAATCCAATTTTATCAAAAGTAATAAAGCATTCCTATTTCTTTATTTATTTGCAACAATACTTTAGTGATTTAGAATAAATGCTACTGAGGGGCAATCAAATATTCCTTCAATGAAGCAAGACAATCTTGACCAAATATTCTATCTGGAATAACTCTTATTCCTACAGTAGTTTGGTTACCGTTTTCGGTCAAGAACTTTTACTAACATTTAGTAATTCTTGTAAGTGTGACCTGCCATTTTTAGATCTTATAGAACGGTATGAACATGTGATAACTAAAAATTAGATGTCCATTACTCGACAACTAAAGTTTCTTGGACACAATATGCGATGCATGTTCTTGAAGTATGCGTTGATTATCATGTGTCGTAGTAATGCGTTGGAATGACTTTGCGTTAACAAATGTATGCGATGACCATGCGTTCCTATCACAAGTTTTCTTTCGCTCACACCAAGTATAATGCAAACGCAAATTTCTCGGGTGATCTGAGGTCAAACTCAGGGACTTGTAGCTAGACATATGCAGTAATGTGCATGTGGCGGTTGAATAAAAGAATTATGAAGGGGTTTCTATGCTAACACTACTCCTACTCCTCACTAACAGACAACGCAATGAGTATATGAATGAAAGGTAGAGACACGACAACTATTGACATGAAGTAAATGGATGGAAAAATAGATAAAACGTGGAGATGTCTTTACTGCAGCACTGAGCTTGACTGGAAGGGTAACCTCAGCCAACGCAAACTATGCGATCATGCTACACACACTTGAGCCGAATTCTAGGACGTATGCGATGTATATGCGATAGTGTCGAGAAGCCTATGCCAGCCTAAACCTCCATAACCCGTTCACGTGCTCTCGCCGCATGAGCGTGATGGCCGCATACCATCGTATCCTACTTCCTGGACGCATGCAATATCCTCTCCGTAGGGTGCATACGCTGCATGATAGCAAACGAAGCTTATCTTAAGTTCCCCATTCTTGCTTATGCAAACCTAATCTAGCCCTCTCGAGCATCGATTCTAACCTAGCTCTCTTGAGTCTTAGGTTCTTTCTTTAGACTTTCTCTCGAGTAGCTCTAAAGGTGTGATGGGCGCATACATAAGACAAGGTAACCACACAAACTTGGCTGACGCAAGATTATTCCTATCTCTAGTAAACAATAGCTTACATTGTTTAATGCGACCAACCACTTACCCTCTCGGGCAATTAGTTGTTGCTGACTTTACTCATAGACAAGCATTGCATCTGCCTATAGACAGGCGTTGCTACAGCTTCACACTAAGCAAATAAGGTTTACTCACACACTCACGCAACGCACACCTCTCAGTGGTTTTCTATATGCTTCATATCCCTAATCACATGACTAAGTGTGCGATACCCTAGCAATCTCACTAAGTGATGCAATGAAAGTTAAAGATGCTAAGTAAAGAAGATGGAGATGGATTCGAAGGAAAAATAGAAATGCATTAAACACATAATGTATTAATTCCTTAATCACAAAATGTAATACAATACAATACAAGAAAAGAAGAGAAAATGAAAGGATTAGTTGGAAGAAATGACTTTCTTCTATCGGATGTGCATCAAGGCTGCCGATGGTGCCATGGATGGGTGGTGGAGCTGACTCTCTTGAGATCTAGCTCCGGTCGTCACTCGGAATGGAAGAAGGAGATGAAGAACCTCCAAGCTTTCTTCTCACGCATTAGTCTGGATCACAAGGATCCGCCCTAAGGCAAACCTCGGGAGAAACCTTGGATAAATTGAAATTCTGCTCATCGGCTTCTTTATATAGAGCTTAGATTGCTGACAGCATTAATAGACTGCTCTGATTCTGACATTCGCGGCGCATTAGTCCTTTCTGAATCTTTGCTGCTAACGGCGTGGTAGGTGAAATGTCAACATCATCTTTTGATTTCCCGAGAGATGCGTTGATGCGTTCATTCCATCAACCTTGCGTTAATTCCTCTATTATGCATTATCGTGTAGCCGCAATCATGTAGTGACCGCATTCGCTTAACCGCAACTTCTACACGATGACTGTAATCGTTTGACGATCACAACTCTTATGCGATGGACGCATGCGGCTAATCACCACAACACCCATGCATTGATCGTATGCGTTCGCCTTTGCGATGGAGAGTTTCTCCGCATGCGGTCGTCTAGGCGGTAGTTTAGTTTTCGCGTTTGCGTCCACTTCCTGCGTTAGCTACAAAAATAGACAATTAAATGCATAATAACGCATAATAATGGGTTAGTCGAGATTCTCAATGCTAAACACCGCAAGCTCATTTTCTCATGAATTCCTAACATAATTGCCGCATATTCTGCATAACAACCTTCATAATTCTAAATAAAAGGCCTAAGATGACATGCATTTTTGCATGTCATCAACATGCCCACGGAACTATAAAACCCTATTCCTTTCTGAAGCTTGGGTTGTTCCGAATCAAATGGGTGAAACCACCCCAATTAGAAAGGAAAATTTTGGATAATTCCACCCAAAGTGGAATTTTCCATTTAAAATTCAATTTTGAATTTAATTCTTTTTTTTCACTAAAAATAAAATTAAAATTAAAATTGAATTTACATTTTCAAAAATTGAAATTATTTTTGTTTAAATAATTAATTAAACAATTTTAATTAATTAATTAATAATTTAATATCAAATATTAAATTACTCAAATACCTAGTTTATACATGAATCCTATTTATGTAAACCAATATTTAAATCAATATTTAAATATTCTATTCTCTCCAATTTCGTTTAATTTAAACAAAATTAAAAATTTTAATTATATCGAATATAATTAATCAAACCTTAAATTGAATTTGAACATTTCAAATCTACTCAATTCATTGTTCCAAGATATATTGTATGAGATAGTAAAGAGACCTTATGAACCTACAAATATTGAGCTCTAACGAATGAGATTAATTGGTTAAACTCTTTAGAGCGAATTAATCAATATTTGTTAACTACCGAGACACACCACTATAGCTCGATAGTGGTACTCTCTCACTTGTAGATATTTTTGTCCATTTTTAACCATAATAAGTAAGTCGATCCTTCATAGGTCGTTCATATTTACAGCTAGGTCAAAGTTATCTTTTTACCCGTGTAAATACATCTTGCTCCTTAAGCTCCCACTGATCCTCCATTTAAATAATTGATTTATAGTCCAACCTATAAACCATGACTCTTGATTATGAAAGGGCGAGACCCCATTGTTCAAAATTAGGAATCAACGCTTAAGAGAATAACCTATCTGCTAACCCTAAGCCGGGTAGGAGTGAATTCCATCTTGCAGTACTATGTCCATAGCTATCTACCCGATCTTATCCCCAAAATGGGAGGCTTATTGAACAATGTTGCTGGACTACTTTCATCTATGCAGATCAAAGGATAATCCCGAATAAACAGGAGTTTACAGTTAGCTCAAGATTAAGATCGAGTTACCCTAGGTCATATAATTTGAAATAGCCAGTTTTAACAGTAAATGATTGTTATTAAGAAAAATGACTATTTCAAGGCCTGGTCTTATGCAAACTCATTATATAGGATGCCTCCACTCACAAGTCTCCATATTAAATATTTGATTGTCGAGTGGTCGGTATGAACGATCACTTTAGATCCCAGCAAATAAGCTCTTAATTTCTCCAGCGCAAAGATCACCGCAAGAAGTTCTTTTTTCGTGGTAGTGTAAATTATTTGGGAAGGGTTCAAGGTTCTATTCACATATGCATTGGGGTGTAGATTTGTTTTCTTCTTTTGTGCTAGCACTTCTCCCATCGCATAACCGCTAGCGTCGCACATCAACTCAAATGGCTTCATCCAATATGGTGCGATCAACACAGGTGCGGTTATTAATGCGTTCTTTAGTATCTTGAATGCATTGAGGCATTGTTCATCAAAGTCAAACGTTCTCTCTACCTCTAGCAATGCACTCAATGGTCACACAATCTTCGAAAATTCCTTCATAAAGCGTTGATAAAATCCTGCATGCCCAAAGAAGCTTCTAATAGCCTTCACATTTGCTGGAGGTGAGAGCTTTTCAATGGCCTCAATCTTCACCTTATCCACCTCCAACCCTTCCTTGGAGACTTTGTGCCCGAGCACAATACCTTCTTTCACCATGAAGTGGCACTTCGCTCAGTTCAGCACAAGGTTCGTCTCTTCACATCTTCTCCAAATTCTTTAGATAGCACAATACCTTCTTTCACCATACTCAGAGAAGATGACCATCATACACCTTTGGAACGTGCTCGGCACATTGCATAATCTGAACGTCATGCGTCAAAAAGCAAGCGTTTCGTAGAGGCAGGTGAATGTGGTTTTCTCTTGGTCTTCATGAGCAATCATGATTTGGTTGTAGCCTATATATCCATCCAAAAAGCAGAAGTAATCATTTCCTGCTAGGCGGTCTAGCATCTGGTCAATAAAAGGCAAGGGGAAATGATTCTTCTTTGTCGCCGCATTAAGTTTACATTAGTCCATGCAGATCCGCCAACCAGTGATGGTCCTCATTGGTATTAATTCATTATTTTCATTTGGGACTACCGTCATCCCTCTCTTCTTGGGCACACATTGCATGGGGTAGACCCACGTTCTGTCGGCGATTGGATAGATAATTCCTGCGTCTAACCATTTGATTATCTTCTTCTTCACAACCTTTTTCATCGCAGGGTTTAGTCTGCGTTGATGCTCTATAGACCCTTTTTGGTTTTCCTCAAGACGTATCCTGTGCATGCAATATGCGGGGCTGATTCCTCTTATGTCTGCTAGCGTCCATCCTATTGTTTGTATGTACTTTTTCAAGATACTCAATAGCGCATGCTCTTGTTCTTCTTGAAGTGTAGAGGAAATTATTACTGGTAGAGTTTCATTTTATCCCAGAAAAGCATACTTCAGGTGGTTTGGGAAGGTTTTCAATTCCACAGTTGGTGGTTATTCCAAGGAAGGTTGTTGTGCTTTTCTCTCTTCATTCAACGTCAGTTTTTCTTCTTTGGTTGTTGTTTCCACGATCGCATTGTAGGTTATTATGGATGCGGTCACATCCTCTCTTTCATCTTCATCTTCAGACTTTTCTTCTTCATAACAACTGGGTTCATTGTCGGAATATGTTAGGTCTTATTCTTCCAGATACTTCATGGCTCTAATAATGTCAAACCTGAGCTTCTTTCCATTCACACTCAACGTGATCTCTCCCTTGTACACGTCAATCTGAGCGCGACCAGTGGATAAAAATGGTCGTCCCAAAATGATGGGTACATCCTTGTCCGCTTCATAATCGAGGATGATGAAGTCTGCTGCTAAGATAAACTTGTCAGTTGAGACCAGAACATCCTTCACCTTCCCTTCTGGATGAACTAGGGACCTGTCAGCTAGCTGAAGAGTCATCGTCGTGGGCACCAGCTGTCACACATTCAACTGTTTAAAAATTGAAAGGGGCATTAAGTTGATACTGGCCCCGAGATCGCAAAGTGCTTGACCAATATATATCCTGCCAAGCGGGGTATTGTGAAACTTCCGGGGTCGCGCATTTTTGTTGGGATAATGGTGTTTGACCTTTGTGTTAATGCCACCGTTGCAAACTTACTTGTGCTCCTTTTCTTCGTCACCATGTCCTTCAGAAACTTCGCATATTTTGGAATTTGGTCAATCGTTTCAGTGAAAGGGATATTGATATATAACTATTTTAGCATGTCCATGAAGCGATGATACTGCATTTCATCATTTTTCTTCTTCTTAAGTCTCTGAGGAAATGGTGGCAGCTGTATTTTCACAGTTTCCTATTCCGTAGCCTTGGAAATGGATGCAACTTATGGTTCGATCGTCTCATTCTCTTCTGGTTCCTCTTGAGTCAACGGGGTCTTGGATTCCATCGCAAATGGAATACTTCGATTGGGCTCCTTCTTCTCCTTCGCTACTGTTTTTTCACTTCGCAACATCATAACTTGACAGTGTTTCTTTCCTGTATTCCCTAAGTTGCGCAGAAGCTCAGTTGAACTCGACAACGCCCCTTGCGGTCTACTTTTGAGCTCGCCCGCAATTTGTTCTATCTGAATTTTGAGGTTGTGGATTGAAGTCACCTGATTCTCGAGTACTGTTTCATTCTTCTCAATATACTGCTTTAGTAAGCTCTAAGAAACGATGATTGCAGCGCCTGTGAGCTGCTAGCTTGATTTTTTGATTGACCGTTTGTTCGCGTGAAAAATCCTGGCGGCCCTTCTTTTTGCGCCATGGGATGAAAATTACTTTGTTGATATTTCCACGCAAAATTGGGGTAGTTTCTCCACCCAGGGTTGTAAGTTTTGGAGAAAGGGTTGTTCCTCAAGAAGTAAACAAATTGTGGATTCCTCGGACACTTTTCCATTGGATGGGCTTCTTCGCAAGTGGCACAACTTGCACTCGTTTGATCGATTGCGTTGACCTGCCTCCTATGCGTTCCTGGGCTATCGATTGCGATACTTTGTATTAGATTTATCATCGTATTCATTTGATTTTGTAAGGATGCGGTGGCCTTATTACTTCAGTCACCTTCTCGAATTCTAAGTCGTTGATCGCTTTCCTTCCAGTCTTCGTGATTGTTTGAAATGCGATCAAGTATATTTTTAGCCTCATCATATGTTTTGTCAAGCAGACCTCCAGCTGTTGCCGTATTGGCAGCCATCTGCGATGTAGGGTTCAAACCGTGGTAAAAGATTTCCATTTAGAGACAATCGGGTAAGCCATTGTGCAGACAATCTCGCACCAGTCTTTTAAACCTCGCCCTAGCGCCACTGAGCGATTCGTCAATATCCTATTCAAAGTTTGTAATCAACTTCCTCCTTCTTGTGTTCTCTGTCGGGGGGAAGTACTTATTCATAAACTTCTCTACTACTTGTTCCTAAGACGTGATCTCCCCTGGTTCGAGAGAATAAGCCCATTTCCTTACTTGGTCACACAGCGAAAATGGGAACAACGTTAGTCGAATCTCTTCAGCTGAGATGTTTGGTAACACAAAAGTATTCCAGATTTCAATAAAACTTCGGAGATGGGCGTGCAGATCCTCGCCACGCCTTCCGCCAAACAATCCAGCAGTCAGAATCATCTGCAACATAACCGGCTTCATCTCAAACCTCGATCCATCCAAGGCTGGTCTCAAGATTCCTAGTGAGAAATCATAGAGGTTGGGCGACGCATAGTCTCAAATACGTCTATTGTGGTCGTTCGTAAGGAGAATGGGGTTTTCCATGATATTATTTACGTTTGGTGCTCTGTCTTCTGGTTGCTCCGCCATGTTGGGATTTCTCTCTTGTTGTTGTTGGCGGTTGTTTCTTCTTCTTCTTTGGAAAGTTCTTTCAATCTCTGGGTCATAAATGGGCTCAAGAACTTGTCCTTTGCTCATACGATGCCTGCTTCTTCCCTTACAAAAAAAAAAGAGGCAGTGCACAGTGGTTAAAAGCTGCAACGAAAATCAAAAAGTTGCCGTTAGAGCAATATGTACTGTCGTCGTCCCCAGCAACGGTGCCAAAAACTTGATGCGTTGTGAATATGATGAAATAATGGTATGAAATTTCGGTGGTGGATTATGCGTTGCACATGCAAGTTTTCCTAGTAAAATCCAAGTATAAACCTTACTAGATTTCCTGGTAAGTCCAAGGTTGAACATAGGGACTACTGAGACAATATGCGATAGTAAATTTTGATTCCTTTGTGGTGACAAAAACAAATAAGTTTGGTTGGTATTGTTTAAGTATAGATCCTATGCAACGGAATTGAGTAAAGAGTTGATGACAGTGAAAGTTACAATGAGTATGCGGGGAATGGGTTGAGAAGGGATTTAGCTAACACTTCCTAAGATTGCGTTCAAGTTATATGATCATGCTACATGCACACAACAGTATGTCATCTCTCAATGCAAATGCCATAGTTCCTAATTCTAGGACGTATGCGATGTATACGATAATGTCGATAGGACTTATGTCTAAGCCTTTATTTTTATCTATGCGATGATGAATGACACGCACATACACAAGGTGATTGCATACTACCATATCCTATTTCTAGGGTGCATGCGATGCATAATAGAAAACAGAATTTATCTCTAAGTTTCTATCTCTTGCTTATGCAGTTCTAATCTGAATCTCTCGAGTCTAAATTCTAACCTAACTCTCTCAAGTCTAGCTTCTTTCTTTAAACTACTCTCTCAAGTATCTCTAAAGGGTGAAGAACGCATATATAAGATAAGATGATCGCATAAAGTGAAGATCTTAGGTCATGCTAGCTAAGTGCTTCTCAACCTATTCAGAAATTTAGTTACTCATGCGCAATGTGAAGAGATTGAAAAAATGTAGAGATGCAAATTCCATTTTATGAATAAAATCAGAATACAGAACGACAATGGAAAGTAGGGATAGGAAGCACGGTAGCAATATCTTGCTTTCCAAGGCTTTTACACTGTGTTTTACTCTACTCTTCCCAAAATAATGTTCCTACTTTTGCAAATGTCAACCCTCTCTCTGTTTATAGCGCCTCCCAGCAGTCTTTCGAGTTCTACCTGGATTGATCTCTCGGAGTCTTCTTCTCTCCGCTCGCCTCCGCCTCCAAGTATATGAATTACATACTAACGGTTATCTATGATCTATCTTCTATGTATATGGTGAACTGTGTATATTTCAAACTAGCAAAACTGGAACCCCTTTAACAGAGGTGGCCTTCAGTATTTATAGAGCTTCAAGGTGAAGAAGCTTTTCTCTCAAATGATTGCAATGATGGAAGGTCATTAAATCTCTGTCTGATGCGCCGATTAATGGTCACCGAAAAGTTGAATGTACTTGCTACAGTGTGTCGTTAACGGCTTGTCAACTAAATTTGTATTCGACCGTCGTCAGCTTTCCGTTCCATCATGATTTATTATGCTTTCATCTTGATGCGACGTCTTTATGCGGCCATCTTCTTGAACAGATCTTCGCGAGCACATACGATCGCATAGCTTTGCGGTCGCAATCTTCTAATGCGCTCGAACGTCGAATTTCGTGGATTGCAATTTGCTTTGCACCAACGCATTTTCCTACACAAAATAAGTAAATTAGCTGCTTTAATGCGATGGGCACATGCGATTGCAATGTTCTAAACTTAATTCTTTTGGACACGATTTTGCATATTTTTACCATCGCATTCCCAAATTGTTTTATATCTTTGCATTGTAATAACGTGCATTTCTGCCCATTATCACACCCCCAAATTTAAAACAATGTTTGTCCTCAAGCATAAACTAAAGATTTTCTTTAGAGAGTCAGCCGCATTTTCCTTACCTAGATTTCTTGAGGTGCCTTATTCAAATTTCATGAGCCAAGATCTTCTTAATTTCTATCCTGGTCTCTTTTTAAAATATTTCTGAAACTTAGGGACTGCAAGTTTAACCTTCAAAAAGACTTTACTTGTTTCTAGAACATCGCATGAATTATTTCCAAAAAAAAAAAGAAATTCAACCGGGGTGTTTCTAAATGATTTTTATCCTTGCGTGACTTAAATATTCATTTTCTGATCTTGCGCTGATCCAAGTGCCTTGCCTTCGATTTTGGCTTGCCCACACGGGGGTCATACGAGCATCCAACTACGAGCAAGTCGTTCTTTCTCAGTCTAAACTCATGCCATTTTGGCAGTGGAGTTGCAATCACTTAATTTATGCAATTGATCACGATTCCTACCGTCGTTTTGGCTTGCCCCCACGGGTGTCATGCGGACATCCAACTACGAGTAGGATCCAATTTCAACGTTGTGATTTTTTTTATTTTTTTTCCTTTTTTTAGATGAAATTTTTAAAAGTAGCAAGGTTGCAAATAAATACTGGCACCCCAAAATTTAAATGTTGCAAAGTCCTCATTGCTGATAGACTGAAAGAATTCATGCGAAGCTCTTAGGAAGTTTCGTAAAAGTCAGTTTGAAAGAAAGCTGGTGGACCACTAACTTCTAGAAATATTTCATGAATTGACTGTCCTGAAATTGAGTTGATCCTAGTACATGCGATGAGAAATATAGGCATGCGTTTCATCATTGAAATCATAATTGGTACAAAAAAACAATGCGGTGACTAATTGAAGTAATTAATATTTACTGATTGCACCAACAAAAGAGGATGCGATGATAAAATTATCAATGTTAAGAATGAGATGCGAGAGTGAAAAATTTGAAATAAACAAAGTCAAAGAAAAATACAACCCCTAAATTTTCTCTGTTTCCCACATCATCTATGATCACATCCTTCTTTACGGCGAGCCGATTTCTTCGAATACGATGGTTGAACGAACTAGTCATATTTTTCGGTTATCGCATAGCTCCACTAGTCACATTTTTTGGTTATCGCATAGCTCCACTGCAATCGTTTACCACGATCGTTGCTAAAAACATCGAGAGGGTCAAAAATATAGAAGACAGAGTAAAAGATTTTTTTTAATGTTTTTTTTATTATATTTTATTTGAAATGAAGGTGTAAAAAGGATATAAAAAGGATAAAGGATATAAAAGGTAGAGTGAGCTCATGAAATGAATATTTCAAAGGATACTTAAAAAAGATTACGTCTCTGATGAGTTTGAATCGTATGATTATGCAGGGACTGCTCACGTCTTCTTTAATCGGAATTCCTCAGGTCCACGGAGTTTTTCTCGCGATGCAAGTCTTCTCCGTGATATATCTCTACTCTTTTCCTGTTGACTTTGAATGCGTTGGTCCCGTCCTCATTGGATAACTCAACCGCTCCATGCGGGAATACCTCTTTGATTATAAATGGACCAGACCATCATGATTTTAATTATCTGGGAAAAAGTCATAGCCAAGAATTGCATAACAAGACCTTCTGTCCGACTTGGAGATTTTTCTCACATAGTTGTTTTTCATGCCAACGTTTCACGCACTCCTTGTAGATCTTGGCATCTCATATGCTTGATTTCTCCATTCGTCAAGCTCGACAACCTGAAGTTTCCTTGCCTCTCTGATGACGAAAATTTAGGTTACCAAATCATCAAGGACTTGAAAACTAAAATTAAGGTGAATTCAATATGTGATGCATGTGCTTAATGTATGCATTGATTATCATGCATGGTCATGCGTTGGAATGAACTACGCGTTAACGAATGTATGTGATGACCATGTGTTCCTGTCACAAGTTTTCTTGTGCTCACGCAAAGTATAATGCAAACGCAATTTTCTCAGGTGATCCGAGGTCGAACTCAGGGACTTGTTGCTAGACGTGTGTGGTAATGTGTATGCGGCGGGTTAATAAAAGAATGATGGAGGGATTTTTATGCTAACACTACTCCTACTCCTAACTAACAGACAACGCAATGAGAATTATGAATGAGAGGTAGAGACACGATAACTGTTGACGTGAAATAAATGGATGGAAAATAAATAAAATGTGTCGTTAACTATGTCGTTAACGGCTTGTAAACTAAATTCGGATTCGACCGTCGTCAGCTTTCCATCCCATCATGATTTATTATGCTTTCACCTTGATGCGTCGTCTTTATGAAGCCACCTTCTTGAACAGATCTTCATGAGCGCATATGATTGCATAGCTTTGTGGTCACAATCTTCTAATGCGCTTGGGTGCCGAATTCCTTGGATCGCAATTTGCTTTGCGCCAATGCATTTTCCTGCACAAAATAAGTAAATTAGCTGCGTTAATGCAATGGGTGCATGCGATCGCAATGTTCTCAACTTAATGCTTTTGGACACAATTTTGCATATTTTTACCGTTGCATTCCCACATTGTTTTATATCTTTGCATTGTAATAACATGCATTTCTGCCCGTTATCACCAATGGACACAGAAATATATTTGTAGTGCGAAGAGTGTAGCTGTCGGTCTTTAGTGGAGTGACCAATAGTTAATGGATGGTGGATCTCGTGATTAAAGAGTTTAGTCAGTTATTCACGTACCGTTGGAGCTTTAAGCTACAGGTTCATGAGGTCCCCTTAGTAGCTCAATGGGTTCAAGTTGAGAATCAGATTTTGGGTTAGTTTGAAGTGTTCAAACTAACAAGAGGAAATTCAATTATATGTGATATAATTCATATGATGTATTAGATACATTAATTGGAGAAATTAATATAAATATGATTTATACTAAATGCCATAAAATAAAAAAAGGACTATGGTTTATATGTTTCATATGACGAAATATTAAAACTATAGGTTAGAAATATAATATGATAAGTCTGTTATCATATTTATTTATAATATATTAATTATATGATAATTGATTATTCTTTTTTTCTAATAATCGAATTGAGTGGAAAGTTATTAGAAGTTATGGTAACTATGAGATCAAAGGAAAATTGTTTTCCAAATCAGTAAGTAGATTTTTTACTCAGATCAATCTCACAAAAAGGTGATCAAGTAAATTTTTTTTACTAAACAATCGCACAGAGAGTATACACAATCAAGCTACGAGTTTACCATATGATAGTTACTCACTTAATCGTTGCTACACGGTCGATTAGAAAAGTTCAATAGGCTTCCGTTTACTAAACAATCGAGTATTTCGTCTATACGATAGATAGTCTTCATCTCCCACTTACTCTATCGTCTACCTCCTACTTTCCTCAATCTAAGATCATATAGAGCCCATAACTCCTGGATTCTCACACCGAGAATACCAAAGTAACCATTCTGGTGGTGTTTTAACTTCATTCGAGGGTCAAGTTGGACTTGATTGGGATCGAGGTTCATTCAGACGTTCACTGAGATTGTGTTCTGATCGTTGATTCGAGTTCGTGCTGTTTAACGATTTGCTGAACAATCGAGAGATACGTGAAGAAGAGTTCTTCAAAGGTTTGCATACTCTATCCCTTATATCTTCTTGTAGCATGTTGTAATTTCTGATTATGCATAATTGTTCAATTCCATGTAGGATTGTAATTGTTGTGTTCATTCTCAATGGATTTGGAACGATCCACTTCTGTTGCTCACAAGATATCTATGTTTAGATTTATTTCAGTTACATGCATTGAAAATATGTTATAAGGTGTTATAATATATAATATGCATGTTTAGGGTTTCAATTGTTTTAATATAAGTGTTATATTAAATCATGAGATATCATATATATGTTATGGATGCAAAGCATGTCTGAAGTTTTATAAGTTGTTATAAAATTGGGTTAGACATTTAAAATTCATAACAAAGATAAGTTGCATGCTCACGTAGGTTAACCATCTTTTTTAATAGTTAAAATAGGTCATTGTCTTATAAAACTTTGGGTTACAAACTCAACCGGGTATATAATTCTGTCTAAGGCTGGGGTTATTTAAGTTGGCGGTCTACGGAACACCCCTTACCTTGGAATTATGGCCAAACAATTAAGTGTTATTAACCGATTTTATGAGCATACATGAGCAATGTAAGGATTTAAAACTAGTTTATCACTTAGATATTGTAGGTTAAATCCAAGTATAATCATTATACTTGGATAAACACCTAAACTTAGATTGTTCAATTAGCTGGAACAAACATGAGTAAAAAATATACCCAAACAAATATTAGAATACTTTAGTGGGAGTTTAATAACGTATATGATATGTCGTTAGAACACTTCAGTGGAAATTTAATAACGTATATGGTATGTTGTTAAGAACGCTTCAGTTTGAGATTAATAACATACACGATATGTTTCTTTTAGCTCTCGCATACCTAAGAGGTCACATCAAGATTCATGCGATGCTTCGTATCACCCTGGGAGTGACCTATATTCGAAAAGTGTTTGCATGAATCGAGATTAAGGTGAATAGGGGAAATTGTTCACAGCAAAACCAAATATACAATATATTTATTTTAATTCTCATGTCCCTAAAGAGTTCACACCGTGAGGTTCATGTCACACTCCGTGTCACCCTGGGAGTGACCTCCATTCGAAAAGTGTTTGCATGAATCAATTGTTGGGGTTGATGCTCTAAATCTCATAGGTGCTATAGTTTGTAAACACGTATGAACAAACACTTTGTGATTTATAATATGAGATATTTTATTCACTTCAGTCTATGAAATATGAGATATTTTAGTAGCATTAACCACAAACCAATAAACTAAGATCCCTGGTTATCGTTATAACTTAAGCATGTATGTGGAGACATACAAGTAGATCGTCTTTTAAGTGATAACCTAAATGGTTTGTAGTATATGGATAAAGGAGGGATACCTTATCCTGGTGACACTACGAGTATGGTCCGCTTTGCAAGTGTTACAAATATTGTAAAGTGCTACAAATGGTTTGATCCTGATCATTCGTGTATTAGACATGCGAGCGGGGATACTCTATACAAAGAACTTTGTATAAGATTGGACCACAAAATGTTTAGTCTCATTATATAATTCCATTCATAATTGAGACTTTCATTTCATTAGGATGACCATAGGTAACTTGACCTTAATTATGAGTGAGTTTTGAACTCCTGTCTATGAGGGCGGTCTATTGATTTGCATGGGTGCGAGTGGTCAGATCGCCGACTCAAATTAACCACTTTGGGGATTCGTCTGATAGGGGAGCTAGGAACTCAGCTACACAAGATGGAATTCACTTCTTCCCCGAAGTAAGGGTAAGTAGATAAATTTCTCCCTTAAGGGATGATTCCGAGGCTTAAACAATGTGGTACCACACCTTCTCTTGGTCCAAGAAGGGTTTAGTCATAGTGAGACTATGATCTATTGTTCATTAGAGGGATCAGTAGTACTTAAGGAGTTAGATTTAACTACAAGGGAAAAACGGTAAATTGGTACAGCTATGCTTACGAGCAATTTGTGTAGGGTCATCGTATTATTGAACGGTTATATCCAATGGATGCAAAAATATATCTGTAGTGCGAAGAGTGCAACTATTGGTCTTTAGTGGAGTGTCGACAGTTAACGGATGGTGGATATCGTGATTAAAGATTTAGTCAGTTATTTACGTACCATTGGAGCTTCAAGCTACAGGTCCATAAGATCCCCTTGGTAGCTCAATGGATTCAAGTTGAGAATAAGTTTTTGGGTTAGTTTAAAATGTTCAAATTTACAAGAGGGAATTTGAACGTATATGATATAATTCAATTATGTATGATATAATTGATATGATGTATTTTGATACATTATTTGAATGGAGGAATTAATATAAATATGATTTATATTAAATGTCATAAAAGAGAAAATGAACTATGGTTTATATGTTGCATATGATGCAATATTAAAACTATATGATATAAATATAATATGATAAGTTAGTTATTATATTTATTTATAATATATTAATTATGAGATAATTAGTTTTCTTTTTCTCCGATAACCACCTTAGTGGGTGGTTTTAGACAGTTTATGGCAACTGATGGGTAAAGATGAAAATAGTTTTCATTATTTAATTCCACACGAAATACGCATCAAGTGATCGTTTTCATATTTGAGAGAGTAAACGATAGTTATCGAGTTTACTATACAATAGTTACTCGCTTACTAAATGATCGAGTACTCAAGTCTATACGATAGAATTCTTTCTTTTGTCGCATACTCGATCAATTACATCCTTCTTCACTCTATCTAAATCCATACAGAGCCCACACCTCTTGGATTCTCACACTGAGAATACCAAGGTAATCGAGTGGTGGTGTCCAGTTCTGCTTGAGGGTCGAGGATCGAGTTTTACTCATTGGTGATCGAGTATCTTCCAGTACTCGTTGCATTCGTGCTGTTTAACGTGTTCAAGTTTGATCGAGGGACATACATGAAGAAAGGGTTCTTCAAAGATATGTTTACTCGATCCCTTGTATTTTCCTTAAGAATCATGCTATAATTTAGTCTTTAATGCATAACTATTTGGAATGACTGTAAATATTTCAGTTCTTTCACAATGTTGTTTGGAACAATCCGTTTCCGCTCACTGGTTCTCTAGATTTAGAGTTCCTTCATCAATATCAAAGTGAATAAGGGGAAGTTATTCATTGTAAAATCAAACATACGAGATATCGATATCAATTCTCACATCCCTAGAAAGTTCTCACCGTGAGATCCATGCAATGCTTCGTGTCGATTATACCTCGACTGCTCCATTCGGAAAGTATTTGCATAAGGTCAAGATCAAGGTAAATGGGGGAAGTAGTTCATGGTAAGTAGGTGAATTATATGTGTCAACATGTCCTGTGGTCTCTTACATTGGTTTGGACCATGAGATTCCTATGTTGCGCCTGTTGGTTAGCTTTAAGCGGCACTTGCTAGTCGTTTAACGACGGCTATCCCCTCAGAGAGTTGTAACATAGGATTCAAAACAACTCAAACTCCAGAAATGGAAAAGATTTCTTAGGTCCATTCCAACCTTGACTCTCTAATTCGGTAGCATCGTTGGAGCCGATCTTTGAGATCTAAAGATGGAGGGTTATACTTAATAATTACTAAGTATTAGCAGTTTTTGACCAAAAATGGTAACAAAATGACTATAGGAATAAGAGTTATACTGAAGATAGTATTTAGTCAAGAATGTCTTGCTTTAGTGAAGGAGTATTTGATTGCCTCTCGGTAGCACTTATTTTGACTCACTATCTTATCATTGCAAAAATAATGAATTTTGGGTACATTATTGCTTTGCTAAAACTTTGTTGGGTTTAAAAGAAATTCATTAATAAAGAATTTGTTTGTTTTTTTCAGAATGAATAGTTCATTAATACAACCGTTGGCTTCGGATAAATTAACCGAGGACAATTATGCTACATGAGAATCAAATTTGAACACAATATTGGTGATAGACGATTTGAGATTCAATTTGACAGAGGAGTGTCTTCCCATCCTAGCTCAAATGCAAACCGAAGTGTTTGGAAAGTATACGATAGATGGACGAAGGGGAATGAAAAAGCCCGTGCCTACATTCTTACCAGCATATCTGATGTCTTGCCTAAGAAACACGAAAGCATGTATACTGCCAAAAAGATTATGGAATCTCTACGTGGGATGTTTGGATACTTGTCCTTCTCCTTGAGGCATGATGGTATCAAATATGTTTATAACTGTCGAATAAAAGAAGAGACCTCTGTTAAAGAACATGTCCTGGACATGATGTCCATTTCAACGTGGCAGAGGTAAATGGCGCTATGTAGATGAGAAGAGCCAAGTCGATTTTATTCTATAGTCTCTTACAAAGAGATCCTTGCAATTTTTCACTAATGTGTTAATGAGCAAGATAGAACACAACTTGACTATACTGTTGAGATTGGTGTCCTAATTCTCCCGGTGTCTCATTGTTTGTAATCTGTACATATTGTTATGAATAAAATAAGAGTTATTTTATTTGACATTTACTCATATCCAATAAACAAAGCTCCATGGTTATTATATGTAAACTTAAGCATGTATATGAGATATACAAGTGGATCATGCCTTAAGTGATAACCTAAAAAGGTCTGTAGTATAAGGATTAAAGAGGATACCTTGATCCTGGTGACACTACGGATACGACTTGCTTTGTAGAGGTTTACAAGTATTGTGAAATACTACAAATGGTAGATCCTAACCATTCATGTGGAGACATGCGAGCAGGGCTGTCCTATACAAAGAGTTTGTATAAGACCGAACCACGAGATAACTAGTCTCTTTATATAACGCCATTGATACTCGAGACTTACATCTCACCTTAATAACCATAGGTGACAGGACCTCAATCCTGAATGTTTTGGGAACTCCTGCCTTTAAGGGTCGTCCTTTGATTAGTATGGGTGAGAGTGGCCAGATTGCCAACTCAACATGCCTACCTTTTTGGGGAGTTGTCTGATTTGGGAGCTTGGAACTCAATTACACAAGATGGAGTTCACTCCTTCCCCGAAGAAGAGGTAAGTAGATAGATTGCTACTTTGATTTTCAGTCCATTTTGAGAACAAAAGGAAAGGATGCAGAGGTGAATGTTACAAATACAGAGAAAAGAGGATCATCCTCTAAAAGGTCTGATCTTTCTTCTTCTTCTAAGTATAAGAGCATTCTAGTGAAAAAGAACAAGGGGAAAGGTAAAAAGAAAGCTTCTACTGGCTGAAAAGGCAAGGCCAAAGCGGCAAACAAAGGAAAATGTTTCTACGGCATTGAGGACGGGCACTGGAAGAGGAACTGCCAGTAGTAGTACCTTGCAGAAAAGAAAACGGAGAAAGCAAAACAAGGAAACTAGTTCGTGAAAGATTGCTTGCAAAGAGATAATGATCCAGATTGTGAACATTGGAGAGCACCTTAGAAAAACCAGTGGGAGATCTTGAAGTTCTGACAAAAGATAAATCGTTGTACTTTTGTTAATGTAATGAAAGTTGTTTTATCTTTTGTAAATGACAAGTTGTATAAAATTCTTTTTCTGTAAATGAAATGTTCATTAGCAAAAGATATATTTTATATTTTTTCTACCATAAAGCAACTTCTTAGTTAAAACCAACCAAGATAAAGGTCATTTCAAATATTTAGATATTTAAAACAACTGAAAAACAATAAGGCAAAAGATGTATTCCAGTACTTATCTTTTATCAATTTTGTCACGTGATGTCTTAATGAGATTAAGAAGAAGATTAAAAGTGGTCATCTAAATAAGTTAGAAGACAAATCTTTTAACTTTATGTGTATCTTATCTTAAAGATAAGATGATCAAAATTTTTAAAGAACGAAAAAACCCTTAAAGCTTATATATTCAGATCTATATGATCTGGTGAATGTTGAGGCATAGTGAAGGGTATGAATATTATAGTAAGCATTCAAAGTACAGTTATATTTACCTAAGTTGTAAGTTTAGAATACTTGAAATGTTGAAGGTGTATAAAACTTGTTAGGTAAAATAATCGAAACACTTCAATTAGATCGAGTTAGAGAGTACAGAGAATCTGAGATTTTCAGGGCTATTATGATAGAACATGAAGTCTAGTGACAACTTTATACACATAGTTGCCTTAATCATTTTGAACATCATTCCAATTTTAAGGTGTTTCTAAAACTCTATATGAGATATAGAGAACTCATAAAAGCATTTATGATATGCAAAAGATGTTAACATAGTTCAGAAATATGGCATAGATCCGCACACGTGCTAGTGTCAAACCCAAGTGTTGGAATATCATTCAAATGGCATGCCTATCTGTAGGTAACCCAAAAGTAGTATACTTTCCAAGTAAAAGAAAATCAAGTATGCGTGTTGACAAATGCTAAATTTTCTAGAAAAGTACACGTACAAGAGATCACAAAGTATTATATTTAGTTTCCATAAATGCAAAAGTATATCAATGAGAGTTATTGATTAAAGTTGACCCTGTAATAAAAGTTGTTTGGACAAGTCAGATGCATCTTACTCACAGAGTTAAGGGTACCACGATGTAATGGGAGGACTGTATAACAGCCTAACCATAATTTGGGTTTAATGGAAACTCAAGTCATTAGATCTTGGTGATGGTATCGAGAAACAAGAAGTTGTGGAAATAAGATGCATTCCCTATATTGTTTGAAAAGAAGTCCATTGTATACTAATATGTTTATAGTGATCCTCTCGGCTAAAGTGTTTGCGGATTACCTAATGAGACTAGAACTAGGGTTGTATAATCTAGGGTAAGTACGGGAAAAACCCATGGGTATGTGATACCTAAGGATGGGTATGTGATACCTAAGGATGGGTATGTGATACCTAAAGGCAAACCATGACAATATAATGCCCTAGTTTATTGTATTTTTCTATAAAACTCAAAAAGGGAAAAGACGCTGGAATATCGTCCTGGTTAGCTCGAGAGAGAACCCAAGAGGCATGGAAAGACAGAGAGAGGGCCTACTCTTGCGAGAGCAAGAATATCTTTTAAGCAGAGTAGAGAAGAATAGTGTAAAAGCTCTGAGATGCAAGAAATTGCTACCAGACTCTTTATTCTTATTCCACATTGTCATTCTGTACTTCGATTATATATCTATGAAATGGAACTTCCTTATCTAAATTTGTTCACTCTCTTTAAAACACGCATGAGTAGCTAAATCTATCGAATGGTTTGAGAAGTACTTAGCTAAAATGACCTAGGATCCTCATTGCATACGATCATCTTGTCTTATGTTGCACCCAACACCCCTGTAGAGCTACTCGAGAGAGAGTCTAAAGAAAGAACCTAAGACTTGAGAGAGCTAGGTTAGAATCTAGACTCAAGAGAGCAAGATTAGATCTGCAAAAGGAAGAGATAGAGACTTAGAGATAAGCTCTGTTTGTCAACATGCATCGCATGCACCCTAGAGATAGGTTATGGTATTATGCGGCCACCTTGTATGTGTGTGTGTCAATTGTCATTGCATAGACAAGAATAGAGGCTTATGTGTAAGTTCTATAGACATCATCGCATATATCACCTGCGTTCTAAAACTAAAAGTTGTAGCATTTGCGTTGAAAGATGATTGGCTGTTATATGTGTGCAGCATGATTGCATAACATGAACGCAATCCTAGGAAATGTTAGTTAAACCCCTTCTCAACCCCTTCCCCCACATATTCATCGCATCTTTTGTAATTTTAACTCTTTTCTTAACTCCGCCGCAAACATTTTATACTGTAAACAACAAACCAACAAACTCTTTGATTTATCGTTACCGCAAAGTGATCTATAAATTACCACTGCATATTGTTTTCCTTAGTCCCTGAGTTCGGCCCTGGACTTACCAGGCAACTCAATAGGATTTATACTTGGATCTTACTGAGAAAACTTGCATACTCAATGCATTTTCCATCAACGCAATCCCTACCATAATTTCATCGCATAAAATAACGCATCAAGTTTTTGGCGCCGTTGTCGGAGACTTCGGCAATACAGTGTGCTAACGTTAATTTTCTGATTTTCTTTGTAGCTTTCAATCTCTGGCACATTACGACCTAGAGATTGAAAGAACATTCTGATGAAGACTGAGAGATAGCCGCCAATAACAACAACAAGAGAAAGATAACATGGCGAAACAACAGGAAAATGGAGCACCAAATGAAAATAATGTCATGGAGAATCCCATGTTATTGGCGAACGACCACAATAGGCCCATTCAAGACTATGCATCGCCCAACCTCTACGATTTCTCCCCAGGAATCTTGAGGCTCGCTCTTGACGGATCGAGATTCGAAATGAAATCGGTGAGGCTGTAGATGATCCAAACTGGTGGATAGTTTGGTGGTAGGCATGGCGAGGATCCGCACGCCCACCTCCGGAGTTTTATCAAGATCTACAACACTTTTGTGTTCCCTAATATCTCGACCGAAGAGGTTCGACTGACTTTGTTTCCATTTTCATTGTGTGACCAGGCACGAACGGCCTGCCAGACTGCTTACAGATGGAGATTTTTTATCACAGATTAAAACCTGCATCGCAGACCGCTGCAAATGGGCAGCAGTTGGAGGTCTACAGGATAAAACTTATGATGAGGCCAAGAATATCCTTGATCGCATTTCTAAAAATCATGAAGACTGAAGAGAAAGCAATCAAAGATTAAGAATCAAGGACAGTGACGCAAACAATGGTGTCATCACATCCCTTCAGAGTCAAATGACTGCGATGATGAACTTGATACAGGGAATCGCAATCAACAGCCCAACAACGCATAGTGGCAAGTGAACGGAATCAACCAGACGACCGCAAGTTCTGCTACTTGTGGTGAAGGACATCAAATGGAGGAATGCCCGAGAAACCCACAGTCAATCTATTTTGTGAAGAACAATCTGTTTTCTAACACGTATAACCCTGGGTGGAGAAACCACCCTAACTCGAATGAAAAAACCAACAACAAAATTTTCAATCAGTGGCGCAAAAATAAGGACCACCCGGATTTTTCCCACGAACCAATGGTCAAATAAGTAATCAAGCCAGCAGTTTGCAGGTTCCGCAATCTTCCACTTCGGAATGTTTGTTGAAGCAATACATTGAAAAGAACGAAATTTTGCTTCAAAACCAAGCGACGTCCATCGGTAATCTAGAAATTCAAATAGGCCAGATTGCGGGTGAACTCGAAAACTAACCGCAAGGAGCCTTGCTGAGTTCAACAAAACTCCCACGCAACCCAGGGGGTACGGGAAAAGAGCAATGTCAAGTTGTGACATTGCATAGTGGAAAGATTGTGGGGAGGGGGGAGAAGAAAGAGCCTAACCGGACTACTCCAATTGTGCTAGAACCAGAGATTGTATTGACTCGAGAAGAAAAGAGGCGATGAAGCCAGAGATTGCGTCCACCTCAAAACCAAAAGAATAGGGGACTATAAGAATACAACTGCCACAATTCCCACAGAGACTCAAAAAGAAGAAAAATGATGAGGTACAGTATCAACGCTTCATGAATATGTTAAAATAGTTGCATATTAATATTCCGTTCACTGAAGCAATTGAGAAGATGCCCGCATATGCGAAGTTTCTAAAGGATATGGTGACAAAGAAGAGAGGCACTGGTAAGTTCGCTACAGTGGCTTTGACGCAGAGTTCAAAATCTATAATCCCACCGAAAATGCGCGACCCTGGGAGTTTCACAATCCCTCGCTCTATTGGAGGATTATACATCGGTCAAGCGCTATACGATCTCGAGGCCAACATCAACTTGATGCCCCTGTCAATTTTCAAGTAGTTGAATGTGGGGCAACTTGCGCCCACGATGGTGACTCTCCAATTAGCAGATAGATCTCTTGTGCATCCAGAGGGGAAGGTGAATGATGTTTTGGTTACAATCGACAAATTTATATTACCATCAGACTTCATCATCCTGAACTATGAAGTAGACAAAGATGTGCCCATCATCCTGGGGCGACCATTTTTATCGATTGGTCGTACCTAGATTGATGTGCACAAAGGAGAGATCACCTTGAGTGTGAATGGACAAAAGCTTAGGTTTGACATTATCCGAGCCACAAAATATCCTGATGAAGAAGACCTTAACAAATCCAACGGCGAACAAAGTTTAAATGACGAAGAGAAGCCTAAAGATGAAAACGAAGATGAGGATGCGATCGAATCCATTGTAGCATGCAATGCGATCACAGAAAAAACTAACAAGGAAGACGAGAAGATCGCATCCAAAGAAGACAATCTGACAGTGAATAAAGAAAGAAAAACAACAAAATCGTCCTTAGAACAAGCACCAACAATAGTTCTGAAGACCCTTCCTAACCACCTGAAGTATGCGTTTCTAGGGCTGAATGAAAAGCTATCGGTAATCATTTCCTCTATACTTAATAAAGACCAAGAAAATGCGTTGCTGAGCATTCTAAGAAATTATGTAAAAACAATTGGTTGGACACTCGCAGACATTAGAGGTATCAGCCCCGCATACTGTATGCATAGGATTCGTCTCGAAGAGAATCACAAAAGATCGATCAAACATCAGTGCAAACTCAACCCTGCGATGAAGGAGGTCGTAAAGAAAGAGATAATCAAGTGGTTAGACGCGGACATCATCTATCCAATAGCCGACAGCACGTGGGTCAGCCCCGTGCAATGCGTCCAAAGAAAGAAGGGATGACGGTAGTCCCTAACGTAAATAATGAGCTGATACCGCAAAGGACCGTCACCGGATGGCAAATTTGCATGGACTACCGCAAACTAAATGCGACAACAAAGAAGGATCAATTCCCTTTACCTTTATTTGACCAAATGCTGGATCGTCTAGCTGGAAATGACTTCTATTGCTTCTTGGATGGGTATGCCGGTTATAACGAGATCATGATCGCTCCTGAAGATTAAAAAAAAAAAAACCACATTCACCTGCCCGTATGGAACATTTGCGTTTCGACGCATGTCGTTCGGCCTTTGCAATGCGCCGAGCACTATTCAAAGGTGTATGATGGCCATCTTTTCGGAATATCTCGAAAAGTCAGTAGAAATATTCATGGACGACTTCAGTCTGTCTTAAAAACTTGGAGAAGATATTGAAAAGATGTGAGGAGACGAACCTCGTGCTTAATTGGAAGAAATGCCATTTCATGGTGAAGGAAGGCATTGTGCTTGGGCACAAGGTCTCCAGGGACGGGTTGGAGGTGGAAAAGGCAAAAATTGAAGCGATTGAAAAACTCCCACCTTCAACGAGTGTAAAGGCTGTCAGGAGCTTCTTAGGACATGCTGGATTTTATAGACGTTTTGTCAAAGACTTTTCAAAGATTGCACGACTACTGAGTGTGTTGATGGAGGCAGATAGAAAGTTTGACTTCGATCACCAATGCCTCAATGCATTCATGATTTTGAAGAATGTATTAACGACCGCACCTGTGTTGATCGCACCAGACTGAACATTGCACTTTGAATTAATGTGCAACGCAAACGGTTATGCGATGGGAACAGTGCTAGTGCAGAAGAGAAAAACAATGCTACATCCCATCGCATATGCAAGTAAAACCTTGAATCCTGCTCAAACAAACTACACCACCACAGGAAAAGAATTGCTTGCAGTGATATTTGCGTTGGAGAAATTCAGAGCCTATTTGATGGGAACTAAAGTACTGATCCACACTAACCACTCAGCGATAAAATATTTGATGACAAAGAAAGATTCAAAGTCAAGATTGATTAGATGGGTTCTCCTCCTCTAGGAATTTGATATGGAAATAATTGATCGCAATGGGACGGAGAACCAAGGTGCGGACCATTTATCCAGATTAGAAAATCCAAGGGTTGACCACAATCAGTCAGAGGTGAGTGCAACATTCCCAGACGAGCAGCTATTTCAGATTGAAGAATTTCCATGGTACGCGGATGTGGTAAATTATCTGGTTTGTGAGCAATTTCCTGAAGATTATACCGACCACTAAAAGAGGTGACTCAGACATGAATGCATATTATATTATTGGAATGAGCCAAATCTTTATAAGAGCGGGTCAGACCAGATTCTGCGCCTGTGTGTACCGGGTGTTGCTCATCAATGCATATTATCACAGTGTCATGACTCGCCTTATGGATGGCACTTTGGAGGTCAACGCACAGCAGCGAAAGTATTACAAAGTGGGTATTATTGGCCAACACTATTCAAGGAAGCAAGAGACTACGTGATGAAGTCTGACCGATGTCAATGCACGGGTAATATTTCATGGAAACATACGATGCCTATGAACATCATTTTAGAACTGGAATTGTTCAACATCTGGGGCATTGATTTCATGGGACCATTCCCACCATCGAATTGTCACAAATATATTTTGTTAGCAGTTGACTACGTTTCTAAGTGAGTAGAAGCAGTAGCATGTGTCGCAAGCGATGCGGTGGTAGTCTCCAAATTCCTGAAGAAAAATATTTTCACTCATTTTGGCACTCCACGTGCCATAATAAGTGATGAAGACTCCCACTTTGTAATCACATTGTCAAAGAATTGCTGCATAAATATAATATCCTTGTTCGTTGCTATCGTGATTTGCTCTATGAGTGTATTGTGTAAAATAAATTGGAGAAATAAGTTCTAAGTATAAGTGATGTGTTTATGCTTCGATGCGTTTAAGTAAATGTAACGCGTTGGGGCGTCATATATTTGCAGCAGAATGCACACAACTCCTTCTAATGACGTTCAAGTTTTCCTAAACTAAACCAAAGTATAAATCTAATTTTAGGTTCCTAGTAAGTCCAGGGTTGAACTCAGGGATTCAGTTAACCAAACGCAGACCTTGCGTTGTATCTACTGTAGGGATTTTCCTAAATAAATGTGAGAAATGTGTTATTTACACTAAATTGTTGTGCCTGTGCAAGAGATGCAAAAGAGTTGAGTGGTGAATGATGGATCATGCGAAAATGGAATTTAAGGTAAGTGGACGCGTCGATCTAAGATGAGTGTACACAACTAGGATGTGATATGGATGAAATGGAGTGATTTGCTTATACATTTCCCAACGCGAATGACACACAAAGCCTATCTCTAGGATGCATGCGTCTAACACAAAATGCAATTGACACCAGTAAGTCTATCTCTAGCTGTACTAGGCGTCCTACTTAATGCAGCTTAGTTATTCTTTCGAACAATCTAAGTTAAAAGATGCTTTTACCAATTTGTCAAGTTGGCTTGAGCTTTAGAATGAAGTTGTGCATCAACATAAACAAGAATTTAACATAAATTATAGCAAGTATGATGGATCAAACATATGAATTTTATCAAGAAACAGAGAGTCTTTACAAAAGCAATATTTAATCAAATGGAATGAAAGCGATAAATGAGAAGAAGGAAACTAAGTCAAGCAAAAGAATACAATCTCTTGTATTTCTTTGGCTCAATCTCATTGTGTACAATCACTTGTTTAGGAATTGGATGGAGTATCTTTCTCAAGAGTAGCTTCCTCCGCTCCCTAACCGGCGGTGGTGGTGGTTCTCAACCCTTCTGATCATCTAGCACCATAGCACAGCCTCTACAGAACTAGAATTATGACTACAATATACAGAGAGTAAGGATCTTGATAATTTTTCGAACTCTTTAACTCTAGAGGGACTTCATCTATTTATAAGCGTTGGTCACGTCCACTTGGTGAATGGGCAACATTAAAGTCTATGTCCTAGTCAGCATTAAAGTCCATGCCCTGATTAGTCGTCTGACTCTTGGAAGCTTTTCAGACACCGCCTGCTACGTGGATGCTTTTCAGACGCCGCCTGCTGCTAGTGCCCATACTTGTAAATGGTGATGTGACACAATCAGCCTGGAGCAATGAATCTTCTCTGTGTTGAACTCCCTCCGATACATGGCCCATACGTTAAAGCTTTTCCTGCGGCACTTGTCTAATGCGTTAGCGTTAATCCTTGCGTTGAAATCCTGCAATACAATGCGTTAGTGCCACGATATTTAGTAATAAAACTTCTTTTACATGAGTTTGCTAATGTTTGAATAAATCTATGCGTTTCTTCTAAAAATGAGGAGAATCTATCATTAAAAACCTTAGTCGTTCCAACTTAAGAGCAAAAATAACTTGTATTTCTACAAGTTATCAATCCTCCATAAAGTGGCCACCGCATACCATCCACAGACGAATGGTCAGGCTGAAGTGTCCAACTAAGAAATCAAGCAGATATTGGAGAAGGTGGTAAAGCCTTCGCGAAAAGATTGGGCAACAGAGCTGGACGATGCGTTGTGGGCATATAGGACCGCGTATAAGACACCTATAGGCATGTCTCCGTATGCGTTAGTGTTTGGTAAAGAATGTCATTTACCACTAGAGCTGGAGCACAAAGCGTTGTGGGCGATCAAAAAGCTAAACTTTGACTTAAAGGTCGTAGGGGAAGCAAGGAAACTTCAATTAGTCAAGTTGGAGGAATGGAGAACTCACGCATATGAGAACGTAGTTCTACAAAGAACGCGCAAAGCACTGGCACGACAAACAATTATACGGAAAGAATCTCCAAGTCGGGACAAAGGTCTTACTATTTAATTCACAGCTACGACTCTTCCCTGAGAAATTAAAGTCACGTTGGTCCGAATCGAGTGCCCCATTTAGGCACTAAAAAAATCCATCATTGATTTGAGATATTGATAAGGTGAATACCCAGTCTATTCAATGCTAGGCATAATGAGTATCCGAACCCTTCATAGTCAGAGAGGTATTCCCGCATGGTGCGGTCGAGTTATCCAATGACGACGGAACCAACATATTCAAAGTTAATGGGCAACGAGTGAAAATATATCGCGGAGAAGACTGGCATCGCAAGGTCACCTCCGTGAACCTAAGAAACTCGGAATGAAAAAGAAGTGGGCAGTCCCTGCGCAATCATGCGATTCAAATTCATCAGAGATGCAAGTTTTGTGAAGTATCCGTTGAAATCCTGAATTCATGAACTTATCTCTATTCCTTTTTAGTATTGTCATTTCGCCATCTGTTGTTCTAAAAAAAATGGCATTTTGTTAACTTTATTTTATTATTATTTGACTCTCTCAATGTTTTCTTTGCCATGATCGAGGTGAATGACTGCGGAAGCGCTACACGAAGACGCAACTATTTTATTTCGTCACCACAATCAAAGAAAGTTGTTCGCCGCAAAGCAGGATGAGTCCACAAACAATGTGGGCGACAATGCAAATTTGGGGGTTGTATCTTTGCTTGACTTCGTTATTTCCAAATTTTGCACTATCGCATTGCATCTTAGCTCTAAAATTTTATCATCGCATCCTCTTTAGTCGACGCAATCATTTAACATTGATTAATTTAGTAAGTCACCGCATGATTTCTCTTTGCCAATTATGATTTCAATGATGAAACGCATGCCTCTATTTTTTTCGTATACACTAGAGTCAACTTAATTTTAGAATAGTCAACTCATAAAATATTTCTAAAAGTAGTGGTCTGCCAGCTTTCTTTCAAACTGACCCTTTACGAAGCTTCCTAAGAGCATCGCATGACTTCTTTCAATCTTTTAGCAATGAGGACATTGCTACATTTTAAATTTGGGGGTGCGGTATTCATTTTTTGACCTTGCAATTTTTAGCCTTACAAAAAAATAAAAAATATATATATAAAAAATTCATAACGTTGCGATCGGATCCTACTCGTAGTTGGATGTCCGCATGACACACATGGGGACAAGCCAAAACGAAGGTAGGAATCGTGATCAACGCATAAATAAATGATCGCAACTCCGCTACCAATTGAGCATGAGTTTAGATTGAGAAAGAGCGTCTTGCTCGTAGTTGGATGCCCGTATGACACACGTAGGGGCAAGCCAAAACGAAGGCAAGACACTTGAATCAGCACAAGGACATAGAAAAAATAATAATAATAAATAAATAAATAATACTTCTAAAATACGCAAGGATAAAAATCATTTGAAAATACCCCAATGAAAAAGTTTTTTTTTATGAAATAAATCATCTGATGCCGTGGAATCTAGTAAAGTCTTTTTGAAGGTTAAACTTGTGGTCCCTAAATTTTAGAAATATTTTAAGAAGAGACTTGGATAAGAATTAAGGAGATTTTGGTGAATAGGATTCGAATAAAGCATCCTTGAGAAATCTAGGAAAGAGAAGGTGATCGACTTTCTAAAGGAAATATTTAGCTTATGCTTGAGGATAAGCATTGTTTGAATTTGGGGGTGTGATAACAGGCAGAAATGCACGTTATTACAACGCAGAATCATAAAACAATGCAGGATTGCGATGATAAAAATTTACAATATTGCGTCCAAAAGAATTAAGTTCACAACATTGTGATCACATGCGTCTATCGCATTAAAAGAGTTAACTTATGTATTTTTGTGCAGGAAAATGCATTGATGCAAGACGAAAATGCGATCCAAAGAAATTAACATCCGAACGCATAAAGGATTGAGACCTTAAGGTTATGCAATCGTTTGCGCTCGCGAAAATCTACTCAAGATTGCGACCGCAAGGCTATACGATTGTTTGCATTCGAAAATCTGACGATGGCTGCATAAAGCCGGCGCATCAAGGTGGGCGCATCTGGGTGAAAGCTTAATAAATCACGATGGGACAGAAAGCTAATGATGGTCGATTCCGAATTATGTTCACAAGCTGTTAACGACCTACTGTAGCAAGTACACTCAACTTTTCGGTGACAATTATTCCGCGCATCAGACAGAGAATTAATGTCATCCCATCAGTGTAATCATAAGAGAGAAGAAGCTTCTCATCCTGAATCTCTATAAATACCGAGCGCCATTTTCAATGAAGGAGTTCGTTCAGTTAGTTAGTTCGCCTAGCCTTAGAGTTCTTGCTCTTAGTTTTTTTATACTTAGAAGGAAGAAGTGAGAGAAGGGAAAAGATGCTGGAAGATCGTCCTGGTCAGCTCGAGAGAGAACCCAGGAGGCATGGAAAGACAGAGAGAGGGCCTACTCTTGCGAGAGCAAGAATATCGTTTGAGCAGAGTAAAGAAGAACAATATAAAAGCCCTAGGAAGCAAGAAATTGCTACCAGGCTCTTTATTCTTATTCCGCATTGTCATTCTGTACTTCGATTATATATCTATAAAATGGAACTTGCTTATCTACATCTATTCACTCTCTTTAAAACACGCATGAGTAGCTAAATCTATCAAATGGGTTGAAAAGTACTTAGCTCACATTACCTAGGATCCTCATTGTATGCGATCATCTTGTCTTATGTTGCGCCCAACACCCCTGTAGAGCTACTCGAGAGAAAGTCTAAAGAAAGAACCTAAGACTTGAGAGAGCTAGGTTAGAATCTAGACTCAAGAGAGCAAGATTAGATCTGCATAAGCAAGAGATAGAGACTCAGAGATAAGCTCTGTTTGTCAACATGCATAGCATGCACCCTAGAGATAGATTATGGTATTATGCGGTCGCCTTGTATGTGTGTGTGTCAATCGTCATCGTATAGACAAGAATAGAGGCTTATGTGTAAGTCCTATAGACATCATTGCATATATCGCATGCGTTCTAAAACTAGAACTCGTAGCATTTGCGTTGAAAGATGATTTGTTGTTGTATGTGTGTAACATGATCACATAACATGAACGCAATCCTAGGAAGTATTAGCTAAACCCCTTCTCAACCGTTCCCCCGCATATTCATCGCATCTTTCTTGTTCATATTATTTGTAGGAGTCTATCAGTGATAGACTATATCACTAGTAAAAGTCTAGCAACGATAGAAGTCTATCGTTGATAGACTTGTCTATATTTGTAATTTTTTTTAAATGATGTTATATATTTGGTTATTATTCCTAAAAATGCAATCAATTGCAATTACCCAAAATTAATTTAATATTTAATATTAAATTAATAAAATTAATTAAAATTGTTTAATTAATTATTAATTATTAATTTTATTAGAAAAAATAATTATTGAATTATTTTTTGTAAAATTATAAAATTTCAGTTTTAATTAAAGAATTAAAAATTAAGACTATTTTTTTATTTTGATAGTTTCAAAATGAGAAAAAAAAAAAAGATAGAAATTGAAAAAAAATGGGAAAAATCTCAAATGTGGGATTTTCTCACTATTCAAGTTAGCACCTTAGTCACCTTATGACACTAAATTTGAAAAAGAAGCTGGCTTGTGTTGAGGCACTATAGTTGCATGAAACTCCTGCATAAAAACACTCTTGATTGAGCTTGAGAAAGGTATGCAAAATTCTGATTTTGCTGAGAAAAAGCTGAAAGTTGAATAAGGGTCTTCAACATTGATACCAGTCTTCTTCTTCCTCTTTATTCCCAAATTCTAGCTTATTTTCAGTCTCACAACTCAATCTAAGGCTCCTAGAGGATAGTAAGGAAGCTCTAGTGGTGGTCCACGGCCAGAATTTGAGAGGATGACAGCTGATTATTAGGTTTGAAGAAGATCTTCAAAGGTATGTTTGAAACCCTTTTATCATTTGATGAGCACGCCGACTTTAAAGCTAAAATTGATGAATTAGAGTGCTTAATGATTCTTTTTTCTTCCGCTGCACGTTTATAGAAACTAACACGAAGTGCATATCAATTTTGATGTGCTTGGTTTTAGCATGAAATATGGGAATAGTTGCGAGGGCTTAAGCACTAACATTATCACACCAGATGACAGGTTTGTGAATAGTTTGTAGCTGAATCTCAGATAGGAATTATGGAAGCCAAATTATTTCAGATGAAGTATGTGCAAAGGCATGGTACTCAGACTCCAAGCAACTACTGTCTGCTTTTTCGAGGATCATGAAACAAGGTTATTTCCCACAAATACCCAGTAAACAACTATTGATTTCCTAATGCCCAGTCGGCATCCGAGTAGGCTGAGATGTCAAGATACGAGCTAGGTTGGAAGAGTAATCCATAATGTCTTGTGTCATTGACATACTTGAGTACACATTTTGCTGTTTGCCAATGAATATCAGTTGGGGCCTTCAAAAATCGACTGAGATGATTTACGATGTAAGCAATCTCCGATCTCGTGTGGGTTAAGTACTGAAGAGCACCAATGGTGCTTCTATACATATATGGTTCAGACAAAGGGACTCCATTAGATGCTTAAAGATGCTTGCCCAGTGAACATGGTGAAACAATTGGTTTAAGATCAGATAAGTCTAGCCTATGGAGCAGATATTCAACATACTTGGATTGGTTTAGGATGTACCTAGATTCTAAATAGTGCACTTGAATACCTAAGAAGTAACTCGAGTGGCCTAGATCCTTCAGAGCAAATTGATTGTCTAGAGATTTAATCAATCGGGAGATGAGATGAGTATTATTACTCGTAACGATGACATCGTCAACATAAGCCAGAAGAAGAATGATGGAATCATTGGAATGGAATATGAACAGAGATGTATCAGCCTTTGAATTTTGAAACCCCCAACTAATTAATGACGTGCTTAACGTATTATTCCAGGCATAGGGGCTTACTTTAATCCATAGATAGCCTTGTCTAGTTTGAAAACATAATCAAGAAAATCTTAATGGACATACCCTGGTGGTTGTTATATATAGACGTCTTCATCTAGCCTTCCGTTAAGAAAGGCATTATTGAAGTCAAGTTAGTGAAGAGCCCATCCTTTGACACTGCAATACTGAGAACCACACGTATCATCGAGGCTTTAACAACTGGGCTAAATGTTATAAAAAAAAAAAAAATAATCAATTCCAGGGTATTGGTGAAACCCTTTAGCTACCATTCTGGCTTTATGCTTTTGGATCATCCCACATGGATTCTTTTTCAGGCAAAAAATCCATTTTTTACCTAGGAAATTGAATGTCGGTGAGGGAGGGATCAAATTCCATATTTGATTATGTATAAGAGCATTGTATACATCATCCATATCGCTTTCCATTATGGTGTAGCAATAATATCTTTAACACTAGTTGGTTATATCACTAACCAATCCTTTTTTGTAGTTGTGAGTCATGTTTTACATTTAAAATGTTAGAACCAGAGAACCCACAGCAGAAGTTCAACGGATCAATAAGCATTCTAATTCATTAATTTTTGCTTTAAATTAAGCATGCTCATAAACTAATAAGAGGGTTTCATGACATACCTTTGTAGAACCACTTGAATCTCGATTCTAGCTGCAAATCTCCTCCAAATTTATCTGTGAACCACCTCAAGGCCTTCCTTACTATTCTCTTGGTGCCTTAGATTGATTTGTGAGACTCAGAATAAGCTTGAATAAAGGAAATTTGGAGAAGAAGATCACTACTGCACCATGGAAGAAGACCTTCTTCAACCTCAAGTTTTTCAGCAAAAACTCAACAAATGCATCAGTTGCATGCTCGATTCTCAGCCCAATCTTCTCTATTTATTGCAAGATTATCATGAAAAGAATATTTTTACATGAAGAGAAGCTCATGCTTGAAAAATTGAATCATGAAAAAAGTGGAGAATGAGTAGCTACTTGATAGAAAGTGGAGATATCCCACTTTTGGGATTTTTCATTTTCAATCTTTTCCAATTTTTGAATTTACAAATTGATTTCCAAAATCAATTTTTTTTTTCAAAATTAAAATATTTATTAATTTTAAAAAATTAAGTCATTAATTAATTTTCTAATAAAATTAATAATAAATAATTAATTAATTATTTTAATTAATTTTAATTAAGTTAATATCAAATATTAAATTAATTTAATACTAATTCTACCATCATGAATCCCTATTCATGAATTTAATATTTAAATCATATTTAAATATTAATTGATTCTCATATTTCATTTAATTCCAAAATTAAACGCGTAATTATATCACATATAATTACTAATTCTCTTAATTCTAATTTGAATATTTTGAATTAACTTATCACGCTACTCTAAGGCTAATCCATTTGTGAGCTAGTAAGGGGACATCGTGGAACTACAGATCATGGGCTCCAACGATCCAAGATTAATTTACAAAACTCTTTACACCGAATTAAACCTCATTCGTTAACTGCTGGGTCACTCCACTAAAGCTTAGAGTTGCACTCCTCTCACTGTAGATATATTATGTCCACTCGATATAACCATAATTAGTAAGTTAACCCTTCATAGATTTTTCGTAATAACGACGGGGTCAAATGGTTGTTTTACCTCCGATATTATCTCTTGTTCCTTAAATCCCACTGATCCTCTAATGAACAATCAATTTGTGACCCAATCAACAAACCAAGTCCCTTTCAGGCCAACGAGAGGGTGGGGCCCCTTGTTCAAAACCCAGAGTCAGCATTTAAGGGAACAACCTCTCTACTATCCCTGAAAGCGGGTAGGAGCGAATTCCATCTTGCACCCTATGTCTCCAGTTATCTACCCGCTCTTACCCTTGAAATAGGGGTTTATTGAGCCAGCATTGTTGAGACAACCCTCACCTAAGCAAATTAAAGGATAATCCTGAATAAACAGGAGTTCATAGTTAGCTCAGGATTAAGGTCAAGTTACCTAGGTCATCGCTTTGAAATAGTTAGTCTTAAACAGTAAACAACATTATAAAGTAAGAGTGACTAATTTTGTTGTCCGATCTTGTACAACCACATGGCACAGGACGCCCCCACTTCTCAGATCATAACATGTACGAATCAGGATCACTACATCTGTAGCACTTTACAGCTCTTTGTAACAACTACAGAGAGGTCACATCCGATAGTATTACCAGAATAAGGCATCCAACCTTATTCATATACTATAGATCATTTTGACTATTTACTCGAACCTGATCAACTTTTATGTCTCCACGTAGAGTTCAAGTACTCACGTAATAGTCATGGATCTTTTAGTTTATTGGATTTATTTCTTAAACGAAATAAGAAATTCATATATTCAATAACAACTTATTGAATTTTTAGAATAAGTTTTATTGTTTACAAACCACGAGTTTTAGGATATAAAACCCAACATAAAAATTTCTCCTTCTCCTTGTGTTATCATAGGATGGGAATGTTGGGAGGTGGAGTAGGTTGAGGTATTGGTGGTGGTTGGTCGAAGACGGCAGGAGAAAATGAATTACCGTTAGGTTGAGGAAGAAGGGTAGGGCAAACGGAAGGGGAAGATGATGGTGGAGATGAATGGTGATGAGCACGTGGACTTGGTACTAGGGTGGCCAGATTAGTAGGGGGTAACTTGGGCTATGATAAGGCACGAAGGGCTTCAAATTGGATGGATGAGGATGGGTTAGAGAGCAGATTGTCACTTAGCCAGGGAAGTTTGGCTTCGGTCGGAGCTGACAATTAAGTCGTATCAAGGTTTGTCATTTGCAATGGGTAGGCTATTTAATAATGGACTAAAAATAGATTAAAGTTGATTTGGGCTGTTATGCTGTTGAGGTTGAGAGGTAGTGGGCCATTTAGATCCCTTGTGGTCCTGAAATTCATATGAAAAGGAAAAGTCAAGCTCATTAAATTTAATACTTCTAGAAATATAAATTTTACCTGCCTTGTTTAAGCATCTATAGCCTTTGTGAAATGTGCTAAGACCTAAGTAGACACACTTTTCTTAGTGAAATTGAAACCTGTGTTGTTGGTAAGGTCTTATACATGGGAAGCACGCACAGCCAAATACCGAAATTTTTGTAATGTGCAGAGTTTTGTCATACATTAGTTAAAGTGGTGACTTGTTATTTTGAACTGGTGCGGTAAACCATTTACCAAGAATGTGGCCGTGAGATATGCATCCCACCAAAACGACAAAGGCATGCATGCTTGAGCTAACAATGTAAGCCCCATCTCCACAGTGTGTCTATGTTTTCTTTCAGCACGTCCATTTTGTGCTGATGTATATGGGCACGAGTACCGTAAGGCTATTCCCAAGAGGTTGCATAACTAATGGATCTTTATGTATTCACTACCATTGTTTGATTGAAGTGCTTTTATACTCGAGTTAAACTGTGTATTATTTACTTGAAGGAGATGCTAAAAAGCTACCAATGTATCATATTTTTTATTAAAAGGATATAACCATAAGTACCGACTGTGATCATCAATGAATGACACATAGTACCGATAGCCTTTTGTAGAGGTTACTGATGTTGGTCCCCACACATCAGTGTGGATGAGATAAAATTTGTTCTTCGCTCAAGTTGTAGAGTTAAAAAAAGAGAAGGGAATGTGCTTTTCCAAGATGACAAGGTTCACAAACTATAGTATCTTCATTCAATTTAGTAGACTGATTACAAACTTTTAGAATTGACTCTAAAACTCTTGAGGAGGGATGACCCAACCTCATATGCCACATTACCTTAGACTCCACAACATTCACACTAGTATTAGGTGGAATAAACGCAAACGAGTCTTTATTTTTGTTCATTGACTATTCAGACTAAGAACGTCTCTTTTAGAAACATCAATAAGAACCACTTCTGCTTCATTCAACTGATATAATCTGTCTTTAAGTACTCTTTTCACCACTGTTTGCCTCGAGTGTTTATCCTTAACAACACAATAGTTGTCATGAAATTCAAATAAAACTGCATTGCCTTAAACTAAGTTTGACACATTAACAAGATTTTTAGCAATATTAAGCACACACAACACATTCTTTAAATTGAGTTTACAATCACTGGTAGACAAGCAAGAATTACCAAGAATAGATATATGTAATTGTTAACCATTACGAACCATGATAAGTTTGGCACTTATATAATAAGAGGGATTGGCAACATTATTGATATCAGCTATGACATGATTTGTTGCCCCATTATCTGCATACCAGTTGAAATCACTTATTGGTTCTGCAGCTAGGAATGAGTTTGAGTTTTGAGTAGTCACAAAGGCAGATGGATTTGTTCCTGTGTTGGCATGATTTTTGTTGTTTCATTTTCCATGATTCTGAGGCGTAAATTCTCTATTATACCTTTGGTAGCACACATCTGCAACATGTCCATACCTAGAACATACTTGGCATGTTGGTCGATTTCCTCTACCATAGCCTCTGCTTCGGTTTCCTCCCCCATTAATTTTTTTGTTTTTTCCAGATCCATTAAATTATTGTCGATTTCCTCCTGGGTTGTTTCCTTGACCAGACATTTTTTGAGTAGGGGAGTTACGATTGAATGCAACATTTGCAGATGCATTATGACTAAATGCGATCGATACCTTTGAGGTATTTTGATACTCAAGTCATTTTTCAAAGTAGAGTACCTTAGATTGCATATCGAGCCATGATATTTCTGGTTTGCTTTGGATTACAACCACTATGGGATTGTATTCTTCATCTAGCCCAAGTAGAACTTGATATACAAGATTTCGGGTAGACACCGAACTACCAGCCTGTGCCAGGTTATCAAAGTAAAGTTTCATTAATTTTAAGTCATTACAAGAAAAACCATTTTTCTTGACGTTTGCAATTTTAAATACTTGACATTTTTATGAAAAAATGTCAAGAAATAGGTGATTTAAAAAAAAAAAAGTTAAGAGTTCATTTTAAAAAGCGGGGGTTATGCGTTTTTCCTGAAAAATATAGTACTTGACGTTTTAAAATGTCAAGTTCAATTAATGGATTCTTGACATTTTAAAAATATCAAGAATTATAAAATATACAGGGTAGCGTTGCAACGCTACGTGTTTTGACAAAAAAAATGAAAAACTCTCAATAGCGTTGCAACGTTACAGGTTTTGATGAAAAAACTGCGCGCTCTTCAACAGCATTGCAACGCTCTTTTAGTAGCATTGCAACGCTATCAGATAGATTTAAAAGAAGTTCCAACAGATTTAGTCGATTTTATTCCAAATACACTCGAAATATTCTTTATATTTCCGTTTGATGCATTTTTGTTATTTCATCAATCTTGAAGAGATTTTTCATTAAGGTAAGTAGATTTGAGGCATGAACTTTCAAAGTTAGGGCTTAATCTTGATTTTTCTTGTTTAGATTGGGTTTAAGTCTTGATTTTCTTGGTTTGATTAGACTTAATCTTGATTTTCTTGTTTAGGTTAGCCTTAATCTTGTTTAAATTAGATTTAATTCTTGATTTTCTTGGTTTGAGGCATGAACTTTCAAAGTTATGACTTGATTTTCTTGGTTTGACGCATGAACTTTCAAAGTTAGGGCTTGATTTTTTTGGTTTGAGGGTTGAACTTACAAAGTTAGGGTTTAATCTCTCATATATATTCTTGAATCTCATCATAAACTCTTGTTTCATATTGTTCTTGAATGAGATTGAATTTTAGAGAACTTGACAAAGTTGGGATTGCTACTTGCCAAAGTTAGGGCTTTCATTTTAGAGAACTTGCAAGAACTTGTCACTTTTCTTTAATTAAATGCTTGCCAAAGTTAGATATGTCAATGTGTCTAATTGTTAGGGTCTATAAACTAAGTAATGCTTTGCCAAACTTGGGTTCAATTTTTAGTTATTGGAATTAATATATGTTTAGCACATTAGAGCATGTACACACCTTGGGTTCAATTTTTTTAGGTACGATTACACCTTGGGTTCAATTTTTTTAGATGTGTTTGTCTTTGTCCTCTAATTTTCCTTGAGGTTCTCTGATTTGTCTTACTTTCTTGACAAGCATAGTAGCAAAGATATTAGAGATCATTTATATGTCAATGGGATTGATGAAAGTTATAAATTTTGGTTTTGGCATGAGAAAAAACTTCTTAACTCATCATTTTGTGGAAAATCTTCTAAGTTTTACACCCATATGTATGAAAACACCCATATGTTTTTATCAATTTTCATTAGCAATAAAAATACTAATTATATTTGATTAACTAGTGGTCATTGGGCAATACTTGCTATAAATGCATATTATGATACTGTGTACTACCTAGACTCAATAAGGACAACATCACGAGTAGATATACGATATATAACTGACACGTAAGTTAATCTTTTTCATTTGTAGTGTTTGTTTTAAAGTATACTTTATTTTAGAATAATTTGTGGTTATTTCTTGACAAATAGGGCAATTGCGATGTTTCAATCTCAAAAGAGTATTAAAAAAGGTCAGAAGCAAACCTTATGGAGAATAGTAACTACAATATAAATTAACAATGATTACTTATTCATCATATTAAATAGACATCTAGTGTGTAAGGATTACTTCATTCTTAATTACTGGTTTTTTCTCTGTAGTGTCCTCTACAAATTGGGAACATTGAATGTGGATACTACGTCATGAGGTATATGAGGGACATTGTGACCAAAAGAAGCATTGTCATCTCAGATTTGGTATGTTATCGTTATTTCGACATTTCAAATAGCATATAGAAAAATAGAATCCATATAATATTTGGCTTTTATGTTTATAGATTGATATAAGGAAACCATACTCAAAAATTGAGTTAGACGAGGTGCGGATAGAGTTAGCTGAATTTTTAAGTTGCTACATATGATCGTGGTTGGTCATTTTGGATATGTTTGTTCCTGATCAATTTTTGGATTTACTTCATATCCATATAGGTGTAAATATATTTTGGTATTGTTCAAATATGCACGGGAGAGGGGAGGGGGATAGTTTTGGATTGGTACAGGTGTGGGTAGATAGATGGTTTCGTTGATAGAAGTTTTGGAAATATATTTTTACTGTTAGAATTATATTCCTTAGGTTGTATATATTGACAATGTTAAAGAAGTTGTGATTTTATACAGAGATATTGGTGGTTTTTTGTTGATATATAAGTTTGTCAATACGTGTATATTGTTTATTTGATTGATGAATGTATATCATATATATACCAAATGTGATTGTTGGATCAAAATCCAGGAGCTATTATAGATAAAAACATCAACATTGTAGATTTTTCTTTAAAAATCACAAGCAAATTTCTTGACGTTTTTAAATGTCAAGTTCACAAAATTTCTTGACGTTTTTTCCTTGTCAAGAATGCCCATATTCTTGACATTTCAAACATGTCAAGTGTCTATATTTCTTGACGTTTTTTAAATGTCAAGTGTCACTTTTCTTGACGTTTTTAAAACGTCAAGAAAATCGACATTCCTGACATTGACTTCCTTGACGTTTTTAAAAACATCAAGAAAAGACATTATTGACATTTAAAAAACGTCAAGAAACACTGTTTTTGTAGTAGTGAGTATTCAGACATTGAAGAGTTACCTTTACGTATCTGTTGGAAGACTTGATGCAAATAGTCTTCTTCTGGTTGTGATTGAACTCCAAATAGAGCGTGGATGACATCCTATAAGCTTCTAGCATTTTCATGTCCCATCAACTGAAGTGCCACTTCTAGTGTCATTGAATTACATAGCTAGCCCAGTAGAAGCTGGTCAGCTATAACCTAGGCTTCATATAAGGGATTTAGAGTTTTTTCACCTATTAAACTCGATGCTCCTCCTGATGCTTCTGAGCTTGAAGGAGTCACGCTAGTCTTAGAAACTCCAGCTGTGGTCTGAGTAACATACATCTACGAGAAGATCTTGGCACTAGACAGGTGACCTTCGGGCTTATACCTATGAAGGATTCGAAGAGTCAACGTCTTCCACAACATGAAATTTTCCCTTTTTAGTTTTGTGTTGGTTATTTGATTGAGTAATTGATTCATAGGAGGAGCACTAAATTTTGCTGAATCAGTGGTCATGGTCCCGGTAATATTGGCATTGGCCATGAAGAAAGCTCTGATACCAAGTTAGAAATTGGGAAGAATGATAATTTCAGATAACTTCACTGTATTTCTTCTATATCAGTAGAGGGCAATCAAGCCTGTATTTATATAGATTATTCCAAACTAAGGTTCAGAGGAATAATTGAATAAAGGAATGATTTAAAGCTGTATATTACAAGTGGCGCAATTAGAGCGAGAAGGAATAAAAGAACGAATAGATTTGTTGAGAGGAAGCGTAACAGATTTGATCCTTTTGTCATCTTTCGTGCGTGGCTTTTCTTTATGACGTGGTAGTCTCGGTCTGATGTGTCTCCTTTGACCTATCCTCGTTGGCACTTACTTTAACATGAAAGGATTTGAATTTGAATTTGAATGAAATTCTCAATTTTGAGATTAGTTTCTTTCCATAAAAGAATTTTAGTGCAACAATGTGAAATTGTATTTGTAGTCTCATAATTTTCTTATTCCTTTACTTATTCCATTTTTTTTTTTTTTTTTTGTGAAAATAATTTCTTATTCCTTTACTTGAAGACGGTCACTTCAAGATCCAATTTAGCTAATTTGTATAAATCTTTTAGTAGGTGTTTGGGACACTAGTTACTATACTCAGTAGTTATTATAGTTAAGTTATAATAATTTATATTTGAGATATAGATTATTTTAATTTAAGTTATAATATTATGCCTTTGAAGTGTAAATTATTTTAGTTTGAAGAGAAAATAGTAAAACACTATGGCAAGAATAAAAAATGATGAAGGTAAAATAATAAAAACTGTAGCAAGTAATAAATATTATAGAAAATAGAGTTTTGAAATAGTGCTAACTATAACTAATTGGAGATTGTAAAATAGTATTTTTTATAGCAATGGGTGGTTTTAACCGTTGAGGCCTAAATAGCCCCTTAACGCATGCCCACATCAACCTGTTAGTGTATATTTTAGAAAGCTATATTATCAATTTGTTAAAAAAAAATTATAAATAACACTACAGACTAAAATAGTTATTTCCAAAGATAAAAAATTAAAATAGACATTTTAAAAATTTAAAAATCAATTCTAATGGTTTTTAGTTTTTTTGTTTTTCGAAATTAAGTCTATAGACACTATTTTCAACTCCAAATTTCTTCCTTTATTATCTACTTTTTATTAATTATTTAAAAACAAGTCAAATTTTGGAAACTAAAAAAATAGCCTTTAAAAATTTATTTGATTTTTGGAATTTGGTTAAGAATTCAACGATGATATTTAAGAAATATGTAAATCATTATAAGAAATGTGGAGGAAATAGACTTAATTTCTAAAAACAAAAACTAAATGATTATCAAACCAGAAGATTTGAAATATAAATCTAAAATTTTCAAAAGAAAAAAGAGTTTGATTAAAATAGTCCATGAAATTTGAACCCAAAAAAATATATATATATTTTTTTTTATATTTCAACAAATATTCAATCAAATAAATGTTTAGTTTATGTTAATATCTTTCATACTAATAATAATTATTAGTATGCAAGATATTAATATGTATATATATATTGTTTTTCTTGTTATTATTGTTACTATTATTATTATTATTTGCGACAATTATATAGTCAAAACATTGAAAGGAAAAGTAGGCCAAAGGGCCCATTTCAATAAAATCAATAATTCGGAAGAATATTGAAAATCACGTAAAATAAAGAGGTAAAATAAAAATGATCCATGATACTAAATATATCCGTTACAAATATAACATTTGGACATAAAGTACTAACAGATATAATACAATGTAAAAGAGATCCAGTTTTCAGAGTCTATTAGTAATAAACTATATTACTAATAGGAGTTTATCGATAATATAATTCATCACCGATGGATTTTGTTATATTTACATGATATTATACACTTAATTATTAGTTGGATTTTGTTATATTTACATGATATTATACACTTAATTATTAGTTTTAAAAGTGCTACCGATTATAATTATCTAGAATAAATTTTTATTTTTTGTAATGTAGGATGGTGCGAATCGTGGGCCATGAACTCAAAAGCTCATTTAGAATTAGCTCTTGGGCCAGCCCAAATTCCCAACCTTCACAATTAATAAGCCCCAAAGTTTTTCTAAGAAAGAAAGCCCAAAGTTGTAATCATATAGCCGAATTTAAAATAATAATAATAATAAATATTCCATGTATTTATTTATTTTACATTTTTAAAAGTTTAGAGGCCAAATAAATTGTTGAAGCTTATATTTTTTCTTTTTCTTAAGAACTAAACCACAAAAAAAATATATATATAATATAACTATTTCTATATATGAGATGACTTTTAAACAAGCCGATGAAATATTATTGTAATTTATTTCTACATAAAAAAGTCATAGCAACTAGGTTCGAGTGAGTCTTTACCAAAAAAAATTAAACAAGCCTAATAACTAGCTAGTAAGACAATTTTTTGGAGTTGACACCTCTAACCTTTTGTATCTTTTTAATTTTTAAATAGTTTTATTTCAAAATTATGGGTGTATGAGTATTTTTTTTTTTTTTTAACTTCGACATGTGTTAATTATTATATTAGAAAACACTTAAAATACTAATTGCACTACATCTACCATTGTGCAACCTAATTATCCAAAGAAATTTTATCATACGACAATTATTTAAAAAAATGATGCATGATATAAGTGCAGTTTAGGTTGCATTTAATTATTCTCCCTTATATATATATATATATATATATAAAGTAACAAACATTTTATCCATGGAATAAGATTGATATAATTGTCCATTAGTATGCTTAGTTGTTAACTTATTGTTGTTATTATTATTATTTTCAAAATAACTTATTTTTAAATAATTTAATTGTATGCACATTAAAACATTCATTCATCCTACAACTTATGAGATGAATCTTTATCTTTTAACTCTGACCCTATATTTACTTATATTATATTTAGAAGTTGTAGTTACATGACATCAAGATATTCAACTCTTTATTTTCTGGTCTAAAAAGACGTTTGCATTGTTACGAAAGAAAAATTGAGGACAATTTATGAATCTTTTTAAATATAAAAAAAATATTTCAAAATATTTATACTCTATAACAAAAAATTTCAAAAATACTTTCTAATCGGTATTTTTAGAACTTTTTATTATAAAACATAAATATTTTTTGAATTTTTTTATTTATAAGAATTTGATTCCTGGAAGACAAGGGTGTTATTCTAAATTTTATTTTTTTATCTAGAAAACTAAATACATAAAAAAAAAAAAAAAAAAAAAAAAAAAACAATTAGCACAAGTACTCATTAAATATTATTTATTTAGTTAAATATTTTATTAAAAAAATGAAATAATTATTTTAAAAAAAATTCATTGTCATATTTTCGTTACCTTCCACATAGGTGATTTTTTCTTATGCAAGTAATAAATGTAATAGGGGAGCATAATAGCTTATTTATAGTCATTGTAATTTAAAGTTTGTTTATACATACGTACACAGACACATATGTATTGTTTTGGGTACGGAGTTCTCAAACTGTTTGATCAACAAAATGATGACAAGGCAAAAAAACATCATAGGGCCCAATTCAACATGGGAAGAAGAGAGTTTTTGGGCCAAGGTCCAAACCGATTTGCTTGGCCTCGTCGTCGAACCAAGGCCGAGACGGGCCCTCCTCATTTGACGAATGGGACATCTCCAACACATTTGAGCCTCAACAAGAGGAGATATTGGATTGGAAGCCTAAACTAAGGTCCTTGGCTTTGACCAAGGCCGAGGCAGAGTCTCCTCATTTGATGAGCAAGGCATGCTAAATGCATGCTCTAACTCTTTGACTCAAGTATTAACCTAAAGTGACTCAAAAACTCTAATCTAGACGTTCTAGGTCAGGATTTTCCTATAAATACATCATTATGACTTCAAAAGAAGTAATTATCTCCATCCCTAAAAACTTTTGCTACAGTGAAAAGTCATTGTAGAAAGTATGTCAACACTACTTAGATTCTTCTTATTTTATAGGTTACATATTTATTGAGTTAAGAATTCATCGGTGTTGTCATATGAAGGTAAAACATGTTTTTTTTTAATCCAGAATTTGACAATTTGACCGTATCTATATATAAAATTTTGAAAATAGAAAAGGAGAATCAATCATATTGTTGTCGTTGTCACGTAGGAATTTATGCATATCCTTAGTCGTAGTAAAAAAAAGAAATTAGATTGTGATGGGGAGGGAGAAAACAACGTGTTCTTATCCCTTCCCAAGTTCAAATTAAGAAAGGGAATCATTTTTTGGAAATAAATAAATAAATGAAGCTAAATCAACTCTGTTTCTCCTTTCTTAACCTATAATACATTCACTTTTTTTTTCCTAGATAAAATGTAATAGTCTATCTTATAAAGTGTATAAGGTCCTTAAATTTTTCTAATATGGAATCCTGGACACTTTTGTATGCATAGTCATAAAATAATTTTTTAAAAATATAAACGAAGTAGAGGAATTTAAATCACGGACCTCTTAGTCGTCAGTACTTACAAATATCAATTGAGTAAAACTGCCATAAGATAAATTTTAATTCATTTTATTTTTTATAACTCGAAATAGTTGACAATAATATGAAACATGGCATGGCTAAAATGTTTGAATGCAATTAAATTTTGCCTCCCATGATTGGAGTTTTCTAACGCCATTTCAACTTTCATAATTGTTTGTGTGTATATTTTAAGAAATGTTGTGAAGATTTTAAGTAGAATATTTAAAAAGGTTGAAGATAAATATTTTTTTCTTAACAGATCTTACTCACATGTTGGAAATGTTATATTCTTAGGAAGATTAAAAAGAGAGATACGATGACATTCTTTTTATAAACTTTTCCATTGTTTATAAATTTTCCGTTTGTTTAAATAAGAAATTTATCTAGATTCTCTGTTTTCTCCAATTTTTATGGACTTTGCCTAATGTGTGTCCACCACATGTCACTATTTATAGACAACTTGGCAACTAGGAGGTGAATTACATGGACACTAATAATGTGTAATGTTGAGACATATGAACAACAGAAATGAGGGAATGACACATGGTCAATGGACAATAAGCATGAGCATCTAATGGTCATTTATTATCATAATATTTATAATACTCCCCTTAGATGCCAATTGTATATATGAAATGTGTCTCGTTAAAACTTTGCTAAGAAAAAATCCAATGGAAAAAAAATCCTAGTGAAGGGAAAAGAATATAGGTTTGATATAATTTATATTCCTAAAAAGTATATTTACTCCCCCTTATGGAAACATCACTTGAGATCTCTGAGTCGCTGCATTCCAATGTTGTAGGTTTTCAAAGATTATGGTAAGTAATGCCTTCGTAAATAAGTCTGTCGGGTTATCTTTCAAACAAATTTGTTGTATAGTGATGTCGTCATTTTCTTCAAGATTATGAGTGTAGAAAAGCTTTCGTGAAATATGCTTTGTTTTATCTTCTTTAATATATCCTCCTTTGATTTGGGATATGCATGTTGTGTTGTCTTCGTATAATATTGTTGAAAGATTTTTAATCAAAAAACAAACCACATGTTTCACGAATGTGTTGAGTCATTAATCTTAGTCATACACATTCTCGACTAGCTTGATGAATTGCAAGAATTTCAGCATGATTTGAGGAAGTAGTCGTTATGGTCTGTTTCACTAACCGCCGCGATACTACAGTTCCTCCACATGTGAATAGATAACTTATTTGAGATCTAGCTCTATGTGGATCAGATAAATACCCAGAATCTGCATAACTAACTAGATCAAATTTTAATTTATTTCAATAAAATAAACCCATAACAATCATACCTCGGAGATAATAGAGTATATGCTTAATTCGTTTCCAATGTCTTATTGTGGGAGAGGAACTATAATTCTCTCTAAAATTTTTGATCCTTAAGAGATTTGAAGAGTGTAATACTTTCTAAATTCTCTCTAAAATTTTTGTGGAGCCTATGACTTGTGCTTTGAAGTGTTCTAAAAGTCTTTTGAGCTTAGATATTCAGATATTCAGAAGAGCAAAAATGATCTTTGAAGCTTCGGTCTTCAACTTTTTAGGAGAGTAAAAAGATGATTTTCGAAGCTTCAATCTTCAGAGTCTTTTAAGCTTCAAGATGGTTGTAATCTTCAAATCTCCAGGGTCTTCAATCTTCTTTGCATTCCCCCAAAATAAAGGGTAATACTGAAGGAATGAAATTCCATAGCAAAAATATGTGAACGCACGTGCCAATTTAATTCAATTTAAAAACTCGAAAAAACAGAGAAATTATAAAAGAACATGATAAACATTTATAAAGTACAACATGCATTTATAAATTATAGCATGCTTCTAGGGAGAAAGGATGAGAAGAACTAATCCTTGAAAACTTTTCTTTTCGTAATTCCTCTTATCAAAACTAAACAACATGAATGCAAATCTCCCTCGAACTGGAAAAACGCATCTCACGAACAAACAAGTCACGAACAAAGGACACTACCACTTGGTTTCCTCGGTATTCTTCGGATAAAAAATTAAGAATGCATGGGCTTCTTAATTTGGTGAGGAGAAGTGATTTTGTATGAGAGAGTTTCTTGAGAAAGAAGATGAAGAATGCAGAGAAAACTTTTTTTTTCTCTTCCAAGTGGTCTATGCGTTGGGTTGTCTCAAAATGAATCTCCTCCCTCATATTTTACTTGAGACTGAGTTGGTTGGAGAGGGAGTTAAAGGACCCTCCACTAACTCATAATAACTTCCATTGGAGTTATTATTTTGAATTTAAATAAATTATATATTAAATAAAATTTAATATATAATTAAGTAAATAATAATTAATTATCATATATTTAATTTAATTTGAATCATATTCAAATAACAATCTCTCACATAACCTATAGTGTTAATATGAACCTCATTCCTATTAATTATAATCTATAGTTTTAATATGAATATCATTTATATTAATTTTAACTTATAGTATTATATGAATCTTATTCATATAATTTTATTCAAATATTTATCTCTCATACATTATAATATATAATTTTGAATTATAAAGTATAATTTTGAATCTTATTAAAAATTAGCTTTATGTTATAATGTATCTTTATACATTATTTTAATTATATCTTATACAATTAATTCCCTTATTTAATTTGAACAATTCAAATTAATCCAAAATTAATTTATTATTGTTTTATCCTTAGTAAGCATGGGATCTTATGAACCTACAAATTAGAAGCTCCAGTAATTAATTAAACTCTTTAATTAAATTAATCAATATTCATTAATTGTATGTTACTCCACTAAAGACCCAAGGTTGCACTATTCACATTGTGGATATATTTATGTGTCCATAGATATAATAAATCGACATTAAGTCGACCCTTCACGAGTCACTCGTAACTACAGTTGGGTTAAATTACCGTTTTACCCTGTAGTTACATCTAACTTCTTAAGTACCACTAATCCCTCTAATGAACAAATAGTTTATAGTCCAACTGTAAACTAATCCCTCTCGGGTTAGTGAAAGGATGGGGCCTCAATGTTCAAGACCTGAAATCAGCCCTTAAGGGAGCTAAGGTGTTCACGGTTCGGTTCAAGAGTCAAACATAATCGAATCGAATAATTCGGTTTAGAAATTATACTAAACTGAATCGAACCGCATAATTGGGTTGAGAGAGCATTCGATTTCGGTTCGGTTTGGTTTTAGTGCGATTCAATTTTTTTATTTTGAATTTTTATTTTTAATATATATATCTATATATACACACACCCGCACACAAAATATTCAAGGAGATAAAGGATGGTGTAGACGTAGAGGTAGTGTAAAAGATATAAGAGATGGCAGATGAAGGCCAGTGAGGAGGTGGCAGAATGAGAGAGACGAGACCATTAGATGCACTGAGGTGGGTGGCCAGAGGATCGCGGAGTGATAGAGTCAAAGAGACGATAGGCCAGAGGGGGCGTCAGGCGAGAGGGATTTGGTGACTACCGATGCGTTGTGCGATTGGCAGTGAGGGTCTGAGGGAGAGAGAAGAGAAGGGGGTGGCAGATGGACTATCTTTCAAACACTAAAGGGGGCGTTTGTCTCAATGGTTGGGATTGAATGGGTTAGGCATCCTAAGTCCAACCATTATTTGGTGCATGGATATAGAAAGCATTAGCTTCCTACATCATTTTCCCATTGGTTAATAGTAAACACTATTCAAACCCATGGTTATCCCTTTCCCATTTTTTTTAATTTAATATAGGAAATACGTCGGTTAACCTCTGGACACCACATTCGACGACTGTTGTCAGCCAACTCGGGCTGCTACCCTCCGACAATCGCGTCAACCAACTACGGTCACCACCTTCTGGTGAACGCTGCCAGCCAACTTCGGCCGCCACCTTCAGTGAGCATTGTCAGTAAACTTCAACCGTCACCTCGGTGACCGTCGTCGGCCAACCTTTAGCCACCGCCACGGGCCAACTCCAACCACCATTGACCAACCTTGAAAAACATTAATAAAAACACTCTTAATATATAACAAACTAGAAAAAATTTTATATAAAAACACTTTTAAGTATCAAAAGCGTTTAAATAAAAATGAATTTTTGAAAATTATTTTTTCTAAGTCATTCCAAACACATCGTTAGACTGCAATTATATAGGTATATTTATTTAGGCTATATGTGTAGGAAGCCCCAATTTAATTTAATATCATTTTCATTTCTTTTCTTTTCTTTTTTTTTTCTAGTCAATTTAACTAGCTCGAAGGCTTAAAATCATTTTCTAAACGTAAAGGTTTAAAATGTTTAAAACAACTCAGCGACCAAATAAAACTAAAACTCAAAATTTATGATTTTTTATTCCTCAAATATAATTTGATAAAAAAAAATCATAGTTTTTCCATAATTGAATTTAATATTAAAATATTAGCTTATTTCAATTTTAAGTTAGCATATTATGGATTTTCAAATTAGTTAAAGTGACAAAAGTCTATCTAGTAAAATTAAAATATCAAATTATTAAAACAACTGATTAAATAAAAATTATAAGTTTTGTCAAAATCTCTAATTCATAATTATTTTTTAAAAAATATTATTCTAAATTTCTTGGTTTATTTTAAACTTAACTATATTAAAATAATTAAGATGACAAATATAAATTAATTTAAAATCTAACTAGTGATTAAATACAAGGAAACATTTCACAAACTAAAGATTTATAAATATGCATTTCATTCCCAGGCTACACTCTAAAAATATGCTTCTTAAACCTAGACTTCCAAAACTTGCATTCCAATCACAGTTTTCTTAAACTCGGACTACCTAAACCTCCCAGTTTAATCCTTCAACCTTGGCATTTTCAGGCTTTAGATTCCAAATCTATGCGCCAAATGCCCTCTAAATGTAAGTGGTCAAGTGGACATAATGTGGTTTCGTTTGATTTTAATTCGATTTTCAGTTTTAAAATCAAATCGAACCATATAATTCGCTTTTAGAATTACACTAAATCGTACTGCACCACTTAATTCAGTCTAGGTGGGCATTTGATTTGGTTTTGGTTCGATTTCCCAAACGGTTTAGTTTCTACAGTTTCGATGAACACCCCAAAGGGAGCAATTCATCTACCTATCCTAAAGACGAAAAAGAATGAATTCCATCTTATGTAGCTATGTTCCCAACTCCTTACTCGGACAAATCTCCAAAATGATAGGCTTATTGAGTCGACGAATCTAGCCACTCTTATCGATACAGATTAAAAGATTGCCTTCATAAAGAGGAGTTCATAACTCACTCAGAATTATGGTCGAGTCACCTATGTCATCCTATGAAATGCTAATCTCTTAAATTAACAACATTATAAAGATAAACTAATCATTTCGCGGTTTGGTCTTATAAAACTCTTTATATAGGATACCTCCACTCACATGTCTCCACATAAACGATTAGGATTAGATCATTTATAACACTTTACAACTCTTATAACAATTACAAAGTAAGTTGTATCCATAGTATCACCAAGATAAGATACCAAACCTTATCCATATACTACCGACCATTTAGGTTATTATTTAAACATGATCCACCTGTATGTCAACCACATATATGTTTAAGTTACAAATAACGTTACGTTGGATCTTAGTTTATTGGATTGAGTTAATGCAATTTAAATGTTGAATAAAATAACATTTTATTTTATTAAATAAATAATAATTCATATACAAAATTTACAAACTACGAGAAACATGAGATCTAGACACCAACCTTAACAAATACTTCTTTTTATAGAGTTCCACAAATGTCTTACATGGCTTTGTCCTAGGCATTTTTGGGCTCATCATTTTGATTTGACTTGCTACGAAAATTGAGTTTGGACCCAATCATTTAGTTAGCTCAACTTTTTTGTCATGGAATTGAATCGAATTGGGTCTCGAGTCCAATCAAATGAACTTATTTAGGCCTGACAAAATTTATGATTTTAGGCTGAATTAGGCTATTGGCCAAATAATCAATCGTCTATGTCTAACCACAGTCAAATTTGATAAAACCTACCGTTGTGATTTTTATAGTATAGAAATCAAAATCGAACCCAAAAAGGATATAAACTAAGAGATTTGAATATCTCTATGACAACCAAGTGATCTTCAATTCAAATCTTCGAGTGTTTGAAATGATGAGCGTGAATCGCAATATCACGAGTCACAGTATTTCCTTCGCACCCATTGTTGTGATCCAATGATCATAGAGGAGACACATGATATTTTTTTCAATTTCATTTATTTGCATCCAAATTTTAATGTAAATACACATTAATTCTTAATTGACAGTAAATTTAATGATTTAAGTTTTATCGTGGACACGTGATAAAATTTAATTAGTCAAAATTTCTTCTCCAATAGATTTAAAAATTCATAGACGAAATACACATATTCTTTAAAACTCTAACATTAAAAAAGATAATTTTTCATAAAACTTTTTTACATTTCAAAACTAAAATTTACGTGCAAGAACTTAGAAGTACAAATAAAAATTCTCCCTATAAATCCATCACAAGTTTTTAAGTTTGTCTTCAATCTATATTTGATCCCTTCCATCTCTGTCTAAAAGTTAATTTCTCATTTCGTCATTGCATACGACACTCTATTTGTTCTATATATCTAATTGTATAGAGTAAAGATGAAAGATCAACTTTAACAGACTATTAACCATTATTAGCACTTATATAATTCTATTACTTCAAATTATAGGTGTATAAATTTTATATTTTAAATTTTATTTAATTTTAGTCTCTATATTTTTAGATATCTAATTTTAGTTTCATGTACTTTAAAATTTTAATAAATAGAGTGCTTGTTTATTACTGATTTTTTCAAATACATTTTATTACCTATACGAGTTTTTTCACTGTAAATTTCGACAACATATTTATGTAGGATATTTTCCTACGCAAAATTCTATTATTATTAAACCAATTTGAATATAAAAAAAAAAAGGTTGAATATCTAAATTTGAGAGTTTTTGAAAGTATACGATTTAAAAGTATAGAAAGTATAATTTGATAGGTTTCCAAGTACTAAGGATCAAATAAACCTTCTTTTTTAAAGTTCTACGCCATGCAGAATATGGAGAATAGATTTTTTTTTCTCTCTTGATTAAGGGTAACTTAACTTATGGCTTGAGCAGTTGAGCTTATATCTCAATACAATAAATATAAAAATTAGGAAATCAAACAAAGAAATGAAATATTTTAGGATAAATTGAATACTTTTAGGTCCACAAGGCTTTTAGTGTGATTTCATTTTGATTGAGTTTCAAAAAGTTACAAATTTATCCATGAATATTGATTTAATATCTATTTCGTCACAAAAATTCATTATATTATATTTTTACATTTTACCTTTAAGTTTAATTTCCATTTGGTACATCAACTTTAGGATTTTAGACTAGTACCTACAAGTTTTTCACTAATGACTCTTTTAGTCATTTGTGTTAATTGTCTATTAATTTCCAACCACCATTAAAATTAATTGAAAATATTACATCACAAAAATAATCAAGGACTAAAAGTGAGTATTAGTCACTTAGTGTTAAAAATGTAAAATTTTCAAATTTAAAAACTAAATAGAAATTAAATTCAAAACTTACAAGTAAAAATATAACATTGTAAAATCTAAAAACTAAATGATAATTATATTCATTAATAAGAAATTAACTTAACTAACATATGTATGTGTTAAAGATTAAAAGGTACGTAGTTCAAGTCTTTTTACCTTCTATTTGCACTAAAAAGATAAAACCAGAGACTAACATTAAATTTTTCTTAATATTTTATTGGAATAAATGAGGTGAGAAGTGAATTGGCAAATAAATAATTAATGGGATGTTTAGGAATGGAATTAATAAAAATTAACCTCCTAACCTCCGGACAGTTGGTCCCCAAGCTCCAAGAATAATGCATTAAAAATTTAAAATAACATCTCGATTCCACCAAAACACGGCCTTATTTTAAGCATTTTGATGTCTCTTTTTTACTCCATTAATTTTCTGATTGAAGTCATGAGGTCCCATCATCCATAAAATATGCTTTTCAATTTCTCATTTTCCCAATACAAGATAACCTTTCTTTTCTACCCTCACAATCTCCAATGACTTCCATTTCATCATTTCATTTTTTTTCTTATTTATATCCTTATTTAAAGTAAGTTTAAAATATCAACATCGATAAAAAAAAATATATTTGAAGACTATGAAGGTGTATTGTGATCAAACGTATATTGTGGCCAATTAATTAGATTGGAGAGAGTTTTTAAATCCTATATTATACTTTGTATTTAAACTCTCTACACTCTTCTATACAACACACACTTCTTATCAATAAATCATAACATGGTATTAGAACCATACACATTTAGGATTTAGGTCTTGTTTTCCATTTGGATCAATACCTCATCGACCAGTTCTGACGTTCCTCGTCGACCAGTTCTCCTATCGATCAGATCTACACGGCTTTCGTCGACGAGATCCACGCCAACCAATTCCCATTGTTCATTGTGTAGAGCCCTGTTGACCTGATCTCATGAGGTGCTGTTTGTTTGCCCGTTTGACCTCTACCCAAATCTCCGAGTCGAATGTGACCCACCAAGTAGATCTCATCGAATGCATGTTGATTCAACCTCATATTCATGCCGACTAAATGCTCACCAGGTAGAGCCCCGTTGACTTGCCAGCGATTCACGCAGATCCACGTCAGATCTGCATCCGTGTTAAATCCGCGTCCACCAAGCTAATTCGCGTCCGTCCGATTCACGTCGATCAACCTCAAATTCTAGTTTAGTCGCGTCTGTTCTTCTTCTAATCGAGTCAAGCCAAACTCCCAACCAAGCCACACCATAGTCTCAACCGAGTTGAGCCGTGCTAAACTCCCAGCCAGGTCGAGCCAAACTCCTAGCGAAGTCGCGCTATACTCTTAGTCGAGTTAAGTCAAGCTGATAAGTTCTCTCCTAGCGAGCCGCATCGCCGAGTCGAGCTGGTCTTGATCTTTCTCCCAATTAAGTTGCATCGTTGTTTTGGTTAGTTCTGGTTTCTTCCCAGTCATGTTGAGTCGCGCCGCCAATCTAGTCTATCTCTCAGCCAAGCCAAATCGCAACATGAAGAAAGACCACGTGTTTCGCCCTATTAACATTATTTTTGATGGAACAATTATCTTACTTTGGAAAATCAAATGAAAAGTTTTCTAATTAGGTACAAGTTATGACACATTATCACTGACGATATTTCTAAGCCAGTCAGAATAGCCATTGAGGACGTTAATAAATTTATTGAACGGTTAAAAGATTGAGACAGTAAGAATTACCATATTTTCACTTAGGTAATACATCTATTCTTGCTATTCATGTTCAGTCGGATGCATTTGATGATGCTAAAAATTTGTGGGATTTTCTATCTACGCATTTTCAATTTGTTGGACTGGCTCATTATTATCAATTGCACAGTACTCTTACTAATCTCAATCAAGATACTGATCAATCAGTTAATGAATATGAATCTCTTTTGGACGCAATTGGATCAGGCTAAAATTAGTACGGATCATCTTCATCTTATTAAGGTTCTTATGGGGCTTCGTCCAGAATATGAATCTATTTGTGCCGCTTTGCTACATCGTTGTCATCTACATTTGTTGGATACGAGGATTTAGGAAATCCTGTTTGGGGAAAAGAAACTCGATGTCGTTTTCCAAGCAATCTAAGGTTGTTCTCGCAAGCACCCATATGCACAGTACTTCTGGGATTCCCTTCTATAAGAACTGTAAGTTCTCTTGGCACAAGTTTATTGATTGCCCTAAAATAGAGTGCAGGTATTGTCACAAAATTGGCCATATTTTGAAGAATTATCCCACACGACCACCTTAACCTATAGGTCACTCTTTAAAGTGAAGAAATATTTCTAAAGTTGGTCATTCCTTTACTGTTGCTGCCACCTCTTCTTCTGATCTTGATTCTTCCCCGCCTAGTTTTTAGATGAGTGATCTACAGGACTTGTTAAAATATGTGATTTCATCAAATTCCTCCACTCTTGCAGTTTCCCCAAATAATTGGTGGCTTCTTGATTATGAATGAATTCTTATACAATAGTACCTATGAGCGGAAGCGGATCTTTCCAATTCAGTGTGACAGAACTTTCACATATACATTCAAACATACAGATATGCATTCACAATGCTAAATTACTGATATGCTTAAAGGATCAATAAATAAGAGACTGAGAGATCATACCAGTTGAAGACTTTTCTTCACAACAAATCTCGCTTTTGTTGGAACGACAAGCTATCATTTAGCAACACCCAATCGTCTACCATGAACAGAAAGAAATGGGGACGACACCGCCACTCGAAGCCCTCAGTATTCTCAGAGTGAGAATCCAAAGGGTGGGCTTTGTTCGGATTTGGTAAAGGGGAGGAGGAAAAAAGATCGTATACAACGATCAAGCAAATGGGAGAAAGACTTGTCTATCATATAGACAAAATGCTTGATCGTTTAGGTGAAACATACGATCGTGTGGGAAAAGGTAAGCGATTGTCTATACGATCATGTAGGAAAAGCTAAGCGATTTTATTTGTCTATACGATCGTTTAGTAAAGCTCAGACGCTAAATGATCGTTTAGTAAAAGATAAGTGATCGTTTAGTAAATAGCGTACAAGGGTATAAGCGATAAGCGATCGTTCAGCACTATCATATAGGCTCTGATTTTACTAAGCAACGACACACTCTCTTGAAATCTCGCACTACACCGTGAGCTATTTAAGCGTCTGAAAACGATTCCTCATCTTACTCATCCGTTACGAAAACAGAAGAGAAGCCGGCCAATTATCCCATAATTGTCCAATTAATAAATAATAAATATAATCATATTATATTCATAACCTATGATTTAATATCATATATTAACCATAACATTTTTTCTCCACTAGATATAAATCATATTTATATCTAATTTCCTTCAAATTAATGTATCTCATACATAAAGTCAATTATATCATGTATAATTAATTAGTTCAATTATATCATATATAATCGAACTCCCTCTTGTCAATTTGAACATTTTAAACTGACCCAAAAACTGATTCTCAACTTGTATCCAAGCTACCAAAGGGACCTTATGGATCTATGGCTCGAAGCTCCAACGGTAGGTGAATAAATGACTAAACTCTTTAGCCACGATATCCACCACCCGTTAACTACTAGACATCCCACTAAAGATCGATAGTTGAACTCTTCTTACCATAGATATATTTTTATGTTCATTGGATATAATCAATCATCAGTACGATAACCCTTCACAGATGCTCGTAAGTACAGATGGGCTAATTTACCATTTTGCCCCTGTAGTTACATCTTACTCCTTAAGTACCACCGATCCCTCTAATGAACAATACAACATAGTCCTACTATGTGTGAACACCTCTCGGGCCATGAAAAGGTGTGTGGTACTACATTGTTCAAGCCCCGGGATTAACCCTTAAGGGAGCAATCTATCTACTTACCCCTGCTTCGGGAAATGAGTGAACTCCATCTTGTGAAGCTAGTTCCCAGCTCCTAAATCAGACGAATTCCCAAAGTGGTAGGTTTGAGTCGGCACTCTGACCACTCACACCCAAACAAATCAAAGAACCACCCTCAATGGCAGGAGTTCCCAACTCACTCAGGATTGAGGTCATGCTACCTATGGTCATCCTAGTTAAGTGAAGTCTCTATCATGAACGGAGTTATATGACGAGACGTTAACACTTCATGGTCAGGTCTTATACAAACTCTTTGTATAGGATGCCCCCGCTCATATGTCCTCTACACGAATGATCAGGATTAAACCATCTGTGACAAGTCACAACACTTGTAACTATTCCACAAAGTATGTCGCATCCGTGGTGTTACCAGGATAAGGTTTCCCTCCTATATCTATATACTACAGACCATTTTGGTTATCACTTAAGACATGATCCACTTGTATGTCACCACATACATGCTTAAGTTACATTGAGACAACTAGGAATTTTAAGTTTATTAGTTTGTGGTAAAGCAAATAAAACATCCAAATGTGCAAAGTCAAAAAATGAAGTAAATATCATATATTATACATCACAAGCGTTCGTATAAAAAATGTTTACAAACTACAGAACACGAGACTTTAGGGCGTCAACCCCAACAGATTCTACTTGTTGTAATCATATGACATTTGATATTTCCATTATGACTGCACTTACTCTTGCAAAATCACTTCCCCCCATTTATGCTGCTGACGATAATTGTATGACCATATCTCATGTTGACTCAATTGACACTCATATTGAAACTTTTCAATACGTATTGTGTTCCAAACTTGACCTTTAACCTTGCACGAGTCGGACAATTATGTGATCTTAGCTTAACTGTTTCTTTTTCTTCCAATGGATGTCAGGTTCAACATCCACACATGGCACAGATGATTGGTTTGGGTCACAAAGTGGGAAGGTTGTTTGAGCTCAAATCACTCCAGCTTTCTACTTATTCTATTACTGCCCCTATCATGGACTCCACTATATATCGGTGGCATCTTTATCTTGGTCATGCTTCTTTTGAAAAACTTCGTCATTTAATTTCTGCTAAAAATTTGAATAATGTTTCCAAGTTTGTTCCATTTGATTGTTTGAACTACAAACTCGCAAAACAACCTACATTATTTTTTTCTCAGTCAAGCTTTATATGTGATCAACCTTTTGACTTAATTCATTATGATATTTGGGGTCCTACCTCTACTACCACTGTCAATTGTTATCGTTATTTTGTTTTGTTTATTGATGATTACTCTCGTTTTACATAAATATATTTTCTTAAAAATCGTTCTGCCTTATCTCAAGTATATATCGTTTTTGCTAATATGGTTCAAACTCGGTTCTCTCATTCCATTATAATCCTTTGCACAGATAATGCCATGGAGTATAATGAATTCAATCTTCTTTCTTTTCTCACCCAGCAAGGCACTCTCGTTCAACGCTCTTGTCCTCATACCTCTCAACAGAATGGGCGAGCAGAACACAAACATCACCACATTCTAGAATCTATTGGAGCTCAACTTCTTTTTACCTCTTGCACGGATAATTTTGAGATGAGGTTGCTCTTACCTCTGTCTACACAATCAACCATCTCCTTTCTTCTGTCCTTTAAAACATCTCCCCATTCGAATGGTTATATGTTACTTCTCCTAACCTTAAGGTCTTTGGTTGTGCATGTTTTATTCTTCTTCATCCATAAAAACATACTAAGTTAGAACCACGTGCACGTATCTGTTGTTTCCTTGGCTATGGAACTAAACATAAAGATTTTCGTTGTTGGGATCATTTTTCTAATAGATTATGCATCTCTCGCCATGTCACTTTTTGGTAGCATACTATATTCTCCAGCCTATCGTTCTTTCATACCTCTCTCTTGAGTTATCATCTCTTCCTTATTGATGCTTCCATTGATCTTTACTCTTCTTTCGAGTTCATTCATGATGCTGTGTTTGAGCAATCTACACCAGTCTTTGTCAATGTGGTTCAACCTTCTATCTCAACTATTGAATCTGACCCTGTACATGGCCCTACTTCTCTTTTTCGACGCTTCACTCAGGTAAGTGCATCTCCCACTTATTTATAAGATTTTCATTGTTTTTCTACCATTGTTTCCTTGGTTGAACCTACCTTTTTTCATGAGACAAGTACTAACCCTCTGTGGCAGCAAGCAATGAATGAAGAACTCCAAGCTTTAGAGAAGATGCATACATGGGACTATGTTAATTTGCCCCCTAGAAAAAGGCTCATTGATTGCAAGTGGTCTACAAGATCATAACTCACTCTGATGGTTCTATCAAACAATATAAGGTTCAGCTTGTGGCGAAAGTATATTTTCAAGAGTATGACATTGATCATGAAGAGATTTTTGTTCCTATGGCACAGATGATATCTGTTCAGAGTCTCTTAGCAGTTGTTGTTGCCAAACAGTGGTCTCTCCTTAGATGGATGTCAATAATGCATTTCTTAATGGGGCCTTATCTGAAGAAGTCTACATGCAACCACCACCAAATATTTCTCATCCACCCCATAAAGTGTGTCTCCTTCATCGTGTCTTGTATGGTTTGAAGCAGGCTCTACGGGCTTGGTTTGCAACTTTCAACTCTACCATCACTCGACTTGGGTATACTTCCAGTCCACATAACACGACACTCTTTACGCGTTAGCACCTCATGGTATTGCTCTCCTTCTCCTTTACATTGATGATATGCTTACTATCAGGGATGACCCTTAGGCTATTTTTTATCTATAATGTTACCTTAGAGAACACATTTAGGTTCACTCAGCTACTTTCTTGGTCTTGAGGTGTTAACGAGCTCTTTTGGTTATTTGCAAGCAAAATATATTTATGATCTACTAGCCCACTCAAACATCACTAACTTCTCCACAACAGCAACACCACTCGATCCCAATGTTCATTTGACACCATTTGATGGAGTTCCATTTGAAGATGCCAGTCTCTATCGTCAACTGGTTGGCAACCTTATTTATCCGACAGTAACTCATCCAGACATTGCATATGTTGTTCATATTGTTAGCTAGTTTATGGTTGTTCTACAGACCATTTATTTTACTGTTGTTCTCCATATTCTTCGCTATGTTAAGGGCACTCTGGGTATGAAATTTAGGTTTTTTTTTACAGTCATCCCTGGTGTTATCTGACTACTCTAATGTTGATTAGGCTGGTGATCCTACTGATAGACGCTCTAGCTCAGGTTACTGTTTCTATCTAGGTGACTCTTTCATTTCTTAGCGGAGTAAGAAATAGAGTGTTGTCTCTCGTTCTAGTACTGAATCTGAATATCGTACTCTAGTTGATGCTACATCAAAATTATTATGGCTTCGTTAGCTTCTTGTTGGTATGGGACTCCCTCATCAGTCTGCAACTATCCTTCATTGTGACAATCGTAGTGCCATCCAGATTGTTCACAATGATGTCTTTCATGAACGTACCAAACATATTGAAAATGATTGTCACTTTATCCGTTGTCATCTCATGAGTAAAGCTCTTCTTTTATGATCTATCTCCACTACTAAACAACTAGCTGATATTTTCACCAAAGCTTTGTTATCCGGACGCTTCTAGCAGTTGCTTAACATACTCAAGTTGGTTCTTACACTACCACCTTGAGTTTGAGAGAGTGTGTGAATGTATATTGTGGCCAATTAGTTAGATTAAAGAGAGTTTTTAGGTCTTATATTTAGTATGTATATTTTGTATTTAAATCACCTATACTCTTCTGTACAACACACACTTCTGATCAATAAAACGTAACAAAGACATTGATTTAATATTTACATTCATAACATTTTGTTGTTTATTCTTTGTGTCCATTAACTTTTATTATCATATAGTGAACTTTTGATTCAGTCTTTATGAGTTATATCGATGCTGTTATAAACATGTGGAAATGTTAACGGAAATATCAACATGATGGTACAAATTTAATTTCTGGTTATCCAAACAAAGCAGGATGATGATGATGATTTTCCCTTTTATGTTCTCGTTCCATCCATCTATTATTTCGACAAAATTCTCCGTTAAATTTATTCAGAATACGTACAAAGATTGTTCATAGAAAATTATAGTTCACCTTTACATACATATAAATGATTCTTTTGTTGGGGAATTCTTAAGCTTCTTTTCTAAATAAATATAATATTTTATTTCAAAATTGTCAAACTAAACTAAACTGAAAAATAATTAGCATCAAATTATTGATATTGTTGAGATATTTAGGCCTTAATTTATGTATTATGCATATATTTAGGCTATAATTAAGAAATTTGGTTATTGTTCTTTCTATAAATTCTCTATGTACATCTCAAGTTAATACAGAAATTATTCATTCAAATATTGTTTCCCCATGGTATCAGAGCCCATATCCTAGGATTTTATACTTCTCAATCTACTACTTTTGATCCATCTTTGATCTACACTGCTCTACCATACGTACAAATCCAAAGTTTTCTTGCCCTTTGTCTAATTGCATGTGCATTTGCTGTCAACCAGATTGTGTGTTCTACTCAGATCTGAATGTTTATGTGTTCAATTTCGTTCTAGTGTTGGTGTTCGACCATTCAAACTCGATCCGGTCCAGAATTTGAAACTCATATTTTTATGAAAGTCTCTGTTTCCAACCTAGAAATTCGTGAGTTCCTGTTTCTAGCCCAGAAGTTCTATGTGGTCTAGTTCTTCATGGGTTTCTGTTTCTCGCCCAGATCTACCATGTTTTGATTTAAAATTGCTTCTTTAGTTTTACATCCAGTTGGTTCAGTTTAACTCAAGTTATTTCTATCACCTTGAGTTTGAGAGAGGGTGTTGAGATATTTAGGCCTTAAGCTATGTATTATGTATATATTTAGACTATAATTAGGAAGTCTGGTTATTGTCCTTTCTATAAATTCTCTACGTAAATCTCAAGTTAATATAAAAATTATTCATTCAAAATGGTTTCCACATATACAAATACTTCAAAACAATGTAAACATATTACAACAAGTAAACAATATGTTAGGTCTAGGAATGTTCTTTTTGGGAGAACCATATATTCCTCGGCTTCCCCTCTGAAAAAATATATCCATCTTTCCTAATCCACTCTCAAATTTGAAGTGGGATCCCATCAAAGCCTCGTCTCGAAAGAAAAATTAACATCTATGAGTAAACTTTTTTTAGTACAATGGATAATCCTTGTGCTATAATATATATTTTTTCTTTTTGTTTTAAGTCCGATAGCATGTACTAGGGGATAGGATTCAACTGTTCTAACCTTTTAATTAATCAAAGGTGCATGTGTCTTAATTAACTAGTTCCTGAGTTGTGCTCAAGTTGAAATCCCTAATAAATTAATCTTTATGTGAATTTCTTGAATTCAAACTTCTATCTCAAATGATTTTTCAATACAAGTTGGAGATTTCTTACATCTATCTAATATATACTTAAAGTTGACATGATTCTAATATAAAATAATGTAGTATTAATATGAATATATCAGATACTGATATTGATATGCTTCACAAATTTTTAAATATTATGTAGCAATAAGGATTCATGTGATCGTTAAACTAAAGTACAAAAATGAAGGCGAATAATTATTGAACCTTCTTTAATGTGAAAAGAGGAAATCTATGACCCTTTCTTAGAATTTGATTCTCTTCTAAAAAGCTAAAGTGTTTAAAGTATTTAGTGTTATCTTCTTGATGACTTTATGTATATATATATATATATATACACATTTTTTTAATTCTATAAAAGTTTTTATAATTTTATTAGGGTTTCGTTTTAAAATCAATTATATATAGTTTTTACACCTGAAGATTTCTCTAAATGCGTAGATCAAATATACATTAGTAACTTTCATTAGAATAACGTGAAGTTTTTCCTTCTCAATTTGGTAAGATATCCGGAAAGAAGAATAATTGAATTTCGGTGATTTCAAGTTAATTTAAAATTGTATTAAATAAAAATAGTTATAAATCACTAACGAATGATCTAAAATTGATTCTTTTACAAAAAAAAAAAAATTAGACTTTAAATTGCTACAATACCCATGTTTAGATTAGAGGTGTAAAATTGATTCTTTGATTCTTTTTTTTTTTTTCTTTTTTCTTTTGTATGATATTGCCCTAGGATAGCTTTAAGAGAAACTAACCTCAATTATGTAAGGTAAACAAACATGTGCATGTGACTTATTCATCAAAGAAAAGGATGAAGCTACATGTAGCCTTCAATAGGATATAATATAGGGCCAAAGTAAGAAAAAGAGGTAAGATTTGGCCTGTTGGGGTCATTTGCAACTCCAAGAAAAAGTTTTTGGAAGTTTAATAATTTTATAAGGTCAGCTTAGACATTACACAAATCAAGGTTACTCATTGTTTATTGCTATAATTGTCTGTCTCATTCTCATATGAGTACATGTACTACATTGACTTGGTTTTAATTACATACAAATTTAGTCTCTAAACATTAACCATCAAAGTTGATTTATTTAGTCTATATAATTTTTAACTTTTAACCTATCATTATAATATTATATTGTCATTAACGATATTAATTATGATTAAATGTTATTGTGTGATATGTTGATTGAACTAATATATAATTATTTTGGTATAAAGTAATACATGAATGCAAACTAAAAGTATGTTTAGAATACATTTTCAAATATTCAATTTAAAAAATAAGTTATTTTGTAAGAAATCAGAGTGTTAGACATTTACTTAAAATATTTTTTTATATGTATTTTAATTCGTTTTTATTAAAAGTATTTAAATAAAAATGAGTTTTTTTAAAAAAACAACTTTTCCTTAGTATGGTCCTAAAATGCATGTGGTAAATATTTTATTTTAAAGAAATATATTTTTAAATTTCCATTTTGAGGTATGATTAAAATAGGCTACACAGATTTGAATGAAGTCAAGACTTTGAAAAGGTGTTGATTGAATCCTCAAATATATAAATATATATACTCGTCAAATCCTTATTATTAATGTTAAAATAATGAAGATGGCAGTAATTTTAAATTTGTATTTCTTTTAATGAAAGGTGATAATTTTAATATTTTATTTATAGAGATATTTTTATATAGAACAAATATCAATTTATGTCCTTTTAGAAGTTGTATCAATTTAAATTTTAAATTTTGGAATTATTATCAATTTAAATTCCAAATTAATATTTATATCAGTTTAAATTGTGAACTTTCATAAGTATGTTAATTTGAAATCTAATTTTCATGAGTATATCAATTTAAACCTAACTTTTATAAGAATATCCAAATTATATTTCATAAATGTATCAATTTAAACTTAACTTTTATAAGAATATCCAAATTATATTTCATAAATGTATCAATTTAAACTTAACTTTTATAAGAATGTCTAAATAAAATATAATAGAGGATTTAAATTTATATACTTATAAAACTTCAAGGTTTAAATTGATACATTTATGAAAGTTTAAGATTTAAATTGATATAATTATTGGTTTAAAGTTTAAATTGATATATTTGTAAAAGTTCAAGATTTAAATTGATATATTATTAATTTAAGATTTAAATTGATATAATCTCAAAATTTAGAGGTGTAAATTGATATCTGTCATTTTATATACAAGTAACCCTGTCGACTTTATGAGATGAGTTTTTTTTTTTTTTTTAAATTATTTGATAAAGTCGATGAGATGAGTTATGTGAGACCATGTCTAACTTTATAACGTACTAAGTAAAATATATTTTAGATTTTTTATTTTGTATCCACAAAATATCAGCGGTTGTATCAGTTCAAAATTCTATATTATTATTATAAATATTAAAATATAGATGTCTAAATATTTAGTGTCTTGGATCAAAGGCATTCTTTCGGCAACCAAGTGTCAATCTACCATTACCATGAGACATCTAATTTATCTAGTTATATATAAAAAGTTTAATATACATCTTATAGATGTAATCATAGTAAATTTATATGAATCTATATTTATTTATGAAAATCTATGAGAGATTAAAAGTACTATAATCAAATAATTCGAATATTAGAGAATTATATATATATATCATAGAGATTTTTATAAAATATTCTGACGAATATAATATAATCATCTTATTCAATATTTGTTGGTTTAAGGATACAAACATAACCCTATTTGTCATATCCTTTTATAAAGAAATCACAACATGAGATTTACTATATGTTGATGATTTGAGCAAAAACTTCTAAAGAAGATTTTAGAGGCAATAAAGTTTCTTAAGAAAGAAATTGAGTTGATAAGTTTTGCCTTAACTTGCAAATAAAGTATAAAACAAATGGAATTGCATCGATTTATACATACAAGATCTTTTATGGATTATGTACATCATTAATACTCTTACGCTGGTTCATTCACTTGATATGAAATATTATCTTATCTTAGAAAGATGGTGAAGAATATTAAGTCCCGAAGAACCATAATTTTGGGAAATAATTGCATTTATATTTGTACTAGTATATGATAAAGAGAATGATATGATGTTATCCACTTTGGGTATAAACCCTCATGGCTTTGCTTTTGGTTTCAAACCAAAAGGCCTCATACCAATGGAGATAGTCATTCTCACTTATATACCCATGATCCTCCTCTTATCTAACCAATGTGGGACTTTGGTCGCATTCCCAACAATCCTCCCCTCGAACAAAGGACCACCAAGCCTCCAGTCATCCATCCGTCTAACTCATATCTAGGCATAGAGTTCAACCACAGATCACATCATAACTACTTCCAAGGCTCCACTTTGGTGGCATTCCCAACAATCCTCCCCTCGAACAAAGGACCACCGAGCCTCCAGTCATCTATCCGTCTAACTCATATCTAGGCTAACTCCTTTTCACCCGAGCATACCACCTATCCAATAGAGTTCAACCACGGATCACATCATGACTACTTCCAAGGCTCCATCTTTGTTCGGCACCGAGGATTCTAACGTGCATGGTTAATTCAGAAGCATGGTTCTGATACCACTTGTGAGAGTTTCTGAACTTAACTTAGGTGGCCAAACAGAACGTAAACAATCAGCATAAATAAAACTAAAGCAGTAAAGAACACCAAGATATATAGTGGTTCGACCAGGTTGGTCTACATCCACTTTGAGAACCAGCTTGAATTAATTTATTAATGAGCAATAAAGGAATTTTACAAATTACAGATAATCAACAAAACCACCAATCTGTAATTTCAGTATTCAATGATACCGAGAGAGATCCGCACACAATGTCACCTCTGACCACTAAGAACAACCCGCTACAAAACAGCCCAAATAAATGTGCTACCCGCCTCTGATCGGAAACAGCCTCCACGACGAACTTCTCAAACCGGACCGCGACACCCGACCTCGGCACCCACCAGACTGGAACTGATTTATACCAGTCGAGAACCAACCGCTGAAACACGCGAGAATCAGCCACTGACTGAAACCACGCGAGCACGTCGCAGATGCACGCCAACCGAACCATCCACAGTCGGACGAAATTCGAACTTCAATCTTCGTCCCAGGCGGCTCCTCTTTTTTTTTTTATCGTTCAGTTCGGCACACCCTCTCTAGAGTCACACATTTTCAACCCTATTTTGGAGAAGAAAGGGATATTACAAAAAAGCCACTGCTCATTATTTACAAGAATGCCATTGGGCCTTTAAATTCCAAAAAACCCAATAAAACCCACTTAAATATAATATTTCCACAAAAGAAAGATATTGGAGTAGAGTTAAACATATGTTATGTTTTATTTGAGAACTAGCTTACATGGATTATTTTATTAAATCTAATTGTGATCTAGTTGTGAAGATGTAGGTTATTTGTATAACTCATGCACGCTAGATTTTAAACAAGTTACTTAGTACATGGAGAAAAATTTTATATTTTCACATTTTATGAAGTAGATTCTAATGACTTCTACTTTAAATCCATGTTGAAATCACAAAAGAAAGATATTGGAGTAGAGTTAAACATATGTTATGTTTTATTTGAGAACTAGCTTACATGGATTATTTTATTAAATCTAATTGTGATCTAGTTGTGAAGATGTAGGTTATTTGTATAACTCATGCACGCTAGATTTTAAACAAGTTACTTAGTACATGGAGAAAAATTTTATATTTTCACATTTTATGAAGTAGATTCTAATGACTTCTACTTTAAATCCATGTTGAAATCCTAATGATCCATGAGGCTAGTCAACAATCTCTTTATATGAAGATGATAAATTATAAAATAGCGACATCACTATTCAAAAAAATTCTTCATAAGACAACATAGCATGTATAGCCCAAATAAAAGGATGATACATTAAAAAATGATATAGAACAAAGCATATTTCACCAGAATTATTCTACATTCATGATTTTAAAGAAAATAGTGACAACATTGTACAATAAATTTGTTCAAATGACAACTTGCCAGACTTATTTACAAATGCATTACCTACCGCAACCTTCAGAAAAATTGGTGTACAACATTGAAATACAACAACTCAAATATCTCAAATTAGTGATGTTTCAAGGAGCATATATATTCTTATAGGAGTATTAAATTATATAAAATATGTACTTTTTTTTGTTCACTGAGACTTTTTTCCCATTGGATTTTTTGCTAGTAAAATTTTAACGATATATATATATATATATATATATATAATGGGTATCTATGAGGGAGTACTATAAGTATTAGAAAATCAATGCCCAAATGCTAGTGTCCTAAAAGGACCAATGCCATTCATCCATCAAACTAAGTGTCAATCTACGATTATCCCACGTCTAATGCCAACTCACTCTTAGCGTCTATGTAATGTCACATCCTACTTGTTAAATTGTCTATAAATAATAGCATTTAGTGAATTTTGTAGAATGGGTGAAATTGATGAGAAATAAAATGAGTTTGGGAGAAAATGTCCACTTTAATTTCCTATATTTTATTTTCTAAATTTTAGTTATTCTATTATTTTATTTTATTTATTTTGTTATTTTATTATTATATTTTTTCTGTAATGTGTTTTTATTGTGCTTCATTTTGCTTTTCAATTTTACAATAATTATAAATTTATTAAATATCATTTATTAATATTTAATAATGATTAAAACTATAAAAACAAATAAATAAAATGATACAAACGTGGACTGAATTCAAATTCTATATTTTTTTTCTAATTCCAATTCACTTGAACAAATGAGATCAATATTGAATACATGTTTAACAAATTTGTTTTTTAAACTACTTTTGGATTATGGAATTTAAATAGTGGAACAATATTTTATGTTTTAAAAAACAAAGTTACACTAAGGAAATAATTTTTTTTTTATTAATGTACAATAATTTTATCTAATAAACTTATCCATAAAATATAAGTGTGTGGTGAGAAAATTGAACATCTAACCTCAAGATCGATAATACATGCACTAAGCTAATTGAGCTATACTCTTGTTGGCGATGTTGAAAATTTTGAAAACATAAAATGCAACAATGATTTTGAGTAAGTTATAATTTTCAAATAGCTAATGAAATGCACATACATCTTTAATACTATTTAGAATAACCTTAAGGGGTTGTTTGGATTGAGATTTTCTCAATGCCTAGGAATTAAGGATGTCTGGGAATTATATGTCTAGAAATAAAATTACTGAGAATCAATGATGACTATGCTTGGTTATGCATGGTAAAACAATGTCTGGTAATAGTATGTGGGAATTAAAAAAAAATTGAGATTGTGAAAACAAGTCCAAACGATCATTTACAAAATACTAAATGATCGCTGAGTCTGCTGCACGATCGCTGGATAACAAATTACTATACGATCGCCTACCAAATGTTATACGATTGCTTACCAAAGGTTACACGATCGCTTAGCTCTGCTACACGATTGCTGAGTAACAAAATTTTATACGATCGCCTACTCAATGTTATATGATTGCCTACCCAATGCTATATGATCGCTTACCAAATGTTACACGATTGCTTACCAAATTCTACACGATCGATGAGTAACAAAATGTTATACGATCGCCTATCAAATGCTATACGATCGCTTACAAAATGCTACACGATCGCTGAGTAACAAAATGTTATACGATCGCCTACCCAATGCTATACAATCGCCTACCAGATGCTATACGATCGCTTACCAAATGCTACACGATCGTTAAGTAACAAAATGCTATACGATTTCACGAATCAAAATCGTGGTAGGAAGCGGTAGAAGAAATGAAAACCCACACTTCTCAATGTGTATGCAATTTCTTCATTTGTGTGGGTAAAAGATACCTAGGAATTACCTTTTCCAAGACAAATAAAAAAATCCCACAACCAAACATGGGCTTTATTCCATTCCCATTTCCACCCTCTTTTCCCTCCAACCAAATGGCCCCTAAAATATATTTTTTAAAAAAGAAATAATCATTACATTTTTTTTTAACTTTGGAAAATCACCCAAAATCATTTCAAACCAAAGTTTAAAGTGTCGCTCAATTATTATTAGAGTTAGAGCGTGCATTCTGCGGGATTGTGACAGGAATTTAGAGGTTGTTGTTTTGAATCATCAAATGTTTCTCTTGATGCTACTCTAATTGAGTTGTTGGCTATTTTGAATGATCTTTACTTAGCGAAAATGCTCTTCATTTTTTGTGGAGTCCGATTGTCTGGGAGATGCCAACTTAATCAATAGATCTACTTCTTCGGGTGTTGTGAGTTGTTCATCGTCGAAAATTTGGAACCTCTCATTGAATTTTGAGGAAATATATTTTTTTTATATGAGTCGGTTTTGTAACAATTTGGCAAATTGTTTGGCTAGGAGAGCTAGAGTTTATTTCATTTATGGTGTTCCGATGGAATATTTTTCTTTATTGTTGAAGACTTTGTCGGATAAACGTTGTCTTTGTTTGTTCTAGTGGCACTATTCTAAAAAAAATGTCACTCAATTATTAACTTTTAAACCAAAAAAAATGTTGATGAAAATATCACAAAATATTGGTATCCATAAAAATTTCTAAAATTATAAAAACATAAAATTTTTAAAAATAATGAAATTAATGAAAATATTTGATCTTATACCTAGAATATTTAATTTACCCAATGTCGAGATCTTACTTACAACTTTTATATAAATTAAGGTCTATAAATATTTTTAAACAAGTTAAAAACATATTACATTGACATTAGTGATATTTGATCATGTATTTTTCTTATTTTATTAAATTTTTTAATATAATGAAATTATTGTCGAACTTGAATACATAAAAATATGTATAAAAAAAAGGTCACCAAAACTGACACCTCACACATTAATAACTATATATATATATATATATATATATATATAAATTAATAACATGTCCCAAACCCAACCTTTTCATTAGCAGCATCTGTCTTTGTTGGTTTCTTTCCATACTTCCGACTTTATAATAATAACAGCTCCTACTCCAATAAAAGGCCACATGTCAAACCTTTTTGCACCTATACATGTGCAGTATACCACAATCATAACATTTATATAATCTTTTTTTTTAAAGAATTAATATAATATATATTTATAATCTTATGTACTTATAAATTTTTTTAATCTTTTATGTATTTATAAAAGAAACATTGAGATGTTCCTATGTATTACCAATGCATCAATTTATGTTTAGTAAAAAAAATAAATTATTTTAAATAATAAAATTATTGAAAATATTTATAAATAATAGTAACATATCATAGTGTATCTATGATGGATCACGATAGATCACTATCTACGTCTATCTGATAGACACAGATAGTGATCTATCACAATTTATCATACGTAATCTGTAATATTTTGTTATATTTATCAATATTTTAGTTCATTTTCTTATATTTGAAAACAACTTTTAATAATATTTAAAATCTTTGCAAACAAATAGTTGCTTCCATTTGTATTTTGTATTGAAATTATTGGCAACATGGCGAAGACAATATGGTGGTACGCTCTGGGTTCACTCCAACCAATTTCTTTATTATTAATTGCAGCAAAAATGCCCTTATGTCTGTCAGAAATCAAACAAATACCCTCTCTTTGGATAACATATTCACGCAATGCTCACAAAAATCATGACCAACTGGACGAATTCTCACCTTCTACGATAGCAAAAGCAAGGGAAAATATATGTCTGTTTGCATCAACAGATAAGGCTGTCAATAATTTCCCCTTATACTTTCCGTATAGATGAGTTCTATCAATCTGGATTAATGGCCTACAATGGTTGAACCATTCTCTTGCAGGACCAAAAGACCAAAAAACTAGTCCAAAAATAGTCATACCTGGCACATCAGAGGGAAGGAAAAACCAGTATGTTCGTGTTCCTGGGTTGTAATGAACAACAACACTCAGCCAATACGGAAGCTCCGAATATGATTTCTCCCAGTCGCCAAACACAGCAATTAACGCTTTTCTCTTGGCTTGCCACACCCGTCTATAATTGACATTATAGCCATATTGTCTTTTAATGGCTTCTTGAAGTAGGGCCACAGGTACTTCAGGATCAGCTCTAACCAAATTATGGATTTCGATACTCACGAAATTTGAATGATCCTGTGTCAACTCTGAAAACAAACATGAATGTTTCCTTGAAGTTTTGTGATTTCGAACATCCCATGACTTTGCGCCGATATGCCCGTAGTCTCGAAGCACACCCGTCACTCCAAGATTTACATTTAACATACCAAAGGTCCTGATTTGATTCCACTACGACAATTTCGTAGTATTCCGTCACATAATTTTTTTTACAGCAAGCTGTAAATCTTTTTTGGTATTAAATAACATTCCCTTTTGTATTAAACTACAGTTATCTACTCCTACATTCCTTTCTTCCAAAGTAGACCCTAGTTCAAACGTTGAATTTGTCATTTCCCAATCTATTTGGTTGAACATTTCTGACGGTACCAACTCAAGATCTTGTTCACCACTACCGTCGTTTCCAAATAATTCATCCACTTCAACGTCGATGTCACTATCTCCATCATTTCCAGGTTCAATAATTACTAAATCTTCAGGACGCATCGACATATTTATTATGTTTTTTTCACTGTTATAGTTGACAAAAAAAAAATGTTAATATGTCAACCCAACAAACTCTAATTTCTAAGTTTTCTAAGTTTAAATAAATCATATATAAACTATATAATATACTATACATAAATTATACATACATAAAATATATATAGTTTAATACACTATACATAAACTATACATAAATTATACATACATACATAAACTATACATACATACATACATACATAAACTATACATACACACATAAACTATAACTATATATACATAAATACATACGTACATAAACTATACATATATAACTATACATAAACTATAAATACATATATACATGCATAAATAAATTATACATACATATATACATGCATAAATAAATTATACATACATATATACATGCATACATAAATTATACATACATAAACTATACATACATAAACTATAACTATTTATACATACATAAACTATAACTATTTATACATACTTAAACTATAACTATTTATACATACTTAAACTATAACTATTTATACATACATAAACTATACAAAAATGTAGGAATATACCAAATAAAATTCAGCCTAAAAACATGCGAAAACATACATATAAATACAGATCAGCCCAACTAGAGAAAGAAATATACCAAGCAAAATTCGGCAGCAAAAAATGTAGGAAAATCGAGCAACACGACCGCTAGATTCAGTGAAGATCAAATGGAGGACTGAAAGTCGAGCAAAATCAAAGTTTTGAAAGATTTCGGTAAAATAGAGGCTTCGGTGAGAAAAATCAACGATGGTTTCAGTGAGGGATCAATGGTTTCGGTGAGGGAAAATGGCGGTAGGGAATTAGAAGCGTCGTTTCGGTGAGGAAGAAGAAGGGTTCGGCGGAGTTTTTAATGCAAGGGAATCGTGTACCCGGTACACAATTTCCTCAGTCAAACCTGCATGACTGCCACGCCAGACTGGCGTACTAGGTGGCTAGGGAATCGTGTACCCGGTACACGATTTAGGTGTAATCGTGTACTCGATATACGATTTAAACACCTATTTTTGGGAATACTTTTCTCCAATCTTATTTTGTCTTTATTTATTAAAAAAATATTATTTAAAAAAATTCTAATTAAAAGACTTATTAATAGGAAAATATATGAAATGACGAAATTGAATCTCTAATCTTGAAATTGATAATATATTAGATATTTTATTTATTTATTTATTATCAATGTATTGATATAAAACTACGAAGTCAAATATTCTATTTATCCCGAAAAAGACTCGTTAAATAATAGAACACCTTCCAAAAAGATTAGAATTTGTGTTTTCAAAGTCTGTACATATAAAGAAAGACAAATGGTTTGGGAAAAGGTCAGAGACATCTGAGAAATATCTCCATTTTGTTCATTATATATGAAAATTTTCCCACTCACTCAGGGAGGGAAAAATTTGCTCAAAATACCAAATAGATACTTCATAGAACTTAATAGAACTTAATAGGGTGTTGAATTAGTTATTATAATAATTTATAGGTTATAATAGTACATATTTGTATTAAAATTTTTCTTATATTATTTACTTGATAGATTGTTTTTACCACGTGGTAATATATCACTCGAGACTATAACATTTAACTCGTATATTCAATTATTAATTAATTTCTAGGGTAACTATCAATTTATATCCCCAAACATTGGGGATTATATCAATTTAAACCTTAAACTAAGAATAGTATCAATTTAAACATAGGTGGTTGTATCAATTTAAACCTTAAACTTAGGTGGTTGTATCAATTTAAACCTTAAACTTAGCTGGTCATACCAATTTAAACTTCAAACTTTAGGATTTGTATCAATTTAAACTCTAAACTTTTATAAATGTATCAATTTAAATCATGGACTTTCATAAGTATATCCAAATAATAGAGGGTTTAAGTTGATATAATTATGAAAGTTTAGGGTTTAAATTGATACAATTATAAAAGTTAAGGGTTTAAATTTATACAATCTCTAAAGTTCAGAGTTAAATTGATACAATTATTAATTTAAAGTTTAAATTGGTACAATTATTAATTTAGAGTTTAAATTGATACAACACCCGTAGTTAAGAGTATAAATTGATATTTGTGTAATTTCTATAAAGGGAAAATGTGTGAAGAACCAAAATTTGGTGACGTGTAATATGCAAAACATATATTTATTATTATTATTATTTAGTTTAATGGTTAAATCAATTTTCGTACATAGGAGTTGTATGACCTTAATTAGAATAAGCTATGCCAAGAGAAGACAAGACAGAAACATGAGATGATAAGATAGGCCAAGCAAACATGTTTTCATGTAAGACATTACATTACATGTTGATGATACATTCTTGTTTTCATATATATATATATATATATATATATATAATATTTTTCTTTGTTTTTTTTTTATATGGTTATATTAATATGTGATTTACTTATACTAATTGGTGATAAATATTTTATATTCTAGAATTTTTAGGTGCATAGGATGTTTTATACTCTAGAATTATAGACAAAGCAATAGGAGGTTATTATATCTAGGAGGGGTTTGCCACAATAATGTCCTATATATAGAGAGGGGATTTTGTGTTTTTGGTGTATATGGTTTGAATTTTGTACTAAAAAAAATTAGTTAGATGTAATTTGAGAAACATTTTAATTTTAATTTTATTTTGGTTTTAGAATCGGATCTTCTACTTTTAGGAAGGAATGTCGTGTCATTTATTATTGTGCTAAGTTTACTTTAACAACATTTTAGGATTTGTTTGATAACATTTTCGTTTCTCGTTTCCTATTTCTTGTTTCAGGTTTCTTATTTTTTAAAAACTATAAATAGAAATATGTTTGATAACCATTTCTTATTTCTCTTTTTTTTTATATATATATTTTTTCCCCTTATCTTTCCTTTTATTTTATAGTTTAAGTATAATTTAATTATGTAAAATAAAAATATGTAACATACATTAGAATATAAATAATAATTATAAAACATTTACATTTTCAAATACAAATAATAACTATAAAAAATCTACATTATCAAATATGGATAAGTCTCGATGCAAAATTAACAACAATAATATAATTATTGTTTTATCTTTCAAATGTATCTCAAATTTGATATGCAATATTATTTTTCACTTGAGTTATTTGTTTTAAATGATGTCGACTAAAGTCCAAATAAATTTTATTATTATGTAAATGTTGTGGTTGTAAGACATTAAAGTTAAGCTAAATGAATGCCTTATTGAACAAAATTTATATCTTGTAAATTCTACGTCTCTCTATATATATAAAATTTAAAAGGGGCAATAAGGGGAGAATTTTTCTCTTCCCTTTTTGTCCTTACAACTTTTTACAATTCCCATTTTGTCCCTATTATATTTCTTCCATTAAAATCTCCTTGGCAAGACACTTCATCAATCAAACTCCTTCACTAAAACACCATTATGCAAAGAGACTCCATTGCTTCTACGATAACCACTCTAAGCTTCTTTATTTAAGTTTTTGTAGGATTTTATTTTTTCAGTTGTTCATAAGTAACCATTTCTTAATTACAAAAGATCGAGATGGGATTGGAGCACACATGATTCTAAAATCTACGTCACCATTAATACGATCGATCGACATTTCCAAAATGATAATTTCACGTTAAATTTCAAAACAATAATTCTAGGTTATTTTTTCTCTCTTTTGTTTTTGTTCAAATTACCTTTTGGGGAAAATGGTAATAGTCGTGAAATTTTTACTTTAGTTAATTGGATGAACTTTCGTGACTTATGTTGTGTAGGTGTAGAGAGGCAATGATCTATGACAAAGTAAATGTCTTAGAAAGTATTGGAGGAACGAATTGATGGTTATTGTTGTTGTTTGTTTTTTTAGATGCACGTTTATGTATTTTTTTGTTTAACAATCTTCATTTGATTATATTTTTTTGAGAAATAATTTTTATTTGATTCTTTGTAGAGGGACAAATAATCAATATATTTGGATAATATTTTTTGATATTCTCAAGACATTACAACAACATGATATCTATATTGATTTGTTAAGATTCATTTTTATTTATTTATTTTAATATATTCTATATATAAAAAAGGCTATAAGGGGGTAATTTTTATATATCTATCTTGTCCTTTTATTTTTAATAAATTCCTATGTTGTCCTTTGTCGACAATATGAATCTTTCTCGAGTGCAGGTGTCCATTCAAAAGATGATCTTTCTAATTTTTAATTTACAAACTATATTTTATATTTCAAAATTAAAGTTTTATGTAGAATAAGTACAATTGATGTTGGTGGGACGCAACTCTTCGAGTGTATATGTTTTATGAGCATCAACCGATGTAAATGATGCCAATGAGACGTGACTATTCAGAGGGTGGTAGTTACACATCGAACATGTACTTCTTTTCATGTAGGTGTGAAATGCATATATAAAAGAAATAAATTAAAGTATTTGATAATGTTCTTAATTAAAAAAATCATATACCTAAAATTTAGAGAAAAAAAATACAAGATATTTTAAAGAGATCAGTTTAGAAGTAAATAAAATAAAAGATAATTGCAATTGGTAGCATTTTTAGGAATAATAATCAAGTGTATAACATCATTTTAAAAAAATTGCAAATATAGACAAGTCTATTTATTGTTGATAGACTCTTATTAGTGATATGGTTTATCACTGATAGACTCCTACCAATAATATGGTCTATTTTAAATTTGACCATATTTGCAATTTTATTTACATTATGTTATATCTGTTAATATTTTGAGTTTAATGTCTATATTTGCAACTGTACCTAAAATAAAGTTATATATAAAAGAGTTTGATGATTTAAATTATACACATGTGCATAAATTAGTTAATAGTCTTGAAATTGTACTTAAAAATTAGAATGAAAATTTAAAAACAATTACGAAAATTAAATTCTTACATGTATTGCATCGGTTTTTTAAAATTAGAATATAATCTTAATTTTTCAATTATGTTGTATTAAAATTTTTCATAAATTTTGTGGAGATTAAAACAAACTTTAAATAATATTTAGTGATGAGAAAATGATCTTTAAATAAAAACCAAATATCTTTTAGTTACTTTACATTAAAACTACGAGATTTTACGAGACTATAGGCTATTTAATTATTAAATTTTCTCATAAAATCCTATGTTGTCATTCTCTTTAAATAGCTATTAATAAAAAACGAATGTTTGATAATCTACAATATAGAATAATTTGTTTATGAAAAAAAATGATAATATAAAAATACGAAAATAAAAATGGTTACTTCTTCTAGTTGTTAAAAATTTATGGTAAATAAAACAAAAAAATTATTTATTTATTTATTATTATAAGCTAAAAAATCACTATATTTTATTTTATTTTTTTATAATAAAGATTACAAAATTTCATGTGCTTATGCATGTATTTCTTGACTAGTATATATATATATATAATTGATTTATTTATTGGAAATTTGAAAATTAAAAACTAAAATAATATATAAATCTAAATATTGGAAAATTATAAAATTTAAAATAAAATAAAATATAAATATAAATATAAATATATAAATCAAAATATTGGAGTATTTAAATTCAAAATTAAAGTAAAAAAAAAAAACTAAAATAAAAATGTCTTAACTGAAATTTGAACACAGAACTAAGAGATGGAAGTGAGGCCCTGAGCATACATGTTTACTAATAGACCAAGAATGATTTTTAATACATAGGAGAAACGGCTTTATATAAAAGAGAAATGAAATAAGGAGAAATTACTTTCTCAAATTTGATTTTATTTTTAAAAATATTTTTGAAAATTTAGAAGATGGATTATCAAATAAATATGTTTTTCAAAGACTGAGAAATGAGGAAAAAAAACAGGAAATGAGAATGTTATGAAATTTCTATCAAAGTCATGAAATAATTATGACAATATGAATAACTTGTAATTCAATCAAATTTATTTTAATAAACAACATTGATAAAATTATTCATTTTGAATAATATTTTAGCTTTTTTAATAAAAAAAATAAATAAGAACACCATGTTTACCTTTGGTTTTATAATAACTTTTACCAAAAATTATGTTTTTTAAGTTTCTAGATTTGGAAAACTTTTAATTAGGTCATTAAAATCTTAATTGGAAGTTTATAGATATATTGTAATAAATTAATTTTTATTTCAAGTCTAAATTAATACAACTATCAAATTTATATATATATATTTTAAATTTTAGCGACATGTATAAGGGAGATTGAACTTTGAACATTTTGATTAAAGATGTACACTTTAACTAATTAGACGGGTATGATGTACATGATTGGTGTAAATCAACCAAGGCATTAAATTTTATTCTTCATATTGTTCTTAAAAAAAGAAAGTTGACTTAAAAATGTCTTACACTATATAATATGTCCCTGGCACTTACATCTCAAATTTAAAAGCAAACATGTATATCCAATGATTGGTATTAAAGGTAAGGTGAGAATATGATTCTTTTCACTCTACCTCCATTAGCAATGAAATTTTATAATCCCAAATGTAAAACAAAACCTATCATAAGTTATTTTCTGTTTGATGGATAATTTTCTTAATTTTTTTTTTAAGGAACTTAAATTGGCTTATTTCACATATAAACCCTTAAATTACCGATAGATCAGAAAACTTAAATTTAATGGGTGAAAGTAAATTTAATTATATCATTTAATATTCCACCTCACTTTACCCAAGACATCCTGAACTAACATGGTTTGATATCATTTTAAATTATTGATTGACTAAAATTTAAGTTTATAGGTGAAGGTAAGTATAATTATATCATCTAACTCTCACTTCACTTATACAAGATATCTTAAGTTAACGTGTTCTGATACCATCTTAAATCATCGAAGATGAATAGATGAAGATAAATTTAATTATATATTATCTCGATCGGTATAGTTTTTCTTATGAAAGAGAAAGTCTAGTTTCAAAAGTCATACCCCAAAATGACAACTTTACCCTCTAGAAAAGTGCATTAAACAAAAAAACTAAAAATTTAACAGTGGCTTTCCATTATAACTTTTGGTGGCCCTTTTAGGGATGAACATCAGAAAAATTATTCTTTTGCTTTTACTGTAAGAAAGTGGGTTTGCTGCTCTAATAATTTTTAAATCTCTATGCAATTAAACTAATTCCTTTCCTTCTTCTCTCTCTCTTTTTTTTTAATGCCAATAATCTCATTTCTTCACTGTAGAGGATCGTCAGGGATGTATCGCCATTTCTTATTATATTCTGTAATTATTGCCTCCCCACCTCTCTCACAGGTTCTTCCCTGATTGCTCTGGCCAAGTTTCTTCTTCTTCTTCTTCGTCTTCTTCTTGTGTCGCTGATAATCAGAAAGATATGAAGATTCAGTGTGACGTTTGTGAAAAAGGGGATGCGGCGGTGTTCTGCACCGCGGATGAGGCGGCGCTCTGTAATCTCTGTGATCACCGTGTGCACCATGCCAATAAGCTCGCTTCGAAGCACCGACGGTTTTCTCTGCTTCGTCCTGACGCAGGGGAAGCTCCCGTCTGTGATGTGTGCAGGGTATTTTGCTGAGACCTGATTCTTGTTGATATTTTGGGAATTTGGGTTTTGCTCTGTTTTTGTTTTTGATGTGGGTATGATTTGGGTTTTTGAATCTGATTTTGTAGGAGCGGCGAGGGTTCTTGTTCTGTCAGCAGGATAGAGCGATTCTGTGTAGAGAGTGTGATGATCCAATTCATTCGGCTAATGAACACACTATGAAGCACGATAGGTTTCTTCTGACTGGGATTAAACTTTCCGCCTCCGCTGCTCTGTACGTGCCACCTCCATCCGGCGAGAAACCGGTCGGGAGTGGTGGTCGTGTTGTTTCTGAACCTAAGTCAAAAGGCTCTGTCAAGAAAGCGGCTGCCGTTTCTAAAGCCCCAAAGATATGCCCACCAAGTGTTTGTGTTAATGCCCCAACGAACATAACTCCAGCGGCTGTAGTGAACAAGGGCGGTGGAGGTCAGATTGCGACCGGTGGCAATGGATCGGCGAGTAGCATATCGGAATATTTGATGGAGACGCTTCCTGGGTGGCACTTTGAAGACTTTCTTGATTCCTCTGTCTCTCCCCCTTTTGTGGAGGTTTGTTTGTCACTGTTACTGTTACTGTTTCTATGTGAAGTTCATCAGAAAGTTGAGGAATGTTTTTATGTTTACCTTTTTTTTTGCAGTTTGATGAAGGGATGGAATTTCCATTTGTGGAAGGTGATTTTAACGGTTGTTTTTCATCATCGGAACGTTTGGAGCTTTGGGTCCCTCAGGGGCCACCACCGGCGCTGTATAATTCAGGATTAATGATGAATAATGGATTGAAGGACACAAAGGAATTGGGAGTAAATTCATCAAAAGTCAATAGAGTGTGGACAGATGATGGTTTCACTGTGCCACAGATCACAAGTACAACAGCCCCATCTGCAGGCTTTAAGAGATCCAGACCTTTTTGGTAAATTGGTATAACAATAACCAATACTTCCATTCCAATTTCAAATCTCTTATTCCTTTCATTCCCAAAAAAGAAAAGAAAACCCTCATTTCTTTTGCCCCTTTTTCTTCTCTGATCTGGGTCTTCTTCTTCTTCTTCTTCTTCTTCTGGTTTCTTTTACTTTTTGTTTCATCTGTAATTTAATGGGTTCCTTTTACATTTTGTTTAGGTTTCACCTGTACTTTAATGGGTACATTCTTCTTCGAGTTTCTGTTAGTTTTTTTCTTCTGCAAAAAAAAAAAAAAAAAAAAATGTTTAAGCTGTAATATAATGACTCTTTCTTTTTCTTCTTCTTCTTCCTTCTTTTTTCTGGGGTTCTTTTACTTTAAGTTTTGCCATCTGTAATGGGTTTTTTTGCTTCTACTTTTTTGTTTGAAGTTTCACCTGTATTCCTGGACTCAACTTCTTCTTCTGTTGCTGGTTTCTGCTATTTTTTGTTTAATCTTTCACTGGAGGGTCATTCTATAAACCCACCTGTGTGTCATTGTAAATACCACAAATGAGTTTTTAGAGTGAATAATGGCTTGAACTTGAGTGAATGAAAAATTTGACGACGGGATGGGGTTAAGGGATCTCGCTGGTTTTGTGTGTAGTGGAAGAAGCTTGCAGAGGTTGGCAACAATGGCGGCTTTCTGTTAAATGGTCTGATCTCAGCACATATAAAAATAAAAATATATTATATATTCTGATCTTCTCGTCTCTTCTTTCTTCTTTCTTCATGCGAGTGAGTGGAGCTTTAATTTGTTTGCTCTCGTCTCCGATCAGTTTCTTGTTTCCTTCGGTAACCGCCTTGGTGAGATTTGTAGCTTAATTCATTTTTCTCTTGATCTGATCGTGTCGTTTAGTTTTACTCTCTGAACATTTGATTCTAGTTTAGCTTTGCTTTTGTCTTTGGCCAGTTAATCAGAATTATCGCAGTTTAAATAATGGATTATATATATTTATATATATATATATATATGGTTATTTTGGTTAGCTGTTTCTGTTTGAGTATTGTCATTAATTTGGTTTAGAATGATTTAAAAAAGTTCCCATTCGAATTAGTTTAGTAGATAATTCCAAAATGAATATGGTGCAATTAACATATAGTCTAAGTCTGACTAAGCATGTTGGAGTTTATATTTCTTTTATTTCACATGTAAAAAATGTTTGAACTCAAATATTTGGGAGTAGATAACCAGACTGAGTCAGCTCGTCAATTCTAATATTGTATTTGCAACTATGATGTTAGAAATGATGATTTGTTGAATTGGATCAAACTATAATGATAACTAACCATTTTTTTTTAAATCTTATAAGATCTCAAATTTGTTAAATTATATGATGATTAATTTAGGTTTTTTTTTTTTAATTATTTTGTTTTTTCTTTTTGGTCCTTAAAAATTATGTTTATTTTTTCTCTATTTCTTACCATGACTTTGTTGAGGATAATCTTTGTAACCAAATTTAAAAAGCAATAACAAGTTTTTAAAAGTCTTTGGTAACTATTTCTTTTTGTGTTTTTTATTTTTCGAAAATTAAGCATATTTCCTTCTATTTACTACAATGACTTGCATCTTTTGAAGCACAAAGAAAAATTCTTAGCTAAATTTTGAAAACAAAAACAAAGTCTTTTAAAAACTATTTTTTTTTTCTAGTTTTCAAATTTTGGCCTGAATTTAAAAATTGTGGGAATAAAGTAGATAACAATATGTATGTATGTATGTATGTATATATATATATATATATATATATAGAGAGAGAGAGAGAGAGAGAGAGAGAGAGAGAGAGAGAGGGGTTTAATAAGTGTTTGTGGGGGCTTAATTTTTAAAAATTAAAAATAAAAAACCAAATGGTTAGGCCCTGTTAGGTAATAATTTGGTTTTTGAATTTTTGTTTTTCAAAATTAAGCATATAAACACTACTTCTATTTTCAAATTTCTTCATTTGTTATCTACTTATTATTAATGGTTTAAAAAACTAAGCTAAAATTTGAAAAACTAAAATTTAAAAACTTGTTTTTATTACTAGAATTTGTTGAGAATTTAATCATGGTACTTAATAAATATGTAAATTATTGTAAGAAATGAGAAAAAATTATGTTTAATTTTCAAAAACAAAAAACAAAAAACAAAAATCAAAATGATTACTAAACGGACCTTAGCAAATGGAGCCTACTTTTTTAGTTTTCAAAATTTGGCTTGATTTTTTAAACCATTAATACAAAGTAGATAATAAAGAAAGAAACTTGGAGGTGAAAAGAATGACTATAGGCTTAATTTTGAAAAACAAAAAATAAAAACTCAAATGGTTACCGATTGGATTCCTATTTAAATGGTTTTTTTTTAAAGAAAAATCGTTATCCACTTGAAATAAACAGAATTATATTTCATATTAAGTTATCTAATCATCTATATATATTAAACACTAAAATGGTTTGAACATCAAATTATTCAATATTATTTCATAGAATCTTAAATTTGAATATTACATTTCATAATCAAAGGTGATCAAAGTGTAAGAATGTATTATATATATATATATGTAGAACAGAGATGGGGATTGGAAATAATATATCATAATATGCTAAGTTATATAAAATAACTCTAAAATTTTGAGGTATCATTTTTTTCTTTTGGAACAAATTTTAAAATTTGCAGGCAAGAATAAAAATTGTCACTTTGAAACTTACCAAAAGATTAAGTGAAACTTACCAAAAGATTAAGGGTATCTTGTATAGTTTAATTAAGATAATATTGTAACAATCTCTCAAATGAAAGAGAGTATTCAGTACAAGTTATATTTATGCTATATTTATAAGGGAAGTAATAAACTGAAATAATACCTTCGTTAATTATCTATTTGAATTTTAACTTTAAATTTATGTTTTAAATATTTATTACTATTGTACTAAAAAATGGTTACTATTTAATTAAAAAAAAAAAAAAAAAAAAAAAAAAAAAAAAAAAAGGAAAAGGGTGAGGGCCACCATCCTTGGTGTTGTAATTTTTCCACCATAATTTCTGATCAAAATGGAAATGAAATGTTAGGGTGTTAATGTTTTACCATCCAATTTGTCTTGTGGTTTTTTTTAGTATATTATTAATTATAAGATGAGAGATTGAACCTCAATTTGAGAGAGTGCATTTCAATTATATTACTGAATTAAGCTTAATTTAACTAATAATCTCACTCATGTGATTAGAGATGAGTCTAACTTTGAAATTTAGGATTAGTGTCGTCTATTTAGTTCCTAAAGTTTTAAAAGAGACTTTGGGACGTTGAGTAGAGATAAATGTTTGAAGTCCATATATCTGTAGAGTTCATATGTCTGTGTTTGGGTGCAGAGTCGAGTTCATATGTTTGGTATATTTGATGCAATTTTTTGAATTCTAAATAATACGCTTTTACTATTTTTGTTTTGTAACTTTTTAATTCAGTAATTCTATCTATCGTTGTTTGAATAAAATATAGATTGCAATTTTTTTTAATTGTTAAAACTTTTCTTTCTTTTTTTTTTCTTTTTTGGACAATGAACAACAATTAACCTATTACATTTATTGTAGAAATATGGTTAAATAAAATGAGAAACCAAAGAAAAATCAAAACCTTTTATTCATAATTTTTCTCCATGAATTTCATTATCATCTTCTTATTTTTCTTCTTTTTCCCGTTGTTGCGCTATATTTTACTATGTAATGCTTTTTTTTAATTAAATCTCTCCCATTATATTAGCAGCAAATGAAATGTCATCACATTTCTTTAACAATTTCACTTTCAATTTTTTTAAATTTGGAGGATCATTAGAGAATAAATATATATTTTTCACTAATTCTTGCGGCAAAATATTCTAGGATTTTTTTCTCTATTTTATGTGTTTTTTTTTTATATATTACATACTTTTTAATTACATACTTACTTTTCGTTTAAATATTCTTAACACTAGCTCATTTGAAATGTCAATTCAATCAAATAAAAATATTTTTTTACAATTTTTTACATATAAATATTGCACTTGATGTAGACAAAATAATATATATATATATATATATATATTTTATATAATCAACAACCTTACAGCATACTTTAATAGTCATCAGTTTTATAATAGTCGAGAGTGGTTGTCGATATTGATTATCTAAGATGCTTTCATTGGAGTTTGTAGTCGAAGGTGGCTGTCGGAGCCTGAAGTTGGTCACATGAAGGTGGTATTGGAGTTGTTGTTGAAGTTTGTCATTGGAGGTGATTTTCAAATCTCGAAATTGGTCGGGCGAAGGTGATCGTCAAAGTTGATCATCGAAGATGATTTTTGCCCGAGATTGTAGTTGGAGGTGGCTATCGGAGCCCGAGTGTTAATCACATGGAGGTGGTATTAGAGTTGGTTTTCAGGGTTTGTCGTTGGAGGTGGTTGTCGAAGCCCCGAGTTAGTTGCCAAAGTTGCTCGCTCAAAGGTGGTCATTGAAGGTGTTTTTCATTGGAGTTTATAGTCGGAACCTACGAAGGTGGTTGTCGGAGCCTGACATTGGTCATTGAAGTTGGTAGCACGAAGGTGGTCGTCGGAGTTGAGTTACCAGAGGTGGTTACCAGAGCTCAAAATTGGTTGCCGGAGTTGGTACGCGAAGGTTGTTGAAGCTTGGAGTTGGTCATTGGAGTTATCATTGGAGGTGGTTGTCAGAGCCCAAATTTCATCGTTGAAGTTGTCATTAGAGGTGGTTGTCGAAATCCGGAGTTGGTCGCCGGAGTTATCATCGGAGGTGGTTATCGAAGCCTAGAGTTAGTTCTCGGAATGTGACAGTGACTAATGGGGGAAGCCATTAAAAATATTGGAAGAAGGGAGAGTTGGGGTGAGTTGATAAAATATACCAACTCAACTCTACCAACTTTTAAAGTTGCTGGACCAAACAATGAGTAACTCAACTCAACTCATGTTGTCCTTTGTAGTTGATCAAGTGGTTTGGCTTCACAAAACTATGCTCCTATTAACGAAACTTAACTCGTTTTGAAAGGAGTCATGTGTTTCAACAAATGCCTAGTTTGTAAGTTTCGATGAGATATAACTGTAGGTTTTGAATTGAGTGGAAAAAATTAGTGAAACTTATGATTGATTTGTGTCATCTCAAAATCAATTGGCCCAAGTGAGAGAAATAATCCATCTAAATTATAAGATTTGTGAGATCTTTCATCTTTTCGAAGTGAGATTCTTCACAAAAAATCAAAGATAATATTACAACTATTGAAAGTACACAAGTATTTTGAAGATATATATGTGTGTCTATATATAATTCACCATTATTTCCATGGAAGTATTTTGGGGGAAAATGTTAAAAAGAAAGAGAAAAAATGGTTTTTTCGTCCCTAAATTTTGAGTCTAGTTTCCATTTAATCTATACATTTCAAAATGTTACGCTATTAATCTTTGAGTTTTGAGTTTGATTTCGATGTAACACCAAGTTGCAAAATGTTACAATTTTTAGTCCTTAAATTTTAAGTTTTATTTTAGTTTGACATATAGATTAAAAGATTTAACATCAGTTTTCTATTAAATACACACTTTCAATTTGTCGTTAATATTATTAATTAATTTAAAATAACTATGAAACAAAAGTTTAAATATAATCTTAATAGTGATGGAAAAAATAGTGAAATTTATTTATTTATAAAGGCTAGTTGCATTAATAGATTTCAAGCCCAAAATAATAGAATATGTAGTATAAGGATAAAATAATTGCATATATAGATAAAAAAAATGGTAAAAGACTAAAAAACTCATGCCTAACTACCATTTTGTTCAGTTCTTCCTAGTTTTCTCAAATTAAAAGCTATCACTATAGCAACTATTAGTGATAGTCACTGATCACTGATAGTTGCTATCAGCTGCTAAATAGAAGGAAAGGAGATCAGAAAGATACGAGAGTCAAGTCGTCCATCGCTTTGATGCTGGGGAGATCCATAGATCTGTAAGATCACCAGCATGAATACCTTACTTCAGCTTTAAGAGGTAGAACTCAATTACATCATTCCTCTCCCTATGGTCGAGCTCAATTACATCGTTCCTCTCCCTATGGTCGAGCTCAATTACATCGAGCCTCTCCTTTCAGTCGAGCAGAATGTTCTGAGTTTAGGTCTAATGGTATCATTGTTTATCACAACTGGTAAGCTGCCACCAGGATTGTGAGAATCTACTGTGTGTAAAAGGACCAACGATGATTTATAGGGTATCTTTCCCAGGCTTGAAAAGCACCTTTGATATAGCATATTTCTCTCCCAACAAGTCTTTCTTCCTTCATTTTCACTAGCGCTTCCCGGAAAAGAAGTTGTTTTCTATTTCGACTCACAAGGCTAGGTCTTACACCCGAAAGAGTCTTTCACTTTACCTATCTTAACTGAGAGAAATCTAAACAGGCTATCACCGCTAATAGAAAAATTGCTTGACCCGGCTTACCAATTCGATTAAAGAAAATGAAAGGGCTACGATGTGAACTCTCTCTATCCCTTTGTAATGAAGGAATTTCCAATGCCTGGCGGAAAACCTGTCTGGCATGGTAATCTGGTGGGTAAGGAGTTAGATGATAGCGTCTTTGGCTTTATTAAAGCATATGTGGAATGTCCTAATACTATAAAAAGGCCTTTTCTACCCTATCGGGACAAGAATAACACTCTAATCTTTCCAACCGGTAAATTTATTGGAGTGTATTATAGTGAGGAGTTAAAGTTTGCTAGAAGACTAGGCTACACTGTGATCCCAATCAATGGATATCTCTTTGAGAAGATGGATAGCCCTTTCAAGGTCTTTGTTAGCACTCTCTTTGAGAGCAGGGTTTCTGCTAGGAAAGAGGGTAATGAGTCCTTGTCCTATGTGTACACCCGGTAATACTTGATCATCCGAGAGTGTGAAAAAAGTCTCTGCCATTTTAGAAGCCCAATCAAATTGCCAATGAATGATCCAATGTCCCATGGTACAAAAAGAAGATTGCCTGGACAGACATTGAAAGCGCTTTCATAGGCCACGTTGATTAGGTTGATCTTTAATCATCAAATCACGAGTTTCATTCCCTGTGTTCTTAGTTGCATTGCATAAGGACTAACCGCTTTCTCTTCCACCCTTTCCCGTGATATAGAGTCCCGCACAATTCCGAAGGGAATTGATTGTTTATTCAAAAAAATGCTGAATTGTCAGCTAGCTCCAGAATGTTTCAGTTTATGCTCCTACCTATTATCTGGATATACCAAGAAAGATGTACGGTCTAATGAGGCTACTACGAAATATTTACTCATGGGTGGGGCAAGTTCTTCTATTTTGGTGAATGCTTTCTCTTGGCTATATGGTTCATCCGGGGGAGAGATCGAGCTTCGACGAAATAGTAAATGGTCCTCTCGCTGATAACTTCTATCAATTGCTATCGATGATAATTGCTATAGGGATAACTTTTAATTTGAGAAAAATTAATACAATCTTGAAATATTAGCTTTTAATTTGCTATGAATCATCAGTAGCTATCATTGATTCACTTTCATCAATTGGAATCAACCTTGAAATATTAATACTTAAGGCTATCAATGGCTATCAATGATAGATTTATAAATAGTGATCAACTTTGAAAGAAGACCAACAACTTTGATTAGCACAGTAGCTATCACTAATAATCTTTTATCATAACTATCACTGATAGAGAGCTATCACCGATAACGTGCTATCGAGTAGCTTTTATCATCGATAACATACTATTAGTATTAGTTTCTATCACTGGTAACATGCTACTGTAGTAGCTTCTATCAATCATAGCCACTAAACACATTTTTGCCCATTTCTTGTCATTCTCAAACATGTATAAGTCCATTTTCTTTTTTACGATAGCATAAACATGCTATTAGTGATAATTTCTATGCATTCTACTTACATTTTAGTTCGAGATTCAACTTTATTAATTAAATTCACTAAGTTGGCTATCAATGATAGATTTCTATAAGTGACTATTAACTATGAAAATATAATCAAAGATTAAGCTTTCAATGATAGAAAATATTAGTGGCTATCACTGATAGACTTTCATTTGCTATTAATATTTATTATTTGTTATAATAATCAAACTTGATTATTAACTTGTTGGTGTTAAGTCATTTATGAATTGAGGGAAGAAGTTGTCGATCCTTTTATCAATGTCCATCGTTGTTTTTTTTTTTTTACTATTTTTATAAATAATTTAATATTTTTTCTATCTGTGAAAATTTTTACCAAATGTATTTTTCCTTGAAATAAAAGAATGGAATAAAGAAAAGAAAAATGGTAGAAATAGCAAGAAGCTGCTCCCTCGTATCCGCCGTTGCCTTCAAAATTTAGAAACTGCTCCAAGTTTAGTCTTAACTATTTGAATAAGAACAGAAGTCATTTGAAAGTTCTTCAACATAATTATAGAAACCCGCGAAATCAGCAACATTATGAAGGATCTCCAGCATTTTCAGGTTTGATGTTGATTCTCCCTGTTTCCTCCCCACGCCATTGATGCTATACCCAGTTTTTTACTTCTCAAATTTACTCTTGAAGTTAGAGCGATTCTTCTTGGACGTTCGTGATGGTTCGAATTCACAATTGCAACTGATTTGTTGTCCGACGAATCCCTCTTCATATTCACTTGCTTGATCTGTTTATACACATATGATTGCTTCGCGATTCAAGCCTCGTGGACACCTTGTCAATCGCCTACTCGATTTATACTGGAAATGGTTCGATCTTGTGTATGCCCGCCAACTGTTCGACCAAACTGCTGATCCAGAGGCTGTAGAGAGGACTTGTTGATTGCGGCATACTCTGCGTTGGAAATTCGAATATGGCTGGAGAAATATTCAATGGAACTCCATTCATTATGAGGGATACTATTCTCTCCAACGCAGTGATAACTGGGTGTGTTGATCATTCTGCTCTTGAAACGATTCATGCTATGAGACGGTGCAATTTTCGGCCTCATGACTTTAAATATACAAATGTGCTTAGTGTTCTAGCGTTTATTGTTGACATTGATAATGAGCAGTAGAGTGGCCAAATGCACGTGTTAGTTTCAAAAGGTGAACACTAGAACCATCAAGCTATTCAAATTTCTGTTTTGGTCACCATCACAATATTACAAATTTCAGTTTATATTAAAATTTCTACTTTTGCAAAGAGTTGGATTTCAATTTTAGATCAAATATTTTTTATAGATTTCATGAACTTTGATTCTATATTAGATAAACATGTAATTTCATCATTAGAATGTTAATATAATATTAAAATTATCTTTATCTATTAATTTAAATTTTTGGGTCAATCATTCTTCATTGAATAAATCACATATCTTGAGTTTTGTTTTTTCTTTTTCCTTTTTTTTCTCATAAGAATCAGCTTAGAAATTGTTTGATGAAATGGCAGGAAGGGATGAGTTAACGTGGACGCCATTGATTACTTGGTATGGACAGAATGATGATCTGAATGAGGCACGTGGCCTTCTCGACACAATGACTGAAAAGCTGGGGGTAGCATGGAAAGCCATGTTCTTTGGATATGTGCACCGTGGTCTTTTCGAGGATGCCTCCAAACACTCTTTATGGAAATGCGTTTGATTGGAGTCCACAACTACGAGTTCACCTACACTAGCGTGATCAGTGGATGTGCCAATGGTGGGATTTTTTTCAGCTGGGAAAACAGGTGCCCGTACATTTTAAAAAGTAGGCTGAACCCGAATCATATAATTCTTTTCTATAATACATTGATTACTTCGTATTGGAGGTACGGTGAGATGCCAGTGAAAGATATAGTTGCTTCGAATGCAGTCTTAGCCAGATGTGCATGTTAAAGAATGAGTACAAACTTAATTAGATAGTATCTTTTAAATCGGAAGGAAGTGACTTAATGACTTGGTGAAAATGATGGAGGAGAATTTTAAAGTTAGTGGTAAAAGTTAGTGCATTAGTGTATGTTAGTTTTTATTTTTTCTATAAATACTTATAATGTTTCTATTTTAATGAATACAGAAGTCAGTTGAAGCACTTGATCCTACATATAATGTTTTCCCCTGTTTCCATTTTTGTTCACTTTGATTTGTTGTTTTTCATTACCATGGGAGTGCAGGGCGTATGGAGAAAAGATGAAGTCTGTCTTTGTAAAAATGCCAAAGAAAAACCTTCTTATGTGGACCGTGATAACTTCAGGTCTAGCACAAGATGGATTTGGGGAAAGAGAGTTTGAAGCTTTTTAGCCAAATGAGGTTAGGTGATTATGCAATTTACAGCTTGGTCTGTGCTTGGCCACGATTCAGCCTCTTAGTTGACAATGCAATGATCTAAATGGATGCAAGATTTGTGTTCCTGAGCATGCCTTTTGTAGTTCTCTCTGCTTGTGGTCATTGGATTTGTTTTGTCGAGCTGCTTTTAGTTGGACTGAGGTTGAGAACAGGGTTCATGTGCCCTTGGTGGATGATACAGTGAACTTTATGAGGTGCTTATCACAATCGCAAATTTTTGAATATGGGACGGACGATTGTGCAGCATTTGCTCTAATCTAGCAAGCAAATCAGTCGTGTAAAATCAAAAGTCGCGGACAGCATCAGTATATGATTAGTCTCCCTTCACGTTTCGAAAGAAAATGATTTTATAAAATGAGAGAGAGAAAAAGTATTGAAAACCTAGAATTTATTGATGTGAAAATTGACAATTACAAGAAAGCTTTGATTGCAAAGAATGCATCAATACATTGGTTGGGGATTTGATGAGTGAGTTTCCCCTATAATACATGAAATGGAAAACAAAGTTAATTACAAGACTTAGATATAAGATGGTTGAAGATGGTTTAAACATGAAGCCAGAGACTATCTATATCTTCAATTATCTAGAGCAATTGAGCCTTGAAATGAAGAAGTTAGGATATATTCCAGACACCAAGTATGGGCTTCATTTTATAGAATCTGCACAAAGAATATGCCTTGTCTACTCAGTGACAAGCTTGCAGTTGGGTTTGAGATAATAAAAGCATGGGGGAACGCTTTGGATAGTTGGATGTAGATTAAAAAATTATCATTTATCGTTTCTTTTTTATACATTCAACGGTTCAAAATCGTAAAAAAGTGGTGAGAAATGGGAAGGAGGTTTCACCATTTCAAGAATGGTGATTGCTGGTGATAGTAATTACTAGTAATTTCGATACTCCAGATTCTGTTCTTGGTGGTAGAGGATGAAGTTGGAACTCATGGCAGGAATATGGCCTTATATTAATGCCATATTTCAAATGTAAGGGGAAAAGATTACCCTAGAAATGCTATTGTTCAAACATTACATAAATTTAGATCTAAATTGAAGGCAGGAGCATAGAAGTTCTCAAGACTTCTTCAAGAAACTCTCTCCATTTGCAACAGAATTATGAGAAATTAGGAACTAATTAGTTTCAGCTGATTTTTTTAATTTTATTATTATTATTATTATTATTTTAACTTTCTAGTTTTTTTAAATATATTTTTGTGTGTATAAATATAAATATAAATATATAAAAAGGTTATTTTCAAATAAAGGAAAATGAGTAACTCATTTACAGATATAACACAATATTAGTATCTATTAGTGTTAGATTGCGATAGACATCTATCTAATAGATATCGACTCGATAGACTGCTATAGACATGTATCAGATAAATGTCTATTGCATTCTAACACTAATAGACAACGACATTTTGCCATACTTGAAAATACTTTCAGCAGTTTTACCATTTAAAACAATTGCTCTACGTAAAAGTGTACATTATTAGACCTGGACTCACAATGTTTGTTCGATGACACTACGTTTAAGCTAAACCAGTTGAAAATTTTCTTGATTAAGGTTAATCGATAAACATTTTACTTTTTAACTAAGGCTTCGTTTGGTAACTATTTGACTTTTAGTTTTTAAAAATTATGCCTATAAACACTTTTTCCATCTTTAATTTCTTGTTTTGTTATCTATTTTTTACAAATGTTTTAAAAAATTAAGTCAAATTTTGAAAACTAAAAAAAAAAGTAATTTTTTAACATTTATTTTTATTTTTGGAATTTGGTTAAGAATATATTTTTCATACTTAATAATCATGCAAATCATCGTAAAAAAATGAGAAGAAATAGTTTTAATTTAAAAAAAATTAAATATAACAAACAATAGGTTACCAAATAAGACTTGAGCTAGTAATCTTTTATTTCTTTTTTTATTTATGTTTTATAAATTTTAATAGAAATGTTGACTCACTCCTAATCCCAATATGGAAATATGGATGAAAATTTTACATGCAGATGGAAATTTAATTTCTCGCCATAACAATAATAAAATATTAAAAATTTAAAAAATGAAATTAAAAATAGTATAAAGTAAAAACACTAATTTATAGATTAAGGATTTACTATTTAATCACCAATCCGTTGTAGTCTAGTTGGATAGGATACTCGGCTCTCACCCGAGAGTTATTTTAATTTTTTTTCCAGTTTCAAAATTTCAGATTTTTTTCCCTTATTTGTCCAAAATTAAAAGCCGAGTCCGAAAAGGTATAAGCCTCTTGTTTCGAAATCGCAAAGTGTTCAAGATGCTGATTATTGGACTTTCCTTTTTATAAAAATACAGCAAAAGTATTTGATTTAGTTAATATCATGACATTTCCATCAATATTTTCACATTTTATAGTTCAACAACAACATTTCTATTATATTATAAAAATTTAAAATAATTATTTTAAATAGTAAATTGCTGAAAATATTTAAGCATAGAAAAATGTCATTGTCTATTAGCGAGTGATAGATATCTATCACTGATACTTATAGATGTTTATCATGGTCTATCACTATTAAATAGTGAAATTTTACTTTACTTGTAAATAAGTTGACTCATTGTTTTTTATTTGAAAAACCCCAAAAAGTTATAAAGTATAAAAAATAAACGAAATGCCACTAATGTAAATATTGTTGTGAATTTGAGGAGCACAACAGGAATACGAATATAGAGAAAATATAATATAATAATATTAAATATATAAAATATAATATAAAATAAAATAACTAAAAACATAAAATTGGATAATATGAAAATTAGTAGTGGAATTTTCACGGATGTATGTGTGGTTTTAAGATCCACCAAATATCACTATTTATAGACAAAGTGGCAAGTAGGATATGAACTTACATGGATACCAAACATGAATAATTACAAGGCACATGGTGTTGAGGATGAGCACCAAAAACAAATTCCAACTGACGAGGCGCCACACATATCGTTGATTCGGATCTCCTCTACCACTGTGGATTTCTTTCATTCAAAATATCATTCTGTTGTTACCATTTCTGATTTTTTACCAGATTCTTTTATTCTTTCTTTTGCCTTTATTTGATCACCAATTGTATATAAATTGGTCCTCTCCACCCAATGTAATTATGTGAGAAAATACAAAAGAGTTAATATTTCAGAGGTTGTCTTTGTCCCTTTTCTTCCATTTTTTGTTTTGTAACTTGGTATCAGAGCCTACCATGGTGAATACTGAGTCATCCCTTTCATCAACCGGTCTCCCTTATAATGTTGTCAACACTGAAAATGTCACAGATCCTCCATTAAATCAGCTTCTAAATCAGGCAACGTCCATTAAAATGGACAGATCCAACTTCCTTCTTTGGCAAAACCTTGCCTGGCCCATACTCAGAAGCTACAGGCTAGAAGGGTATTTAATAGGCGAAAATCAATGTCCCAGTTGATTCCTCACAAAGAAAGTGAACCTTAATGAAAGCTCCGGTGAGAGCTCAAGCTCAGAACCAGCTGCAACTTCCCTACCTGAAACAGAACAACAACCAAATCCAGCTTATGATGCTTGGATAGCCGTGGATCAGTTCTTATTAGGGTGGCTCTACAACTCAACGTCTCAAGAAGTAGCAACCCAAGTGATGGGTTTTCAAACCGCTAAGGATCTATGGGAATCTGTTCAAGAACTGGTAGGTATACAGTCAAGAGCTGAAACCGATTACCTAAAGCGATTATTTCAACAAACACGCAAAGGAGCTCTTAAAATGAATTGAGTATTTAACCTTAATGAAGAAATATGCTGATGGGCTTGCTGTTGCTGGAAGCCCTGTGTTTCCCTTTGATCTTGTTTCTCAAGTACTATTCGACCGAGATGAAGAATACAACCATGTAGTCGTAGCTATCGAAGGCAAAGTCATGGTATGTTGGTCAGATATGCAATCAGATCTCCTCTCATATGAAAATCATCTTGAATATCAGTTTGCGGTCAAGACAGAAGTGTCTGGAATGTCCAACATTTCCCTCTCTCCCAACCCAGTCTCTGTGAATATAGTGTAAGGAAATACTCAGCCAAATCAGTATCGAAACTCACAAGGACACTCTCAGCCCTCAAATTTCAGATGAGGTGGAGGTCGAAACAGAGGAAGAGGTCGCTGGAACAATGCCTCAACAAATCGGCCAACATGTCAAACTTGTGGAAAGCTAGGCCATACAGCTGACATTTGCTTCTTTCGCTACAACAAAGACTTCCATAACCCCCGCCAAATGCACAATCGAGCTAAATTCACCCAACTGCCCTCTAGTCGATCTTAAGATCAAAACACCTCAGCCTTGGTCGCTCACTCCAGCATTGCCTCAACTGAAATCGTGGCTGACCCCAATCGGACTTTGGGACACTAAGAAATGGACATCCATTTATTATTATAATATTCATAATACTCCCCCTTAAATGTCTATATATATATATATATGAAATATGCCTCGTTAAAACCTTACTAGGAAAAACCAAAAGGAAAAAGAGTACATATTTCTTATAATACATACTCCTAAAAGAATACAATATATTTACTCCCCCTCACAAAAACATCACTTAAGATCTCTGAGTCGCTGCATTCCAATGTTGTGTACTATTTTTTCAAAAGTTACAGTTGGTAATGCCTTTATAATAAGCCTGCCAAGTTATCATTCGAACAAATTTGTTGTATAGTGATATCGTTATTTTCTTTAAGATCACGAGTGTAAAAAAGCTTCAATGAAATATGATTTGTTCTATCTCCTTTAATATATCCTCATTTGATTTGGGCTATGCAAGCTGCATTGTCTTCGTATAATATTATTGGAAGATTTTTATTTGAAGACAAGCCATACGTTTCACGAATGCGCTGAGTCATTGACCTTAACCATACACATTCACGACTAGCCTCGTGAATTGTAAGAATTTCAGCATGATTTGAGGAAGTGGCCGTTATAGTCTGTTTCACCGATCACCACGATATATAGCAGTTCATCCACATGTGAACAGATAACCTGTTTGAGACCTAGCTTTGTGTGGATCAGATAAATATTCAAAATCTACATAACCAACTAGATCAAAATTTGATTTTAAAACCATCCCATATCGATTGTTCCTCAGAGATAATGAAGTATATGCTTAATTTCATTCTAATATCTTTTTGTAGGAGAAGAACTATATCTAGCTAATAAATTTATTGAAAATGCAATATTTGGTCTTATATGATTAGCAAGATACATAAGTGTACCAATTGCACTAAGATATGGTACTTTAGGACTAAGAAGTTCTTCATTATCTTCTCGAGGTCAAAATATATCTTTCTTTATATCCAATGAACGAACTTCCATTGAAATATTTAATGAATGTGCTTTGTTCATATAAAATTTTTTCAAAATATTTCCTATACAAGTTGATTGATGAATAAATATTCTATCTGCTAAATGCTCAATTTGCAAACCAAGGCAAAATTTTATTTTTTCGAGATCTTTCATCTCAAATTCTTTCTTAAGATATTCCATTGCCTTTGAAAGCTCTCCAGGAGTTTCAATTATATTCAAGTCATCAACATATATGGTTATAATAATAAATTCTGATTGTGATTTCTTTATAAAAACACACGGATATATTGGATTATTTTGATATCCTTCTTTCAATAAATATCCACTCAGGCGACTATACCACATCCATCCTGATTTTTTCAATCCATATAGTGATCTCTATAACTTTATTGAATACCATTTCCTGGAATTTGATATATATGTTCCAAGTACCTTAAATCCTTCTAAGATTCTCATATAAATATCATTATCAAGAGATCCAAATAAATATGTTGTGACTATATCCATAAGATGCATATCCAAACTTTTATACACAGTCAAGCCAATTAAATATCTTAATGTAATTGCATCCACCATTGGAGAATATGTCTCCTCTATCAGGTCTTTGTGAAAAACCTTGTGCAACTAGTCTTGCTTTACATCTTGTGACTTCATTATTTTCATTTCTTTTCTCCACAAATACCCATTTGTATCTCACAGGTTTAACACCTTATGGTGTTCGGACTACTAGTCCAAAAACCTGATGATTAGTGTTGTGGATAGACATATTGTTGAGTTTCACAAACTAGCCTTAACCATTGATCATTTGAGTCAGACTTTGTTAAACTGTGAGATGGATATGATAGATGGGATAGATGAGGATATTTTGTTTTACAGTAAATGCTTGAACTATTTACCTGTGTGTTATTCTAAGCATGTACCTATACCTCTACTGTCTGTTAGTGGGTCTAATATTAATATGCCACCCTTATTAGAATTGAAAGACCTACCTGCACATTTGAGGTATGCTTTTCTAGGAGAATCATCTACATACCCCATAATTATTTCATCAAAATTAAATCGAGTCGAAGAGGAGAAATTGTTGAGAGTCTTGCGGACCTATCGATCGACTTTAGGGTGGTCAATTAGTGATTTGAAAGGGATCAGTCCCTCGATTGTGATGCATAATATTTTAATGGAGGATTCCTTTAGTCCTTCGATTGAACCCCAAAGGAGGTTAAATCCTGCAATGAAAGAAGTTGTAAGGGTCGAGGTGCTTAAATTGTTAAATGTAGAAATTATCTATGCAATATCTGATAGCCCTTGGGTGAGTCCGGTGCAAGTGGCACCCAATAAGGGTGGGATGACAGTGATAAAAAATGTGAATAATGAAAGTATTCCCATCAGGACAGTTACAGGTTGGAGGTTGTGCATCGATTACAAGAAGTTGAACAAAGCCACCAGAAAAAGACCATTTTCCATTGCCATTTATTGATTAGATGTTAGATAGGTTGGTTGGATATCCTTACTATTGTTTTCTTCATGGTTTTTCAGGTTATAATCAGATCGCTATTGCTCCTGAAGACTAGGAGAAGACAACGTTCACGTGTTCGTATGGGACATTTTCATTTAGGAGAATGCCATTCGGCTTATGTAATGTACCAGCCACTTTCCAGAGATGCATGATGGCCATTTTTCATGGGTTGATTGAGGAGATCATGGAGGTTTTTATGGATGATTATTCTGTATTTGGGTCTTCATTTGATTCTTGTTTAGTTAACCTTTCTCATGTTTTACAGAGATGCCAGGAAACCAACCTTGTCTTGAATTGGGAGAAATGTCATTTCATGGTTAAAGAAGGTATTGTGTTAGGGCACAAGATTTCTAAGAGAGGATTGGAGGTTGATCGGGCTAAAGTTTCAACTATAGATCAGTTACCTCTTCTAGTGAATGTCAAGGGAGTTAGAAGTTTCTTAGGGCATATTGAGTTTTATAGGCGTTTTATAAAATAGTTTTCAAAAATTGCAAAACCCTTGTGCAACCTGTTAGAAAAAGACTCAAAGTTTGTTTTCAATGAGGCTTGTCTGATTGCTTTTGATTCTTTGAAAGAAAAATTGAATTATGCACCTATTATTGTGACACCTGATTGGAGTCAGTCATTTGAAATAATGTGTGATGCTAGTGATTTTGTTATAGGGGCCGTTTTAGGCCAACGTAGAGAAAAGTTATTTAGGGAAATTTATTATGCAAGTAGGACTCTTGATTATACCTAGGTAAACTATACAACTACTGAGAAATAACTACTGGTAGTTGTATTTGCTTTTGATAAGTTCAGGAACTGTCTACTTGGCTCTAAAATAATTGTTCACAAAAATCATGCTGCTTTGAAATACTTGTTTGAAAAGAAAGATGCAAAGCCTAGACTGATTAGATGGATTTTAGTGTTGCAGGAATTTGACTTCACAATCAAGGATCGGAAGGGGTGTGAGAATGTGATAGCCGATCAACTGTCCAGGATTGAGCATGAAAGTGACCTGCAATTGACTCTGATAGTTGAAGAATTTCTTAACGAGTGCCTGTACAAGGTAGAAGGGAGTATTCCTTGGTTTGCTGATTATGTGAACTATTTGGTAGGGGGAGTGATGCCTCCTAACTTGAATTATGAATAGAAGAAAAGGTTCCAACACCAGGTTAAGTTTTTCCTTTGGGATGACCCCTTTTTATTTAAGATTTGTTCTGATATTGTTATTAGGCGATGTGTGCCATTGGAGAAGTATGTTAAAATCTTATTTGAATGTCATTCATCTCTTTATGGTGGGCACTTTGGGCCCACACGAATTGCTGCAAAGGTATTACAATATGTTTTTTATTGGCCTACATTGTTTAGGAATTGTTATACATATATGAGAACTTGTGATAGGTGTCAGCGTACTGGAAATGTTTCAAGGAAAAGTGAATTTCCCCTTACCCCAATTTTAGAAGTAGAATTATTTGATGTATGGGGTATTGATTTTATGGGTCCTTTCCTACCTTCTAAGGGGTACTCTTATATTCTGCTTGTGGTAGATTATATTTCAAAGTGGGTAGAGGCAATTGCTACTAGGATAATTGATGCTCGTATGGTCCCTAAATTTTTGCATAAAAATATTTTCACATGGTTTGGCACCCAACAATAACTGATTAGTGATGAGAGATCTCATTTTTACAATATGTTGCTTGACAGGATGCTTTCTATATATGGGGTTAAGCATAAGGTATCTTTAGCTTATCACCCACAGAATAACGGTTTAGCTGAAGTATCTAATAGGGAGATTAAGTAAATTCTAGAAAAGACAGTTTAAGCCAACATGAAGGATTGGGCGTTAAAGCTTGATGATGCTTTGTGGGCATATAAGTGGCTTTTAAAACTCCGATTGGTACGTCCCCATACAAGTTGATGTTTAGAAAGTCGTGCCATCTGCCTATTGAGTTAGAGAATTTAGCTTATTAGGCTATTAAGAAGCTGAATTTCGATCTCCAAATAGTTGGGAAGCACAAATTGCTGCAACTTAATGAGATGGAGGAGTTCCAGAATCAAGCATATGAGAATTCTAAGATTTATAAGGAATGCACGGTAAAATGGCATGATAATCGGATTGTACCTAGAGCTTTTCTACCTGGTCAATAGGTTTTGCTGTTTAACTCTCGTCTTCAATTGTTTTCAGGAAAACTTAAGTCTCGATGGTTCGGACCGTTCGTAATCAAGGATGTTACTCCTTATGGTGCAGTGGAGCTACATGGTAAGGATGGAACAAAATTCAAGGTCAATGCCCAGAGGTTGAAACACTATTGTGGAGACGAAGAGTGACGTATGGAAGACTTACATTTTACGGAGTGATCAATTAGTCCTGGTCTAGCTAAAGACGTTAAACTAAGCACTTCTTGGGAGGCAACCCAAGTATTCTTGTTTTATTTCAGTTTTATTTCATTTGTTATTTGATTGTTTTATTTTTTTTTAAGATAGAGAACCATTTCATGACTATTTTGTTTTCATCCTCAAGTTGAAGATGATGCTCAAGTGTTGTCAACACTAGTTTGCCATCCAAATTCGTGAATCCCTACTCATTACCCAGTTGATATCACTCATCTGTTGTGTGATTGTTTTAGATGTTATGCATTGGGGATAATGCATCTTTTTAAGTTTGGGGTGGGAGGCGTACTTTGTGCTTGAACCTTGTGTTATATGCATGTTACTGTTGATTTTAGGAAAATTTGGAAAATCTTGAAAATTTTGAAAACGAGTTGATTTTGGTTAGGAAGAATGCTGAGACTGATTGAATTGTGTTCTTTGGTTTATTTCTTTTACTATGATGGTTGATGAGTCACTCATGATGTATGCCATGCTTTGAAGTAGAAATTGGATAACATAGTTCTGTCTTGAGTGTTCTTTGTTTTGAATCCCTATTTGTATCCTTTGTTATCTTGAGCACGAACCACTTTAATTTAGAACCTCTAACCGAACAAAGCATTAATTTAAGTCAATTTGGTTGTCACCTCGAAAGGCCCCACTGGTTAGAGAGTGTCTTGCATGATGGTTTGTAATGTTAGACTAAGAGGAAAGAAAAGAATATTATCATCCTTAAAAAAAAAAAAAAAGTATACTTATGTGCTTAAAAGAAATATCTTTTTCTTCTTGTAAACTTATAATGTTTATGCATGGATAGGGGTAAAAAGAGTCGCCTTTGCTGTGATCAGTTAGAACACCTGGGAATTGACTAGGTATCGTTCCCTACAGTAGATGTGTGAAAGCTAGTGCCCCTAGGTAAAACGATGCAAGTTGGGATCCCGTTAAAATAGTAGTGCAGGCACCCTAGTGGACATATTATTTTCTTGAGTGTGGTGATACTTGATGATTGGTGCTTGAGCTAGATTAGGGAGGAAAACTGATGAAGCTTAATTAAATCTTAAGCCACTTTTTTAGTTTTGAATTAAAGGAGGAGTCACATGCACACATAGAGGATAAAAAGTTGGATTAAGGTCTTGTCACCTATGGTCATTTAGGTGAGATGTAAGTCTCCAATATCAACGTTGTTATATACAGAGACAAATCATCTCGTGGTCCGGTCTTATACAAACTCTTTATATAGGACACCTCCGCTCACATGTCTCCACATGAATGGTCAAGATCTACCATCTATAGTAGTTTACAACACTTGCAAATCCTACAAAGTTGGTCATATCCGTAATGTCACCAGGATCAGGAATCCTTCCTTAATCCTTATACTACAAACCTATTAAAGTTATCACTTAAGACATGATCCACTTGTATATTACATATACATGCTTAAATTTACATAAGATAACCATGGATCTTTGTTTATTGGATATTAGTAAATGCCAGAATGAAATAACACTTATTTTATTAATAAACAATGTGTATAATTACCATTCTCTGTATCTTTGAGATAGAAAACTTGTTGCACTTGGATAAGAAGTATCATCATACCAATGATAAGTTATATTAATGGATCTAAACCCTAAATCCACATATGTTCTATTATTCTTTTTACCATCTGTGTCAAACCATGAGCATTTAAACAAAACAAAAAAAATCACGTCTTCTTCTGGCTTTAACAACTCTCAATGATTAGGATGTGTCTGAATTCTTCTATGGATGAGTGTTGTATATGTTGGAAAGCTAATGAAACCGGAATAAGAGAATGCATGCCTTGAACCTTTTTCATTTCAATATTCATTATTTCTCCTACTTTGTGTTTCTTTCTTTTCTTTGCTTAGGACTAGCAAAGTTTTAAGTTTGGGGTGGTGAAAAGCATCTAAAAATTTCTTTTATTACCTTCAAATTTAGAACTAATATTGCTAGTTTTGTTTGGTTTGATGTGGTTTATTAAGTAATTTCAGGAAACTAAGCATCATGAGCAATTGATGCAAAAAGGATATAAAAAACCTGTGGGAAAACTCCAATTTTGAGCAATTACGGGTTGGCTATGGAATTAGTAAGAAACCAAGGACCCAATATCAAGAAATGAGGCAAATTTGGAAGGCAATTCGGGGGTTCTACCATTGGAAGAACGTTACAACATTGCTCCCTGACGCTGTAGACCCGAGACCAATTGGAAACAGGGCAGCATTGCAACGCTACGACTTTGACACCAGCATTGCAACGCTGCGATCATATTATAAAGAATAGTGTTGTGCCACCAGGTCTGGGGGAGAAAAAGAGTGAGCCGATTTTTATAGATTTTACCTAAATTCTAGTCCGTACAAGAGCCGAAACAGAGAAATTCTGATCTTTTTTGGTTGAAGAATCGAGATTTCTATTGAGAGTTGATTTGAAAGCGTTTCTGGATTGATCGTGACAGGAAGATCGATTGTGATCGTGCAGTTTTGTTGAAGAACAATCTGGTATTCATGGTGAGAGTTAAGAAGATTGTGATTGGGATGCAAACCTATTAAGGGGAGATCATTCTTCTTTGTTAATCTATTTTCCGCCATAATGATTGTTTGTGATCGTGCAGTTTGGTTTAGTGATTGAATCACAAACTAGTTGTTCATTAGAGGATCAGTAGGGACTTGAGGAATAAGACGTAATCTCGGGAGTAAAACAAATATTTGACCCAGCCGTTATTACGAACAACCTGTGAAGGGTCGACTTGCTGATTATGGTTAAATCATGTGGACATAATATATCTACAGTGAGGAGAGTGCAACTATGAGTTTTAATGGAGTGACCCATTAGTTAACGAATAGGGATTAATTTGGTCTAATGAGTTTAGCCAATTAATCTCGGATCGTTGGAGCCCATGATCTGTAGATCCGCAAGGTCCCCTTACCAGCCGTAACGGATTAGCTCTAGAATAGCGTGATAATTTAATTTGAAACGTTCAAATTAGAATTAAGGAAATTAGTAATTATATGAGATATAATTATATGTTTAATTTTAGAATTAAATAAAATAGGAGAATTTATATATTTAAATATGATTTAAATATATAAAGATGGATATATGTTAAAATTAATTTAATATTTGATATTAAATTAATAAGTTTTTTTAATAATTAATTTATGAAATTAATTAAATTTTTTATTTTAAAATCAAAATAGATTTAATAAAATCAAAATTTTATTTTTTGAGATAAAATTGAAAAAAGAAAATAAAACAAACAAAACACATAAAATGGAAAAAGAGATTTTTCCATTGTCCATCATCAAGTAGCTCACTTAAATGGCATTATCATTGCCTTGTCTTCTCCAAGCATGAGCTGCAACTCATGCAACTCTTCTCTTTGCATGTTGATCTGCAATATAATGAGGAAATTGGAGTTAAAATCGAGCATGAAATCTATAGAGATTTTGAGAGAAAAATTAGTTTGAAGAAAGAGTTCTTTAGTTGATTTTCTGCGGTGAGCATTTCTCTTTCTACCCTTGATTCAAGCTTGTTTTGAGTCCCACAATTCAATCTAGAACACCAAGAGAATAGTGGGGAAGATCTTGAAGCGGTCTACAACAAGATTTGGAGAAGTAGTAGCTGGTAAAGGAGCTTTGAAGAAGTTCTACAAGAGGTATGTCTTGAAACTCATTTTTTCTGCAAAAGCATGCTTTATAGTTTGCCAAAATTAGTCAATTTGAGTGCTTAAATGATCCTTGTGCTTTCGCTACTATTGATACAATCCTTCAATGTCATATTCATTGTATTCTCTAAATGAAACAACACCCTGGAATTTTTTTTGTGTGTGACTGAGTTTTTGTCACCCGTAGTTATAGATAAAAATCATCTTTTGATTGCCTAGATAAAATTGACGAAAAATTGTGATAGCTAAGTTAGGAAAATTTTTCTCATGCCAGTCCCTGAGGATGATACCCTATTTGGGATTTATTACTTCGATTATGTGCGCTTGCGCATACCATCAACATCCCCAAGAGTTCACACCGTGAGATCAATGCTCGGCTTCGTGTTGCTTTTACCACGACTACTCCATTCGAAAAGTGTTTGCATAGGTCAAGAACAAGGTGAATCGGGGAAGTAGCTCATAGTAAGTGGGAGAAGGAAATATGTCAACATATCATACGGTCTCCTCCATTAGTTTGAACCGTGAGATTCTTATATTGCGCCTACTGTCATTTTTTGGCAGCATTATCTAGTCGTTATTCACGGCGATTCCCTCGGAGGGTTGTAACATAAGATTCGAAACAACCCAAGCTTCACAAATGGATAGGATTTCATAGTTCCGTCTTGAACATTGTCTTCCTTTACGGGGGCATATTCATACCGTTCTATGAAATCTGAAAATGGAGGGTCACACTTACAAGAGTTACTAAGTATTAGTAAGTTCTTGACAAAAAACGGTAACTAAATGACTATAGGAATAAGAGTTATTCTGGATATAGTATTTGGTCAAGATTGTCTTGCTTCAGTGAATGAATTTTTTACTCCCCCTCGGTAGCATATATTCTGACTCACTAAAGTATCATTGCAAATGAATAAAGAAATATGGGTACTTCATTAATTTTGCCAAAATTGGGTTTAATGCAATAAGTCTAATAGAATTTGTTTAATTTTCAGCAATTTCAAACTCGATTATACAACTACTAGCTTCCAATAAATTCAAGGAAGAAGGGTACTCAAACTGAAAGTCAAATATAAATATAATACTAGTCCTTGACGATTTGAGGTTTGTTTAAATGGAGGAATGTCCTCCACTTCTTAGTTCAAACGCTAACCAAAATGTTTAAGAAATCTATGACAAATGGGTTCGGGCTAATGAGAAGACCAGAGCCTATATCTTAGCGAGTATATCTGATGTGCTCAATAAGAAGCATGAAGCCATGGTCACTGCACGTGAAATTGTGACGTCGTTGCAGGAGATGTTCGGGCAACCGTCTTCCTTAGTACGACATAAAGCTATTAAATATGTCTATAAGTCCCGCATGAAAGAAGGTACCTCTGTTAGAGAATATGTCCTAGACATGATGGTCCACTTCAACATTGCGGAAGCTCATGGCATTGTCATAGATGAAAGGAGTCAAGTTAGTATGATAATGGAATCCCTTTCAAAGAGCTTTTTGACATTTCATACTAATGCTGTAATGAATAAGATTGATTACAATTTGACCACTCTTTTGAATGAATTATAGACTTATCAATCCTTGATGAAAAACAAGGAAAGTGAAGCAAATATTGTTTCACAAAAGAAATCTTTGAAGGAATCTTCCTCTAAAACGAAACCTTCAAAGAAAAAGAATTATATTTCTTCTTCAAAGGATAAGAATCTAGATGAAGAAGAAAGGAAAAGGGAAGAAGAAAAACTGCATTAAGAACAACAAGAATAAAGCACCAAAAGAAAAATGTTTTCACTGTAATGAAGACGGGCATGGGAAACGCAATTGCCCGTAATATCTTACTGAAAAAAGAGTTGAAAAGGCAAAACAAGGTAAATTAGATTTACTTGCAATTGAAACATGTTTAGTGGAAAGTTCTCACTTAGCCTCGATATTAGATTCAGGCGCCGCTAACCATATTTGCACTTTTCTTCAGGAAACTAGTTCTTGGACTCAGCTTTCAGAGAATGAAATGACTTTCAAGGTAGGAACGAGTAAAGTCATTTCAGACGAAGTAGTGGGAGACGTCAAGTTATATTTCGAAGATTCTTACATTTTTGCTTAAAAATGTATATTATGCATTGAAAATGAAAAGGAACTTAATCTTCGTTTCTTGTTGACTAGAAAATATGTACAAAGTAACTTTTGATATCAATGAAAGGTTTCTTAGTTCAAGAGTTGTCATATTTGTACTTCTAAACCGAAAAATAACTTGTATGTGTTAAAACCAACTGATGCAAAAGCCATTTTAAATATAGAGATGTTTAAAATGGCATAAACTCAAAATAAAAATGAAATATTTCTCCCAATACCTATCTTTGGCATCTAAGACTTAGTCACATAAACCTCAACAGAATCGAGAGATTGTGAAAAAATAGTCATCTAAATCAGTTAGAAGATAGCTCATTACCTCCACATAAATCATGTCTTGAGGGTAAAATGACCAAAAGATCTTTTATAGGAAAAGGTCTTAGAACCAAAGAACCTTTAGAACTCATCCATTCAAACCTTTATGGTCCGATGAATGTGAAAGTTCGGGGAGAATATGAATATTTTGTCAATTTTGTTGATGATTATTCAAGATATGGCTATATTTACTTAATGAGTCACAAGTTTGAAACTCTTGAAAAGTTCAAAGAATTTAAGACAGAAGCTGAAAACTTATTAGGTAAAAGAATCAAAACACTTCGATCGGATCAAGGTGGTGAGTATATGGATTTACAATTCCATAACTATCTAGTAGACCATGGAATTCAATCCCAACTCACAGCACCTGGAACACCACAACAGAATGGTGTTGCAGAAAGGAGAAATCGAACCTTGTTGGACATGGTTCGTTCAATAATGAGTTGTGCTTAGTTACCTCAATCCTTTTGGGGGTATACAGTACAGACTATTGTATATATTTTGAACATGGTTCCCTCAAAAAGTGTTTTTGATACACCGGATGAGTTATGGAGAGGACATAAAGGTAGTTTATGTCATTTTAGAATCTGAGGATGTCCGACACACTGTTGGTGCAAAACCCTAAAAAGTTGGAACGACGTTCAAAATTATGCCTATTTGTAGGATACTCTAAAAAACAAAAAGTAGACTATTTTATGATCCTCAAGTAGATAAAGTATTTGTATCGACAAATGTTACATTCTTGAAAGAAGATCATATTAGGAATCATCAACCTCGTAGTGAACTAGTATTGAGTAAAATGACTAGAGATGCTACAGATAAATCAACAAAAGTTGTTGATCAAGCTGATCCATCAACAACAGTTGTTGTCCCCTCATGTCATTCTCAAAAGTTTAGAATGCCTCGATCTAGTGGGAGGGTTGTTCATCAGACTGACCGCTACATGGGTTTAATAGAAACTTAGGTCATCATACCTAATGATGGCCTAGAGGTTCCATTGACCTTCAAACAGGCAATGGAAGATGTTGATAGAGAATAGTGGATGAAAGTCATGGTCCTAGAAATGGAGTCGATGTACTTCAATTCTGTCTGGGAACTTGTAGATCAACCAGATGGGGTTAAACCTATTGGTTGCAAATGGATTGACAAAAGAAAACAAGATCAAACTGGCAAGGTGCATAACTATAAAGCCAAACTCGTGGCAAAAGGTTTTACCCAAAGAGAAGGGGCATACTGTGTAGAAACCTTCTCTTCTGTTGCCGTGATAAAGTCTATAAGAATATTTTTATTCATTGCTGCATATTATGATTATGAAATATGGAAAATGGATGTCAAGACAACCTTTTTGAATGGCCATCCTCTTGAAAGTATTTTCATGTCTCAACCAGAAGGGTTCATTAAATGGGTCAAGAGCAAAAAATTTGTAAGCTTAAAAGGTCCATTTATTGATTAAAACAAACATCTAAATCCTGGAATATAAGGTTTGATACTGCGATCAATGGCTTTGAACAGAATGTTGACGAACCTTGTGTTTAAAGAAGATAGTCAACAAAATTGTAGCTTTTCTTGTTCTTTATGTTGATGATATCTTGCTCATCGGGAATAAGACAAGTTTCCTTGTTGGCGAGAAGAGATGGCTAGCATCACAATTCCTAATGAAAGATTTAAGAGATGCACAATATGTTCTTGGGATCCAAATTATTCGGAATCGCAAGAATAGAACCCTAGCAATATCTCAAGCATCTTATATTGACAAGATGTTGTCAAGGTATAATATGCAAAAATCCAAAAAGGGTATGTTACTTTTTACACATGGAATTCATTTGTCAAAGGAGTAGTGTCCTAAGATGCTTAAAATAGTTAAGGAAATGAAAAGAATTCCATATGCATCTACAATTGGGAGTCTGATGTACGCTATGTTGTATACATGTCCTTAAATATGTTTTAAATTTAGAATTGTCAGCAGGTTCCAGTCTAACCCTGGATACAGTCATTGGACTGCTGTTAAAAATATCCTCAAGTATCTCCGGAGAATGAGGTACTATATGCTCGTGTATGAGCCTAGGGATTTAATCTTTACGGGATACACTGATTCTGATTTTCAGACTAATGTAGATTCTAGGAAATCTACTTCAGGATTAGTTTTTACTCTTAACGGAGGAGCTATAGTGTGGAAAAACAACAAATTGAGTTGTATCACTAACTCCACAATGGAAGCTAAATATGTAGTTGCATGTGAAACAGCTAAAGAATGAGTGTGGCTATGCAAGTTCCTGACAAATTTGGAAGTAGTTCCAAATATGCATATGCCTATCACTCTGTATTGTGATAACAGTGGAGCAATTATCAATTCAAAGGAACTAAGAAGCCACAAACATGAAAAACAAATCAAAAGAAAGCACCATATCACCAAGGAGATAGTACACCGAGGAGATGTGATAGTCATGAAGATAGCCTCAGAAGATAATCTTGCTGATCTATTTACGAAGGCCTTCTCGGCTAAAGTGTTTGAGGGCCACCTGATCGGACTAGGACTACAAGCTTCATAATCTAAGGCAAGTTGAAGAATGTCAAGGGTATATAGATGCACTAGTTTATTGTATTTTCTCTCTATTTTCTCAACATTATAAACATTATATATTTGTATATATTTATAACTCACTGGAGTATGAGTCCAAGTGGGAGATTGTTGAGAATTCCTAAAACTCGCAGTTCATAAATGTTGAAAACATATTCTATTTATCAATAAAAATATTATTGAGTTTTTCATATAATAAATTTTTATTGATATTGCATTCTGTTATAAAAATCCAATAAACGAATCCATGGCTATAATATGAATACTTCAACTTTAGGTGGAGACATAAAAGTAAATAAAGTTTTAGTATATAGCCAAAATGGTCTATAAGTATATGGATGGGATTCGGTACCTCATCCTGGTGAGACTATTGGATGCGGCCCACTTTGTATACTAATACAAATAATGTGATCCTAAAATCATTCATGTGGAGACATGCAAGTGAGGGCATCCTATGCAATGAGTATGTGTAAGACCCTGTTGGGAATGTCCAAGAACTCGCAGTTCGTAAATTTTGTGTTAAACATTTCTATTTATCAATAAAATATTATTGAGTATTTTACAAATTCATGGCTATAGTATGAATACTTTAACTTTATGTGATGACATAAACAGGATCAAATTATAGTATATAGCCTAAATAGTCTATAAGTATATGGATCAAGTTGGGTATTTCATCCTGTAACACTATTGGATGTGGCCCATTTCGTATAAAGATACAGATGATGTGATCCACAAATCAATCATATAGAGACATGTGAGTGGGGACATCCTATTTAATGAGTTTGCATAAGACTGGACCTCGAAATAGTCACTTTTCTTTATAACAACCGTTTACTGTTAAACTGACTATTTCAAACTAAACCGACCTAGGGTAACACGATCTTAATCCTAAGCTAACTATGAACTCCCGTTTATTTTGAGATTATCCTTTGATCTGCATAGGTGAGAGTAGTCCAACAGCACTGCTCAATAAGCCTTCCATTTTGGGGATAAGACTGAGTAAATAGCCGAGGATATAGCTATTAAAGATGGAATTCACTCCTACCCGACTTAGGGTTAGCAGATAAGTTGTTCTATTAAGCGATGATGCCTAGCCTTGAACAACGGGACCCCGCCCTCTCTTGGTAGAGAGGGAATGATTTATAAATGGTATTACAAATCAATTGTTCAATAGAGGGTCAGTGAGAGCTTAAGGTGCAAGACATTTTTACATGAGTAAAATGGTAATTTTTACCCAACTGTAAATACGAATGACCTGTAAAGGAACGACTTACTGATTATGGTTTACATGGATAGAAATATATTTATAGTGAGAAGAGTGGTGTGCCTATTGAGCTATAGTGGTGTGCCTCGATAATTAATGAATAGTAATCAATTCAGTTTAAAGAGTTTAACAAATTAATTACAAATCGTTGGATCTCATGATCTGTAGGTTCATTAGGTCCCTCTACATGCTCATAAATTGGAATAACAAATTGAGTATTAAATTGGATGCATGGAATTATGGTTATGAATTTGAAATGTTCAAATTCAACTATTAGGATTTTCAATTTATTGTATTTGATACAATTAAAAAAAACATTTCATTTAGATGAAATTAAATGAAATTAGAGAATCATTTAATATTTAAGTTAAGATTTAAATATGAAATTGAGTCATATTGGTGGAATTGATGTTTTATTGATTTAATATTAAGATATTAAATTAATATTATTTTAATTAAAATAAATTACTTTTATATAAACTAATTAATTTTGAATTAATTTATAAAACTAATTTTAATAAAATAGTTTTATTTAAAATAAAAAATTAAAATTAAAACCAATTTTCTCAAAATTGATTTTAATATAAAAAGAGTAGTGGATTATTCCAATCTTGAAGAAATCCACTATCCCTTTTAATGGTAAATCATCAAATTCCATTAAATTCTCATCAATTCTCCAAGTAAAAGTTGCCCTCCATGCAACCCTACTTTGTTGCATGATTTGTGTATATAAATCATACCTCCATGCAACTTGATTGGAGAGATTCTCAGAGATTTGTCTACTGAACTGCGGCATAATTGAAAACCCTCTCAAACCATAAAAAATCATCCCAAATTCAGCTTGATTTGAGTGTTTCCACTACACATTCCTTCTTGAGCTTTGTAGAGAATATCTTGAGGTAGTCTTGTTGAAGTTTGAAGCTTAATCTTGAAGTGATTCTGTTGAATTCGTGGATTAAGTCTTCAAAGGTAATGTTTGCTTCAAACCCTCTTTGACTTTCACTTGAATAGCATATTTAAAACTCAAATTAAGTGTAGTTAGAGTGCTTAGTGATTCTGATTTATTTCGTTGCATGTTAGATTACTTCTTCAATTGGAATCAGAGTATGATTTAAGTACTTAATTATCGTTAATTTGAGTTTGGTGGGTGAATTTCTAAGCATGTTTGAATATGTGACTGATATGGTTTAAATTCAACTTTGGCATTAGAATTCTCTTTGATTTCCAAGTTAAATTTGTAATTAGCTCTTGTTTGATGGGCTTATATGTGTGCTCTAGAGTCTATAATTTATTTGGTATCATTAGAGTCTAAATTAAGCTGTAATTTGAAGATCCAAGCAAGCATGTTCGAGTAGAAAACTGGAGCTAAGCATTTTGCCTAGGAGTGTCACGATGTTGTTCATCAAGCGTTGCAACGCCATGGGCTTTCTGATGAACAGCGTTGCAACGCTAGGATGTAGCATCACAATGTTGTTCATCCCAAGTATTTATTCTTCCACGCTGCCTGGCCGGTTTGTGGGTTGAAGAAGCCGGTTCGATCGGTTCTCCTCCAAACCAGTCCGATTTAACATCCTTTGGTGCCTTGGTGGTCCAATTCATATGATTCGGGTCGGTTCGAGTGGTTCTTCATCAAATTAAAGTTGTTTTGACCTATTATTGTAATAATTTAGCTTATTTGTTTACTTAGAATACCAAAATTGAACCATATTAGTATTATTTAATTATTTTATGCATTTGATGTGTATTATTTTTGCATCAAACATATTAGTGCATAAAGTATGTCATTTTAGATTTAAAATCCCACCATAGGTAAACATATTACATACATTATTGTATGTTATAGTTAGTTATAATATATAGTATGCATGTTTTAGGGTTTGTTAAAAATTGATGTAAATGTTATGTTAATTTTTGCCTTTGAAGCATGTTATGGTTGGTTTAAAGCATGTTTGTTTTATAAGTTTGTTATAAAATAAAATTAGACTTTAAAATCCATAACAAAGATAAACAACATGTTCACTTAGGCTAACAACTAGTTTTAACTGTTAAAATAGATTGTTACCTTATAAAATTTGGTTACAAACTCAAATCGGTTCATAAACCTATCTAAGGCTGGAGGTATTTAAGTTGATGGTTTACGTAACACCTTTTACCTAGGGATTATGACCGAAAGATTGAGCGTTATTAACTGATTTTATGAGCTTGTGTGAGCGGTGTGAGGTTTAAAACTGGTTTAAACATATAGACACCATAGGTTAATATCCAAATATAAACATTCTACTTGGATAAAATCACATAGACTTAGGTTCTTCTTAATTATCCGTAATAAAACCTAAGTAAATTAATACCCAAACATTTAGAATACTTCAGTGGGAGATTAACAATATATACAATATATAGTTATTAGCTCTAACGTCCTCAAAAGTTCACACCGTGAGATCTATGCTCGGCTTCGTGTCGCTTTTACCACGACTACTCCATTCGAAAAGTGTTTGCATGGGTCAATAACAAAGTGAATGACTGAAATAGTTTATAGTAAGTGGGTGAAGGAAATGTGTCAACCTTATCCTACGGTCTCCTCTATTAGTTTGAACCGTGAGATTCATATGTTGCGTCTGCTATCGTTTTTAGGCAGCATAGCTACTTATTAACCATGGTGATCCCCACGGAGGGTTGTAACATAGGATTCGGAACAACCCAAGCTTCACAAATGAATAGGGTCTTATAGTTCTGTCTTGGATATTGTCTTCATTTCGAAGGCATGTTCATACCGTTCTATAAAATTTGAAAATGGCGGGTGATACTTACAAGAATTACTAATTGTTAGAAAAGATCTTGACCGAAAACGATAACCAAAAGAACTATAAGAATAAATAATTATTCTGATATAGTATTTTGTCAGGATTGTCCTGCTGAAGTGAAGGAATTTTTTTGACTACCCCACGGTAGCAACTATTCTAAATCAATAAAGTATCATTACAAATAAATAACGATTTTTGGCTACTTTATTGTTTTTGCTAAAAATATGATTTAGATGCATAAGTTTAATAGAATTTGTTTTAATTTTTCAGCAATGTCAAATTCAATTATACAAATGCTTGCTTCTAATAAGTTTAATAGAGAAGGATATTCAAACTGAAAATTCAACATTAATATGATATTAGTTGTGGATGATTTGAGGTTTGTGTTGATGGAGGAATGTCCTCCGATTCCCAGTACAATAGCGAACCGAAATGTTGGGGACATCTATGATCGGTGGGTTAGGGCCAATGAAAATGCCCGGGCTTATATCTTAGCAAGTATATCTGATATACTTAATAAGAAACATGAGGTAATGGCCACTGCCCATGAGATAATGGCATCGCTCCAGGAGATGTTCGGACAACCGTCATCCTCCGTTCGACTTGAAGCCATTAAGTAGGTTTACAGTACTCTCTGAAAGATGGTACCAACGTTAGAAAACATGTTCTCGATATGATAATCCATTTTAATATTACTGAGGCTCATGGGGTGAAGATAGATGAAACCAATTAAGTTAGTATGATATTAGAATCTCTCCTGGAGAGTTATCTACCTTTCAGAGCCAATGCTGTTATGAATAAAATTACTTACAATTTGACTATGTTATTGAACGAGCTACAGACATATCAGTTCTATCATGAAACTTAAAGAAAGTGAAGTAAATGTTATTTCATGATCTAAATAGTTTGTAAAGGATTCTACGTCTGGAACAAAATCCACTGATAAAAAGAAATTTTTTCCCTCTTCTTCAAAAGACAAGGTTGTACAAATGATGAAGAAGGGTAAAGAGAATAAAAAAACCGCTAAGAAAAACAAAAACAAAAACAAAAAAAAAAAACTCCCAAAAGAAAGTGTTTCCATTGCATAGAGGATGGACACTAAAAGTGTAACTGCCCAAAATATTTGGCAGAAAAGAAAACAGAAAAGGTGAACCAAGGTAAATCAGATTTACTAGTAGTTGAAACATGTCTAGTAGAGAATACTCACCTAACCTGGATATTAGATTCAAGCGCCTCTAATCATGTTTGCACTTTTCTACAAGAAACTAGTTCTTGGAGACAAGTTTCTGAACAAGAAATGAGTTTTAAGGTGGAAATGGGAGTAGTCATTTCAGCTCATATAGTGGGAGATGTCAAGATAATTTTTAGAGAATCTTTCATCTTATTTAGAAATGTATATTATGTACCTAAGATGAAAAGCAACTTAATCTCTATTTCCTGTCTGCTAGAAAATATGTACATAATATCTTTTGAATCTAATGAAGTGTTGGATTTTTCAAGAGGTGTTCATATTTGTTTTGCAAGACTCGAAAATAAATTGTACATATTAAAACCAATTAAAGCAAAGGCCATTCTAAATATAGAGAAGTTTAAAACGGCTAAGACTCAAAATAAAAAATGAAAAATTTCTTCTAACGCCTATGTTTGGCACCTTAGACTTGGTCACATTAATTTCAACAGGATTGAGAGATTGGTAAAAAGCGGTCATCTAAGTCAGTTAGAAGATAGTTCATTACCTTCATATGAATTATGTCTTGAAGGAAAAATGACAAAAATATTTTTTTCTGAAAAAGGTCTTCATGCCAAAGAAACTCTCGAACTTATACATTCAGACCTATGTGGTCCGACGAGTGTAAAAGCATGAAGAAGCTGTCAGTATTTTGTCAGTTTTATTGATGATTACTCTAGATATAGCTACATTTACTTAATAAGTCACAATTATGGAACTCTTGAAATGTTCAAAGAATTTAAGACCGAGATAGAAAATTTGTTAAGTAAAAGAATTAAAACACTTCGATTTGATCGAAGTGGTGAGTATATGGATTTACAATTCCAGAACTATTTAGTAGATCATGGAATTCAATCCCAGCTCACAGCACCTGGAACACCACATCAAAACGGTGTTGCAGAAATGAGAAATCAAGCCTTGTTAGACATGGTCGATCAATGATGAGTTATGCTCAGTTACCTCAATCCTTTTGGGGGTTTGCAGTACAGACTGTGGTATATATTATAAACGTTGTTCCTTCAAAAAATGTTTCAGAAACACTGCATAAATAATGGAAAGGACACAAAACTAGTTTACTTCGTTTCTATATCTGGGTTTATCCAGCACACTTATTGGTACAAAATCCTAAGAAACTGGAAACACGTTCAAAGTTATGCCTCTTTGTAGAATACCCTAAAGAAATAAAAGGAGGACTATTCTATGATCCCCAAGAAGACGAAGTGTTTGTATCGATAAATGCTACATTCTTGGAAGAAGATCGTGTTAAAAATCATCTACCTCATAGTAAACTAATATTACAAGAAATGACCAAAGATGCTGCAGAAAAATCAACAAGAGTTGTTGATCAAGCTGGTCCATCAACAATTGTTGTTTGCCTCGTCACGTCCTTCTCAAGAGTTGAGTATGTCTCGACATAGTGGGAGGGTTATTCAGAAACTTGAACCCTATATGAGTTTAACAGAAACTCAAAACATCATACAAGATGATGGATTAGATGATCCATTAACCTTTAAAAAGGCAATGGAAGATGTTGATAGGGAACAGTGGATAAAAGTCATGGACGTTGAAATGGAGTCTATGTACTTCAACTCCGTCTGGAACTTATAGATCAACCACACGAGATTAAACCTATAGGTGCAAATGGATCAACAAAAGGAAATGAGACCAAACTGGTGAGGTGCAAACTCAGAAAGTTAAACTCATGGCAAAAGGTTTTAACCAAAGAGAATGGGTTGATTTTGAAGAAACCTTTTCTCCTGTTGCCATGATAAAATATATAAGAATACTTCTATCCATTGCCATGTATTATGACTATGAAATATGGCAAATGGATGTCAAGACATCCTTTCTGAATGATCATCTTGATGAAAGTATTTTTATGTCTCAACTAGAAGGGTTCATCGAAAAGGACATGAACAGAAAGTCTGTAAGCTTAAACGATCCATTTATGGGTTAAAGAAAGCTTCAAGATCCTAGAATATAAGATTTGCTACTGCGATCAAATCTTATGGCTTTGAACAGAATGTTGACAAACCTTGTGTATACAAGAAAATAGTCAACAAGACTATAGCATTTTTAGTATTTTATGTTGATGATATCTTGCTCATTAAGAATGAGACAAGCTTCCTTGTTGATGTAAAAAGATGGTTAGCAACACAGTTCCAAATGAAAGATTTGGGTGATGCTCAATACATTCTAGGGATACAGATTTTCCGAAATCGAAATAATAGAACCCTAACACTATCTCAAGCATCTTATATTGACAAGATGTTGTCTAGATATAATATGCAAAATTCTAAAAAATGTATGTTATCTTTTAGACATGGAATTCATTTGTCAAAGGAACAGTGTCCTAAGACACCTCAAGATGTTGAGGAAATGACAAGAATTCCATATGCATCTGTAATTGGGAGTTCGATATACACAATTTATGTACACGTCCTGACATATGCTTTGCAGTTGGAATCATCAGCAGGTTTGATCCTTACTGGATACACTGATTCTAATTTCCAGACTGACATAGATTCAAGGAAATCTACTTCAGGATCAATTTTCACTCTCAATGAATGAGCTATAGTTTGGAGAAGCATTAAGTAGAGTTGTATCATTGACTCCACAATGAAAGCAGAATACGTAGCTACATGTGAAGCCGCTAAAGAAACAGTATAGCTATGTAAATTCTTAGCTGACTAGGAAGCAGTTCCAGATATGCACCTACCTATCACATTGTATCATGATAATTGTGGTGTTGTTGTCAACTCGAAAGAACCAAGGAGTCACAAACATGGAAAACATATTGAGAGAAAGTACCATGTCATCAAAGAGATAATACACCAAGGAGACGTGATCATCACAAAGATAGCCTCTGAAAACAACCTTGCTGATCCATTTACGGAGGCCCTCTCAGCTAAAGTGTTTGAGGCCACTTGTTTGGACTAAGACTCTGAGCAACGTAATTTAGGGTAAGTGGGAGAATATCTATGGTATTAGTGATGCCCTGATTTATTTATTTTCCTGGAGTTTTAGTCCAAGTGGGAGATTGGTTAGAATGTTCTAGAACTCGCAGTTTTTAATTTTGTGTTAAACATTTCTATTTGTCAATGAAATATTATTGAGTATTTTAATTCAATAAAGACATTGATATTGCATTCTATAATGAAAATCCAAAAAACAAATCGATGGCTATAATATGAATATTTTAACTTTATGTGATGACATAAATAGGATCAAGTTATAGTATATAGCCTAAATGGTCTGTAAGTATATGGGTGAAGTTGGATATTTCATCCTGGTAACACTGTTGGATGTGGCCCATTTCGTATAAAGATACGAATGATGTGATCCACAAATCAATCATGTAGAGACATGTGAGTGGGGGCATTCTATACAATGAGTTTGCATAAGACTGTACCTCGAAATAATCACATTTCTTTATAACAACTGTTTACTATTAAAACTGACTATTTCAAACTCAAATGACCTAGGGTAACACGATCTTAATCCTGAGCTAACTATGAACTCCTATTTATTTCAGGATTATCCTTTAATCTGCATAGGTGAGAGTAATCCAACAACACTGCTCAATAAGCCTTCCATTTTAAGGATAAGACGGGGTAAATCGTTGGGGACATAGCTATGCAAGATGGAATTCACTTCTACCTAACTTAGGGTTAACAGATAGGTTGTTCTCTTAAGTGCTGATGCCTAGTCTTGAACAACGAGGCTCCACCCTCTCTTAGTGGAGAGGGATATGATTTATAAAAGGTATTACAAATCAGTTGTTCAATAGAGGGTAAGTGAGAGCTTAAGGTGCAAGATGTTTTTACAGGGGTAAAACGGTAATTTTGACCAAATTGTAAATACGAACGATCTGTGAAGGACCGACTTACTGATTATGGTTTACATAGATAGAAATACATCTACAGTGAGAAAAGTGCAACTATTGAGGTATAGTGGTGTGCCTTGATAGTTAACGAATAGTAATCAATTCGATTTAAAGAGTTTAACGAATTAATTATAAATCGTTGGAGCTCATGATCCTTAGGTCCATTAGGTCCCTTTATAGGCTCATAAATTAGAATAACAAATTGAGTATTAAATTGGATGAATTTTAGAATTAGGGTTATGAATTTGAAATGTTCGAATTCAACTATTAGGATTTTCAATTTATTGTATTTGATACAATTAAAAAATGTTTCATTTAGATGAAATTAAACGAAATTGGAGAATCAATTAATATTTAAGTTGTGATTTAAATATGAAATTGAGTCATATTGGTGTAATTGATGTTTTATTGATTTAATATTAAGATATTAAAGTAATATATTTTAATTAAAAAGGTTTAATTAAAATAAGATTAGTTTTATATAACTTAACTAATTTTAATTGATTTATAAAACTAATGTTAATAAAATATTTTTATTTAAAATCAAAAATCAAAGTTAAAATCAATTTTGAGAAAATTGATTTTAAGATAAAAAGAACAGTGGATTTTTCCGATCTTGGAAAAAATCCACTATCCCTTTTAATGGTAAATCTTCAAATTCCATTAAATTCTCATCAATTTTTCAAGTAGGAGCTGCCCTCCATGTAGCCCTACTTTGTTGCATGATTTGTGTGTAAAAATCATACCTCTATGCAGCTCGATTGGAGAGATTCTCAGAGATTTGTTTACTGAACTGCTGCATAATTGAAAACCCTCTCAAACCATCAAAAATCATCCCAAATTCAACTTGATTTGAGTGTTTCCACAATAGATTCCTTCTTGAACTTTGTAGAGAAGATCTTGGTGGTGGTCTTGTTGAAGTTTCAAGCTCAATCTTGAAATGATTCTGCTGAATTCGTGGATTAAGTCTTCAAAGGTAATGTTTGCTTCAAACCCTCTTTGAATTTCACTTGAATAACATGTTTAAAACTCAAATTAAGTGTAGTTAGAGTGCTTAGTGATTTTGATTTGTTCTGTTGCATGTTAGATTACTCCTTCAGACCCGACCTCGAAATAGTCACTTTTCTTTATAACGACCGCTATTTCAAATTCGATGACCTAGGATAACTCGATCTTAATCTTGAGCTAACTATGACTCATGTTTATTCGGGATTATCCTTTGATATATATAGGTGAAAGTAGTTCAATAACACTGCTCAATAAGCCTCCCATTTTGGGGGTAAGACTGGATAAATAGCTGGGGACAAAATCCTGCAAGGTAAAATTCACTTCTACCTAATTTAGGGTTAGCAGATAGGTTGTTTTCTTAAGTACTGATTCTTGGCCTTGAACAACGGGGCCCTAGCCTCTCATGATTGTGAGGGTCATAGTTTATTAGTTTGACTAGAAACCAATTGTCCAATAAATGATCAATGAGAGCTTAAGGAGTAAGATATATTTACAGGGGTAAAATGGTAGTTTTGACCTAGCTGTAAATACGAATAACCTGTGAAGGATTGACTTGCTAATTATGGTTAAAGTGGATATAAATATATTTATAGTGAGGAGAGTGCAACTATCGAGCTATAGTGGTGTGTCTCAGTAGTTGATGAATATTGATTAATTCGATCTAAAGAGTTTAGCCAATTAATCTCAAATTATTGGAGCTCATGATCTATAGGTCATAAGGTCCATCTATTAGCTCATAAAATTTTATCTTGGATTAGTGAATTGAGCAGATTTGAAATGTTCAAATTCGAAATTAGGGTTTTTGAATTTGAAGTGTTCAAATTCAATTTAGGGTTTGATTAATTGTATTTGATACGATTAAACGTTTAATTTATCGAAATTAAACATAATTGGAGAGTTTAAAATATTTAAATATTGAATTAACATGAATAGGATTCATGTTTAAATTAGGTGTTTAATTAATTTAATATTCGATATTAAATTATTAATTAATTAATTAAATTTATTTAATTATTTATTTAAATAAAAAAAATTACAAATTTTTGAAATTCAAAATTCAATTTTAAATTTAATTAAATTTAATTTTGTGAAAATTGAATTTAGTTTTGAAAAATATTTTTTTAAAAAAAATAAAAAGGGAAGTTAGTGGATTAATCCAACATTAAAAAGGGAAGTTGTTGGATTAATCTTCTAATTTACACCTATCTCATTATTATCAAATGTCGGTTGAAGTGGCAATGTACTGAAAGCTTAGTGATTGCATGTATTGATTGTATAAAAGCTTCAAACTTCAATAGATTGAAGAAGAAGATTCCGAGATTTTGAATTTCTGAAAAAATACTCTCCAAACACTTATCTTTCCCAATCAAATTAGCCTTCAATTCAATGTTTCCACCACACAATTCAAGCAACAGGATAATAGAGAAGATCATTTTGGTAGTCTACTATCAACGTCGAGGCTGAATTCGAGGCGAGGAGCAAGTTTTAGAAGAGTTTCATCAAAGATAATATACTCTTGAAACCCTACTTTGTTTAACAGTTCGTTTGCGTGCTTTGAAACTCAAATTAAATGTAATTAGAGTGCTTATTGATTTTGATTGCTTCTGCTGCATGAATGTTTATTCTATCATTTAATCTATTCCATTAAATATATAACAATTATATTTTAATGCTATATTAACACCTATAATTTGCATCTAATTACGTTGATCAAATATAATAATTATATTTATTAAGTAGTGTCATGCTCAATGTAAAGTTCATTTTCATTGAAAAATATAATACTTATATTTGTCATCCGTGAAAATTAAACATACATATTCAACATTCTATCATACTTTATAACATTATATGATGCATGAACATACTTAATGAAACATATGCCAAAATAATATAACACTTATATGATGATGCAAGAGCATGCTAGTAAAATCATGCAATTATAAATAATATAACACTATGATGCATGAAAATGTTTATCCTAAGATGATATTCTAAATCTACATCATTTACATGATGCAATATAAATCCATCCATTAATTTATACATATATCAAATTCATAATAAATTAAACAGCAAATATTGGAGCAAATTTTAGCATCCTAAAAATTAATTAATTAATATAACTAATTTGTATTAATTAAATTAATAAAAAATAAACAAAATTACAAAAACAAAGAAAATGTGCGGTAAACACCGGAGAGGGGACTCGAACTCACGACTGTCGGACTCCTCATGCATGCCTATGAAGCTCGGAGCATTGCAACACTGGGGTGGTAGCATCGCAATGCTATAGATGTTGTCCGTCTTGTCTCGCCTCACAGCGTTGAAATACTTCGACAGCAACTTTGCAACGTTGCATTCCATAACCTCTTTTTTGCTATGTTTTGCTTCAAACTTGGACCGAAAACCTTCGTTTTTCATCAATCTCTTCAGCAACTTTTGCTCCTCGATCAACACGGACCTACAGACTGAATAAAAAACTTAAATGCCTAAAAACAATGAGCCTTTACATTTTAATCGCATTAAAATGTAAAGCTAAGTACAAAAAAATGTAAACATTCAATATTGCATATCCCACATTCAAAATGCCAATTAAAACCCATCTTTCTACACTCATGTTTGTTTCAAAAATACAAAAAAACAAAAATGCAAGTATTGGCTTTGATACCAACTGAAAGGAATCAAATTTCTATGGAAGCGTGAGATCGCCTTGCATTTGGTTTTGTCATTTAAAAGAAATAAAATTACGGCAATCCATACAAAGAACAAAAGAGAATAAGCATCATATTCAACATGATATTAAAGATGGAGAAAAGGGAAATCATAACTCATCTTTGTTGAATCTCAAACTTCTCAAGACACCTCTTCACGATCAAGGACACCACTGTAAGAATAACCCTGTTATTCTCTAGGATTCCAAGGGTTTGATAAGTGGTCTCATGGAAGAGGAAGAGTTAAAGAGAAATTGATGAGAGAGTAAAGAGGATTTTAGTGTGGAGAATAGGTATTTTTGCACAAATGAAATCTTTACCGTAAATGTGCTATAAGGATATATTTATATGATGAAGGGTTAACCCCAACTCCAAGTATTTTCTTTTATACCCTTAGTGCTAATTAATTAAATAACCCTTGTTTAATTAATTGACACACTAATTAAATAACCATATATTAAATCATATTTAATATATAGTTAATTAATTAACATATAAACATCACATATTTATATATATCTACCTCTCTAACATTATAATTAATTAATTTTCATGAATTTAATTCACTTGAATTTAATGTTTAAATCTCATTCAAATATTTCTCTTTTACATAATTTGGATTATAGATCACTCTAATTAATCATTATATATTAATCTCATTAATATAAAATTCCCTCAATTGATTTGAACAATTCAAATAATTCCTCATTATTATCGTTTAGCGAGCTAACAAGAGTACCTTATGGACCTACAAATTAGAAACTTCAATGATATGAGATTAATTAATTAAACGCTTTAATCAAATTAATCAATATTCATTAACTCCCGGTCACTCCACTAAAGATCGATAGTTGCACTTTCTCACTGTAATATATTCATGTGCCCATGGATATAACCAATCAATAATGAGTCGACCTTTCACAAATCGGTCACAACTACAACTGGATCAAATTACCATTTTACCCCTGTAGTTACCTAAATCCTTAAGTATCACTGATTCTTTTAATGAACAAACAGTTTATAGTCCAACTATAAACTAACACCTCTCGTGCCAGTGAGAGGTTGAAGCTTCATTGTTCAAGACCTGAAATCAGCTATTAAGTGAGTAATTTATCTACTTTTTCTAAGATCGAGAATGAGTGAATTTCATCTTGTGTAGTTGTGTTCCCAACTCCTTACTCGGACAAATCCCCAAAATGATAAGCTTATTAAGTCGACTAACATAGCTACTCTCACCCATAAAGATAAAAAAATTGCCCTCATAAATAGAAGTTCACAACTCACTCAAGATTAAGGTCAAGTCACCTATGGTCATCCTAGTGAAATTTAAGTCTCATTTACTAATGGTATTATATAGAGAGACTATTCATTTCGTGGTTCAGTCTTATACAAACTCTTTCTATATAATACCCTCACTCGTATTTCTCCACATGAACAATTAGGATCACATCATTTGAAGCACTTTACAATAATTGTAACAACTACAAAACGGGTCATATTCATAGTGTCACTAGGATAAGGTACCCATCCTTATCCATCTACTACAAACCATTTAGGTTATTACTTAAACATGATCCACATGTATGTCCCACATACATGTTTTAAGTTACATGAAATAACCTTGGATCTTAGTTTATTGGATTGAATTCATGCAATCTAAATGTTAATAAAATACCTTTTATTTTATTAAATATATAATTTGTATTTACAAACTACAAAATATATGAGATTTAGGATACCAACCCAACATGTAGTAGATGGATAAGGTAGGATACCTTATCCTTGTGATACTACGGATACAACCCACTTTGTAGTTATTACAATTATTGTAAAGTGCTACAAATGATTTGATCCTGATCATCCATTTAGAGACATGTGAGCGGGAGTATCCTATACAAAGAAATTGTATAAGATCGAATCACAAAATGAATGGACTCTCTTTATAACACCATTGCTAGAAGAGACTTACATTTCACCAGGATGACCATAGGTGACTTGACCTGAATTGTGAGTGAGTTGTGAGCTCCTGCCTATAAAGGCGGTCCTTTGATTTGTATGGGTGAGAGTGGCCAGATTTACTGACTCAACAAGTCTACCATTTTGGGGATCCATCTGATTGGGAAGCTAGAAACTCAATTAAACAAGAAGGAATTCACTCATTCTTCTACGGCTTGAACAATGTGGCACCACACCCTCTCCTAGCCTGAGAGAGGTTCAGTTATAGTTGGACCATAACTAATTGTTCATTAGAGGGATCAGTGGTACTTAAAGAGTTAGATGTAATTACAAAGACAACGATAATCTTGGCGAAACTGTACTTACGAGAAACTTGTGAAGGGTCAACGTATTGTTAATTGGCTATATCTAATGGACACAGAAATATATCTATAATGCGAAGAGTACAACTGTCGGTCTTTAGTGGAGTGATCGACAATTAATGAAAGTTAATTAATTTAATTAAATAGTTTAATTAATTAATCAAGTTTCATTGGAGCTTCAATCTATAGGTCCATAAGGTCCTCTCATTAGCTCAACTAAGATTAATGAGAATCGAATTAATTTTGGATTAATCTGAATTATTCAATTAATTAAAGGAAAATATTTATATGATATATAATTAATATAATGTATATGATGCATTATAATATAAATTTTTTGTAAGAGAAATAAATATTTGAATATGATTCAAATATTGATTATAAAAATGTGATTCATATAAAAATTATAGATCAAAATTAACATGAATATGATTCATATTAACACTATAGCTTATATGAGATATTAACAAACTATAGGTTGTATTATATGTGATATAATATAAACAATAGGTTATATATTATATATGATATAACATATGGTTGGTTGGTTATTTCTATATAATAAGGTTAGTTATTATATATAAATTATTTAAAATTCAAATTAATTTTTATTTAAATTGAATTTTAAATTTTAAATGAGTTTTAAGAGAGAGAATTAGTTTTATAACTCCCCCTCTCCTGTTGAATCTCTCAATTTTTATCGTGAACAAATTCACAGAGATGTGATTATCTTTCCACCACCTATGTTTTCTCCAAACACACGGTGCTCTCTGTTAAAGTTCTTTGTAATTCTCTCAAACAAAAATTCTTCTCCCTTCTCCCAAAATTAATCACTAAAGTCCATTACTCTTAGACGATTTCTCATCCTAGAGAATAACAAGGAAGCCCTTGGTACCCAAAGAAAATTTCATTTCGTTGGGGTTAGATCGTTGCGTTTGAGAGAAGAGTTCGTGACAGTGCTGTGAACAGAAAGGAAACGTGAAGGTTACGATTCTTCAAGGGTAAGTCTTTCAATTCCTTATTTCTTCTATATATCACAGTAGATAACATGCTTAAATTGAATGTTGTTTGTCATTTTTTTCCTTCTTCTGTTTCTTTAATTGTTTTGTAAAATGAGAAATTAAGACACGATTGCATTTAATGCTTCCGCTATTAGTATTTAAAACACTGAGTCCAGACATTGCATATGTTGTTCATACTGCTAGCCAATTCATGGTTGTTCCGCGAACCATTCATTTTACTGGCGTTCTTCGTATTCTTCGCTATATCAAGGGTACTAGGGCATGGAATTCAGTTCTCTTTACAGTCATCCCTAGTGTTATCAAGCTACTATGATGCTGATTGGGTTGGTGATCCCATTGATAAGCATTCTACTCAGATTATTGTTTCTACCTAGATGACTCTTTCATTTCTTGGTGGAGTAAGAAACAGAGTATTGTCTCTCGTTCTAGTACTGAATCTGAATAACGTGCTCTAGCTGATGCTATGTCAGAATTATTATGGCTCCGCTGGCTTCTTACTGATATAAGAGTCCCTTAGCAATCTACGACTATCCTTCACTATGACAATCGTAGTGTCATCCAGATTGCTCACAATGTTGTCTTTCATGAACGTACCAAACATATTGAAAATGACTGCTACTTTGTCCGCCATCATCTCCTAAGTAAAACTCTTCTTTTACAATCTATTTCCACTAATGAGAAACCAACTAATAGTTTCACCAAGGCTTTATCATCCACATGCTTCCATCAGTTGCTTAACAAACTTAAGTTGGTTTCTACTCTGTCACCTTGAGTTTGAGAGAGGGTGTGATTGTATATTATGGTCTGTATTTTATGGCCAATTTGTTAAATAGGAGAGAGTCTTTAGGTTCTATTTATAATTTATATACTTTGTATTTAAACCCAATACTCTTGTATAGAAAATACACTCCTGATTCAATTAACATCAATACATGTTAATATTATTGATTTAGAGATTAGAGGTTTGGATTCCCCACCTAACACATACACGCATGTTGTTGTCTTAAGGAAAAGTAAAAGACCGAGGGTAGAGGTCAAAATAAATTAAATAGACTCAATCAAATTTGGTTTTGAATTTAAGTGTGATTTTGGTTGAATTTGGATGGTTAAATTTTGAAATGACATTGATTCAATCTTTTTTCTTTTAAATACATATGTTTGTTTGGTATCAATTTTGACTATGAATTACTTTACACCTATTCGAGATTCAAATGGTAAGACATTAATGTTTCTTTAATATAACAAAACTTTCATGATGGATGATTGATCATACCAAATAAAATGATTTTATTTTATACTAATATAAAAAAGGCATAGAAGTTGAGAGATGGTCACCTCGAATTATAAGACTAATCTAAAAGGAGAGGAGCAAGGATAATATATGAGGAGAGGAAACAAGAACAAATCGATTTGGCCAAATAAGGACAGCTAGAATTTACATTAATTATAATGTTGCAAGTAATTACTTGGTTAATAATCATTTTTAAATAAGGAAAAAATAATTGATGCATAACTAAACTAAACTGATTTTGATATATATTATCAATCAAGAAGTTAGAGATTTGAATCTCTCACTCTCACATACGTATATAATCTTAGTCATTCAAACCTTCCCACTCCACTTATGTTGTTGTATTAAAAAAAAAAAGAAAAGATATTCTTATTTAAAAGACCAGGGGTGGAAATCAAATTGAATGAAATCGACTCAATCAACCTGATTTGAATTCAACTATGATTTTAATTGAGTTTTGATAGTTGAATTTTGAATCCCTTAGATAAAACATGTTTGTTTCGTATCAAAATTCACTCTATTAACTCCTTCTCACTTATTTGAGATTCAAAAGGCAATACATTAAAATCTCCCTCTCTATTACTTTTAAATAGTCTAACTAAAGAAAGAAAAAGGTCTTTAATGATGAATCAAAGATTGATCAAAGATGGACTAACACAAAGTTTACTTGGTGGGTTATTTTCCATGTCAAATTATAATTTATGGACTTAATTAAAACTTTATAAATTATATAGATAAATAGACATAATTTTAAATTATTCTATTTCTTAAAATATCTATCCTCGTCTTTAAAATATCAAACTTGTTTTAGTTTCTGAACCTTCAAAATATTTATTTTATTCATGAAGTTTTAAAAATGAATCATTTTACTCATTGTTATATTATTTTTTTCATATTATAATTTCTTGTATCCACTTGCCCATGCATATCTCTAACCTATGGCTTAAAATCATATTCATATTTAACTTGCTAATATACACATATTCAAAGCTATATTATTATTTTTAAAAAGAAAAAAAAAAGATAAAAGGTAAGAACCAAAAATATTTTTCTTCGAAAGTTTATTGACTCAAATAAAATTTTAATAGTTCAAAGATCAAAATACAATCAAACTATAAGTTTGTATATCAAATAGATATTTTAAAAGTTTATTAATCAAAATTGAATAAACCCAAGAATTTGTAGATTAAAATATAATTTAAATCTTAATATATTTAAAATAGCAGGGAAATTGTGACCGGTAGCTAGAGCCGAAAAAAAAAAAGACAAATGTTATAGAAGTAGGATTTATAACAATCGAAATTATAGGGGATGAGAGTGAAACATTTTCTTTCCGCATATACTTTGGTTTATACATATATTTACACTTTCTTTAGTTTTATATTTTTCAATTTATACTATGTTATTTAGTTGTATTTTACAATATATACTATTTTATCTAGTTGTATTTTTAGTATATACTACTTATCCTATGACATTGGGTTAGGATTGACTTGAAAAAAAAAATTAAAAACTCATTTTTATTTAAATACTTTGAATAAAAATTAATTAAAATACACTTGAAAGCTATTTTGTCTGGTTACTAGACACACTATTTTCTTTCAAAATGACTTATTTTTTTCAATTAAACACTTAAAAATATATCACACACACTTAATCAATTTCACTTGCCTAGTTGCATTTTACAATAAATACTATATTAGAATTTAAATATTTTAATTTGTCAGTAAGTTTACAATGAGATTCATGGTTAGGTACTTAACTATATTTTTATTTTTAAAAATTTTGAAGCAAGTTTAAATTAATTTTTAGATTTTTTTTCATGCTGTCAAATTTTAGTTTCTTTTTCTTTTTCTTTTTCTTTTTTGTATTTTTCAATATATACTATATTATCTAGGTATATTTTCCAATATATACTATTTATCTAAACTTTTCAGTATATTCTACTTATCTAAAATAGTATACACTACTTATCTACACAATTTTCATATATGCTGCTTAATTATTTATGTTATTGCTATAGATTGTTATCTCACTTGGAAATTTTCTTTTCTCGAGGTATTTTTTATGAGAGTAAAAAATGGAATAGATGTTATAAGGGTATTTTCGTCCTAGAATGACATTTTTTTTAATTTTATTTCGGATAGTCATTAATTTGGACATTTCCGAAACCCATATGGGCTTCAAGACCCAAGGAAAAGGACACATGGGCTTAACAAAACAAGTTCAATAATATAAAACCCACCACCCAAATTCAATCGCCTAAAGTAAAGAAATTACTGGGAAACATATGTTATACCTACATAGAACCAAACAAAAGACGATAAAAGAATAAAGGTTAAAAATCACTTTTAGTCCTAAACTTTCGTAAAATTAATAATTTAGCCTCCGAATTTTGATTTGTAACGATTTAGTTTCTATACTTTCAATTTTGTAATAATTTAGTTTCTTAATTTTATTAGGTAACAATTTAGTCCTTATACTTTAAAATGTGTATCAATTTAGTCCATGTTGTAAAAATTAGTGTCAAGATTTAATGAGATTTCTTGCATAAAGAAATAGATAAGCTAATTAGAGACTCAATATTTGTATAAAATACAAAGTCTACATCATAAAATAATACAAATTGACATCAAATTTTGCTAATTTTTTTTTTTACGTTAGGGATTAAATTGTTAGAAATTTGATAATATGAGGGCTAAATTATTATATAATAAAGTTCAATGACTAAATTGTTATAAAATTGAAAATTCAAAGATCAAATTGTTATTTTCATGAAAGTTTAGGAAACAAAAATGTTTTTAACCAAGTATAAATACATAAATAAAGGGACAACGTTTTCCTTAATTTTTTCAAATAAATAAAAAATCCAGAGATAGCAGACAATCCAAAAATGGTTAGCTTTTTTTTTACCACTTTAACCTACGAGAGTTTTCAAGTAGTTTTGACCTAAAGTCAGACCCCCCTTCTCTTTCTGTCTGTTCATTGCCAACACAACACACCTCTTCCCTTCCTTAAAATATTAAAAAAAATTCCCTCTTTTTTTTTTTTTTTTCCTTTTTTAATTTAAATAATATATTATTTTCTATAATTTTTTCTATCCCTAAAAATGTACTGCCTTAAACCTTGGGGGGAAGAGGGGGCAGTCAACTGAGACAAAAGAAAGCACAAGGCTCGAGATGTAAGAAAAAGATGCAATTATTGGAATCCCCCATTTCTCTCTCTGGTCTTTACATAATTTAATTCCCCTTTTTTGTCGCCATAATTACTAAATTATCGATAATTTTAATTTTCTTTCTTAAACAAAAAATAATAAAATTTTCGAGAAACATCATCTTGTCCCAGATTTGAGATCTCTCTCTCTCCAGGCTTCACAAAATATACCTTTTTCTTATTTTTTTTAGAAATTTAATTATGCGTAATAATTACTAAGTCATGCTTACGTCGTATTAAACACTTTTTAGTTCCTTTTTTCGGCTATGCGGGCCCAAAGAAAAAAAGTGGGCCGATAGATGGGCCTTGCTTATGGCCCAGAATAAAACACCTTTCAAGCTTTGAACTCTTTGTAGCAGACAGGTCCATAGTGGGTTTGTCTCCATCTTCATGGGTCAACCGTCTCTGCCGCGGCAAAATTAAGGATGTCTTTTGTCCTATTATTATTTTTGAAAATCTTTGCTGTTTTTCATTTTTTCCTTTCTTTTTTTTTTTTCTCCTGGGTATATATACTCTCAGTTATTTTAGATATATTTTTTTTTGTGATGGGACAATTAAGAAAAAGAAAACATTTGAAGGAGAAAGAAAGCCTTTTGGTGAAGTGAGTGAGTAACCTCTCATTCCTTTTTTTTTTAAAAAAAAAGAAAGAAAGTCCGAGATTCTTTTTGGCAATGACTCACTTCATTAAACGACGGGTTCTTCTTTCGGTGAAGAATCGTTTTTAAATTTTAGTGGATATAACATCAGTTTCCAAAACATGAAATACCATGTCAATAAACTTTTGTCCTATAAATCAAAATAGTATTTTCGCTTTTTTTAAAAGAATGAAACTTATTCAACACCACACAACTTTTTGTTTAGAGTTATTTTTAAATCTTATGCAAATTTTAAAATTTTAGGGAATTATTTGGTATATATTCATTTCTACATAAAAATAAATGACCAACCATAGGCTTTTTTTATTAAATTAAATTAGTGACAACATAATACAAAACTCCCAAATGGCCTTAAGACTATTTTTAACTTTATTGTTACAAATTAAACCTACTTATTACTAATTTATTAAATTTAATTTTGCTCCAATTAATAAGTTGCGACACATTAATTCCCTCTACTAACTACATTGCTATTACGTAAAGTATTTTTCACTAGGTTTGTTCATCTTTAATTCAAAGCCCAATAACACTAACTTTTATGAGTGCTAACAGATAACTATATACATAATTATGCTGGATTATTTCCTTTGATTGAATTTGGATATTTTAATACTTGTTGGAAGTTACTTAATCGTCTATTCATCAGTTGATTTTTTTGCCATTTTTCTAGTTGGATGCAAATATCAAAATAGTTTACTCCATTCAAGAACAAAATTTAAATTTATTTTCTCGCAAGTAAAAATACTAACTCAATAATAATAACAACAATAATATTTTCGTGATTAGATGAAACACAATCTAATTAAAGTATGAACTATGTAGTGGATTAGAATTTTATCCCATTGAGATATTTTATTAGTTTGGATTCTATTATGTCATCTAGATTCTTAAGAGTATGAATTCAATGGGTAAAAATCCATTCATAGTTAGTTAAGGTTTAATGGAAATATAAGAAGACTTTAATACTAAAGTTATCAATATACTAAAACAATACGCATTTAGTCTCTCTGTAATCCCATCTAAGAAGAGATTTCACTTAGGGCCTATAGAATTTTGATTGAGAAAGACGATAACCACATCGTAATTACCATCAATCTTGTAATGAAATCTAATATGTTTTTATTAAATACTATGTAGTTAACAACAATATTTTCATAAGGTTTTTTTTTTTTTTTTTTAAGAGGAAATTCATTTACCAACCAGACTAAATTGGAAGTACAAAGTCCTCATATACGAGGTTCAATAACCACTGGGAAAAATCCGAAACCCAAGGGCCCCCAAACTCTTCCAAAATGGAAGAACAAACCCGCACAAAAGAATCCTCAAAACCAGCGGCAACACGAATAATACTATGGGGAACACAATTCCCAACCCTATTACAAAACGAAAAGAAAATCGAAGAAGGAGCAAACGAACCGAACGGGGCTTCTACCTCATTAATCCTAAGTTTTTTTTTCTTTTAATAAGTTATAGATAATATGAAAGAGGTAAAAAAAAAACATAGTCGTCATCAAACAAAAAAAAAAAAAAAAAAAACGTTGAATGATTTAACAAAACATAAAAATGGGATGTGTTTACTTGGAGGAAACTGACCACATGGTCAGCTACCAGTTAGCTGCTTAAAAGTTGAGACACTAAACCAATAAAATAAAAATAAACAAACTTTAAATCAATCACAATTCACAACAGTTTTTTTTTTAAAAAAAAAAAAAGGAAAAAGAAAAGGGGGAATTTATTTTGAGAGAGATCAGATCAAATCAGATGGTGGGAAAGTCAATGTGAATTTTTTGCCTCGGGCCCCTAATTATTCTTCCACTTATTAATATATAATTTTTATTTTTCCTTACTCTTTATTAAGACTTAAACAAATGCCACGTCAAAGGTCAAGGACGGCGGTTGTACGGCGGACTACGGCGGCCGGCGGGTGGCGACCTCAACGGCCAACATTAAATTTATTTTTTATATTTTATATTATTGTAATTGAAACCCAATTATTAGTGGACAGTGGCCACTAAGTTTTAGCGCGGGTCACGTGATTGTTTGCATAAAAGGGCTATTAATTGTCTTAATTAACCTCCTCTAGGCTTTCTTTTCTACCCCTATTTCCACGTAATTAAACTCGTTATTTTCTTCTTTTATATTTTTTTTCCACTTTGCCACCTCATGTTGTTCTATTATTTAATAATTCATGGCTATGAATTATGCCATTCCCTAATTGGTAATTTGATTCAATTTCATCTGTGTTTGGTTTAGATTTTTTTTTTAGTTAATCTATCTTGTTTGCGTTAGAAACCATGTTATTTCTTTTCTTATTAGAATTATAATTGACGTCTTACCAATCAAATAAATTAACCGAAGAACTGTCATATTATTAGATATAGTATTCAATTTTCATTGTATCGATATTTTCATCAGTGTTCTTATATTTTCATGAATTCGACATAAATATGAGAGGTGAATTAATATTTTCGTTATATCGTAAAAAGATCTAAAAAACACAAAAGATGAACAACCAAACACCACTAATATAAATATAATAATAAGTAATAGACCTGTGAACTTATTTTAAAATCATAAAAGTTTATTTACTATTTTTTTATTTTTTAATATTTTATTTTTTAATATTTTATTTTTATAATTTTTTTACAAAATATCAAGTGAAATCGACATTTTATATCTATCACATGATTTAAAACTTTTAAATTCAAGGGTTGAAAGTTAAAATGTTCGGAAATTTAAGAATTAAAATGTAATCAATATCCAGTGAGATTAGATGTCAAATAATTAAAAATTAAACTAAATCATTCTAAGTCAATTCCTTTTTATCAAAATTTAAATACTAATTTCAATTATAGAATTATCCAAAATTTCGAGAAAACTAATGTTCTAATCTAGTATATGGATAAGAAAGAAACAAAAGAAAAAAAAACCATATAAGTGTTTAAAGCTAAAAAAGATTGATTCTTCGGAGAGAATAATTTGTAATAATTGCTTAAAAAAATATTAAATAAAAGAGTTGATGGATTGCCACTTGAGATGTTTCTAGATATGGATGAGTAGTAAATAGTGCATACATTCATAGATGCAGTCCGATACGGTCGCTAATTTATTTTTTTCTGCACAAATTTCTGTATCCAATTATTGTTATGATTATGATATTATAATAATAATAATAACAAAATTAAATACCAACCTCTCCACGTTTTTTTTATAAATAAAACCTAGCTTGGTACATGTTATATATTTTTTTTTAATTTCTTAAAAGGTTATTTTTTGGTTGAGAATACAAACCATGAACCCAGCACTTTCTAGCACACTTGAATGACAATTGAGGTATGCTCGATTTGACATAACTAACCAATTTCAAATATTAGTTTAAATGAAGAAGAAAATGTGTTTCTCTTTTATCATTGTGCTTGCTAAATCAATATATTGGAATGTCTTGAATCTGTTATTTGGTACTTCGAAAACTAAGTTATTTACATATTTGTTATGACTCTAGACTTTAGAGAAGTGTGCTATATAAATTCTCTAAACTGTAGATGTGTCATTCATTATGTATTATGTAACATTATTTCTAATAAAATTGGTATCCTTCAGTCCCGTTGATGTTAACATACTGTGATATTTGTGTGTCAATTCTATTTTATTTTATGTTTTCTGCATTATTTGTTTATCGATTTCGTAACACAATCAAATTTCACGTTCATACTCCGAATTTGGTTTAGTTTTTATTTTATGATTTATAACCAACTATATGTATCATGTATAATAATTTAGGTTGGATAATACTTTTTAGCCTTTTGAATTTTAATGTGAACAATTTTCAAATTTAATTTCATGATAAGACTTATTCAAATAGGGTTTGTTTCAATAAAATTTAAATACTTAAATTTGACTGAAAGAGCTAGTAGCCTTAATATTTAATTAGCTATTTGAAAATGTGCTCAAAACTCAGGAGCATATTTAAGAAATATAAATCAACAAGTTAAAAGAGAGGGAAAAAAAAAAGGTTGACCTTGGGAAAACAGAGAGAGATTTGATTAAAGTAATAATAAAATAGAAGACATAACACGAAAGTTAAGGTCAAATGATAAGTTGATTACGACACAATTTTGATGTATTTAACGACAAAAGCGTATGTCTGAAATCTGAATGACGACAATAAAATTCTCACTCTTTCTGCCTTTGGATTAGATTATGTCTTCCTTTTTTTAATATATAAAAAAATAAACGAAATATTGACATTAATATTAAATAAAAGTTATTATAAAAAAAAAAAAAAGAAATCGAGAAATGACAATAATAATAATAATAATATATGTCAGGTTCAGAGGGTCCTGTCATGGAGATATCCGGGATTTGCATGTGACACTAACATTCCTTCTTCTGTAGAGCAGATTGATTGCTGTGAGGATTATGAAACTTAAAAAAAAATGTAAATATAAATAAATAATTAAAATAATCTAATTAAAATAATTTTATTAATAATTAATTATAGATAAGGAGGGGAGGGAAAAAAAAAAGGTTCCTGCGGGTTTTACGGTGGAAGGACGAATAAGAAAAAGTAGAATTCTGACACGTGGGCAGCTGGCGACCATTGGATCTGTCATGCAAAACTACTGAGATTTTTACTCGATATTCATTGAAACTGAAAGACAGACCAACAGTAGAGGAAGTGCCCACTCATAGATTTTTATGTTCCCCTCTCTCTCTCTTCATGTTATCTCGTATAGTAATTAGGGTAACATTAGAGTGCACTAGATAATATCCATCTTTATTCATTAATTTTTTTTAAAAAAAATATATAAATTGGACAATTTTGTGTAATGTATAAAGATTAAATGCTATTTCACATGACTATTTTTCTAGTAATTAAGGTGTGAGTGAGAAGAAAGGAAGGGGAAAATGGAGGGTTTTATTTTAATTTAATTTGTATTTTTTAAGAGAGAGAAAGAGAGAGGATTGTTTGTCTGGTTGTCTTAAATGAGGGGTTTTTTTTCTTTGGGAGAGGAGAGAGAGAGAACAGTGCAGTTACCATGGCGGCGTTTTGCAGGGCTCTAATTCCGTGCCATAATTGCATCGAAACAAAGAAAGAAAAAGAAAGAGAATTGAAATCCCAAGTAAACTTTTTTTTTTTTTTTTATGTTTTAAAAAAGAAACAAGATAGAGAAGAGAAATGGGTATTAAAAAAGAAATCTCTCTTTTTTTTTTTTTTTACTGAAATATTTTCCCGAATTTGCCCTTGAAAAGCTAAACAAGAAACAAAGGAAACCCTTTGAAGAGAAGGTCCTATCCACTTCTTCAAAGGAGAGGGAGAGAAAAAGATATTTAAGATAAATCAAAATGAAATTACTTGCACGATTTGACCAACAATTTTGTAACAATCAAAGAATGATAGAGATACTATAAGAGAGTGTTTGTGTCACTTAGTTAATTATTACGGTAATTAGAATATAATAGTTTGTAAGGTATGATAGCCAATATTTGAAGAGCATATTATTTTGATTTGCGTGAAAAATAATACATATTGTAGCAAATAGAGAAAGAGAAGATGGATATAAAATAGTAAATTGCAAGTTATAATTGTTGGAAACATCAACTATTATAATTAGAGTTCGAACACATTAAATAACCTACTCGATTGAAGTTGAGGTCCAAACACCTTCTGCAATATCATAAATAATTATTAATTTACCATCTGAGTGAAATAGAAGCAACAAAACGAAATAAGTAATATGTTACTTAACACAACAACATCTATTATGTAGGGTAATTTTCAATCGAGAGAAACCTGATAGATGATTAGTTCATCTTGCAAGCCTGGCAAGACTACAAGCAACAAAATTACCATAATTCTATGGACAAAAAGAGAAACCCGTAATGAAAAATCTCTTCAATTGAAAACTCAAATATCATAATAAAATTTAGATTTCGCCATTGAAACAATCTCGATCTTCAAGTAAAATCCAAAATATCAACGATTCAATCAATTTCAACTCTTGAAAGAAAAGACTCCAGCTTCTTTAACTATATAATAATACTATCTAAGAGAACAACAACCTCAATGAACAAATTAAGTGAGAGTTCCCTCGTTGTAACGATTTTATTGAATAATATCTTTTAATGACATCAAAAATAAAACCAACACTTCTCATCATTTTGAGTTTATCAAATTTAAACCCCACTTCCATTTTTTTCCTTTATTTTTTTTTTTAAAAAAATACCCATTGATAATGAACGGCCACATATTTTATTTTAGTTTTTGAATTATTAAAATTTAATTTAGTATGTGTGTGGATGTGGGTGTAGGTTTGTTTATTTTATTTAAAGATAGAGAGAGAGAGAGAGAGAGAGAGAGAGAGAGAGAGAAAGAGAGAGTCCGTACAAGAATGGTTTTTTGATTGGGGGGTTGGATAGGGGAAAACTCGGTGATATGGAATTTTGCTCAAAATTGGTGTTAGTCTCAGGTATTAGGTCAAAGAAATGGCTGGGTTCTTCTATCTAGGAGGGAGAGAAGGCCCACCAAACAAACAAGAAGAAGAAGAAGAAAGAGAACAAAACTTGTTTTTGTACAGAAATGATCAAGAGATCTACAACAAGGGTTTTGAGATATGGCCTCAACAATACAACAACAACAATCATCATCAACAACAGCAACAACCAAATCCCTCTCTTACAAACCACTTGTCTTTTGGTGTTGGTCCAAGTCGCCGGAGCTTCATGATCAACGACCCTTCCGATGAGCCTTCCAGATCAGCTTTTACCCTCATGCGCCCTGCCGCTGCCGCCTTCGCTGCTGCCTCTGCCGCTACTGCTGGCGGCATGAATTGTCAAGACTGCGGCAACCAAGCCAAGAAGGATTGTGCTTATTTGAGGTGTAGAACTTGCTGTAAGAGCCGAGGGTTTCAGTGCCAGACTCACGTGAAAAGCACGTGGGTTCCGGCTGCGAAACGCCGTGAGAGACAACAGCAAATTGCTGCCTTACAACAACAGCAACAACAAGAACAGTTTCGTGGTGGTGAGAATTCCAAAAGACAAAGAGAAACACAAACTGCCGCCGCTGTAACCGCTGCCACCGCTACCGCCTCCGCTTGCCCTCGTTTGCCCTCCATCACGTCAGGTAAAAATTGAAATTTTCTTTCAAAAATTCCCAAATTTCGAGACGATTTTTTTTTTTTTTAATTTCCTCAATTTTGAAAATCCTAAACTGAAATCTTCCCCAGAATTTCGTGGATTTCGTTTTGTTTTTATTATTATTATTATTATTCCATATCATTTGCGTGTAAGAAAATCTGAGTTTTTTTTTTTTTTTTTTCTTTCAAATTGTTCAACTGTAGGTAAGTAAAACTGACGAAAAAGTTGTAAGAAATTAGTTAGAGTTTCGAAAACTTTATTTTTCTGACAGATTAAATACACTGTTGGTTGGAGTTTTTTTTTTTTTTTTTTTTCTTTTGGTTCTTTTTCTTATTTTTTATTTTTTATTTTATTTTTTTGGGTTTGGTGTGACGATGATATTAGGGTTAGAACTGGCGCAATTTCCATCAGAAGTGAACTCACCGGCGGTATTTCGGTGCGTAAAAGTAAGTGCAATGGACGATGCAGATGAAGAGTTTGCATATCAAACGGCTGTGAACATCGGTGGCCACGTGTTCAAAGGAATTCTCTACGATCAAGGTCCTGAACTCCGTTACACCGCAGCCGGTGAGAGCTCCTCCGGCCACGGCGGAGACGGATCAACACACCCACTTAACCTAATTGCCGGACCCACTTCCGCCACTACCTCAGCCGCAACTAGTACCAATCCTTCCGCTGCTGCTGCCGCCACCGCCGCTCCGTTGCTTGACCCTTCTATATATCCAGCTCCTCTCAATGCATTTATGGCTGGTACGCAGTTCTTCCCACCTTCAAGGTCATGAGAGAAAAATAAAATCCAAAAATCTCCCCCACAAAAAAAAAAAAAAAAAAAAAAAAAGAAGAAGAAGAAAGAAAGAAAGAAAAAAAAACAAAATTTGCCCTAAATTATCTGTGTTTTTTACCTAGTTTTTTTTTCCTTTTTTATTTTTGGAGAAGGCATGGAAATTAGAGAGATGAGAGGATGTTCTTATGAGGAAGACATGATGAGGAGAAATTGATCGATGGATATTTCAATTTTTTTTTTCTTTAGCTTCCGATTCAGATTTTTGAGATTATCTTCTCTCTTTCTTTCTTTCTTTTTTTTTTTCTTTTTTTTTTTTTTTTTTTTTTTTTTTTTTTTTTTTTTTTTTCAATTTTTCCTCTCTTTATCTCTGGTTTCTTACTTTTAAACCTTGTTTATCACTGGTTATTCAAATTGAAAAAGAGAGAAAAAAGATTGAGAGTCCCATTTTGATTTGGTTTTTTTGTTTTTGTTTCTTTTTTCTTTCCGTTTATTACTTTGGTTGTTGGATGAAGTTAATCTCTCCTATAAATTACGTAAAAGAAGATTGTTTTTTTATAATTATGAAGTTACAAAAATGTTATTTTTTGAAAATTATAGCATTTGAGTTGGGTTCATAAAATTTGAAACCAAACCTCCAGCTTTCTACTTCATTCCTTAAAGATTAATGTTTAAAAAAAGTATTATAATTTAAAGAAAGAAACCCAGAAAAGTATAATTCAAAAACCATGGGAAGATGTCAATTGTTATTATTTTTATGCAACATTTGGAAAATTTAAGCTTAAAATATATGAAAGTTGTGATTTTTTTAGGATTCAAATAAATGAAAAACTTCCATCTTTCTCTCTCTACAATTAAGGAGCTAATTAAACTTGTAATAAGTGCATATTCAATCAGCAAGTGAAAGTTTTTAGCAAATTTTGACTAGAAGAAAAACAAAGAAGAAAAAGGAAAATTGATGGTAAAAGGTTTTAAGCTTTAGGCTAAAGCTTGAGATTAGTGGATTGTACAACAATGCAAGTTTTTTATGAAAAGAGATTTGCTATGTTTAAAATTGTAATAATGCACATATTTATGTGCTATGATACAATTTTCTTGGTGCCATTCCTATGGATTTTTTTGGGTACCTTTTGATGTAAGAGAAAGCAAGATCTTCTATGAGCTTTTTTACTAAAATAAAAAAAAAATTAAAAAAATCCTTTTTGGTTATAGATCTAGACTGATGACATTGTGCCATTTTCCCATCTCTTTTGGTATTATCTCATTTTTAACCCTATGGGTTATTTCCTCCTCTTATCACGGTCGCGACCACCGTCATCTCAATCGGTCCAACTTGAGCTTTCCTCCCATATATACTTCCGTAACTTGCATTGTTTCTTATCTTTTTACTGTTTATTTTAAACGTTCTTATATGTCTAAGTATTTTCTTTTAACTATGACGACGAGGACTAACACAACAACAACAACATCATTGACTTTTTCTTTTTATCATTTGTTTTATCTCTTATGTACTTAAGTTAAAAGATGCTTGAAGATTTTCTTTTAAGAAATTATGGACAGTATTTTGAATGTTTATTAATAGAGAGAGAAATTTTCGAATTTGCATCCGACGAGGATATAATTAGGGGCAACCATATTCTTCGATAATTTTTGGTTGTTGCATGTATTTCTTGAGCTTTTCTAAGTGTCTCCTTCAATATTTTCTTTGAATTTTTCTTTTATATTGTCATTCGAGTTTTGAGTTTTCAAGTGCTTCCCCTGGCCAGTTGTGTTGAGAAAAAAAGGAGAGAAATTAGAATGAGAAGTAAGAAGAAATAGGCAAGGAAGCATTGATGTAGGTAGTTCATTATTACACAGCCAGCATATAGAGTTGGTTGCATTAGTGAAGCTGACATTAAGGGTTCTTTATCGCTTTATAATTAGGTAACATTTTGCATATAATTCAACTCACTTATTACAATTAAATGTCATTTCATTAACTCATTGGGGTCAACCAAAGAAAAGATACATAAACAAATAAAATTTATGAATTGTATAATATAATTTCAAAATACTGTATTAGATAACATAGAGTTTCATCTCAAAATTATCAATTGATAACGAGAGAAGTAGTCCATGTATTTTATAAACATTGTGTGGTCCCTAAATTTTCTAACGTGAGATCTTCAACATGCCCCTCAAGATGGTTCTTCTGTAGGTACATCATTTCTTGGATCGGATCTCGATTTTTCTATATAAGAATGTCTATTTGGGCTATATGGTATCTGATACCATATCAAGGGTGTGTTTTGATTAACTTGAATTCATTTTGAAAATAAGTCATTTTTTTTTTAAAAAAAAAAATGTATTTGACAATGACTCAAAATAACTTTTGAAAAAAAAAATTAACAAACAATACAAGAGGTAGATGGGATTAGTAGGCGCACAGATATCTTAGCTTTTGAAACACTTTCAAATTTCATTTTAAACAATTTTATCAAGAAAGTTTAAATAAAAGTGATTTCTTTTAAAATATTTTTTCCTCCCGTCAATCCAAACGGTTCCTAAAAAATATGTGGTTTCATCTAAAAATAATTGATGAGGAGTATCTCATGTATCTCATGGACATTGTGAACTCCCTTAATTTTTTCGAGGTGAGATTCTTAACATGTTGATGTTAAAAAAATCTATATATATATATAAAAGAAAGCTCATTTGAGTGGTAATATTTCTCAACTTTTTTCTTTTCTCTAACATAAAAAGAATTTTTTTTTGTCTACATTACACATTACAAAGAGTGTTAGAATCTAATTCTCGACAAAGAGAAATATTCAAATGTTTGACTGTTTGAGTTGATTTAAGTCCGCAAGAAAATAACCTAAAGTAATTTCTGGAATTATATGATAGAAATTTCATTTTATATATTACCTTGCTTCTAATAATTATTCTTATAAAAACGTACTAAAAAATTTGTTCTTATAAAAACGTTAACCAAAAAATTATATATTTGTGAGAAGAAAGAAAAATTAAAATAGTTATCAAACTTCATTTATTGATATAATAATAATAATAGTAGTAATAATAATAATAATAAAACAAGCAAACAAAAATAAAACAAAAAATTAATAAAAACATCCGAATATTATTTTGTCCAATGGAAATTGAAAATCCCTCATGGTGTCAAGATCTTTGCCCCCAAAAAAGGTGAATAAAAAGGGAATAAAATATTGCATGCAATGTTTGATCAAGAACCCCTCAGAGAACAAAACAGAAAAAAAACCTTGTTCATTAAAGATTGAATGCTATTTTGAATAATCTTTTAAAATATAAAATAGAAAATAAAAATATTAAAATAATAGTTACAAAAAATCTTCTAAAAGATTTAGTTCAAAGAGAAATATTTAGACGCATTGTGAGTTGCAATTGTAATTGTATAATCCATCTAATTGTCTAATTACGACTTATAACGTTTTTAAATTTTAATTTTTCTAATATTTTTGTGTTGAATGATGAAAATGACGTGTACAAAAATAGATGCAGTTCATAATACCTCAAATCAAATATAAGTTTATTTTGAATATGAATATATACAAAGTTACTGTTAGATTTATCAGTTTCAGTTTCTTTTTAACTGTTTCCATCTCAGTCTTGATTTAACATTTTTTTTTTCAGTTCTCTTAGCAAATAATAAATTATATATGAGTGTACAAAATGAACCTATAAAAAAAAACTACACCAAAATTTAAATTTAAGAAACCAGCGCATATTTAACCATAAAATAATGCAAAATAAACATTAAATATATCCTGATAAGTCATATTAAGAGAAGAATATAACTAAAGAATATAACTTTTTTCAAATTAATTTTGTAAGTTTTATATAAATATAATCAGATTAACTCAAATTTATATCTCTTTAAAATCTAAGAGAAGCGGTACTCATTATAATTTTCAAGAAAATATAATTGCAGCAATCTTTTTTAAGGAAAAACAATAATTTATAAATGTGTGATATTCATTATTTGATCAATATATATAACTTTACAGCTACTCTTTTAAATATTGACTAATAATTTTTTTGATGGTTGTCTGAATTATTTCTATGGACAACGGAATTGCAAAAGGAAAATAATGAATTTGAGAATTCAATAATTTGTTGACATATCTCGATTGCAGTTTAATTAAACAGACATAAAACTTATATTATTGAATTTAAATTCATAAATTCGTCTTTATACTTTTATTATGTTGTCAAAATCACTTTATAATTTTATACGATTAGCTTTTATGCCAAGAATTTTAGGATTAATTCTTCATGAGTTTATCATTTTTTTAATCCCCTAATATTCTCTGATAATTTAAAATCAATCACGAGTTGTTCTAAACTGTGCAAATTAATAAGAAATTATTTTGGGTCATGTGATAAAAATCTTCTGATGATAATTCAAGCTCATGTCCTAAGAAAACTATGGTTAATCTATAGTATAGAGGGGTTCCCCATTTGTATATATTTTTCCATTTACATCCATAGATTTCCCTGTTTATCTTTACCCAAATAAATTAATTAGAGAAAGATCATTGACTCCCAGTTTTAATAAAAGTACAAAATATATATAATTGAGATTCAAACTATACATCTATTAATTGTTCAAGGATAGTATTTTTAGGACTGATCATTAAATATATAGCGACATTTTTAAAGAATTCAAAATATAGCAAAATTTATAAATAACAGACTTTCTTTAGTGATAGACTCTTATTAGTAATATAATCTTTAAATTTTTTTGCATTATGCTATTATATTTACTAATATTTTGTTTCTGGTTGCTTTATTTATAATTATTCCTATATTATATATTAATTGAACTATCTTTATTTTGACATGTTTAACGAGTTCACATAATAATGATAGACTATCAAATTACCAAAAGATTACATATCAAACAAACCCACATATTAATTAGGACTATTTTTAAATATAAAGAATGAACCAAAAATATTTAAAAATATAACTACCTCAATTTATTAGTGATAATCTATGATATTTTATTATTATTTATCCTTTAAAATAATTTCCCACTTTGGAAGCCTTTTAAAATATCCCGTTCTCCCCCGGTTTATTTTCCCTTCTCAATGGTTTGACATACGCAATTAACTTTTTTGCAATGATACTTTTGTTTGCTGATAATAATTTCAGTTTTTTTTTTTTAATAATAAGATTCCTTTTTTTTTTTTCTCTTTTGCTACACTTTTGAAGATTTGATCAAATTTAAATTAAGAAACATTTTTTTTTCTTTTTGAAAACTATGCAGCTATATTCATACATGCGAGTATTTCGAAAAAGAGCTTTATGATTTCTTTTTATTTATTTTTAATTTACAATTTATTTGACCTATATTTTTTTTTTTAAAAAAACCATCTCCTAAAAAAAGTATACATTACCACGTCATTCATGAGTGTTGGCTGTGGTTCATATTTATAACTTTGCATGTGAGTTGCAATAATGCCGAATAATAATTATAAAAAAGAAAAAAGTAGTAAAAAAAAAAAAAAAAAAAACTCAGCCAATATCCATCAGCCGTCCATATATATATAATATTAAAATTAAGTTTTATTTCCGAAGGCATAAACTTTCAAATATTCTATTTCGTTTTTTCCGAATTTGAAAAATATATATAAGTTAGTCCTTACCTTTGAGTTTCAAACACTTATCACAAATCATGAACTATTTCAAAATTAGACATACTTGTCTGTGCAGACTACATATGCGTCAAGGTTTATATTAAATAATTCATAAAAGAATAACATTGTATATACCAATAGAATACAATAATTTGAGAATGTATGTATTATTGTAAAATAAACCTGAAAATGTCAATCTAACTATATTTCCATTAGTTCGGGCTTAACTTAAAAAAAAAAAAAAAAAAAAAAAAAAAAAGTTTAGACATATACCTTTGACCAAGAGATAAAGAGGAATTCCTCGATCCTCACATGTTAAAAAAAGGTTAAATAACAAAAAATACCCTTTATCTTTGCTATTTGTTAAAAGAAAAATATATAATACTATTCTTTCAAGAATGACAACATCGGCATTCATCTTTCATTACCATTGGAATATAAATTCATTAGAATTTTAGATGAAAATTATGACCTGGAACCATTAGATATATCCACAGGGTAGGGTGGGGTGGGGATGGGTTCCTCGATACATCCTTGCTCCCCATTTCATTTTTCATCCCCAACAAATCTCCACGAGGATTGGGACAGGGATTTCTTAGATGAAATTCGTGGTGATCGAGTTCTTTGTAGAAATTTTTTCTCTGTTTGATTTTTTTAATTAATTTAAATCATTGTAATGGAAAAAATTTAATTAAATAGTTAAATATCTCGTTATTTTTTTAATATGATTAGTTCCACATGGACGATTATAATTTGAAAAAAAACTACTCAATTTTTTTAGTAGAAGGAAATAATTATCAATCAAATTATTCATATATATAATCTAAATTAGGATTATAATCTTAAATGAGTGATTGACTCAAAAGCTTAAATAGATGGAAGCAAATTTTATTATATAAACAACATTGCAGCGATTTGAACATAAGACATCTTGAATATACCATCTTAAATCATCGATTAACCCAAAAGTTTAAGCTAGTGGGTAAAGGTAAATATAATCTTATACCATCTCACGAACATATTCATTTCTTTATACTAACTCAAACATATACATTATCTTGACCCTTAAACAATAAAACTTAAAAGTTAAATATAATTTTATATAATAATAATAAATAGCATAACATTAAATTATTATAATAAATATAAGAAAAGAGTTTAACGGGGCAAGGATGGAGAGGGGGAATGCATTCCTCGTCCTCGTTCCCGTTTTGCTTTCAAATTTTTTTTTATTCCACTCCCCACCTAGACGAGAAATCCCTATCCCATTGGGGGGTCCTCCTAGGGAAAGTGAATATCTCTAAAAATAGTGTGGTAGTATTTGAATAATTCAAATTTTCGTTTGAAATCATTGTCACACCATTACCAAAATTTAATTTTCATCCAAACCTCTAACTGATAGAATAATTTTGAAACAATTATGAAAGACCATGAGTAACAATCATGCAACTTTTGTAAAATATTTTGAAACAAATAACATAATTTAAGAGTATATTTCTAAACATGAAAATTTAAGACTAAAATCAAATTCAAACTAAAAACGCAAAGTGGGAAAATGGGGATAATGGTTTTTCATTTATCATATATACAAGGGAAGGAAAGAAGAAGAATCAAACTTCTTACCCAAAAATCAATAATACACGTATGTGAATTAAGTTAAGCTGGTTTTATAAAATTAATATGATATTGTACGTTTTTTTTAAAGGAATAAAAGATATATTTTTAGGGAAGGGAAGGGGAGAGTTAAGAAAAGAGTCAGGAATTATTTGGTGTGTGAATGTGCTGTCTCTTTCACATGAAATTGACTCTCTTCACCCCAAATTAAATGTATTAATAAATCCCCCTTTGAATATACCTAATCCATCACTTCCCTCCATTTGATGTAACATTTGTATTCTTTAGACCCAAAATAAAATAATAATAATAATAATAATAATAATAATAATAATCTTATTAAATCTTTCTCTCTTGAAACTTATATATATATATATATATTTTTTCTATCTCACTAGGCTTGTATTCTCTCTCTTCCAATTATCAAGATTTGAAATTGGATTCTCTCCCTAGTTCTAGTGGAAATGGGCATGTGGTGGGGGACGTTTAAATTCATTTACATTCCCACTTGGATTTGTCTTTTGCTCAAATATATATTGTTTCGATCTTATACTTATTTTACTTTTTCTACATTTTCGTTTTTGCTACATTAATTTCAAGTACTTTTATTTTTTTTAATTCTATTTTTTTTTTTTTTTTTACAAATGTTCTTTGTCCTTATCTATATTATGAAATTTGTCTTTAAACAAAAATCTATATTATGAAGCTTAATTATTAATCATGTAGCCGCAAGTTTAGATTTGTTTTGAAACCTAACTTTTGACATGTTATATGTAATTTTGAATATTAATTATTGTAGTTTTCTATTTATAAGTTGTCGCAATAAATTAATAAAATTAATGTTGCTTGATTATATTAAGTTTTTGTTAAATGATTTGAAGCAAATTAGTAAGACTTTACATCAATTTTTATTGAAAGTTTTGGGATTAAAACATAATGTTTAGAAGTAAAATATAGACCGAATTGAAAGTATGAAAATTCAAGGATGATACTAATATTTAAATCATAATAATATGTTAGGTTAAATTATCAGTTTAGTCTTTTTAATTTCTACTTTGTCTATATAGTTTTTGAAGTTTTATAAATGACGTTGCTTAACTCCGAATTTTGTATTTGAAACATCTTTGAACTTTAAATAGTATTTAATAAGTTATTAAGATCTCATTTGGTAACCATTTTGTTTTTTGTTTTTGATTTTTTAAAATTAACCATATTTCTTCCCTATTTATTAGAGTGCTTTGTATCTTTTATTAGCCAAGTTTCAAAAACAAGACCAAAAAAAAATTTTAAAAACTACTTTTTTAATTTTTGAAATTTGATTGGTTTTTAAAACCATTGGTAAAATGTACATAACAAAAGAAAAAAACTTAGAGACAGAAGTAGTGTCTATAGGCTTAATTTAAAAAGAAAAACAAAAAATCAAATAGTTATGGTCCATTTGGTAGCCATCTTGTTTTTTATTTTTATTTTTGAAAAATTAAATTATGTACACTACTTCCACCTCCAAATTTCTTCATTTGTTATCTACTTGTCATCAATTGTTTAAAAACCAAGTCAAATTCTGAGAACTAAAAAAAATAGCTTTCAAAAGTTGTTTTTATTTTAGAAATTTAGCAAAAAATTCAACCATTGTACTTAAGAAAGATACAAATCACTATAAGAAATGTAGATGAATAGACCTAATTTTCAAAAGCAAAAACATAAAACCAAATGATTAACAAACATGGTCTAAACTTTCTGTTTTGTATCCAATAAGTCCATGAAAAATTTAATTTGATGTTTAATAAATCATTGACTTATCTCACGACTTATTCAATATTATTTTAAAAAAATTATGAATGTGTGTTGTCACAAATTTGAAGGTTTAAAGCCCTCTCAGATATAAAATTTCATTTAATATTTATTTGATTAATTATAATTTTTTTAAAAAAATTGAATATTTCAAGAATCTATTCAGCTGAAAGTTGACATTTATTAGACACAAAATTAAAAGTTTATGGACTAAATAGATGCACAACTTAAAAATTTTGGAACTAAACTTATAGTTTAACTAATATATCATTAGTTTAAAACCTATCTTGGTCCGTTTGAACTTTGAATGTTATTTTATTTTAGTTCCTAAACTTTCAAAAACTTCTATTCTAGTTCTTGAAATTTTCAAAAGTATTTATTTTAGTCCCTATTATTAAGATTCTATTAATTCTTAAACATAATAGTGAGATGACTTATATTTTTGGATGACAAAATTGCCAAATAAGTTAGTTATGCTAAAAAAAAATCTAGGATTTCAATTTTGATTTAGGTGGTAAAGTGATTTTGTGTAGGAGATCTCAAAAATCATCTTGAGTTCAAGATTTTGGCCATTGACTATCTTAACAAGTTGGTTGTTGACATTTAACTTCACCTTGCTCAACCCATACTAGATGGAATTTCATTATTTAACACATTTCATCCTTAAAGAGTTAACATAATCTAATAATAGGGATCAAAATAAACACTTTTGAAAAGTTCAGGACTAAAACAAACATTTTTTAAAGTTTAGGAACCAAAATAGATCAAGATTCAAAGTTCAGAGATCAAAATAAGATTTAAACTATATTATTTGATGTATGGTTTTTGTTTTGTTTTATTTAACAATATATGGAGTGAGGACTGAATCTCTGATGTCGAGGTTAAAAATATAAGTACTGTGTCACTTGAGCTATGTTTAGGTTAGGTTTTGTTTTTTCAATTTTCTCAATTACATCCAAGTAAAATTTATCAACTGAATTGTTTTAATTTAATGGATGCGTTTGTATAATTTAACCTATAATTGTTTTTTTTAATATATAATTGTACTAAAATGAAGATTGGTTTTATAGAACACGAGCCTATTAAAAATGATATGAAAATGATAAGTGGCTATTTCATTTTAAAATATAATTGGTTTTTCGAAAATAAAAAATAATTGTTTAGTTCCCACGTTAAAATCTAATTCGTAATATAATAAAGACACAATTAAAACTTCTAGAAAATTGCATATAAAATTGAAAATAATAACTTGAATATATTTATTTAATATTAGTAATTTTATAGAATTTGTTTGTTTATTATGAAAAAGAAAAATATACCTCTAGTCTAGTTTTAGTTCAATGAGCCAAATTCTAAACTTTCAAAAATTTTCACTCTCTAAATTGGATAAATTATGAAATTAACGATTCTTCAAAACTACTAAATTAAAAAGATAACCATGAATAAATCACACAAAATTGAACTAACAACAAACTGATTTTTTTTTTTTTTTTAATAAAACAAACACAAAATTAGGCCATCAAACAAGTAAAAAAACATCAACATGATTATAAAATACCCGATCTACCCCCGAATTTTTTTTAAAAAAAAAAAAAGGAAAAAGAGGAAGAGAAAAAAACTCCATAGGTGGCCACAATTTTATTGCATTGTTTTTACTGTTTAATTCGACGGTTATTCTTAAACCTTAATTCGACGGAATTGAAAATTGAAAATTGAAAATTGAAAATTCACAAATTAATTTAGTACAAAGCCCAAATGTGATTTCCTTCCAAAAATATACGCCGTTATTATGACTATTTATGAAACTAACACTTTAGAATCATGAAGAGTTTTATCATGAATGGCCTAATGAGATACGGCAGGTTAGAAATTATTTTTAAAAGATAATAAACAAAATTTAAAAGAAACAATTTATTTTCTACTTTTTTTTTTTTTTTTAAAAAAGTACGGTAAATTTGAAAAACGAGAGATCGCATTGTTAAATATTTAATAAGTAATTTAATTGTGACAGAATTATTTGGAAAAAAGAAAAGAAAATAATTATTAAAAGAATTTAATATTTTAAAATTTTGAACACATTAATTTATATGTACAATTATTAAACTGTGAGACATGGCATGAGTTATGATCCATATAATGGGTGGGTAATACCCAATAACTTATTCCTAGCTGTTTTCTGAAACATATATATATATATAATTCAGGATGATCCAAAATTGCTATCCTTCACTACAAAAATCAATTAAGGTGAATTATTGTCGCTCTGAATCATCACCATCACCCAATTAATTCAATCTTCAAGTCAAAACTTTGAATACAAACATTTTCTTTCTATTGACATAAAAATGCCAATGTTCATATAAAGAAAAGAAAACTCTAAAGCCTCATTTGGTAACCATTCGTTTTTTTTTGTTTTTTGTTTTTTGAAAACCAAACCTATTTTCTTCCTACTTTTTTAGAATGATTGGCATATTTCTTAATTATAATGGTTAAATTGTAAGCCAATTTTTTTTTAAAAAAAAATTAAATTAAAAGCTATTTCTTTTAGTTTTCAAATTTTGGCTTGGTTTTTTAAACAACTGATAAAAAGTAGATAACAAATTTGGAGATAGAAGTAGGGTCTAAAGTTAATTTTCACTAACAAAAATAAAAAAACAAAATGGTTACCAAAAATGGCTTAATTTTTGTCTTTCATTTTAAAAAAAAATAAAAAAATACTACCCTTGACTTTCTTGGTAAATGTTTCAAAACTAACTTTAGATTAGAAATTCACTAGAATTTTAGATAGAAATTGGGACATAGAACGGGTGTGTGGTGGTCGTGATTTGGAATGGTGTGTGGTAGTGTTTAAGTTTCAATCTGTAGAAGAGATCACCACTACACTATTCTTGGTCACAATTTTTATCCTACACTCAAATGAATTTCTACTCCAAAGAATTAATCTTAAAATTTTATGAAAAGTCAAATATAATATCGTGATTTTTAAAAAAATAGAGATATTTTTCAAACAAATGACAATATTCCTACATATACTTCTATTGCTAGCTTTCGACCCAAAAAGACTACCTCCAATCCGTCTACGATTGAGAGGTCTTTCTTTTATTAGGAGAAATTATTGGGAGTGGTCACCAAGATATGCCTAATTAATTCTCATTGATTCTTAGAATATGTATAGTAAAAATAACCTATCTATCATTCAACCTTACAAATTTGCCTTTGATTGGTCTAAGATTGGACTATATCTGTTTGGTCCATAAATTATTACAAGTGGTCAATGCAAAATGTATAGCTTTGCTATTCTTTAATACAACTCCAAAATCGATCTTCATTATCTTGGTCTAGTGACTTTATATAATTACTTGGTTAAATAATTATTGGAAATAATCGCTATAATATGGTTGACTATTTTTTCACTCATCTTTATGATCATTCTACCATCTATCATGACACAATCTTAAATTCATTTCATGAACATCATTAAAAGCAATTAACATAACATTGGGAATCTTCTTTTTTTTAGCCAATAATATTGAGAACGCTACATCAAATAGTGGTTAAAGAAGAGAGAAGATCCAACATAAGGTACTAGATTTTGTAGTACTAACAACTAAAACCAAATTAAGCTAACGTAGTCTCCATCTTGAATCCATTTATTTACCATGTTGGCATCAATCTCTCTCCCAAATGGGATCCATCAATGTCAATTCACAAAAGCATCTCCTTTGTTTTAATCTCACGGTGGCTATCATTTAGAGTCTTCAGATTGAAAGGAACAAGCACATTTTGCATAACAATTTCAGAAGCTAATATTGAGAGGTTATGTCCAATTTGTGAAGTAAACAATATCATAAAACAATAGAGATACATGATGGGCCTATTATTGCACTTGACATTATTATTGAATCTCTCTTAACTATATGTATGACAACATGCGGTAACAATCACATTAATACTTTTTTCATATTGTTACCATATTTACGTTATTTACGTTTTTTACTTTAAGATTTAGAGAAGTGTACTATATAAATTCTTTGACTAGAGACGTCTCTGATATGTAATTTTGAATAATTTTCTCTAATAAAATTGTTTGTTCTCCTGTCTCGTGGGTGTAGTTAGCACACCGTTTATGAACCACGGAAATCTGCATGTTGATTCTTTGTTGTTTACGCTTTTCTATTTATCTTTATTTGTCGCTTTCATAACATGTATCAAGAATTTAAAAGATGAATCAGATCAAGATGGAGTGAGTTGTAGTTGAGGAGTAGGGTTTTGGGAGAAAGAGGAAGGCACAAAAAGGGGGATCATTTAGGGAGTTGTGAGGGGAGAAATTAAAGAGTAGTTTTTTCTTGGTTGAGTTTATAGTTATAATAGCATATGTGTGAAATAGTGTAGGGGATGGGGATGCCCCATGCGCATGCAAAAGCCAGCCAGCCAGCCAGCTGCCGCGCTGAGGAGGTTAATTATATCTCTTTTGCTATCTTTGGCTCTCTATTCCGCCGGAGAGTACAAAATGGAAGGGTGGTCCAACCGCATGCTTTCTTTCTTTCTTTCTTTGGCCTGCTGCAACTACTGCATGGCATGGGGCGGCAAAATGCCATTGGCCAATGCAGCCAATATTGGGCTCTTGGGAAACAGTACATTCTTCATCACTTTTATGCTTGATTTGGTAAAACTCTTCATTATTGTTTATTGTTTATGCCTATCACTCATCATCTGCACCATTGATTAATTCCCCCCCCCTCTCTCTCTCTCTCTCTTGTGTTTTGTGTGTGTCTGTAATCTCTCTCTACCTATTCTACTCGCCCCATAAATGCTACTTCTTGTCTCTTAATGCCTAGGATTTTAGATTTAGGAAAATGGCCCACTCTCTTTCACATTTCCCTTTTTATTAAATGCTCCTATTTTTCCAACTCAAAAACGATAATGCTTTTCCGAACGCTTGAAAGGTTGAATTGATTATTATATAGTAAGTTGGTTATAATATAGTTTATGGGTTAAATAGTTTATATATTTGGAATGCATACTATTAGTTTGGATTAGAATCATCTTTATTCGAAAGGTAAACTATTTTAATTTGAATAGGAAATAATAAACACTATAATAAAGAGGGAGAGAGAGGATAAGTAAAAATAGTAAATATTGTAATAAAAAGAATTTTGAAATATTATTTACTAGCTAATATTTAATTGTAAGCTATAAATAGTTATAAACACCACCATTATATTTGAAGTCCAAAACATGAAAAGCCCAATCTTGAGCTAACTATGAACTCCTATATTCGGGACTATCCTTTAATATGCATGAGTGAAAGTGGCTCAACTTCGCCGCTCAATAAGCCTTTCATTTTAGGGGTAAGACCAAGTAGATAGCTAGAGACATAGTTCTACAAGATGGAACTCACTCCTACTCGTTTTAGGATTAGTAGATAGGTTGTTCTCTTAAGTATTGATTCCTAGTCTTCAACAAGCAGCTCCGCCCTCTCTATGGCCGAGAGAGGCCAGATTTATTAGTATGACCATAAACTAATTATTCATTAGTGGGTCAGTGGAGACTTAATGAACAAAATGTATTACAGGGATAAAACGGTAATTTTGACCCAACTGTAAATACAAACGACCTGGATCGACTTACTGATTATGGTTAAATCAAGTTGACAGAAATATATCTACAGTGAAGAGAGTGCAACTATTGAGCTATAGTGGAGTGTCTCGGTACTTAACGAATATCAATTAATTTGATTAAAGGAGTTTAGTCAATTAATCTCAAATCGTTGGATCTCATGATCTATAGGTCCATTAGGTACCTCTACTAGCTCATAAATAGGCTAAACCTTATAATCCCGTGATGAGAGAATTTGAAATGTTAGATTCGATTTAAGGGAATTATTAATTATATACCATATAATTAAAAGTTTAATTATCGAATTAAACGAAATCGGAGTATTGAAAAATATTCAGATTTTACATGAACAGGGATTTATGTTTTTTGGAATTGGTGTTTTATTAATTTAATATATGATATTAAATTAATTTTAATTAATTATTTAAAATTAATTTTAAATCAAAATTAAAAATTTGAATTCAAGAAATTGAAATTTTAGAATCTAAAATTGAATTTCTTTTTTCTTACTATATGATTTTGAGAAATTCATTTTTAAGAAGAAAGAAAAGAAGGAAAAATTGGGCAAAGTGGGATAATCCCACTTCTTCCACTAGTTGAAACACATCAAATTCCATTTCCAATTGTTTGTTTTGGTGTCAAACATTCATGCAATCTGATTGCATGTGAGTCTTCTATAAGATAGAAGGTTTATCTGTTGAGAAACCTCTAACATCTCTGATGATTAGAAGAAGAATTTGAAGAAACTGTTTTTTAAAAATTCTGTCACCAAAACACTCCATTCTTCAAAATCTTTTCAATTTTCTCATCAATTTGGATTCCACAACTCATTCTAATGCCAGAGGATAGTAGAAAAAATACTCAATGGTCTACAACGTATTGAAGAGGAGGAACCAGTTGGAATGGGGTTGATTTAAGTTCTACAAAGGTTGTTATCTTCAAACCCTAAATTTTGTAAATTGATAAACATGCATGCTAATCCACTAAAATTGATGTAGTTAGAAGGCTTAGAATCCTAATAGCTTCCATTTGTTGATTGTCAACTCCATCAATAAGAAGAACTACTTCTCTACTCACGGTTTGAACACTCCACATTCCACAAGCAAGGTGATCAATCTTACCTAAATGCTCAAGTATGCACCCGATCAAAAATTGCAAGAGGTTGGTGATGAATCTCCATCATCGAAAAATTATCATTCCCAAAATTCAAAATCTGAAAACTATATGAAACAATCTAAAATCAAGTCTTTAACAGCCTCCCAAAGAAAACCCTAATTACACATTATAGTTTATGACAAAAATTAAAAACATGCACTTAAAAAGTCATACAAAATATAATATTGGAAAATAGTTAAATTACATCAAAATTATTAAATAAAACATAAATAATAATTTGAAGTCAGCACGGTTCATATCAATTAGAGAGATTGAACTAGTAACCTCTTATGCCTATCTGAATATTCTCTTAAGGTAATTTGAGAAGTTTTACGTTCTATCATGTGGATGAGTTAAAATTATAAGTTTATTCATCGAATAAATTTAAAGTTAAATTACAAGTTTAGTACTTAACATTCAATTTTGTGTCTAATAAATTTTTAAAATATTTTAATAGGTTTGTAAATGCTTTCAATTTTATGTGCTTCAATAAATCTCTGACTTAATAGATACTTATGAAAAAATTTACAAATGTAAAAGACACAAAATTTAAAGGTAAGAGTTTATTTAGAAACCATAAGTTTTAAAATCCTAGTAGATGCAAAATTACAAAATTATAGATCTAATACATTTTCAAGTTTAAATTCATAGTAGATACATTCTTAGAAAGTCAACAATTATTGAACTTGTAATTAAACGTAAAAAGTGAGACATAATTTGTTTTGGTGTAGATTAATTTATTTACATACACAATTTGTTTTATAATTTGAAATATGTGACCCTCTTTTTTGTAACATTAGTAAAAAAAAAAAAAAATCAATTTTTAAAAAAACTTTGGCACATGTAAAATTTTAGTTGAGCAATTTTGTTTGGACTACAGAGTATTTTTGTTTTTCTACCAATTCAGGTATGTTTGACACAAAAACAAAAAATATCTCACATTTATTGTTTTTGATATTATTAATATTTAATTAAATAATTAAAATCGAGTGATCAAAATTAGTATCAAGGTTTAACCTTAGGGATAAAACCTTTATTTTACCCAAAAAATTTCTTAGTTTAATTTGTGACATAAATGAAAATAATCTCAATAAATATGCTTTAGAACATATCTCGCTCTCAAAACGACGCCGCATGTATGTCCAAAAATCATGGTCCTCCATTCTCATGCATCACATGTTTGATCTTTTTACGTATATTATCTTTTTGTTTGTAGCAATAGCAACCTCTATTGGTAGCACCTACGACCAAGCAATGTCGCTCATATTTGTAATCTTGCATTTAAATATATTCACCGAACTCTAACTCTAAAGTTAGTTACGTTCATATTAAATGGTAACATATGCTACAAGAAACTGCCAGTTTGTGTGGGATTGCGACATTACAACCATATGATTTTGATGTCTTTTAATGTTTCATGTGGTTTTATGTAGCTTTCCCAAGTCCTTGTTTTTGGTTAGCTTTCAAATGAAGCATGCATAGAGGTAGCTGTTGCTAAAGAGTAAGGATTATACCACACCTATATATATATTAGAAATCGAGAATATTTGAAGAGTTCTAAAAATTGGGTGATATTACAAATTAGTCCTTAAACTTTCACGTTTGTATCTAATAAGTATATAATAGATCTTGAAACTTTCAATTTTGTAATAGATTTTTAAATTTTAAGACTATTAAATAGGTGTATGAAGTTTCAATTTTATGTCTCATATAAGTTCCTAACATTTTCAATATTTTTTAAAAAATTAATGAATTTATTAGACATAAAATTAAATGTTGTATTTACTAAGACAAAAAAATGTTCCATATTGTCTCTAATTAGATTTGACCATGATTTTTAAAAAATAAATGTTGAACGAGTTATTTAAAAGTTTTAAAGACTTATTGGATATACAATCAAAACTTTAAAGATTTACTACACATTTTTTAAAGTTCAAATACTTATACTAATAAATTCAAAATTGAAAATTCATTGATCTATTATAAACATTTTAAAGTTTAAAGACCTATTTGACACAAACTTGAAAATATAGGGACTAAACTTGTGATTGGACCTGATTTTAAAAAAAAATAATCTAAGAAAGTAATTTTTTTTAGGCAAATCGACAAAAAAGAAAAGAAAGATAATTACAACCTAGTCTCATCAATCAAGGATGATAATATAGATAAAAGCATCTTTCTACATCAGAGAACAACCTAACATCTCGTCAATGGTATGAGATCATTTTTCTCTCATATTCAAGTGTTTAATGAGGACATTAATTTTGTTGGTAAGGCTATTAATGTCTCTTACTTTTATCATGTTTCCGAAAGAAGGACAAAGTAACATGTATTTTTACTATTAAGAAAGTAATTTTAGTACATGGAATTTTTTCTCCATCAAAGGCAATTTTTAATAGAAAAAATATATTGGGTAGCAAAAATAATTAACATATTTTCAATTTTATCTTTAGATATTCACCTTTGAAAATATATCAAAACTATTAAATTCTATTTATCCTTGTTTCAATGGATGTTTTTTTTTCTTTCTACCTAACCTCTCTCCATCCGGTCTAAAAAAGAATAAAATAAAATAAATATTTTACTCCTTTTCTTTTCTATTTTTTCTTTTCATATATTTAATCTCACATGCAACCATTTTTAGATTTTTTTTTTTTAATCTCCTTTCTTGTTTAATTTTCTTCTCTCTATACCTAATTTTGGGTGTACTTCTTTATTTATTTTTGTTATGTTTTTTGGTTATTAATTTTTTTTTGTATTCTCAATAATTTATTTTGATTAATTTTTTCAAGTGGGTTGGCTCTTTGTGTTTAATTCTAATTTGATTCTATTTTTTGTTTGATTTGTGGGTGGTTTTCTTTTGATTTAAGTTATTCTATAAATTGATAAACCAAATCTAAAATTAATCATTTGTAATTCACATACATTATGACAAATATTCACATTAATTTACTAAAAAGAAAAAAAAAAACTCAAATAACTCTATTGATGTACTTTATGGGGTTGATGTCCTAAATCTCGTGGGTCATGTAGTTTGTAATTGTAATGTACAAACAATTTATTTATTTAATAAAATATGAGATATTTTATTCGACATTTAGTAGTATTAACCTGTAAACCAATAAACTAACATCCAATGTTATTTTTTATAACTTAAATATATATGTAGAGACATACAGATGGATCATGTTTAAGTGATAACCTAAATTGTCTGTAGTAGATAGATAAGGCTAGGTACCTTATCCTGGTGACACTATGAAGATGACTCATTTTGTAGATGTTACAATTGTTGTAAAGTATTACAAACGATCTGATCCTAATCATTCATATGGAGATATGTGAGTGGGTGGTATTCAATACAAAATGGTTTGTGTAAGACCGGACCATGAAATGAATAATCTCTTTATATAAAGTTGTTAATAATAGAGATTTACATTTCACCAGGATGACTATATGTGACATGACCTGAATTTTGAGTGAGTTGTGAACTCCTGCCTATGAAGGTGGTTCTTTGATTTGTATGGGTGAGAGTAGCCAGATTGCTGATTCAATAAACCTACCATTTTGGGGTTTCGTCTGATTGGGGAGCTGGGAATACAGCTACACAAGATGAAATTTATTCCTTCCTTAATGTCGGGGTAGGTAGATAAATTGATCACTTAAAGGTTGATTTCGGGGCTTAAACAGTGTGGCGCCACACCCTCTCTTGCTCGAGAGAGGTTTGGTCATAGTTGGACTATGATTTATTATTCATTAGAGGGATTAGTGGTACTTAAAGAGTTAAATGTTATTACAGGAGTAAAATAGTAATTTTGGCCCAACTGTACCTACGGGCAATTTGTGAAGGATCATCACACTGTTGATTGATTATATTCAATAGACATAGAAATATATCTTTAGTGCGAAGAGTGTAGCTGTCGATGTTTAATGGAGTGATAGACAGTTAATGGATGTTGAATAGTTTAACTAAAAGAGTTTAATTAATTATTCGAGTACCATTGAAGCTTTAATCTATAGGTCCATATGGTCACCTCTGTAGCTCAATAGGGATTATTGATAAATAATTTTGAATTAATTTGAATTGAGAAAATTAATTATATATGATATAATTAATATAATGTATTTGATACATTATAACATAAAGTTTATTTGAGAAGAATTAAATATTTGAATATAGTTCAAATGTTCATTATGTGAATTGGATTCATATAATTAAATTTAATGTTGATTTGATTTATATTAAATACCTCGATTAATTAAGAGAATTAAAATTATAAATTATATTATATTTAATAAAATGTAAACTATAGGGGTTATATTTGATATAACATATAGTTGTAAATATATATATTATTTATTAATTCAATTAATTTTAGTTTAATTTTAAATTAAAGAGGGGGAGTTATTGAAGGAACTCTAAAATTAGAGAACCAGTGAGGGGAAGCGGATCATTCCAAACTCCATTGTGAAAGAATATAAACATTTACAATCAAACAAACAGATTGTGTATTAAAGACTAAATTAAAGCATGCTTCTTAACAAAAATACAAGGGATCGAGTAAACAATACCTTTGAAGAACCCTTTCTTCACGTATTCCCTCGATCTATCACCAACGCGTCCAACAGCATGAACGCAATGAGCCTTTGGAAAATCCTCGATCACCAGCGAGTACAACTCGATCCTCGACCCTCGAACAAAACTGGACACTACCACTTGGTTATCTTGGTATTATCAATGTGAGAATCCAGGAGTTGTGGGCTTTGAGTAGACGATTGAGTATGCAATAGAAGGAAGAAGTCTATCATATAGACTTGATACTCGATCGTGTAGTAAACAAGTGCTATCGTATAAAATACTCAACGCGATCGTTTAGTCTCTCTAGGCTATAGTGTAGTAAAACTCGTTTTTACTCGATAAATTCCTATGAAACGTTTCGAACAAATGAATTGGAAATCTATTTATTCTTTTATCTCATAGTTACCATAAACTGCCTAAAACTATCCACTAAGTCGGTTATAGAAGAAAAAAGAATTATTAATTATCTCATAATTATTAATTTCTAAATAAATACAATAACTAACTTATCATATTATATTTATAACCTATAGTTTTAATAATGCATCATATGCATCATATAAACCATAGTTCTTTTTCTCTTTTATGACATTTAATATAAATCATATTTATGTTAATTCCTCCAATCAAATAATAATGTATCAAATAAATTAAATAAATTATATCATATATAATTGAATCAATTTGATTATATCATATATAATCAAATTCTCTCTTGTTAATTTGAACATTTCAAACTAACCCAATAACGGATTCCCAACATGAATCCATTGAGCTACCAAAGGGACCTTATGGACCTGTATCTTGAAACTTCAACGGTACATGAATAACTGACTAAACTCTTTAATCACGAAATCCACCATCCGTTGACTGTCATGCATTCCACTAAAGACCGACAGCTGCACTCTTCGCACAACAGATATATTTTTGCGTCTATTGGATATAACCAATCAACAGTACGATGACCCTTCACAAATCGCTCGTAAGTACAACTAGGCCAATTTACCATTTTGCTCTTATAGTTACATCTAACTCCTTAGTACCACTGATTTCTCTAATGAACAATAGATCATAGTACCACTATGACTAAACCTTTATCGAGTCAAAAGAAGGTGTGGCGCCACATTGTTCAAGCCTCGAAATCAGCCCTTAAGGGAGCAATTTATCTACTTACCTCTGCTTTGGGGAAAGAGTGAATTCCGTCTTGTGTAGCTGAGTTCCCAGCTCCCAAATCAGACGAATCCCCAAAGTAGTAGGTTTGAGTCGGCAATCTGGCCACTCGCACCTATACAAATCAAAGGACCGTCCTCATAGGCAGGAGTTTACAACTCACTCAGGATTAAGGTCATGTAACCTACGATCATCCTAGTGAAATGAAAGTCTCAATTATGAACGCCATTATATAACGAGACTAAACATTTCGTGGTCCGGTCTTATACAAACTTCTTTGTATAGAGTATCCTCGCTCGCATGTCTAATACACGAATGATCAGGATCAGATCATTTACAACACTTTACAACATTGTACATTTACAAAGCGGGCCACACTCGTAGTGTCACCAGGACAAGGTATCCCTCTTTTATCCATATACTACAGACCATTTAGGTTATCATGTAAAGCACGTTCCACTTGTATGTCTCCACATACATGCTTAAGTTACAACGATAACCATGGATCTTAGTTTATTGATTTTTGGTTAATGCAACTACAATATCTCATATTTCATAGATTGAAGTGAATAAAATATCTCATATTATAAATCACAAAAACGTTTGTTCATATAGATGTTTACAAACTATAAGATCATACAAGATATAGGGTGTTAACCCCAACAGTTACAACTTCCCTCCCATTTTCTCCCTAATCAATCGTGGAAAATGAGTGAGAGTTGGGATTTTTCATTTTTTATCTTCTTCTTCACATAAAGACACAGAGTAGGTCTGTGTGATTTTTCCCAGAAGGATTCTCCCAAGAAAAGAAATTCCTCTCCTCTCAAAATTTCCTCCCTCTTTCCAAAAGATTAACAGAGCTCACAACTTCTATTAATTCTCAACCCCCTAAGGAGAATGCATGAGGCTCTCTTGTGGTGGTGTCAAAATTGGGTTGTAGCAATTCTTTGGGTATTCGTTTGCAAAGAGTTTGTGACCCTTTGAAGAGAAAATACCCGAAGAATTTGTTCTTTAAGGGTAAGTCGATTTCTAACCCTAATCCCTCTTCTTAGAATGCTATAATTTTTCCTTGTAATGCATAATTTTGTTTTATAAGTTTTAATGCTGTGATAAAAACGAAACTGGGAGAATCCCACTTCGGCAATGGACCTCAAGGTTCCTTCAATTAGTATCAGAGCCAGGTTCTTGGACCCAATTTTAATTTTCCATAAATAAAATTTCAGTTTAATGGTGGCTTGCATTCTGTATTGTTCCTTCAATTAGTATCAGAGCCAGGTTCTTGAAGATAATCTTTATATGATAAGACCGTTCTAAAGCTCTCCTTAATACTAAACTGTTTAAAACTGTAGTAATTCAAAATAAAAAACAAAAAATTTCTCCTAAGGAAAATTTCCATCTATGGCACCTAAGATTAGGATACATAAATCTCAATAGGATTGAGAGACTAGTCAATAATAAACTTTTAAGGGAGTTAGAAGAAAATTCTTTACCTGTATGTAAGTCATGCCTTAAAGGCAAAATGACTAAAAAATATGTTATTGGAAAACTTCATAGGCCCAAGATCCCTTGGAACTTGTACATTCATACCTCTATGGTCCAATGAATGTTAAGGCAAGAAGATGGTTTAAATATTTAATCACTTTTACTGAAGATTATTCTAGGTTTGGGTATGTTTATTTAATGCAACATAAGTCTGAAACCCTTGAAAAGTTCAAGGAGTACAAGACTGAGGTTGAAAGTGCATTAAATAAAATGAATAAAACATTTGGATCTGATCGAGGTGGAGAGTATTTGAATCTAAAATTCCAAGACTATTTGATAGAGCATGGAATTGTATCCCAACTCTTAACACCTGGTACACCTCAGCAAAATGGTGTATCAGAAAGGAGAATCGAACCTTGTTGGACATGGTTCGTTTATGATGAGTTATGCTTCATTACCTTACTCGTTTTGGGGTTATGCAATATAGATTGAAACTTACATTTTGAACTGTGTTCCTTCCAAAAGTGTTACTGAAACACCTTTGGAATAATGAAATGATCATAAAGGTAGTTTAACACATGTGTTTGAGGAAAATCCTAAGAAGTTGGAACCTCATTCAAAATTGTGCCTATTTGTAGGTTGCCCTAAAGGAATGAGAGGTGGTTAATTCTATGATCCAAAGGATAATAAGGTGTTTGTGTCGACAAATACTACTTTTTTAGAAGAGGACCACGTAAGGGAGCATAAGCCCCACAGTAAGATCGTATTGAATGAGTTTTTCAGTGAAACTACATAACCTCCAATTAGATTTCTTGAAGAGCCCAACACCTCAATAAGAATTATTGAAGTTGGTTCATCTAGTAGGTCACATCTACCTCAAGTGTTGAGGGAGCCTCAATGTAGTGGGAGGGTTGCAAACCAGCCTGTTCGTTATATGGATTTAACAGAAATCCTAGCTATCATAGCTGAAGATGTTGATGATCCATTATCTTACAAGAAAACAATGGAGGATATTGACAAAGATGAATGATTAAAGGTATGGATCTCGAAATGGAGTCTATGTACTTCAATTTAGTTTAGGATATTGTAGATTAACCTAGGGTAAAACCTATAGGTTGCAAGTGGATCTATAAGAGAAAACAGGGTGTTGATGGAAATGTGCAAACCTTCAATGCTAGATTTGTGAGAAAGGGTTATACCCAAGTTGAGGGAGTTGACTAGGAGGATACTTTCTCACCTGTTGCCATGTTGAAGTCTATCTGGATACTCCTGTCCATTGCCTCACATTATGACTATGAGATTTTGGCAAATAGATGTTAAGACTACTTTTCTAAATGGCAATCTTGAGGAGACCATTTATATGGAACAACCTGAGGGATTCACAACCCAAGGTCAAGGAAAAAATGTTTGCAAGCTTAATCGGTCCATTTATGGATTGACGCAAGCTTTTCGATCTTTGAATATAAGATTTGATATTGCGATCAAATCTTATGGCTTTGATCAGAATGTTTGACGAGCCTTGTGTTCACAAGAAACTCATTAATAGTTCAGTAGCTTTTCTTGTGCTATATGTAGACGATATTGAAGGAACCCTATGAAGGAACCATAAGCGAAAGTGGATCGTCCCAATTTTTTTCCCCAAATTTCACATAATGAAAATTTTATAGTAAAACAACAAAAAAGTATACATTTAACAAATAATACAACATGCTTTTAACAAATACTAGAAAAATCAAATGGGTTTGAAACCCTTACCTTTGAAGAACGATTCTTCAAATGAATCCCTCGAACTAAAGAACACCACCACATTGGTTACCACGATATTCTTAGAGATGAGAATCCAGGAGGAGTGGTGCTCTGCCTATTTTGGTTTTCGAGAGGGATAGAATTAATTGAGAGGAAAGAAGGTGGAAGGATTTTTTTTTCACATAACATTTATCGTTGAGGAAAAAGAAGACTGAAGCCATTCTCCCACTCCTGCATGTTGTGGAGAGTAAAAAGGAGAGGGAGTTATAAGTCCCTATTTAAAATTATTATTTTTAAAACAATTAAAATTAATAAAATTAATTTTAATAATAAACCTTAATATATATATATATACTTTATCATATAATATATATTAAACTATATGTTATATAAAATATAACATATAACCTATAGTTTATTGTATCTTATACAATATAATCTATAGTTTTATTTTCTCAACAACGATATTTAATATAAATCTCATTTATATTTGATTTAATTATATGAATCCAATTCACATAAATAATATTTGAATCATATTAAAATATTTAATTTTTCTATGCATTAAATACATTATAGTAATTATATCATATATAATTATTTGAACAGTTCAAATTAATCCAAAAACTGATTTTTAATAAAATCTCATTGAGCTTCCGAAGGGACCTCATGGACCTGTAGCTTGAAGCTTCAACGGTACATGAATAATTAATTAAACTCTTTAATTAAATTATTCACCATCCGTTAACAGTCGAGCACTCCACTAAAGATCGACAACTGCACTTTTCTCACTACAGATATATTTCTGTGTTCATTGGATATAACCAATCAATGGTACAATGACCCTTCAAAAATTGCTCTTAATTACAGTTGGGCCAAAATTACCATTTTGCCCATGTAGTTACATTTAACTCCTTAAGTACCACTAATCCCTCTAATGAATAATAAATCATAGTCTAACTATGACCAAACCCCTCTCAGGCCAGGAGAGGGTATGTTGCCACATTCTTCAAGTCTTGAAATCAGCCTTTAAGGAAGCAATTTATCTACTTGCCTCGACATTGGACAAAAAGTAAATTCCTTCTTGTGTAGCTGTGTTTAAAATGGTAGGCTTGTTGAGCCAGTGATCTGGCCACTCTCACCCATACAAATCAAATAACCTCTTTCATAGGTAGGAATACACAACTCATTCAGGATTTAGGTCATGTTACCTATGGTCATTCTGGTGAAACGTAAGTCTCTATTATGAACGATGTTATATGATGAGACTAAACATTTCGTGGTTAGTTCTTATACAAACTCCTTTGTATAGAATATCTTCACTCACATGTCTTCACATGAATGATTAGGATCAGATCATTTGTACCACTTTACAAAAATTGTAACATCTGCAAAGTGATTCATACTCGTAGTGTTACTAGGATAAGGTATCCAGCCTTATCCATCTACTACAGACGATTTAAGTTATCATTTAATCATGATCCGTCCATATGTCTTTACATACACATTTAAGCTTCAAGATAACCTTGGATGTTAGTTTATTGGTTTGTGGTTAATGCAACTAATTTTGAAATAAAACATTATATATTTTATTACATAAATAAAAAAATTGTACAATACAATTACAAACTATAGGACCCTACGAGATTTAGGGCATCAACCCCAACAATCTTCCACTTGTCCTAAAGCTAGTGGGGTATACAATGTAAAATTCAAACTAAAATACAAAGTACACAAACAATAAACTAGGGCATAACACGCCAAATCTTCCACTTGCCCTAGTCTAAATGTGGCCTGTCCTATAGACCCATACTCTGCAGGTGATCCTCAAACACCTTAGCTGTGTGGGCCTTTATACATTGATCGACAACGTTGTGCTCTAAAGTTATTTGCATGATAATCACGTCCCCTCGATGCACAATCTCTCGGATGTTATGATACTTCCGCTTTATGTGCTTCCCACGCTTGTGACTCCTAGGCTCTTGAGAATTAGCCACATCACAACTATTATCACAATAAAGTGTGATGAGATTTGACATGTCTTGATCGACTTCCAAATCAATCAAGGATTTCCTGAGCCAAACAACTTCCTTAGCAGTTTCACAAGTTGCTACATACTCAACTTCTATAGTGGAGTTAGCAATGCACCCTTGTTTGGTGCTTCTCCAAACTACTGCCCCTTTGTTAAGAGTGAACACTGATCCTAATGTTGATTTCCCAAAATCCTCATCAGTTTGGAAATAAAAGTCCATGTATTATATAATGATCAGATCCTTAGAACCATACACAAACATGTAGTCCCTCGTTCTTATTAGATACTTGAGGATATTCTTAATAATGGTCTAATGATCATATCCTGGATTAGAGTAATATCTACTGACTATCCCCATCGTATAGTAGATGTCAGGTTTAGTACATAACATCGTGTACATCAGGCTGCCAATAGTCGATGCGGATCCTTCTCATTTCCTCAACCTCTTGAGGTGTCTTAGGATATTGTTCCCTAGACAATATTATTCCATGCCTAAAAGGTATAAGCCTTTCTTGGAGTTCTGCATCGAATACTTAACAAGCATCTTGTCAATGTATGATGCTTGAGACGGAGATAGCATTTTGTTCTTTCGATCTCTAAAGATCTAAATTCCTAGAACAAACTGAGTCTCTCCCAAATCTTTCATTTGGAATTGGGTTGCTAGCCAGTTCTTAACTTCAGTAAGTAGACCTACATTATTCCCAATGAGTATGATATCGTCTACATATAATACTAGGAAAGCTACTGAACTGTTGATAATCCTCTTGTATACATAAGGTACATCAACATTTTGATCAAAGCCATAAGATTTGATTGCAGTATCAAATCTTATGTTCCAAGATCGAGAAGCTTGCTTCAGTCCATAAATGGACCAGTTAAGCTTACAAACCTTTTGCTCTTGACCTTGGGTTATGAATCCCTCGGGCTGCTCCATATAAATGGTCTCCTCAAGATTGTCATTCAGAAAGGCAGTCTTGACGTTCATTTGCCAAATCTCATAGTTATAGTATGAGGTAATGGACAGGAGGATTCTGATAAACTTCAGTATGGCAATAGGTGAGAAAATCTCCTCATAGTCGACGCCCTTAACTTGCGTATAACCCATTGCCACTAGTCTAGCCTTGAAGGTTTGCACCTTCCCATCAGCACCCCGTTTTCTCTTGTAGATCCACTTGCAACCTATAGGTTTAACCATATCAGGTAGATCTACAAGATCTCAAACTGAATTGAAGTACATCGACTCCATTTCGAGATCCGTAGCTTTGATCCACTCATCTTTGTTAACATCCTCCATTGTCTAGCTTCTTATAAGACAACGCATCCTCAACATCTCCGTCAGCTATCATAGATAGGATTTCTATTAAACCCATGTAACGGATAGGTGAGTTTGCAACCCACCCACTACTCAAGGCTTCCTCAACTTTTAAGGTGGATTTTACCTACTAGATGATCCAACTCCAACAACTTTTGTTGAGTTGTTGGGTTCTTCAACAACTCTTTTTGAAAGTTCAATAGATTCCTTGGAAAGTTCATTCAACACAATCTTATTGAGGGGCTTGTGCTCCCTTATATGGTCTTCTTCCAGAAAAGTAGTGTTTGTTGATACAAACACTTCATTTTCATAAGGTTCGAAGAACTAACCACCTCTCGTTCCTTTGGGGTAGCCTACAAATAGGCACAGTTTTGAACAAGGTTCCAGTTTCTTAGAATTTGCCTCAAGCACATGTTGGAAAACCCCAAATTCTGAAATGACGAAAACTAGCTTGATGACCATTCCATAATTCCAAAGATGTCCTGGTAACACTTTTGGATCTAACATAGTTCAAAATGTACATTGCAGTTTGTATTGGAAAACCCCAAAACGAATCTGGTAAGGAAGCGTAACTCATCATAGACCGACCATGTCCAATAGAGTTCAATTTCTCCTTTCTGATACACCATTCTATTGAGGTGTACCAGGTGCTACGAGTCGGGACAAAATTCCATGTTCTATCAAATAGTTCTAGAATATTAGATCCAAAAACTCTCTACCTCGATCAGATCGAAATGTCTTAATTGTTTTTTTTAATGAATTTTCAACTTCAGCCTTGAATTCTTTGAATTTTTCAAAAGATTCAGACTTATGTTGCATTAAATAAACATACCCATATCTTGAATAATCATCAGTAAAGGTAATGAAATACTAAAAAATTCCCTTTGCTTTGACATTCATCGGACCACAAGGGTTTGAATGTATTAGCTTTAGAGGTTCTTTGGCCTTATGTCCTTTTCCAGGAAAATGACTTTTAGTAGGTAAATAATTTTTTTTTCTAACTTGCTTAAAAGTCCATTATTCATCAACCTCTCAATTCTATTGAGATTGATGTGTCCAAATCTTAGATGCCAGAGTTGGACATTTTCTTTAAGAGAAATTTTAAGTTTTTTATGTTGAGTTACCGTAGTTTTAAAAATTTCAGTGTTATGGAGATTTAGTTGCTAATGGCCTTAGCACATATAAATTATTTTCCAGTTCAACTGAATAAATATTGACACCATTTTTAGAAATAAACACTTTATTTACAAAGAAGTTTATACAATATGATTGTTCAAGTAAACAATTCACATAAATTAAGTTCCTTTTCAAACCAGGAATAGATAGACATTTTCTAACAAAATATATCTATTATGTAAAGTTAATTGGAGACCACCCACTGATATAGTTGAGACAGCATGCCCAATTCCAACCCACATCGTCATCTCCTCAGCTTCCAGTTGCCGCTAGGAACTAATTCCCTGAAATGAAGAACAAACGTGGTTAGTGGCGCCCAAATCAATCATCCAGACCGAATCGTCATTCTCCACTAAACATGTTTTCAAAACAAGCAAATCATATTTACCTTCCTTAGCCTTGTACTTTTCTGCCAAGTATTTGGGACAATTCCTCTGGCAGACAATTCCTCTTCCAATGTCCTTCTTGGTTGCAATGGAAATAAATTTTCTTTGTAATCTTCGTTTTCTTGCCCTTTTAGGCAGCTGATGGGTTAGCTTTCCTCTTTCCACCTTTCTTCTTCTTCCACTTTTTGGTGCCAAAAGAAGAAGACACAGAAATTGTTCCAGATATTGAACCTCTGTGTAACCTTTTAGAGGATGAAGTAACATTTGTTTCACCTTTCTGATCATTGGTTTTCATCACAGACTGAAAGTTCTGTAGCTCATTAAACAAGGTGGTCAGATTGTAGTCAATCCTGTTCATAACAACATTGTTACGGAACGGTAGGAAACTTTCAGGTAAAGATTCCAGAATGAAGCTAATGTGACTGGCTTCATCGATGATGGACCCCTTCATCTATATCATGTTGAAGTAGACCATCATGTTGAGAACATGTTCTTAACAGATGCCCCTTCTTGCATACGAGCATTAAAGATATATTTGAAAGCGTCGTGCCTGAGTTGTGCGGAAGGTTGTCGGAACATTCCCCTCAGGGACTCCATAAACTCACGGGCCATGAGTATGGGCTCATGCTTCTTGGCCAAGACTTCGGAAAGGCTTACCATGATGTATGCTCGGGCTTTCTCATTTGCCTGTGTCCATTGCTCGTATGCTTCTCGAACATTTCGAGCAATATTGAGAGCTGGAATGGGAGGAGAGTCCTCCATAAAGACAAAACGAAGGTCATTGATGATAAGGATTGTGTTGATCGTATTTTTCCATGAAGTATAATTTTCACCATTTAATTTGTCAGTGGCGAGTAAATTAAGCGTAGCGGAAGTCATATTGAAAAGATTGTTGAAATCATACAAATTATTTATGATTAGTCTAATTGTATTAATCCATCAAGATAACCAATCAATATTTTAGCAAAATAGTCTAATGTACCCTAAATGACATGTATTAGTCAATGATGTTTCAGTGAGACAGGACAAAAGTCATCGTAGGGTGATCAAGTGCCCCTTCACTAAAATGAGACAATCTCAACTAATAGACGGAACAACTCTTTGTTACTGTCACTATTAATCACCATTGTTTGATCTAGAATTTGTTAAACTGTTTAACAATTCTTATAAGTGTAACCCCTCATTTTATGTCCTAGAGTTCTGTCCCAATGAGCCAACCGTAGGGAAAAAACGATTAGGAAACGAAACTAAAGTAACCTTATCCATTGTTGGAGTTTGAATAAAGCATCATGCAAAAATGTAAACACGCTCTCCATTCTCCATGCAAAAACGGTCTCAAGGCTATGCAGGAAACTTTACTTCAAACTAATGAGAGAGATTGAGGGATGTATTGTCACACGTCTCGCTCCCACTTAATATAATCAGCCTCTCCATTCACCTTGATATTGATATATACAAATTCCATCCGTAGAGGGACACTCAAGGTGCCTCGAGACCGAGTATAGATCTCACGGTGTGAATTTTAAGGGAGAAATGTGAAGAGGAAAAATAAAGTATCATATATCTCATTTTCCTCCCACTGAGTTTTTTTACCTAGGGTTAATTAAGTTAGGAAAATCCGGATACTGATTTTAACAAAGTGAATGTTTAATTTGCCCAAAAACAACACTTTCTTTTGGATAGTTAAACAATTCTGATTAAGGTCTATTAAACTCTTTAACAAACTTTAATCAAACTTGTATGCATGTAACAAATCTATCTAATTCACCTTTCCAGGTAAGTTCTCAGGTACGGATGTTACATTTCCGTCAACTTAAATATCCCAGCCTAGACAGAACTTGTCTTAGATAAAAGGTCCCTTGTAGATATATTTATTACAAAGTTAATCTTTTATTAAGCATCAATTTAATCCTATTAAACCGATTAAAAGATTAAACTTAAATTTTTAATCTCATTAAAAATATGATTTTAAGTCTATCAGAATCATGTTTTAAAACAATTTTAAAAGATGATTTTAACCTAAGGTTTGCATACAACTCTGAATTATTGATTTTAATTTCTAATTTCATTTTGTTATAACAATTATAAACAAAAGAAATAAATTAAAACCATACATTACATGTTTTGACATACTTCAGTAAATTATAACATTTATAAATTATCTAAGGTAGTGTCATGTTTCATGCAATTTTATTTCATTACTAACGTACATAACATTTATATAAATAGTTAATGAAACAAACTATAACATACATCCATACATTCATTGAACTATACATTATAATAATTATAATATAAATGATGCATGGATATGCTATCAATTCATGCATGCATATATTATAACATTTATATTATATGATGCATGAGCATGCTATAAGATTAAATCATGTATCTAAAATTATAACATTTATAATATGATGCATGAAATTATATACATAACCTATGGTGGGACTCTACACTGTATGACATATAAATATAAATAAAAGTATACATCAAATGTATAATTAATAAACAAAATTATTGGACCAGGATTGGACACTAAACAAATTAAATAAATTAACATAACTTTTATATTAATTTAATTAACCAAAGAATCTAAATATTACAAGAATAATTATCAGCTGATTAAAAAACAAGCGAATCGGGCCTTGAACTGCTCGAACCGAACCATCCAGCCTTCAAACAAGACCTGAACCGCTCAAACTGATCGAATCGCAAGCAAACCAAGTAAGTCACAAACCAAACTAGACCAAAACCAGTTGGTTCTTTCTGTCTCAGAGTGTTGCAACGCTGTGGAATGAACACAACATCGTTCTTCATTGCAACGTTACAACGTTGCAGCACAGTTCCTACTATACAACCACGTTCTCCATCGTTTCTCAACCGAAAAATGGTCCCATTTTCTCCAGATCGGCATCGGAAAACAAAAAATGACTCAATGACTTAATAATTACAGACTCTATTGCAAAATTATGCCTCAAAACATGGTACTTTATATACCAAAAGTAAAAACAAAGCAATAAAAAACAGTGCCAATCCCGAAATTATCCAACAATTCAAGACAACCATAAAAAACTATCATCACATAAATAATTTGACAAATGACATAATTCATTGTAAAAAAAAATTTCGAAATTTTGGAAAAATTAGGCCATAAGATCCTCACTTTGATACCAATTAAAGAAACCCTATGAAGAGACCATAAGCAGAAGCAGATCGTCCCAATTTTTTTTTTCAAATTTCACAGAATGAAAATTTTATGGTAATACAAAAAAAAAGTATATATTTAACAAATAATACAACATACTTTTAACAAATACTAGAAAATAAAATGGGTTTGAAACCCTTACCTTTGAAGATCGAGTCTTCAAATGAATACTTCGAACTGAAGAACACCACCACAATGGCTATCATGGTATTCTCAGGGATGAGAATTCAGGAGGAATTGGACTTTAGCTATTTTGGTTTTTGAGAGGGATTAAATTAATTGAGAGAGGAGGAGGAAGGATAGGTTTTCCACAAAATGTTTCTATGTTTTTTTTTTTTTTCCCAGGAAGAAGAATAATGAAGCCATTCTCCCATTCATGCACGTAATGGAGAGAAAAAGAGGGAGTCCTCCCTAAAACTGTATTTTTTAATTACAATTAATAAAATTAATTTTAATAATAAACCTTAATATATATATATATATATGATAACTATTTTATCATATAATATATATTAAACTATATAATATATAAAATATAACATATAACCTATAGTTTAATATTGTATTCTATACAATATAACCTACCGGGGATTTCATTATCAAGAAGTGTATCCACGTTTAATTCTCTCAACAACGATATTTAATATAAATCTCATTTATATTAAACTTAATTATATGAATCCAATTCATATAATTAATATTTGAATCATATTCAAGTACTTAATTTCTCTCAAATAAATACTTAATATTATAATGTATCAAATAAATTTTAGTAATTATATCATGTATAATTAAAATTTAATTAATTATATCATAAATAATTAATTCCCTCAATTAATTTAAACAATTCAAATTAATCCAAAAACTGATTTTCATAAAATCCCGTTGAGCTATTGAGGGGACCTCATGGACCTATAGCTTGAAGCTTCACTGTACGTGAATAATTAATTAAACTTTTTAATTAAATTATTCACCATCCGTTAACTATCGGACTCTCCACTAAAGACCGACAGCTGCATTCTTCTCACTACGGATATATTTCTACGTCCATTAAATATAACCAATCAACGGTACAATGACCCTTCACAAATTGCTCGTAAGTACAGTTAGGCTAAAATTATTGTTTTGCCCCTGTAGTTACATCTAACTCCTTAAGTACCACTGAACATCTAATGAACAATAAACCATAGTCTAAGTATGACCAAATCCCTTTCAGGCCAGGAAAGAATGTGGCGCCACATTGTTCAAGCCCTAAAACCAGCCCTTAAGGGAGCAATTTATCTACTTGCTCCGACATTGGGGAAAGAGTGAATTCCTTCTTGTGTAGCTGTGTTCTCAACTCCGTATCAAACGAATCCCCAAAATGATAGGCTTGTTAAGTCGGCTATCTGACCACTCTCACCCATACTAATCAAAAGGTCGCCTTCATAGGTAGGTATTCACAATTCACTCAGGATTCAGGTTATGTTACCTATGGTCATCCTGGTGAAATGTAAGTCTCTATTATGAACGATATTACATAATGAGACTAAAACATTTCGTAGTATGGTCTTATACAAACTCCTTTGTATGGAATATCCCCGCTCACATGTCTCCGAAACAAAACATTTGTAATACTTTACAATAATTGTAACATCTACAAAGTGAGCCATACTCGTAGTGTTACTAGGATAAAGTATTCAGCCTTATCCATCTACTACAGATCAGTTAGGTTATCACTTAAACACGATCCACCTGTATGTCTCTACATACATGTTTAAGCTACAAGATAACCTTAGATATTAGTTTATTGGTTTGTGGTTAATGCAACTAATTTTGAAATAAAACATCATATATTTTATTACATAAAAAAAAGTGTACAATACAATTACAAACTATAGGACTCTACGAGATTTAGGGCATCAACCCCAACAAATATCCTACTCATTGGGATTAATGTAGGTATACTGACTGAAATTAGGAATTGGCTAGAGACCCAGTTCCAAATAAAATATTTGAGAGAGCTGCAGTTTGTTCTAGGCATTCAGATCTTTAAGATTGAAAGAACAAAACGCTAGCCCTGTTTCAAACATTGTACATTGACAAGATGCTTATCAAGTTTTCGATGCAGAACTCCAAAAGGGCTTACTCCCTTTCAGGCATGGAGTTATTTAGTCTAAGGAACATTGTCCTAAGTGTTGGAAATGTCCTAAAACTCGCAGTTCGTAGTATGAAACATATTCTATGTTGCAATAAAAGTATTACTAAGTCTTCATTCAATAAAAGTATTATTGAAATTGCATACTGTTATAATATCCAATAAACGAACTCATGATATCGTATGAATACTTTAACTTTATGTACAGACATAAAAGTGGATCAAGTTATAGTTATAGCCTAAAAGGTCTATAATTATATGGATGAGATTGGGTACTTCATCCTAGGGACACTATGGATGTGACCTGCTCTTCTTAAGTACTGATTCCTAGTCTTGAGCAAAAGGGTCCCACCTTCTGTTAGAGAGGGACATGGTTTATTAGTTGCACTATAAACCAATTATTCAATAGAGGATCAGTGGTGACTTAAGGAGCAAGATGTATTTACAGGGGTAAAACGATAATTTTGACCTAGCTGTAAATACGAACAACTTGTGAAGGAGCGACTTACTGATTATGGTTAAATCAAGTGGACAAAAATATATCTACAATGAGAAGAGGGCAACTCTGAGCTATAGTGGTATGTCTCGGTAGTTAACGAATATTGATAAATTTGATTTAAAGAGTTTAGCTAATTAATCACAAATCGTTGAAGCTCATGATTTGTAGGTCCATAAGGTCCCTCTACTTGCTCGTAAAAGATTAAATATTTGATTAGAAGATTTAGTGAATTTCAAGTGTTCAAATTTCTATTTAGGGTTTGAATTTGAAATGAATTTGAAATGTTCAATTTCAATTTACTGTTTGGATAATTATATTTGATATAATTAACGTTTAATTTTTTCGAAATTAAACGTAATTGGAGAGTTCAAAATATTTAAATGTTGATTACATGAATAGGATTCATATTTAAATTAGGTATTTTATTAATTTAATATTTGATATTAAATTATTAATTAATTAATTTTGTTTAATTGATTATTTAAAATTAAACCAATTTCCAATTTTTAAATTCAATTTTTAGAAATTGAAATTTCATTTGATTTAGTTTAGAATTAAATCTAATTACAAATTAGAAAATGATTTGATTAGTGGATTTATCCCAAAAATGAGATTTTTTTAGTGGATTAATCTACATTTTAATACCTTGTCCACTATTTAAGTGCTAATTGAAGTGTCAATTAGCTGGATTAGCAAGTGCTTGCATGAATTAATGATAAATACTTCAGTTTTCAGAGGATCGAGGATCATGCAATATGAAATTTTACAGAAATTCTAAAATTTGATTGCTCTAAAAAACCTTCTCATATTCCATCTCCAATTGTTGTCAATTCTGAGTTTCCACCATTCAATCCAAAGTTGAGAATAGTAGAGAAGATCCTCTTAGTAGTCTATTGAAGATTTGGAGATCTAATTCGTGGAGATTGCAAGGATATAGAGTGAATCTACAAAAGTTATACATTTCTGAAACCTTTTTCGTTAAAATTGTTTTTCAGCATGCTTTATACTTAAATTAAGTGTAATTAAAGTGCTTAATGATTCTGTTAGCTTCCTTATGCATGTTTACTCTATCACTAAGACACCTCAAGAGGTTGAGGAAATGAGACGAATCCCCTATGCATTGGCTATTGGTAGCCTGATGTATGCGATATTATGTACTAGACCTAACATTTGCTATGTAGTGAGGATAGTTAGTAGATATCAATCTAATCCAGGAGTTGATCACTGGATCAATGTTAAGAATATCCTTAAGTATCTTCGGAGAATGAGGGACTACATGCTCGTGTATGGTTCTAAGGATTTGATCGTTATAGGATATACAGACTCTGATTTCCAGACTGATATGGATTCTAGGAAATCCATATTAGGATCAATGTTCAGTCTTAACGGAGGGGCAGTAGTCTGGAGGAGCACCAAGTAGGAGTGCACTGTTGACTCCACTATGAAGGCTGAGTACGTAGCGGCTTATGAAGCTGATAAGGAAGCTGTGTGGCTTAGGAAGTTCCTAACTGATCTGGAAGTGGTTCCAGACATGTCTAAGTCCATCACACTTTATTGTGATAATAGTGGTATTGTGGATAATTCCTGAGAGCCTAGGAGTCATAAGCGCGAGAAGCACATAGAGTAGAAGTATCATCTCATCCGAGAGATTGTGCAAGTTTTGTCATTTTTTTAAATCCGCTCATAAACAACTTTTGTCTATGATATAAACAAGTTCAAGTAGTCACATTTAAACACTTTAATGGACTGTCCATAACTTGCATGCATGCAACAAATCTATCTAATTCACCTTTCCAGGTAGGTTCCTAGGTAGGGGTGTTACGTTTCTGTCAACTTAAATACCCCAGCCTAGCTAGAACCTGCCTTAGACAAAAGGTCCCTTATAGATAGATTTGCTACACTTTAACCTTTTATTAGTCAGTTTAATCCTATTAAACTGATTAAAAGATTAAAGCCTAAGGGTTGCTAATCATATTAGAATCGTGATCTTAGGTTTATGTCATCCAAGTTTTAAACATTTTAAAACCATGAATGAAGCCAAAGTGAGCATGTATGTCTTTCTTATTGCTTTTAGTTCTAATTTCTCTTTAACCTTTAAAAAGAAACAACTAAAACACATTGCGCATAACTAGGTGTTTATAACGCTTATAAAAGAAACCTATGTCTCATGCTTCATGCAATGTCCGGTCATTACTATATATAACTTTTATATACACATAATAACCAAGCAAACATGCTTTCCATACACCCTTATACTATAACAATTATAATATAAAGATAATGCATGTCAATGCTTTTTATGCATGCATAAATATAACTCTTATATTATATGATGCATGAGCATGCTCTTACATAATTAAATCATGCTTCTTTAAATCATAACATATACAATAAAGAGATGATGCATGACCCATGCATAACCTAAGGTGGGATTTACTATATGTGCATACCATATGATATATAATTAACCATACATCTCATGTAATAAACCAAAGATTAATGAACCAGGATGAACCTTTACAAAACCGGAATGAAATAATTCTATCTATTACATTTTTCATCGAGCAAACCGATTCACAAGCGAACCGAGTCTTGAACCGCCGAAGCTCCATCATTTAGTAAATACCGCAGGTAAACGATCGCTTAGCGCATACTAGTGCGAAAAAGCTAAATGATCGCCTAGACGACAACGAGGTTGCGAAGCCTGATCGTCTAGGCAATCGCTTAATGCGCGAAGAGGTAAATGATTTACCGTGCGTTACTCCGCAATCGTTTAGTCAGGTACTAAGGGATGAAGCTTAAGTTACATGTAGACAACCAGGGATTTTAGGTTTATTGGTTTGTGGTAAAGCAAATAAAACATTCAACCGAGCAAAATCAAGAAGTGAAGTAAAATATCATATATTATATATCCCAAGATTCGTACAAACTGTTTACAAACTATAGAACACGAGACTTTACGGCATCAACCCCAACTGGTCCAGCTGTACTTACGAACAATTTGTGAAGAATCATCGCACTGTTGACTGGTTATATCTAATGGACACAAATATATCTGTAGTATGAAGAGTGCAGTTGTAGGTCTTTAGTAAAGTGATCGACAGTTAATGGATGTTGAATAATTTAGTTAAAAGAGTTTAATTAATTATTTGAGTACCATTGGAGCTTCAATCTACAGGTTCATAAGGTATCCTCTGTAGCTCAACAATAATTATTGAGAATCAATTTTGGATTAATTTGAATTATTCAAATTAATTGAGGGAATTAATTATATATGATATAATTAATATAATGTAATTGATACATTATAGTATAAAATTTATTTGAAAGGAATTAAATAATTGAATATGATTCAAATGTTAATTATGTGAATTGAATCCATATAATTAAATTTAATATAGATTTGATTTATATTAAATACCATGATTAATTGAGATAATTAAAACTAGAGGCTATGTTATATTTGATATATATATATATATATATATATATATATATATATATATATATATATATATATATATGTTGAGTTTTTTGTCCTAAAACTCGCAGTTTGTAAAATGATAAATATTTTCTATTATCAATATATTTGTTATTGATCTCACAAATTATATGAAAGTTTAAATCCAATAAACTAAGACCCATGACTATTGTATGAGTACTTGAACTTTATGTGGAGACATAAGAGTGAATCGGGTTCTAGTAAATAGTCAAAATGATCTATGGTACATGAATGAGGTTGGGTACCTTATTCTGGTAACACCATTGAATGCGACATACTCTGTAATTTTTATAAAGAGTTGTAAAGTGCTACATACGATGTGATCCTAATTCGTACAAGTTATGACATGAGAAGTGGGAGCGTCCTATGTAATGAGTTTGCATAAGATCAAGACTAAGAAATAAGTCACTCTTACTTTATAACGCTGTTTACTGTTTAAGACTGACTATTTTACCTAGATGACCTTGATAACTCGATCTTAATCTTGAGCTAACTATGAACTCCTGTTTATTCGGGATTGCCCTTAGATTTGCATAGCTGAGGGTTGGCTCTACAGTGCCGGCTCAATAAGACTCCAATTTTAGGGGTAAGACCGGATAGATAGCTGGGGACATAGGGTGCAAGAAGGAGTTCACACCTACCTAATTTAGAGATAGGAGAAAGGTTGTTTTCTCAAGTACTGAGTCTTTAATAAGGGGCCACACCCTTTCACTGGGCTGAGAGAGTTTGGTTTGGTGATTGGATCACAAACCAGTTGTTCATTAGAGGATCAGTAGAGACTTGAGGAATAAGACGTAATCTGGGGGGTAAAATAGATATTTGACCCAACCGTTATTACGAACAACCTGTGAAGGGTCGACTTGTTGATTATGGTTAAATCATGTGGACATAATATATCTATAGTGAGGGGAATGCAACTATGGGCTTTAGTGGAGTGATCCATTAATTAACGAATGAAGATTAATTTGATCTAATGAGTTTAGCCAATTAATCTCAGATCGTTGAAGCCCATGATCTGTAGGTCCGCGAGGTCTCCCTACTACCTCGTAACGGACTAGCTCTAGAATAGCGTGATAAGTTAATTTGAAACGTTCAAATTAGAATTAAGAGAATTAGTAATTATATGAGATATAATGATATGTTTAATTTTAGAATTAAACGAGATAGGAAAATTTATATATTTAAATATGATTTAAATATATAAAGATGGATATGTGTTAAAAATTAATTAAAAATTTGATATTAAATTAATTAAGTTTGATTTAATAATTAATTTATGAAACTAATTAATTTTTCATTTTTAAAATCAAATAGATTTTTTAAATCAAAATTTGATTTTTAGATAAAATTGAAAAAGGAAAAGAAAACTAAAACACTTAGATGGAAAAATGGATTTTTCCATTATCCATCTTTGAAATAGCTCACACATGAAGCAACCATTTGCTTTGTCTTCTCCAAGTATGAACTGCAACTCATGCAACTCTTCTCTTTGCATGTTGATCTGCAATATAATGAGAAGATTGGAGTGAAAATCGGGCATGCAATCTATAGAATTTTGAGAGAAAATTAGGTTTGAAGAATGGTTCTTCAACAAAGGTTGCTGCAGTGAGATTTTCTCCTTCATCCCTTGATTCAAGCTAATTTTGAGACCCACAACTCAATCTAGAACACCAAGAGAATAATGGGGAAGATCTTGAGGTGTCTACAACAAGATATGGAAAAGATAACGGTTGGAGATGGAGCTTTGAAGAAGTTCTACAAGAGGTATGTCTTGAAACCCATTTTTCTGCGGAAGCATGCTTTATATTATGTCAAAATTAGTGAATTTGAATGCTTAGATGATCCTTGTGCTTCCGCTGCTGTTGATACAATCCTACAATATATATTCATTTATTAACCAAAATAATTTTAATTTAATTTTAAATTAAAGGGAGGAATTTACAACTTCTCTCCCCTTAATTCTCTTCTTAATCAACAGTGGAAAATGTGTGGGAGTTGGGATTTTTCGTTTTTTATCTTCTTCTTCACAGAAAGACACGAAGTAGGTTTGCGTGATTTTTCCCCAGAAGGATTCTCTCAAGAAAAAAATAATTCTCCTCTCAAAATTTCTTCCCTTTTCCCAAAACATTTATAGAGCCCACAACTCATATTAATTCTCAACCCCTAAGGAGAATACATGAGGCTCTCTTGTGGTGGTGTCAAAATTGGGTTGTTGCAGTTCTTTGGGTGTTCGTTTGTGAAGAGTTCGTGACCCTTTGGAGAGGAAATATGCGAAGAATCGGTTATTCAAGGGTAAGTTGATTTCTAATCCTAATCCCTCTTCTTAGCATGCTATAACTTTTCCTTGTAATGCATAATTTTGCTTTGTAAGTTATAGTTCTATGATAAAAACGAAATTGGGACGATCCGGCTTCCGCAGTGGACCTCACGGTTCCTTCAATACAAAATATATACACTAATACATTAGTAAAATTTGTCAACAAGAGATTACAAGTGTATAAAAAAAGTGTAAACTTTGACTAATTTATAAGCAATTCATCGGTTAAGTTCATCATTATCAAGTATATAAAGTATATCTGCCAAGTGTATCAAGTTTATTAATAGTATAGACGAGTGCATGATTGACAAGTATATCAAGTATATCAATCAAGTGCAATATTATCAAGTATATCAAGTTTATATTAGTAGTGTGCTAAGTGATATAGGGAAAGAGAAATGAAGTTAGAGAGAATCAAATAGAGAGGGCATTTGCAAACATCAAGTGCATCAAGTGTATAAGTATATATCAATACTATATCAAGTGCATATCAATAGCATATTAGGAGTGTATCAAATGTATCAGGTGTATATCAAGAATGTATTAAGTGTATAAAGTGTATATCGGTAGTGTATCAAGTGTATATCAAATATAAGACATGATTGTACCAGACACCAATCAGTAAATGCTTGATTAACTAATTTCATTACAATGATGTATATTAATAGTATATCATTTATTTATATTTAACATAAGGTATATCACTTAACAAATATACTTGATACTTAGTGTATTAGTGACATAAGGTATTTTAGACTTTACTTTTCTTAATGTTTGGGCTGGGTGGTTTGCTAGATCTGCAAAAGAAGAAAAATGAAGACACACTTACAAATATCAAATCCTATTTTGGTATGCATGTAATTGTCCCTTTTTAATACGGAATTTAGTCACCTCTTATAGTCAAGGAATTGTGCTAATTAGTAAGGAAATATATATGGATTGATTGATTGAAGAATTATTAAGAGTCTTTCTTTTTACCTTTGATGATGCAAAAAATTATTCCAATCTAATACGCAACTTTTAATATATAGTTTGCTTTCAAATTAAGTTGAAAAGAGTAGTTGATATGGATCAATTTGTCACTTCTCCTTTATGAGGGTGTAGAGTAAGAATAATGGGAAATAAAGATGAGAATTATTAGGGCCTTTTTCAAAATTAGATTTTGATAATTAAGAAGTTAGGTTGTTTAATACGTAATTTGCTTACAAAGGAAGTGAAAGGATATAATAGGCATCGATCTTGAGACTGTTACTTATGTGACAATAAGCTATATATAGCCCATGAAGGATTATGCAAATTAAAAGCTGAAATTACTAAAAGCATTTAAAAATTTTGATTTGCCTTCATAATAATTATATATATAAATCAATGTGATTTCTTAATTTGTAAATTGCTTTCAAATTAAGTAAAAAAAAGATAGTTGTCAAGTTTGAATTGCTAACTTCTATTAATGATTGGTCCTCATAGTCGTAATTAGAATTAACTACAGTTTAAGGATTATTAATTAATAAGTAAATTCAGAAAACTCTAGCACCCAAAAAACGAAAAAGCCAAATTATTTATTTAGGAAGGATTCAATATATCAAATTCCAAGTTTGGCTTCCATAGTTTACGGAAAGTTAGAATTATTGTACTAAAAAATAAAAAAATCTAATTTGCACAAATTTAGGATCCTTTGGGATTAACTTGAAAAAACATTTTTAAAAAAACTCATTTTTATTTAAACATTTTTGATAGAAATAGATTAAAATAACTTAATTTTTAAATTAAACACTTGAAAATATATTTCAAACACACTCTTAAAACCACATCATTTGAGAGTCGGGTTACTAGCTTTTTTATTTTCAAATTTTTAATATTGGACTTGTTTTCACATTGTCTTTTCATAGTAACTATCATCATTGATGTCGATAAAATATTTAGTCAAATTTTTCGACAATAAATATAGTAAAACGAATTAAAATATTTACAAATATAATAAAATTCTACGGTCTATTTACAATAGATTGCGGTAGACTACTATATAGACATGACATTAATAGACTATTATTTGTGTCATCTATGTCAATGACACAGATAGACAAATGACAAAGATAGACACAGATAGTAGTCTATCGTGGTCTATCACAGATAGACTGTGATCTTTTACTATTATTTGTAAATATTTTAAGTAATTTTGTTATTTAAAATAATTTCTCTTTTTAATTTTTTTTCAAAAATTAACTTGATTTTTCTTTTTTTATTAAAAAAATTATAGATGAAAGTAATGTTTTTTATTAGCTTTATTTTAAAAACCATACAAAAATTATCAAACAATACCTAAATTCTTATCTAATAAAGTGAAAGCATGCTGAAAAAAGTGTTCTTTTTATAGTAAAAATTTATGTGCTAGATTTTTTTAGGATAATTACCATTAATAGCAATTTTAAGAATAATAACCAAGCGTATAACATCATTTCAAAGAAACAAACTTCTATAGTTGATAGATTCTTACCCGTGATATGGTCTATCACCGATAGACTATTTAAATTTGACCATATTTATAATTTTTTTTACATTATTTTATATCTGTTAATACTTTAGGTCTAGTATCTATATTTATAACTGTTCTTTTTTTTTTTTAACCATAAATTTAAAATATTGGTAAGTTAAAAGACTAGAATAAAATACCAACATCAATATTGATATTTTAATTTTATGGATAATGGTGAGGATTTCTTTAAATAAAAAAACCTATAATAATATTTAAATCCATAATTGAAGAATTATTTTAATATTATATTATTCTAGATTTAACGATTTGAATATCTAATTCTTTCTTCCTCTAATCTATATGTACGGACATAATGATGAATATTTTAATCTATGTATTTACCAGGATTTTTCTATTATTTCGTAGTGGTTATTATGTAAGATATTTTTAAATATAAAAAAATATTTAAAAATATCTATACAAAAATTCTAAAATTCATAATAAAAAATATTTACATAAAAATAAATATTTTGGAACTTTTTATAAATATTTTTAAGATTTTTCTATTTATAAGAATTTCTCTTATCAAAATTAATTTTGTGAGCTAAAGCGGTGCGTTTAAGGTAAGGTCAAAGAGCGAGCGAGGATCAGAAATTTTAGTCGTTGAGAAATCAAATTACAGGCGCGAGCAAAACAAAGAAGGCAAGTCGAAACACCGTTGAAAGAGAGCGAAATGGGCCAACGACGAATTATATGATTCTTTGCTGCAATTTCACTTCGTGATTTCCTGCGAAAATTTCCTTCCGATCTACATTCATCGCCGGACATTTATCCCGAGACTGCCATGTCTCTGCATTGAGTTTTTACGCTAACCGGAAATATTGATTGTTTTTTCATGGATCTGCTGCGATCGGAGCCGATGCAATTAGTGCAGCTGATCATTCCTAATGAATCGGCGCACCGGATGATTTCTTACCTCGGCGATCTCGGTCTCTTCCAATTCAACGATGTGAGTCACATTGCATTGGAAATGTTATCTTCTGGTATTCGATTTTCTTGTCTATCATGTTAGGTCCCGTTTCTCTGTTCTTAATCGTCATTGTCATTGTAATTCTGTTTGCGATTTGATTTTCATTTTTCGTAAACACTAATGTAGATTTCTGAAGTTTTCTTCATTATCTGATTTTCTTTTGAATCGATGATTATTCCTGGACTATATCTTAGCAATTAAGCATTCAAAAGTTGATTTGATTTTGCGAACAAAAGATCTATTGGTTCCGTTTCTTTTGTGATTCTGAGTTTACTACTTGAATTCAATTTTCGTAAACGCTAATGTAGGTTTCCGAAGTTCTGTACAAATCTTTTAATCTTATTTTTTTTTCTCTTTTGACGATGATTCTTGGATTATACTTTAGCAACTAGGAATTCATAAGTGGATTTCGTTTTGCACGCAAAAAATATATTTACTTCATACGCTAGTGGATCTTCTTGGTTATCATTTTAGGTTCAGTTTCTTTGTTTATAATCGCCATTGTCATTGTATTTCTGAGTTTACTACTTGAATTTAAGCTTCGCAAAGGTTGATGTAGGTTTCTAAACTTCTATAAGCGATTTTTAATCTTGATTTTGTATTTTGATGATAATTTTTGGACTGTACATCAGCTATTAAAATATTCTCTAGTGGATTCTATTTTGTTAAATATATTTTCACTTAAATCGATACAGATTTATTTTGTGTGTTCTATGTTGGCAGACGTCTATGAGAATTTGTGTTATTCACATCATCGCGTTATGTCTGGATGCTCGCTTCTTGTTTTGCATTCAACAATTTTCTATTCTTGTTAGTCGTATCTGATATTTTACTTTCCCTTTTTAGCTCAATGCATCTAGAAGCCCATTCCAGCGGGCGTATGCTGCCCAGGTGTGCTTACTATTTATTTCTCCATTCTATGCTAAAAGCTTCGTTCCATCTTGAAATCTTGCTGTTTAGCCTACTTAAGATAAGGATTTTATTTCTAAATTGAAAGTTCGGATCCTAACAAGTAGCAGCACATAATTGCCGTAAATGTATAGTACTAGCCTATTAAGGGTTTGGTAATATGGAAGAAGCTACAATGAATTGCCTGGAGACTCAGGTTTTCTTTGACTCTTAGTACTTTGATATATACCAAAGAAATTTGATGTCGTCGTTGGTTCAGTAACTTACATGATAATTTTTCAGATTTGTATTCAAGCAAAATGAGGTGTATAACATTGATAGAAATTTTTGGAAAGTATATTTCCATTCTTTACTGGGAACCCAGTGGTCTGTCTTACTCTTACCTGAGCAAGATATGGACTTATCATGTTTCTGTATTTATATTCCCACACATTACATGAAAAACAGTTAGTAAGTTATAACTTTCATCATTACGCTGCCCTTTGCTTAGGAAATAAGATATTAGATGGTTGTGCAAGCGTTTATAGTTAAAGAATGCAGAGTTGGAGAGGCTTGAACTTGAATCTTGATAAATTTCCAGCTATTAGCTGGTACGACTGAATGACATGGGAGTGTAACATTATTGTGACAAGTATTACTTCAATTATATTATGCTTGGTCTAATGGTTATGAATATTAAATCAGTACTATAGATTCTCCAACAACATGCTTGAAAGTAGTGTGTGAACACAACATTTGAGTATTTTCATTTTTCTTTTTGCTTTTCCTTTCTTTTTTGTGCATACAAATGTTGTTAGTGTCATATCTTATAAGATAAGTTTCTTTACAGATTAATTGCTACATAAGACTTCAGCCCATAGTTAGTAATAGGTTTTACCGATGTATTATAGTGGCATAAAGCTGAAGGGGGTTTAATTTAAGGTTTTATGTAGTACCATTCCATTCATCTGTTGAGGAGAATTTTTCAATGGCTTAAAGAACTTTAAAATGTGTAGCAGGAATGCCATCAATTTTCTGAATTAGCTCCCTACACCCCTAAATGGTTAAATGGAAATTTTAGTCCCTCACTATGTAATGAGCATGATGACCTTGATGTAGCAAGTGTAAAGTGCGATGTATCCCTGTTTTTGGCCTCATTTCTTGTTGACTTTTGACGGTTAATATTTAACTGACAACAGTTATATGCAGTCTTTATGAACAGGATCTCTTACATTTGGTTTGATGGTGTTTGTTTGCTTGCTACTTTTACCAAGCAGATTAAAAGATGTGGGGAAATGGCTCGGAAGCTACGGTTTTTCAGGGAGAAAATGACAAAGGCTGGTTTATTGCCGTCATCAAATCCTATAGGGGCTCCTGATTCTGATCTGGATAATTTGGAGGTAGTTAGATTGATGTGGAGTCCTCTTTTTTCTCTCTCTAACGATTTAAATCCAGTCGCTTTTCCTTGACCTTGGCAGGTTAAACTTAGAGAATTTGAGGTAGAGTTGTTAGAGATAAATGACAACAACGAGAAGTTACAACACAATTATAGTGAGCTATTGGAATATAAGCTTGTGCTCCAGAAGGTGTGGGATGTTTTCATTGATAAGGATTTGCTAGAATTCTGTTAGTCTTTACTCCTTAGAAATGTTGCATACTTCTACATCGAGGTCATTTTATAATCTGTGATCAATAAAGCTAGAATTTTGTCAATTTGTTGGCAACTTGGAATTCCTGTGATTTGTAGCCTGTAGAAGATGGCTTATTACTATTTGTATGGTTTCAGGTTGGGGAGTTTTTCCATCAAGCTCAAAGCATAGCTGCAGCTCAGCAAAGAGAACAGGAAGTGCAGCAAAATGGGGAAGGATCCATCGACACTCCCTTATTATTGGAACAAGTATATTTTTGTTGTCGTAGTATTTATTGGGTGGACATTTTTTGTGCTCTTTTGAGAAGTAGCTGGGACTTTGTTGTGTCTTGTAGGAAATGACAACAGATACAGCAAAACAAGTTAAACTAGGATATATCAGTGGTCTAGTTCCGAGAGAAAAATCAATGGCTTTTGAAAGGATTTTGTTTCGTTCAACTAGGGGCAATGTGTATCTGAGACAAGCTGTGGTTGATGGTTCTGTCACTGATCCTGTATCTGGGGAGAAGGTTAGCAACGAGAATCTCTTAGTTACAGAACTCAGCTTTACAAAAGGATGAGTTCTATTTGTTTTCTCTTTCTATAATTGGGTTACAGTCAACAGATATGTAGTTTGGCCAATATTTGTTTTTCCCCCGATGTTTTTCCCCCCATTGTTCCTGTATTAATTCGTTGCCAATTTGTTCTTTAAGGTCTTGTCGTTGTAAAACTCATGTCTGAATTCCAGGTCGAGAAAAATGTGTTTGTCATATTTTATTCTGGAGAGAGAGCAAAGGATAAAATTCGGAAAATATGTGAAGCTTTTGGTGCAAACCGTTACCCATTCACTGATGACTTGGGCAAACAATTTCAGATGATTACAGAGGTAATCACGTTTGTTACTGTATTTTTTTTTCCCCATAATTCCCTCTCTTCTAACCCCACTCTCTGGTTGGGTAGTGTTATAGGTCGAATTTGAAGTGGCTGGATGGTTTTAAAATTGAAGATAGGATGGTGTATTTTGTTAATTCTATTTGCTTTTGAGAACTTTTGCAGTCTATTCTCTTGCTCTCTCTCTCTCTGGTTATCAATTCCGTATTTAAATGTTCATATCTGTTATAATCATTAGCTGCATCTGATATTTTGGGGAATAAATTGGATTGAGGCTTTAAAGTTCTCCATCTCTTCCTACAGCCTGGTGTTTGATAAAAGAAAGTCCGGCAAGAAAAACCTGTAGGTCAAGACGTAGGTTGAATAACTTTCTTTTTATTCATCGTAAAATGTGATAGCATATCCTAGTTATTTTAAGACATTCTTACATGTGAAGCATCACATGCAACTTTGACAATGAAGTATCTGGTCTAAAATCCACTTGAGTGTAATTTGATTTTGAGTTCAACAATATGCTGGGTGGAGGTTTCAAACCTTTGACCTATTGGTCGAGGCCTCGAGGGTACAGTCTTTATGCCACGTGAGATATGCCATAGGTCACACCTGATACCTAGCCACTTGGAATACTACACATCTAACAAAGCCACATTCAAGAATTAATGTGTATAATTATAAGCTGGTAAAAAAATTAAAGGGGGAGAATATATCAATGTTTGCCTTTTAATTATGATTTTGAATTTTAATGCATCATTAGACTTCTAGACTTAAAGATCCAATGGCTAATTTCTTGTTGCACATAATCATAGTTGGAAGTTGTGATGAGTTTAGGTATCTGGAAAACTCTCTGAATTGAAGACTACCATTGATATGGGGCAACGGCACCGAAGTAAACTCTTGCAGATGATTGGCCGTCAATATGAGCTGTGGAATCTTCTGGTTTGTTTAAATATCATCCTGAAATTTAGTGAGCTTTGGAAAACCTTGTGGTATTTTTATAATATTTTCTACTCAAGACTTTGATTTTTCATTTTGGGCATGTATGTATTTTCGTTGCCTGTGTGCATATGCTTGTAGCTTTCTGCATTCTTACTGATTTTTTGGGATTTTGTAGGTAAAGAAGGAAAAATCTGTTTACCACACTTTGAATATGCTCAGTGTTGATGTTACAAAGAAATGCCTTGTAGGCGAAGGTTGGTGTCCTGTTTTTGCAACAAATCAGGTTTGTTTCCCGTGTCTTAATTTCTGGAATCAACATGCTCTTCTAAATCATTATGGTAGAAGATGCAAGCAACATGTATTTGAGATGCCTTTTAGTTAACTTGGCCGATTCCTGGCAGATTCAAAGTGTGATGCAGAGGGCAACCCTTGACAGCAAATCACAAATCGAGGCAATCTTTCATGTTTTGCATACAAAGGAAGCACCACCAACATTTTTCCGCACAAACAAATTTACCTCTTCGTTTCAAGAAATCGTGGATGCATATGGGTGAGTTTTTTCAATTGAGTTCTGTTGTCTTTTTATTCTGTCAGGAGTCTGATTGCATACTTTATCTTTAATGAGGCAAATGAATTATACAAGAGTTTGGGTAAACAAAGGCCACAAGGATGTTAGAAATATTTCCAATAATTCCTTCGGTCCAGAGAACAAGAGATTGCAGTCATTTATTTAGTTTGATAAATTGGAATGGAAGGGATGTAAAAGGTCCTGAGCACATTTGCCTGTATAGTTTTGACTTTTGAGTACCCAGTTGAGTCAGGAGTGAAAAGGATAAAGTTTAACCGTTGCCTATACTATGCCTATGAAAAAAGTACCACTTATTCCAAGTGGAGTGATTTGATATCAGTGGTTTTTACCATTTTAGTTGTACTAAATGAAATTTCTCAAATTGTGTTTGTCTGCAGTGCAGAAAATGTTGCCATGCTGAATGTTTAAATTATTTTGCTTTAAGTTATCCATGTGAACTGGCAGAAAGAGTACATCCTTTTGTCCTGGAGATCTACCTAATATACTTGTTAGATTTGGTCGATTTAGTTCTTTCATTTGTTTTATATCTCCAATTGTATTTATTGTGCAGATGCCTAAGGTAAATAGTGAATTGCAGGGTTGCTAAGTATCAGGAAGCAAATCCTGGAGTCTACACTATTGTCACATTCCCTTTCCTATTTGCTGTAATGTTTGGTGATTGGGGCCATGGAATATGCTTGTTGCTGGCAACATTATATTTTATAATAAGGGAGAAGAAATTTTCCAGCCAGGTAATTGTGAATGTCTTGTAGTGTGAATTTCTTGTCCTTTGTCTGCCAATATAAGCTTATTTGACACTGTTAACGACAGAAACTCGGAGATATCATTGAAATGACTTTTGGGGGTCGTTATGTCATCATGATGATGGCACTTTTTTCGATCTACACAGGACTGATTTACAATGAATTCTTTTCTGTCCCATTTGAACTGTTTGGGCCTTCTGCATACGGTTGTCGTGATTCTTCATGCAGGTACTAATTACTAAACAATGTTAATCAACTCCTTTTGAGCTATTTTCCTCCGTGCAAGTGATTTGCATCCCTCGTTTTTCAGAGATGCTACTACCATTGGTTTGATAAAGGTTCATGATACATATCCATTTGGTGTGGATCCGAAGTGGCATGGCACACGAAGTGAGTTACCTTTTCTCAACTCTTTGAAGATGAAGATGTCTATCCTACTGGGAGTAGCCCAAATGAATCTAGGAATTATACTGAGCTACTTCAACGCAAAATTCTTTGGAGAAAACATTAACATCTGGTGAGTTGCATTAAAATGGATCCATTGTATCAATCAGTAAATCCATTTCTCTATTGAACTGTTAATTAGTTGCCACTCTTTCTGTGTGATTAACTGTTTGGAAATTCTCTAGATATTGAATCCTCTGGATGGTGGATTCTTGCATCAGATGTAATATAGTCAATAATGAGATTTTTAAAAACATTTTTAACAAATCAGTCAATTATGGCTCTTCAATAAATGAAACATAAAAGAGTTTCTGTAATGAGTTAGTTGTGATGAATCACCTCCCGAAACATAATCACATCATGAATACTGTATCTTAAGAACTACCTGTTTTCCTTTTCCATATTTATAATATATTAATACAAGAATCCGGTCTTCTATTTCAAGTGAGAAGATTCCGTTTTCTTTATTCTAACAATTGTAAGTATTTTTTCATTATTTCAGGTACCAATTTGTTCCACAGATGATATTCTTGAACAGCTTATTTGGTTACCTCTCACTTCTCATAATTGTAAAATGGTACTCTGGATCTCAAGCTGATCTGTATCACGTCATGATATATATGTTCTTGAGCCCTACTGATGATTTAGGTGAAAATCAGCTTTTCCCAGGACAGAAGTTCCTTCAGGTTCTTGATGTTTTAATGCCCTTTAAAAAAAAATCGTAGGTTAAAATACCATTTTGGTCTCCATGTTTTGAGGTTTGTTCAATTTTAGTCTCTATATTTTCAATTATCCAATTTTAATCCTTATACTTTCTATAAATCTTAAATTTACTCCAAAATTAGTTAAATAATAATAATAATTTTCATGGAAGGAAATACAAATATGTGAAAATATTTTCAAAATGTATAGTATAGTGCTACTATAAAGCAAAAGTTTTATTTATTTATTTATATTTTTTTAAATCAACGCTAAACTAGCAATGGGGACTAAATTTAAAATTTATTAAAGTACAAGGACTAAAATTGGACAATTATAAGTATAAGAACTAAAACTGGACAAACTTCAAAATATAGGGACCAAAAACGTTTTTTAACCAATTTTGTAGTACTGAACCGGAATCAGCTCTAAATAACTAAATTTTTACCCTACCAGCTTCTGCTACTTCTGTCTGCCCTCACTGCCGTTCCATGGATGTTATTTCCCAAACCTTTTCTTTTGAAGAAACAAAATGAAGAAGTATGTGATGTTATATTTTTTCTAGTCTCTTGTAGTAACTTCTCTATTTTATGTAATTGTACTTTTCCTTGTCATTCATGCCAATTTCTGATCTCATCTTTTCCAGAGGCACCAAGGTCAATCCTACTCCGTACTTCAGAGCACAGATGACAATCAAGAAATGGAACAACACCACGGTTCTCACGGCCATGAGGAGTTTGAGTTCAGTGAGGTTTTTGTACACCAACTTATACATACCATAGAGTTTGTTCTTGGTGCAGTCTCTAACACGGCATCTTATCTTCGTCTATGGGCCCTCAGGTAAAAAAAAAAAAAAAACATTTTATCATTCGTTTACCCTAAATGCTACATTTAGATGCATTAAAGTTTATAGGATTCTGTCAATCTCCTTAGCTGGTTGGTCTTTACCAGACAACCACTTAGATCTACTACCTGAAATTAAAAACTACCAAATTTTCTGTCTTTGGAATTTATGTTAGTTGTTTCTTAAATTCCATATTATGATTTTCATATTGCTTGAAGAAATATTTGAATTTTTAGTCAAATTCTAAAAACAGTACAAACTTTAGAAAACTGCATTTAGAAAAAAAAACGCTTGGTTTTTTAAAACATTTGTAGAAATTGAATAATTAAACTAAGGAACTTATAAGCAGAAGTAATGTTTTTAGGCTTAATTTTCAAAAACCAAATAGTTATGAAATAAGGTCTTAGCAAAAACCAAATAATTACCAAATGGGATCTTAGCTTAGTATCTTAAATGTTAGTTTATGTCACTATAGAAATGTCAGATTTGTAGACGTAAATATTTAGAAAGGAATTCAAATCTCAATTGTTCTTGGCTTAAAGAGATGATGAATACAAATTACGCTGTTGTGTTTTACCTCTATGACAAATTATGCCCGCTATGTTTTAAATGGCTTTAAACATTCATGTAGTTTGCGAATGTAAGGATCATACCCTTAAGTTAATTAGCTTTAATGGAAGTGGTATCCACATCAAGTGAAAAATAAATCTGAGTATCAAGCCTATTAGAGCTAAAATTCTAACAGAGTTGATAATTTTTAGATTTTGCTAGTTAAGGGTTGTTTGAAACTATTTTCAAACATAGGAGTGAATTGAAAACTAAATAAGATAGAAAAGTATGATTTGTAGCAATGTACCCTTACTCTTATTATATGAATATTCAAGGGAGTTCTTCAGGTCCAAATTTCTATGTTTCTAGCTATCATTTATAAGCTTTTTAGTCGAGACACGCTTAACTTTTGATTCTGCGATCATTTATCGTTAAACTATGGCTGTTTCTTTCATTAGTTTCTATGTATTATATTCTTTCATTTTGATGGGAACGGTATTAGGGGGTTATTAGGGCATTAAGTGCATATTTGTAATTAGTTTAGTAGTTTGTTTGGAAAGTTGGTTATAAAGAGGGGGAGAGGAATAGAGGAGGATAGGCAAGAGTGAATTAGGGCTTGAGTGTTATCTCAGGATTGGACGGGTCCGAGTACCTCGAACACTTAGTTTATCTTGTATTTTTGTTATTGTTTATCTTCTAATATACTCGGGTTCTATCACATTTCTCTCCCTAAAACTGCGGTTTCTCACAGATAATGGGGAAAAAAGACTTAGTTAGCTACTTATTTTGCATTTTTTCTTTCATTCAGTCTAGCGCATTCGGAGTTGTCGAGTGTATTTTACGACAAGGTTCTACTCCTAGCTTGGGGGTTAGTTCTGTTGCCACACCTTTTGTTCTCCCTATTTTTTGACAAAAAAAAAAAGAAAGAAAGAAAAGAAAAAAAAAAGAAAAAAAATTACAATTGAGGAAGGGAAATTTTCAAAAATAGAAAAATAAGGCAAACTATTTACACAAAATAGCAAAATTTTAATTTTCTTTGATAAAGGCTGATAGAAGTTTATCGTTGATAAACGTTGATAAAAATCTATCAATGTCTATCAGTATTTTTTTTTGCTATTTTTATAAATAGTTTGACATTTTTTCTATTGGTGAAAATTTTCCATCGAAGGATAATGTGATGATCATATACTTCTTAACATCTGCAGGTTCAATAGTTTGATCATCCGAATATTAGGAATAGCCGTTTTCGTCTGTGCAACTGTCGGAGTTTTACTAGTTATGGAAACTCTAAGTGCATTCCTACACGCCTTGAGGCTCCACTGGGTGGAGTTTCAGAACAAATTCTATGCAGGAGATGGATTCAAATTTTCCCCTTTCTCGTTTTCGTTGCTCCGGGAGGAGGATGAATGACAGACATCATAGCTTTGGCCATCAACTCAACTCCCAACGGAAAAAATAAGAGGTTAGTTCCTAAAACTCATTCAATTATTCCACCGTTGCATATTGCAACTGGTTTCCAAATAACTTACAATTTTTGTTGATATTATTACCTTTTCATATACCTGAAGTGTTTGTCGCCACACAGACACACACATGAATGTTTAAATACAATACACATGTAAATGACAATTACTTAAAAAGATGTTTTAATTCAAATTTCCATGGTTAGTTTGAATATAGCTTAGTGGTTAATACATATACCTCTTTTTTTAACGTCTTTGGTTAGAACCATTGCCCCTTGTAGTTTAAGATTCCAAAATGAATGTAAGGGCTTTTAAGTTAGGATAAATTTGATTTACCTACAAAATTAATGTGATTTCTCAATTTGTAAATTGCTTTCGAATCAAGAAGAAAAAAAAAGATGGCCGTCGAGTTGGGATTGCTACCCTTCCATTAATGATTGGTCCTCGTAGGTGTAATTAGAACTAATTCTACAGTTTAAGGATTATTAATTATGTTGGAGGGTTTAATAAAGTTAGATTACAAATTTCGTCCTTATGGAATATTAATAATTAATAATGAAACTAGTTAAGATGATATAAAATATTCATTGTAAATATATTAATTAAAATTCATTAAGTCTAAATAATTAGATTTATATTTAAAGAAAACCTGGGCTATGAATTTTAAAATTCTTTGGATAATAATATTCTAGATTTTAAAAAGTGATTATGTGAAACAAACAATGATACTAAATGTTTGTCTTAAATCTCATGACAAAACCTATGAAACAAATAAACTCCAATAAACTGAGCAAAAACCTCGTAAATGATCCCTACAATTTGATAACACCATCATAAATAGTTTTTAAGGCTCTTTATGAGGGTGTTATCAAACTATAGGGATAAATATTTACTTTCTCTAAATTATAGGATCACACTTGCAATTTACCCATTCAATAATCACAAATTTTCCCCTTTCTCGTTTTCGTTGCTCCGGGAGGAGGATGAATGACAGACATCATAGCTTTGGCCATCAACTCAACTCCCAACGGAAAAAATAAGAGGTTAGTTCCTAAAACTCATTCAATTATTCCACCGTTGCATATTGCAACTGGTTTCCAAATAACTTACAATTTTTGTTGATATTATTACCTTTTCATATACCTGAAGTGTTTGTCGCCACACAGACACACACATGAATGTTTAAATACAATACACATGTAAATGACAATTACTTAAAAAGATGTTTTAATTCAAATTTCCATGGTTAGTTTGAATATAGCTTAGTGGTTAATACATATACCTCTTTTTTTAACGTCTTTGGTTAGAACCATTGCCCCTTGTAGTTTAAGATTCCAAAATGAATGTAAGGGCTTTTAAGTTGGGATAAATTTGATTTACCTACAAAATTAATGTGATTTCTCAATTTGTAAATTGCTTTCGAATCAAGAAGAAAAAAAAAGATGGCCGTCGAGTTGGGATTGCTACCCTTCCATTAATGATTGGTCCTCGTAGGTGTAATTAGAACTAATTCTACAGTTTAAGGATTATTAATTATGTTGGAGGGTTTAATAAAGTTAGATTACAAATTTCGTCCTTATGGAATATTAATAATTAATAATGAAACTAGTTAAGATGATATAAAATATTCATTGTAAATATATTAATTAAAATTCATTAAGTCTAAATAATTAGATTTATATTTAAAGAAAACCTGGGCTATGAATTTTAAAATTCTTTGGATAATAATATTCTAGATTTTAAAAAGTGATTATGTGAAACAAACAATGATACTAAATGTTTGTCTTAAATCTCATGACAAAACCTATGAAACAAATAAACTCCAATAAACTGAGCAAAAACCTCGTAAATGATCCCTACAATTTGATAACACCATCATAAATAGTTTTTAAGGCTCTTTATGAGGGTGTTATCAAACTATAGGGATAAATATTTACTTTCTCTAAATTATAGGATCACACTTGCAATTTACCCATTCAATAATCTAGAGTTGTTCAAGTATTGTTTTACTATTATTATATGTCTATTTAGTTCATAAATATATTTAAGGCATCTATCTCCTAGTAATTATTGTATTAAAAAATAGAAAAATCTTATCAAAATTTACATGGAACTAAATTCTTACCAATTTAAAACTACATCATTTGAGAGTGGATTAATAACTTTTTAGTTGTTTGTTTTCTATTTTTAAAACTTAAAAAATATAGATTTTTATAAAGACAATTGTTTTAAATGACAAAACTAGAAAGAAATATTAGTGTTAATATTTATAAATAAGTTAACTCATATTATTATATTTGGAAATCACCCATTCTAAAATATGAATTTTTTAATTTAGTTTTTTTAACTAAAAATTCAAATATATCATTAAATTAGAAAATAACAGACAAATTTGAAAACTGAAAAACCTAGAAAAGAAATGGTTTTCAAATGAGGCCTAAATGATTATCAAATGAAGACTATCTTTTCATTATTTATTCTTGAAAGCAAAAGCTAGATCTACTACATAAACATACATAGTAATCACACAGTATAAGAACGTCTGGGTGCATTTTTAGAATCTAAAGGCGCTACAGAGTGCAACATTATTTCAACATACAAATTATACAACAATAACTATCAGGCAAGAGAATGAACAAGTTCCATAGTGCTTTGTGTAATAAACCATTCCCCAGAATATAAACATATTTACAGAGCCACAGTAAGTTACCTTAATATAATGGTGCAAACGATGGCTCAGTTTGGGGTAGCAGCCACGGACGAGACCATCGACTCGGATCCACAGATATTCCTTCCCTTGCAAATTAAGTAGTAGCCATTTTCTCCCCAGTTTTGGCCCCACGAGTTTTTTATTATCCAATAGGGCTTTTCCTTGAACCGTATCGGAGCAAAGCCTGCAGATCCGTATCCTACAAGCAGAACTCCATGATCTAGATTTCGTTTGGAGCATATGTATGGGCATGAAACTCCCTTTATGTATGTTTGCATGAAAACTGCATTGATTCCAACTGCAGGGAGAATAGGCAAAAGATCGAATGTTAGAAAACTAACCATGAAAGTCTTGTTTGATAATTATCCGTAGAATGTAAAGCTACATATCCATGGTGACAAGTATTCAATGTGTCAAACAAGTGATGGAATGTCCTAAAGGTTGGATATAGTTATGGAAACCAAACTAAAATGTATGTGCTTCTTAGGTTTCACCTATGAGTTTATTCGCTTTATTTTCTATTATGCTTTAGAGATATTTTTAAAAATCCAACCTATGTTTTCAAAAACTTTAAAAACAATTTCCTTGTTTTCATTTTCAACCTATGTTTATCTTGTTTTCATTTTCAGACAAATGAATTTCCTTAGGCAAGATAAAAAACAATTGTAAAAAAATGATGAGAAAACAAGTACAATTCTAAAAAAAGAGAGTATTATAAACGAGGCCAACATGGTCGAAAAAGCTCATAGCTTCAACGGGTTTTAAAATCAGATTGTGAGTATTAGATAGCATAAAGTTTCATCTCAAAATCCATTTATCTTATAAAGAGTGTGAAGTCTCTAGATTTCTTCGATGCAATTCAACCGTGAGAAATGATATTATGACATTTAAAAAGTGATGAAGAATAAATGGGGGAAGAATTAGATTACTTGCTAAAGGGCCATTCTTGACCAAGTTTGCTGCAATTTGGTCGGCATCATTAGAAATGACACTGAAGTTGGCTACAGAGGCAGCAACTTTGGAATTTTGGAATTTGCAAGGGCCACGGTCCGTGCCAGTATAAGGATAGTCCTCCTCTTTCTCTAATCCACCTGCTTTCAAAATGTACTGAAAAGCTGAGTTCATTAGTCCCCCACCGCACCCTGCGTCGCATGCACCAGCTTCCTCGGGATCACACTGCAAATTTATATTTCAAAAAAAAAAATCAAATTTTCATTTATCACACTCATATTAATTGTCATCTTTGAGATGGTTAAATAAATAAATTATTCAGATGATTAATCGATGAGCTTCAAGCAATATCATAACATGATCCATCAAAATGTGTTTTGTGTGTAATCGGTTGTGGCTAATTTTCAAGAAATTCGAGATTGAATATCCTTCGTTTTAAAAACTTAAAATTCAGTTTCGTAATCATTTTGTTTTTTGTTTTTGGTTTTTTAAAATTTATCCAAAATTTTCTTATTTTCTTACGTTGATTTGAATATTTATTAAGTATATGAGTTGAATTCTTGTCAAAATTTTAAAAACAAAAAATTCTTAAAAACTTTTTAGTTTTGGTTTTATTTTTGAAAACATGGATAAAAAATAGATGATAAGACAACAAATTTAGAGGTGAAAGGGGTAGTAGACTAAAATTTCAAAACAAAAAAACAAAAAACCAATTGATGATTATCAAATAAGGTCTTAATTTTGTCTTTTAAAAGGGTATTCGACTACGCTATGTCATAAATCAACTTAAGTTCTTATTGACATAAACGAAAATATTGTTAAATATAACTACTTTTATTTGAATAGTTGTTAATATTCTCAATGGATCCTAAGCTAATTTGTGGGGTTCATGGAATGCAAATGATGAACCAAACGTTTTGATATTCGTGTTCCTAATTTCTAAGGTTCAAGAAATTTAGCTATGACCATGCATAAATTTATTGGTTCAGCCGTTACATTTTTCCAAGATGAGTGAAAAAAAAAATTCAATGAAGTGACTAAAATATAGCTGCCTCATAATACTGGGATATAGATTTAATAATCTGATGCCTTATTATAATCCTAAGATATAAATTCAATCTACGTTTTTTCTTTACATCTCATGGTGAAAACTACCCGGACTCGCTGAATTATTTCTTGAGAGGAGAGGAGAAGAGAGCATAGAATTTTTCTTAAAAACAATAATAACCATTTTCAAAAAATTATTCGAGATTGAATGGGGAAGAGAATAGACCTTTTCCAATAAAATAAAAATAAAAACGATTTGTCGTTCATCTCAAACTATTCAATGAACATGGAAGTATTTTCGTAAATAAAAGAAATATTAAAAATGTTAAAATATTACTTTAGTCTCGATACTTTAAAGTTTGCATAAATTTTAGTCTCTACACTTTTAAATGCTCAATTTTAATCTTTATATTTCCAAGAAATCTAGTTTTTACTACTTGTTTGGGACGGGGAAGCCCTCCCCATCCCTGTATCCCTATTCCATTCCCGTCTCCGTGAATTTCCCTGCGGGAATGGGGGTGGAGATTCCCCATGGGATTTTGTGGGGATCGGATCCCAAAAAATTTGCCTCACTTTTTCTAACAATTTTTTTATTTCAATCAAATATATATTTTTAACAATTCCTCGAACATAATACAACTTTCATTTAAATAAAATATTATCAATTTTGGTGAAAAACAATAATACACATTCAATTTAAAAAGATATAATTAAAATGTCAAGTTCTCATAATTTTTATAAATTAAAATTCAACGATTAGAACCTCCTATTTTAAATATTACAACATCTAAGGAATTAAAGTAATAAAAGTTTTAAACTTAAATAATTAAAACCACCATAATTATCCTACCAAAGTCTACAATATTAATATATATATATATATATTATAAATTTATAATTTATATATAAAAGTTGGGGTGGGTCGGGGTCGGGAAATATATTCTTGTCCCAGGCCGCGAATTGCAAACGAAAAAAAAATCCCCACTCCCTCCCCCATTCTCCATGTATTCGGGGATTTTCCACCTCGTTCAGTAACCATTTGGTTTTTTGCTTTTGTTTTTGCAAATTAAACTTATAAATACTATTTCCACCTTCAACTTTCATACTTTGTTATCTATTTTTTTGCCAATAGTTTAAAAGATCAAGCCAAAATTTGAAAACTATTTTTTTTATTTTTCAAATTTTGGATTGGTTTTTTAAACCATGAGTAAAAAGTAGATAGCAAAGAAAGAAAGTGGGAAGTAAAAATAATATCTATAGACTTAATTTGAAGAAACAAAAGTAAAAAATAAATTGATTATCAAATGGGACATAAAAGGGGTGTTTCTATAGGATCTATCTACATGACTATTGATTGATTCACATTAAATTTGTTTTGACCAACCAATTTGAATTAAATCATTTATTTAAATATTTGTCGGTTCGACTAATTTCACCAACTTTATCACTATATTTGAAGTAATTTTCATCATTTTCTTGCAATTCATGAAAAGGTTTAGGGAGCGTTTGAAGCAAATACTATCTTAAAACTATAATATAACCACCTCGCTATAGTAAATACTATTTCAAAACCCCAATTAGCTACAATCAATACTATTTTAGAACTCCTATTTGCTACCGTATTTATTATTTGATACAGTTTTTACTATTTTACATTCATCATTTTTTTTTATTATTTGCTACAGTGTTTACCATTTCCTTCTCAAACTAAAATAGATTACACCTCAAAATATATTATTATAACTCAAACTAAAATAATCTATACATAAACACAAACTATTATAATCCAACTATAATATTGTAAGCTTATAATAATCAATTCTTTGTTCTAAACGCTCCCGGAGTAGATTTGACAAACCAAAATAAGTATAACTGGATTATTTTAGGCATACTCTCAATCAAGAGATTTATCTTAATTTAAAGTGCTAATCTCCACTCTCACATAACATATGTACATATATTTATACACATATATAAAAGGTGGCTTTAATTAATTAAACCAAATTGTGTTCCAAAACATTTCCTTCATCCTAAATGTTTTTTAAACTAAAGTTAGTTTATAACTAATTTATTTTTATGCAATTCAAATTCACGTTTTTCTTTCAATTTTAATTGAATTTCAAATGTTAAAAGGAACAACTTTTTAGTATATATTTTATATTTAGTAAAAATTTCAAGATTAATTTTAGAAAACATAAGACAACAAAAAAGTACTCCAATTAAGCTTTTAAATGAAAAAAAGAAAGCACATGATAAATTCAATTCAGACATCCACATCACATAATAGTTTGTCACATGATAAATTCTTTACCAATATATGAATGTATTTCTCACTATACATGATTCATAAAGTTATGAACAAAAATTTCCCTGAATTCTTTTGTACTTCAACAAATAATTGAACTCAATTAACATTTTTTATCCACTAGAAATAAACTGAAACAGATGTAGAAAAACTTTATAAAAAAAAAGTGTAAGAAATCATTATTTAGTTTAGAAAAGCAACAAAAAAATTTCAACATGACCTGAATCGATAGGTGCTTCACGCTGTGCTTAGTGAGGAAAAAAAAAAACAAATTAAAATTTATATATCACTGTTCTGCACACATTCTCTTTTTTCGGAGCAATCAAATTTATAACTATTTTTCTTCACTTTTTCTTTTTCAAATAACTTTTGAAGTCTAGTCAATTTTCAACAGTAAATTTAAGGACATAGTTGAGTTAAACCACTCTTACCATATAAAATTACTTGGGATCCTATTTTTGTAACCATTTGAAATTAATTTTGATTGCAAATGGAAAACGAAACTCAAATATTAAATAAGTTTTGAATTGTTGGTAATGTTTTAAAGTGATTTTGAATAGGATGAAAATGATTTGAAAAAGAGAAGAAAACAGTATATTAGAAAAGAGCAAACAAAGCATAGTTTCCAAAAGCTACAGATATATAAACCGAACCTCAATTTTATTTTATCTGAATTGACTTTTTCAGTAGCAGGTTAAGGAGAGAGAAGATCAGATTAACAACTGCGAATAGAGACAAAAGGCAATAAATCCGAGGCAGGGAAGGAATGGAACGAACCTCATGATCACAATCCACAAGCTGTTGCTCACTCAGACTAACAAGCTTTCCAGTTGACAAGAAATTAGCTCCCTCCACCGCTCCAACGGCGCTAAAAGACCAGCACGAGCCACAGGAACCCTAGCAGATTCAGGACACAAACACATCTATCAGAAAATAAGAAATAGAATCAAATACTCTACAGGCTTGAAGAAGTTCGTTCCGAAATAACTCATACCTGATCTTTGACCGGCGTGACAGCACCTTGGTCGCGCCAATCGAAATCGGGGGCTAGGTCGTCGGTAGGAAGGATCGGAGCCTTCTGAGCATCGGCAGGAAGACGGAGCCGATTCAATCCGACGAAATTTGTACGGAACTCAGACTCGGTGAGATCGGAAAACCGAGTGACGCCATGGACAGCGTCGGGATCGAGCTTCTGGTGGCGCTTGGCTTTGCGGAGGTTAGCCTTAAAGATACGGAACCTGTAATCGTGCTCCTCATCAGTGGCGTATGTCTTTCCAAACTTGAGTTTGAAGTTCTGGAAGTGTTGTTCGGCGGTTAAGCGACGATCATCGGCACCAGAGACGACTTGACGAATCAGAAGATCTTCGTCGTCGCTTTGGGCGCCGTTGATTTGATCGGACGATACACCGTAGGTTACCGTCGCGGATAGTAGAATAGTAAAGAAGAGAGCGAATACAGCGAGGCGATCCATTGGGACTGTAAGAGAGGGAACGGAGCTATGAGATATTTTTGGGCTTTATGTATCGAGTACAAATAAATGGAGAAATATCGCGCTGGTGTGAACGGCAACGGTGCTGCCACGTTTCCGTTTCGTATTGGCTCACTTCCGTGAGAGTGGAAAAAACTGTGACGTGACGGCAATGTTCAGCGACGGTTATGTAGGTTAAAAGTAGCATTCTGTTTTTAGATTTATTTATGTAATATTTGGATGCAAAGCCTATTTTTAAATATTCTCATCTCATCACTCACATAACAAACCATTAAAATATTTTTTTAAAAAGAATTTACACATATTATTATTGGATAATTTGGTGGGTGCATAAAAATAAATGTTTACTTAAATATTTTAATTTATTTTAGTTATTTAGTTTCTATTTTTTTAAGCATTTTATTTTCTAACAATTAATTAGTATTTGAACAAATTAACAAAATACTATTTTTGTCCATATTTTAGTTTTTGTTTTGATCTTTATAATTGTTCAAGTCTATGTATTTTTATAAGATTTAAATTTAACTTCAAACTGATATTTTTTTCTTTGAAGTTAGCTAAAAAATAATAATTTTCATGTAATAAAGACATTAAAAATATATTTTTACAATTTATAAAATCATACCTATAGACACAACCTTTTTAGGGAAAAAAAAAAAACAACAATAAACTAATTGCAGTGCTACGGCGTTTAACCAAAAGTTAATTAATATATGAATTCGAGTCTTACAACTTTAAATAAATCTGGGCAAAATTGCAACTTTAGTTTATAAACTTTTTAAAGTTTGTGTTTATTTTTTTGTCTTTATGAAACTTTAAAAAATGTCAAATAAATCTCACTAACTTTTGATTTTGTAATCTAATAAATCAATTTTATATCAAATATGTTATTGGTATATTGAAAATATTTAAAGTAATAATAATTTATTGTTGATCTATTCGATATAAAATTAAACTTTATCTCTAATGGAACCCTACCATTTCAATTTTATGTTTACTAGTTACGTGAATTTTAAAAAATATGCCTAATAGGGCAATACGTTTTAGACATACACAAATTAAAATTTTAAATATCTATTGAATGCAAGATTGAAATTTAGTTTAAACATAGTTTCCATCTGATCTTAGATTTACATTTGGTTTTAAATTGATTCCTCTACTTTCTAAAGTTACAACTTTAGTAACTAAGACCTCAATCAATGACCATTTCATTTTTTAATTTTTATTTTTGAACATTAAGTTTATAAACTTTTGTCTCTGTATCTAATAACTTCCTAAATTTAAGAAAGTAACTAACGTGTATTGAACTTTCAAATTTATTTTTAATAGCTCAATAAACTTTAAAAATGGTTGAATGAGTTCCTCAACCATCAATTTAGTGTCTAATAAGTTTTGAGTATTCAATTTTTTGTGTCTAGTAGATCATTGACACATTTTTTAAAATTCATGAATCCATTTGTCACAAAATATCAAGTTTATTGTCCTATACTTGAAACAAACTTCTATGGACTCATTAATTTTAAAAATGTAGAATATTCCAAGGATATATCTAATACCAAATTCAAAGTTCAGAAACCTATAGGATGTTTTTAAAGCTCATGGTGTATTAAACTTTGTAACTAAATGTTTAGTAACTTATTAGACACGATCATAAAAGCTGATCTAAACTTTCAATCCTACCAATTATAAGCTTATAATTCAGGGCCAAGGGCACTTGTGAATAGGGAAAAACAAGGTATACTATTAGGTCCACAATCTACATATTTGTTGTTTGCAAAAGTGGCAGAAACGAAGCCCCAACCCATATATAAAAGATATAAAATGTCGCAAATGTCCTCACTATTGATATACACTTGGTACACTATTAATATACACTTGATACACTTGACTAATATACTCGATATACTCGATAATGCTGCACTTGATTAATATATATAAATAATTGTCAATCATGCACTTGCTTGTATTGTTGATAAACTTAAAAAACTTGACTGATATATTTGACAATGATGCACTCGATTGATAAACTATTAATAAATTAAATTAATCATTCACTCGTTTATATTACTGATAAATTTAATGCACTTGACTGATATACTACCAATAAACTTGATAATTATACACTCTTTTATATTGTTGATGCCCTTGACTAATATACTGCTCATTCACTTGATTGATATGTTGTTTATAAACTTAATAATGATGTACTTGACTGAGTTGATATACTCTATAATATACACATTGATTAAAAAAAATGAACTTTTTCTTCGCACTCAACAAACCCCTACCCCTCAACATCTCTCTTTCACTAACCAACACTGGTCCACCTCCCTTATGCTTATCTCCATCGACCATTGCATGTCTAGTCTCACTAGTTACCCTTTTTTTCTCCCTCTCTATAAACCCCTGAACTTGCTTTACTAGTTAATTAAGTTTAAGTTCTCTTAGTTATGTGTTAAAAATGTGTATTAACATTAATGCAAAAGTAGGCTAAGTATATTTTAATGAATGATACATTTGTAATGTTTAAGAGAAGGAAAAATCTTCTAAGTGTTGGAATATATGCTCTTGGGTTGTAAGAGTAGTCAATGCATATAGAGTTCGAGAGTTTAAACAATGACAAGCTGGAAAAGGACAAGAAAATATGCTAAGAAGGTTATTCTTGATCCCGAAAAAAAAAAATGGTTGTAACGGTTTGATCGTTATCCGTGGAAATGATTGAGTTTTGTCTTGAACTTGCAAAAAGAGTGGTGTAACGGTTTGACACTATTCCGTGGGAAGAGTCATGAGATCCTTATTCAAAATCTCAAGAGGCGCTTGAAAAAGTAGATATAGGTGAGTTTGACCGAACCACTATGAAAATCTCCGGTATTAATTTCTTTATCCCTATACTACTTGTTTTGCAATTATTGTGTTATTATAGTTTATTACATGAAATTAATTGCAATATTCGTTCTATTGTTCATATTTGTTTACTTTGATTGATAATTCTTAAATTTCTACGTGCATTAACAATCTTGTTACTAAAATTAAATAGGGTGCTTAAAAGTGTGAGTTTCAATTTTTCTTGCTTATTTTGGATTAGATTCGATTTTTTTGCATATAATTCTTGTTTAAATTACTTATTAATAATATTATATTGATTTTTTTAATTGGACCCACATTAGCAAAAATTTCTAATTAGATTGATTAACACTATTCACCCCTTCTAAGGTTGCCATACTAATCCTACAGTAACCATGGCCCTCCAAATAGTCACATCTCATTGGCAATAATTGCATCAATTAGTGCTCATCAAACATACACTTGAAAAGGCTCATTCCATAGACAAAGGAGGACATAGAATTTACTAGAAATATAAGGGCAAAACAGATATATAAAAATCATCCCCTTGTAGCCCATTTTTTTTGTAGCTTTTTGCTGTGAGAATGCTAGAAAATCCTATATAACCATATTATTTCTTCGCCTTTCTACAAAAATTCTATAACTAAATAAAAATTGTTAAACTAAAAGCACAAAATGTGTATCTTTGAAAACAAACGAAACGACAACCAATTCCTTACTCCAATACTTTCTAAAACATTAACAATATCGTAGATCTGTCGCCTCTCAACACCTGCAAAACATAAGTCATAAAATCCGACCAATCAATCAACGTAAAAATTCCACAATCATGAACATTTTATACAAATGTAACGACCGGATCCTTACACATTATGATTCGACCGCTACGACATGCATACTTAGACTTTTCTATCATGAGATGAGTTTGGTGAAAATTTCAAAGAACATATCTAAATTTTATTAATTAGATAGAAAACTATATAAAAAAGTTTATTTATCAAAACACCAGGATCCATAAAACAATAGCGTGGTGGTACAAAATGCATATGCCTATAATAGTGAGTTTGATGGTTGGCCATTTGAGCGACGTCCAATTATGCCATCTACGCTGTGTTCTTACCTACAAAGTCTGTAAAAATATAGGATGAGTATATAATATACCCAGTAAGTAGTTCTCACGTAGGGTAGTGACCAAATGCACAATCACAAGCAACATGTCATGAAAACATATGGTTGGGACCGAAAATATATAATAACATGTGGTGGTCGGTTATGCTTCCAACATAAATCTCTCCGCCCTGATAGGAAGATGAGGACCTAAGCGAAAACTAACCCATCTGATGATTAGCGGGTCATGCAGTCAGTAGAGCCAGAGTCGCATCCAACATCAACCATTAGCATAAACGTAATATTGGACTAGAGGGGTGCAACCATACATACCCTGCTAGTCCTAGCATAAACATAACGTAAGATTAGGCCTGGGGGGGTGCAATCATACATGCCCTGTTAGCCCTGGAAGAATAAATTTCTCCCCCTGATAAGAAGATGAGGACTTAAGCGGAAACTAACCCATCTGATGATTAGCGGGTCATGCAGTCAGTAGAGCCAGAGTCGCATCCAACATCAACCATTAGCATAAACGTAATATTGGACTAGAGTGGTGCAACCATACATACCCTGCTAGTCCTAGCATAAACATAACGTAAGATTAGGCCTGGGGGGGTGCAATCATACATGCCCTGTTAGCCCTGGAAGAATAAATTTCTCCGCCCTGATAAGAAGATGAGGACTTAAGCGGAAACTAACCCATCTGATGTTTAGCGGGTCATGCAGTCTGTAGAGCCAGAGTCGCATCCAACATCAACCATTAGCATAAACGTAATATTGGACTAGAGGGGTACAACCATACATACCCTGCTAGTCCCTACCACAAACATAACGTAAGATTAAGCCTTGAGTGGTGCAACATACATACCCTGCCAGCCCTGGAAGTATAAATTTCTCCGCCCTGATAGGAAGATGAGGACTTAAGCGGAAACTAACCCATCTGATGATTAGGGGTCATGCAGTCAGTAGGGCCAGAATCACATCCAACATCAACCATTAACATAAACTTAAGATTAGATTGGAAGTATAACTTACACCTAATTAAAACTTGATTTTAACGTAATCGTGAACAAACATAATGCATGGGGTCCCTTGTAGAAAAACGTGTTCTAAACATGTAATGCAATATAACAATTAACATAACCATGCAACATAATAAAGGTACACTACCATAGAACACTTAAAGAGAGGGTGAGATAAACTACTTACAGTGATCTAGTTATTCCTTATTTTTTTTCTTTATGATTTGATCAGTAGAGCTTTCCTTTTTTAAACTAGAAGAAAATTTAGGAAGAAATTTAGGCAGCACCTTACCCGAGCTCTTCTTTTTTAATCTCACAGAACTTCCTCACTCACACTTACTCTTTCACACGATTCTTTGTTACTGAGATTTGTTTGAGAATGGGTTAAATCTTCGGCAAAAGGTCCTATTTATAGTAGTTTTCAGCTCTTTTCAGTGTGACAAATCATCGTATAGGTGGCTTCTTTAAAATTACTTAGGGTTAAGGATTTCTCTCAATAAGACACCTAATCTTGGCTAACGTTTGACCTTACGTCATCATTCTTTGTTTGTATTCAATTTTAGGGTTTTTCTATGTATAATCTATAATATCGTGGCCAAATTCAACACATAATTCGCGCTTCTATCCAAATCTCGCTTACTCTTCTCTCAGAATCTCGTTCTCTCCAGTTTTCTCGCTAGGAATTTGCTCTGTCCACTTTCGCTTTGTCTAAATATCGCTCTGTCCAAATCTCGCTCTCCCTACTCTCAGAATTTCGCTCTCTCCAGCTTTTTCGCTAGGAATCTCGCTCTCTCCAGCTTTCTCACTGGGAATCCCGCTCTCTCCAGCTTTCTCGCTACAATTCTTGCTCTCTCCGATTTTTCCTTCCATCTCGCTCTCTCCAGGGATCTCGCTCTCTCTACTCTCGCTAGCCTCAATCTCGCTAGCCTCGCTCGCTGGGGTTTCTCGCTCTCTAATTCTCTCTTCGATCGTGCAACTCTCTTCTTAGTATCTCGCTCTCTCCAGTTTTCTCGCTGCAATTCTCGCTCTCGCCAATTTTCTTTTATTTACTTATTTATTTATTTATTTATCATTCAATTAGAGTCTCGCTCTCTCCACCTTCGTTCTTTCCAATTTTCTTTTATTTTTATTTTTGTTTATTTATTATTATTATTATTAATTTTTTAATTGTTTCTTTGCTTCCTAAATTAAGGTTAGGGTATTTATATTTATCATCCAATAAATTTCAATATTTAATTTCCTGTAGTGTATGCGTACAAATCTGGGTTGTTACAACAAAAATAAAAGAGAGGGAAAAAATCGGGAATTGTTATTTTTAATGGTGGCATAGATTTTATTGTGCAGTATGGATCGATTTTGATCTCTTATAGTTTAGAAAAGGTTACTTATGAACTATGCCTGACAAAAACAAAATCCTATAAAAACTTAATTTTTTTTTAAAAAAGGTACAATAGGGTGGTTGTCAGATGGAGTCTCGTTGCAGAAGGCTCTTTTGATGAAAGGTTTCAATTGATGATGAAAGGGTTTGGTTGATGAGGTATCTATCAGGAAGATTTTTATCGAAGAGATATAATAGGGATAAAATAGGAATTGTAAAAAATTGTAAGAACAAGAAGGAAAGAAAATATATATATATATATATATATATATATACTCAAATAAGTCGGAGATCGAAAGGTCTTTGGATGTTCTATAAACATATAGCATTAAGTTATATTGTTTATAAAATTATTGTCCTATTTTAATAAGGAGATGAAAAGTTACACATAAACGACCACTAAAATTGTATGTGTGTGAATGACAAAATTACCATCAAAGCAAGACAAAGAAAAAGTCATATTGAAAGGGTAAAATTGGTCTAAAAAGATTTCTCCTTATAATACTTTTTATATATATTACAAATGTAGATAAGATTTGTACAACATTTTTTTCTCCGTTGATGCAAAAAGATGTCGACAGATCTTAAGAAAAGTGTGGGCAAAGTCTTTGTCGACGTTTTTCTTCTTCTTGTTTTTTTTTTTGTTTTTCTGCATGGGCAGATAGTGTGGGCAGAAGTCCGTTGGCATAGCTTCTGCCCTGCATTTTGACGTTGCATCGACATAAAGGCCCATACAAGTAAACACATGAGTAGAAAAGCCTTCTGCCCTTGTAACAACTTTTATGGGTAGAAATCACATTTTTGTCCACCCATTATGCATCGAAAAAAAACTATTTCTGCCAATGCAACAACTTGTTAACAAAATGAAATTTTTGTCCACACATGATTCATCGATAGAAATAAGGATTTACCCATGTAAAAGCCTTCATGGAAAAGGTCTTAAACATTGAGGCCTCACCCTTTCACTGGCCTGAGAGGGATTAATTTATAGTTGGACTATAAACTATTTGTTCATTAGAGAAATCAATGTACTGGGTCAAATAGAAAGAAGTTAACACTTAGAGAAAGTAGAGGACTCCATGCGTTGGAGCTATGAGGCACCATGTGGCCAACTCTGTTGAACTAGGCGGACGGGAGTCCAATGAGGGGATGTTATGGCTAAGTACAACAATGCAGTATGAGGTAAGTATGTGACTAACCTCGTCTACCAGTGTTGAGACTGAAGGAAATCGAACACGAGGATTTCCATGAGCAGCAGAAGGATCATTCCAAATTACAATCATAAATGAATTTTACAATTACAATCACAAACGAAAATATACAGTTATGCGAAATACATAAACTACAGCATGTTATAAAAAAAATCAAGGACAAGAATCAACACACTTTTGTAGATTCATCTTCGAGTTCCTTGATTACAGACGCTTGATCACAGTAACACAACAACACACGAATGTCCGTCCAACACGACCGCTAATTGCACGAACACCGCATGCTCGAACTAAGCGATCACCAAGGTCACGAACACCCTGAACACCGTGAACGGCCTCCACAGAATCTCGAAAGTGTCGAGTTGAGTAAGACACCACAAAAAAGGTTACCTTGGTATTCTCGCTGTGAGAATCCAAAGGGTGAGCTCTGTGTGAACTTGGTTTGAGGCAGAAAACGGGAGGAACCTCAATCGTGTAAACGATTGAGCAAAGTGGGAGATGAAAGAACCTATCGTATAGGTCGATGCCCAATCGTTTAGGAAAAGCTATGCAATCGTCTAGCAAAAGCTATACGATCGCTTAGCTCATTGCTTAGCTGAGTGTCTATCGTCTAAGAATACTCCACGATTGTTTAGCTAACTCTAAGTTGTCGCTTAGTAAATCCAATTTACTTGACAACTCTCCGTGAGAGTTTCCAAGATTGGAAATATCAAAATTAACTTCTTTTTGAAAATTAGGAAAATATTTTTCCTTTTTATCTCACAGTTACCATGAAACCACCAATAACCTCCCACTCAATTAGTTATTAGAGAAAAAGAGATAATTATCCAATAATTAATATTATTATAAATATAAATGATGATAAACTTATCATACTATATTTATAACCTATAGTTTTAATATTTCATCTCATGAAACATACAAACCATAGCTCTTTTTCTATTTCATGGAACTTAATGTAAATCTCATTTACATTAATCCTCCACTTGATGTATCTTATACACCATACCGATCATATCATATATAATATAATTACCTCTTGTTAATTTGAACATTTCAAATCAACACCAAGAACTGATCCTCAACTTGAATCCATTGAGCTACCAAGGGGACCTTATAGACCTGTAGCTCGAAGCTTCAACGGTACGTGAATAACTGACTAGACTCTTTAGTCACAGGATCCACCATCCGTTAATTGCCAAGCACTCCACTAAAGACTGATAACTGAACTCTCCTTACCACAGATATATTATGTGTTCATCTTAACCAATCAACAGTACGACAACCCTTCACAGATCGCTCGTAAGTACAACTCGGTCAATAACTGCTATGCCCCTATAGTTACATCTAACTCCTTAAGTACCATTGAATTCTCTAATGAACATAAGTCATAGTTCTACTACGACTGAGTCCTCTCTTCCAAAGAGAAGCAGTGACCACTATGTTCAAGCCCCGAAATCAGCCCTTAAGGGAGCAATCTCTCTACTTGCCCCTACTTCGGTGAAGGAGTGAATTCCATCTTGTGTAAGTGAGTTCTCAACTCCCAGATCAGACAAGTCCCCAAAAAGGTAGGCATGTTGAGTTTTCAATCTAGCCACTCTCACCCGTACAAATCAAAAGACTGTCCTCAAAGGCAGGAGTTCCCAAAACACTCAAGATTGAGGTCGTGTCACCTATGATTATTTAGGTGAGATGTAAGTTTCTAGTATCAACAGCGTTATATACAGAGTCTAGTTATCTCGTGGTCTGGTCTTATACAAACTCTTTGTTAGGACACCCCCGCTCGCATGTCTCCGCATGAATGGTCAGGATCTACCATCTGTAGAAGTTTACAACACTTGCAAACCTCTACAAAGTGGGTTATATCTGTAGTGTCACCAAGATCAGGTATCCCACCTTAATCCTTATACTACAGACCTATTTAGGTTATCACTTAAGGCTTGATCCACTTGTATATCACATATACATGCTTAAGTTTACATAAGATAACCATGGAGCTTTGTTTATTGGATATGAGTACATGCCAGAATAAAATAAAAATTATTTTATTCATAAAACAATGTGTATAATTACAAACAACGAAACTCCGAAGAATTAGAACACCTATCCCAATAGAGACTAAGTTGACAAACGAGGCGACAGAAGATCATGCGTTCAAGGTGTTGCTCAGAGGATATGTAAACCCCGAACCCTATTTTCCTTACTTAAGTATGTTAGTTAATATGTTAAGTAAGATTAAGCTTATGATAGTATTATGTTTGTAGGGAAAGGCTTGAGAATGCTAAGAAAGAAAAAGAAAAATATTCTAAGTGTTGATTACCAAGGGCTCTTAGGTATAAGTATAAATGAGCTTGGTTAAAAGAAGAAAATTTGGCTAAGTGTGGAAGCCAAGATGTGTTGGAGGTATGTAGCAGCCTTATGCATCATTTGAGGTTGGATTGAGCGTAGGACGGGCATTAAGGCAAGGGGAGACGCATCTAAGTGTTGGCCGAAGATGATGTTGTGTGTTCAGCATGGGTTATGCATTGGCTAAGTAGCATGTTGAGGTTAGAAGGACATGGACGCACGCATGGCATGGGGCAAGGTTGCCTTAGGCGATGTGGTTGTGTGCGTGTGATGGCCAGGCAAAGTATGCGGGTACTTAAACCATGCGATAGCCACCACCAGATTAGGCGACGGCGCAAGAGGCGCTGAGGCGGGCACTAGCGGATTAGGTGTATGTGTCGAGGGTGCCTTACGATGATTAGAGTTTTGAGGGGCCATGCGTTAGTGATTAGAGGAAATTCTCAGCTTAATCTCTTAGTTGAGATTATGAAAATTAAACCACTTAGTGGGCGAGTTGGTAGCCTAAGGATGAAGTAAGGCATGTAGTTCTTAGTATAAAAGGGAAGCTTTCTCTTCAGGCATTCGATTTAGCCATTCTACTCATGCAAAAGGGGAGTTTCCAGAACTTATTTGAAGGTTGATGAGTGCTTTTGAGGCTCTTGTGTCACACCCCGCCCCAGATTACCTTTTTAACCTGAAAGAAGATGTGACTGCAGTAGTTACCAACTCTTTTGCTGGCACTTACTGCCTAACTAACTTGTTCAATTTGTCTTAAACCCTGGTATACATACATTTTCACATATATGTTGCATATATTACTCGAAACTTAACATATTTATATTACAGGATTTCATAACATTGTTCATACATACACTTACGTACATTACAACTTAATGAGCTCAACATACAACACTAGTCCCCATATGACAGACACATGTGTATTAATAATTACAAAGTCATCAAATTCTTCAACCTGTGTCTTTGAGTAATAGAGCAATAGCAGAGATGTCTTCTGGGGAGTGACCGCTACTTAGGGGAGAAAATATTTTGAAAACATGAGCTAGAAACCTAGTGAGTAACTAACTTTAAAAACATTAGCATCATATATAAATACTGATAATAAAACTGAAAGCTTTAACTAGAAACATAAACTTAGGCAACCATCATTCACATAATCATTAACATAACAAAACATATTTATGCTTTGTTGGACTATTCCTTAGTTGGGAGTGGCCTTCTTGCTCAACTCCCAATACTTAGCCTCTTTCTTGGGAGTGAACCCTCTTATCCAACTCTCCACTATACTTATTTACATTACTACTTAATTGAGAGAAGGAGCCCTATTATCCAACTCTTCGTACTATTCTAGATTGAGGTGTGTCATCTTTGTCCACTACCTTCCACCTAGCTTTCCTCATTCTAACACAGGTTAAGGTGTTTCTCCTTTGTCCATCATCTTACCTTGAAGTCTTAACTATCCTACATGCACGTAGATTGAATCCTATCATCAGAACTTATATCTAGAACTTAGCTTTAGTACCTTCACATTTAGTCCTTCAATACTGTGCTAATCATAACTTGGACTGAGCTTTAGTACCTTCTCATTTAGTCCTTCATTACTGAGCTATTCATGCTGAACTCGTATCTAGGGCTGAGCTCCAATACTTTCTCATTTAGTCCTTCAATACTAAGCTAATCATATATTCCGAGGCACATTCTTATCTCTATGACTTAGTTTCCCTAAGGCATTTAGCACTAACACATACTCATGATCATACTTAGCAGCTTTCTAAGTCAACAAATAAACATAACATTAAAGAGATGCGTTACTTTGGTAAACTATGGGAAACCAGTTATCATAATTAGCTTTCAATAAATATGAATTTCTAAATCATTCATTAAGCATTTGCAAATCATTTAAAGCATTTAAAGCATTTAAAGTCACTCACTGTCTTCGGCAATCCTCTTAAAGTACTTCTCATTTGATGAAAAACCTATGAACATCACAATGCATTCTATCTATTAGCATTGGCCCCTCTTTTGGGACTAATATTTCATAACTATCTTACTTTGTCTTAGTGTGCAGCCTTATCTTCCAATGCCAAGCTCACTATGCGTTGAACACTTAGCCAAATTCTTAGGCCTCAACTTGACTATGCGACAACACCTTCCTATCGCCCATCATCATGCATCCATTGCTAGCCTTATGCGTTCAAGCCTCTTATGCGTTCAAGCTTTCAGCCTATGCGCTCACAACCTATCGCATGGCCCATCGCATAAGTAGCCATGAAAGAACTCTTAACGAAAAGCATCCATGAGCGCGTTCGGATCTTTCTGATTTCATTATGACCAAAATACAACACACACATTCTAACAGATAGTTATACAATTTAATACTAATTAACGGCATGCTTTGATAAATAAACTACAAGGGAATGAGTTCTCATACCAGTTGAAGACTCTCTTCAATCTCGAACTCAACGCAGCGGAAGAACCTCTATGAATTCTATCGCCCTGCAAATCAGCGGCTATGGTAGAAACACAAACAAGTAAGAAGCGGGGACGACACCACCAGTTGGAGCCCTTGGTATTCTCGGAGTGAGTAACCAAAGTGTGGTATTTGGTGAATTTAGTAGAGGTAAAAGGAAAGGCTGATCGTGTAGACGATAAGCAAGTGGGAGAGAAAGCTATCGTATAGCAGAGTGCTTATCGTTTAGACAAAGCTACACGATCGTGTAGGTTTTACTAAGCGATCATCTAGTAATAGGTAAACAATCGTTTAGAAAACACGGCACGCTAAGCGATTGTTTAGACGCGAGGTGTGCGATCATTTAGATGATGAGACTCTATCGTATAGGCTCTCGGGTAAGCGATCGATACTTTTTCACACCGATTGTGATTTTTTCGAACTTTTTACCAAATGAAACAAATTTTCATTTTATTCTTCGGTTACTATAACCGAATACGGCTTCTCTCACTAACGCACGATTGAGGAGAATACTTTGGCCAATTATCTCATAATTAACCAATTTAATAATAAATGAATATAATCATATTATATTCTTACCCTATAGTTTGATATCACATATCTACTATAGTAGTTTCTCCTTCACTTGATATAAATCATATTTATATCTAATTTTCTCTAAAAATAATGTATCTCACATATTTAGCCAATTATATCATATATAATTAACCAATTAAATTATATCATATATAATCGAACTTCCTTTTGTCAATTTGAACATTTCAAACTGACCCAAACACTGATTCTCGACTTTATCCAAGCTATCTAGGGGACCTTATAGACCTGTGGCTCGAAGCTCCAACGGTACGTGAACAGCTTACTAAACTCTTTAGCCACGAGATCCACCATCCGTTAACTTCTAGGCATTCCACTAAGAACCAACAACTGAACTCTTCTTACCACAGATATATTTCTATGTCCATCGGATATAACCAATCATGAGTACGATGATCCTTCACAGATGCTCGTAAGTACAGTTGGGCCAATTTACCATTTTGCCCCTATAGTTACATCTCACTTCTTAAATACCACTGATTCTTCTAATGAACAATATAACATAGTCCAACTATGTGTGAGCACCTCTCAGGCCAAGAGAAGATGTGTGGCATCACATTGTTCAAGCCCTGGAATCAGCCCTTAAGAGAGCTATCTATCTACTTGCCCCTGCTTTGGGGAAGGAGTGAATTACATCTTGTGTAGCTGAGTTTTCAACTCCCAAATCAGACGAATCCCCAAAATGATAGGCTTGAATCGACAACCTGGCCACTCGCACCCATACAAATCAAAAGACCGCCCTCAATGGCAGGTGTTCCCAACTCACTTAGGATTATGGTCATGTTACTTATGGTCATCCTAGTGAAGTGAAATCTCTGTCATAAATGGTGTTATATAATGAGACATTAACACTTCGTGGTAAAGTCTTATACAAACTCTTTGTATAGGACACCCCCGCTCGCATGTCCCCTACATGAATGATTAGGATCAGACCATCTGTGACAAGTCACAACACTTGTGACCATTCCACAAAGCGGGCTGCATCTGTAGCGTTACCAGGATAAGGTTTCCCTCCTATATCCATATACTGCAGACCATTTTGGTTATCACTTAAGAAATGATCCACTTATATGTCACCACATACATGCTTAAGTTACATACAGATAACTAGGGATTTTATGTTCTTTGGTTTGTGGTAAAGCAAATAAAACATACAACTAAGCAAAATCAAGATGTGAAGTAAATATCATATATTATACAATACAAGTGTTCATACAAATTGTTTACAAATTACAGGACACGAGAATTTAGAGCATTAACTCCAACAAGCCCTTGCACCAATCATTCTGCTTATGTACCCATCTTGTGGTACATCAACGCATACGTCATGCGCTCGTCCAGTCGCGCGCCACATGCTCCGATGCCCCTTGCGCGCCTAGCTGCATAGCCCCGCTCGCTTTACCACACAGTCCATATGCCCACACAACACTCTTGCGTTTATGGCTTCAGCATGCATTACATGGTCCAACGCATCTCAGTGCATCCTTGCACTCAGGCCAACACATCCCTTGCACGAAACTTAGCTCTCAACATGTGCCCTCAGCATCACCGTCTGGCCCTTCAAGCTGCTTACTTGTTCAATCCAAGTAGCTGCTTGATTGTTCAATCCAAGTAGCTGCCTGCTTGTTCAAAAATTCCAGATTAAACTAATAATTTGAATAACTAATTTTCCAGGCCTTTTCTTATGAAATTTCCTTCTATAAACTTGTTCCAAAATGTCTTAGCAAGCTTACCTTAAAATTTCAATCTAGAACTCCTCATGGTTTAGCCGAAACTCTCAAATCATCAAGACTAGCCTGATCTTACCCGAGAGCTCGACCTTCAGCCGATTTCTTCAATCTCCAGCCCGATTCCTCTGGAATTTCCTTCTGGCTCAGCAACTAGGCACAATCAAGGTTTGAACAGCTCTGGAATCACTCCATTTGCACATGTGAATTGCTCAAACCCATTTTTTGAAATCAAGTTTCCCTTTTATATTAGCAGCTGCATGCTAACCCTTTATTGTTAAGCTGCCACCTCATCCTTAAAGAGATAACAACAAATCTAAGCATGACAGCTGGCTTAGCTAATCGTTCCCTAAGCTGATCCTTTCCTCTTGGTCATCAACACAAGGCTCAACTTTCAAGCCAATGCATGCAATTACTTGGTCGCATGCCTTCTTCAAACAATGCATTGCCCAACCTTGGCCAACGCATAGCTTACCTTGAGGCCATTACGTCCCTTCTATGGTCGCATACCTTAGACCAACGTATTTTCTAGCCCACGCATAGCTTAGTTTTAACACATCATTAACCAGCGTTAAGCTTTCCTCAATGCACAACCACTGAACATCGCATGCCTTATGTGCCTTGTGCCAAGACTGCTAATGCTTACCAAGCAGTTGCATAGTCTTCCAGCGCACATCGCATACCTCATCGCATACTTCCTCGTTTCATCACATACCTGCAGCACGCATCGAGTACCCAGCGCCTTGCACTCATCGCTGCATACTGGTCAGCGTGCACGCCCAGCCTCCATACTCAGTCTTGCGCTCATCGTTTAGTGCTTATTGTGCAGCCCCGCAAGTTACTATGCAATCACCCTTGCGAAATGCCCTAACGCCCAGCGCCCACGCTCGCGCGCAACCGAGCGCTTACTTGCTCTCTCCTGGCCCATACTAGTTGCACAATGGCCCTTCCTCACTGCACGATCATGCAAGCCTCTCTTGGCCGTTTGACATGTTCTTAGCCCACGCTTAGACAACCCCTTCATGGCATTGCTCGGTCAACCCACACCATGCGTCTATCATGGCCTGGCCTTACACCAATGCATCATGAAAAATCCATCAACTCATGTGTTCATGCCTTATCTCCAATGCATAGTTTGTCCTTGGCTTCAACACTTAGCCTCACACAACCTCTACAAGCCTTGGTTGCCACAGACACATTGCCCATCAATGCTTTTCAACACCAATGCATGCCTACTCTTGGCTTCTATACTTAGCCAATTTTTCACCTGCTAAGGCCAACACAAAGCCAACCGAGAGTTCTGTTTCCACACTTTAATTACTCACCTAAGTAGAGAAAATGGGATTCGGGTTTCACATCTTGAGCTACTAGAAGAAAACTCTTAAGGAATAGAGTTGAAATCTGAAGATTTCCTCAAGGTCAAGATCTTGGGTGATTAAGAGCAAAGTGTGAAAATTGAAGGTTTCTGGACAGATTAAGAAGAATTTGAAGCTTAGATTTTAAGGTAAGCAAGTTAAGACATTTATAAACAAGTTTGTAGAAGAAAATTTTCCAAAATAAGCTTTGAAAAAAAAAGTTATTCGAGCTCAAAGATGAATCTGGAAATTTTGGTTGAATAAGCAGGCAGTTGCAGTTGTTGAGCAAAAAGACAGCTCAACCGGGCAGGCTGCAGGTGTGCGCGAAGGCAAGGTGTGTGCTAGGTTGCACGTAAAGGTTGTGCACGTGTGTGCGTAAGGCGCTGAGTGCAGGCGTGTTGGGTGTGCAACTGTGTTAAAAGGATGTGCGTTGACGTATAGGGTGGCTTGGTGGCCGTACAGCTTAAGCAACTTCACCCAAGAAATTTTCTAAGTGTTGAACGCATGGAGGAGGTATGCGTTGATATGGGAAATGATGTTTTTAGTTAAATGTTAAGCTTGTTTAAGTGAGTTAGTCTCACAAGGGGACTAATAGCATTGACCAAACATGTTTATCATTTCCATAGGGTTAACACCAATAGGGAAGGCTTATCAACCCTAGGAGGAATGATCTGTTTGGGTTGATGCCCTAAATCTCGTAGGGTCTTATAGTTTGTAAACCTTGTATGAACAAACTTGTATATGATTAGTAATATTTGATATTTATTCACTTTGTCTATGAAATATGTGATATTGCATTAACCACAAACCAATAAACTAACATCCAAGGCTATCGTTGTAACTTAAACATGCATGTAGAGACATACAAGTGGATCGTGTTTTAATGACAACCTAAATGGTCTATAGTATATGGATAAGGCTGGATACCTTATCTTGGTGACACTACGAGTATGATCCGCTTTGTAGATGTTACAAATATTATAAAGTGCTACAAATGATTTGATCTTGATCATTCATGTATTAGACATGCGAGCGGGGATATTCTATACAAAGGAATTTATATAAGACTGGACCACGAAATGTTTAGTCTCATTATATAACACCGTTCATAATAAAGACTTTCATTTTACTAGCATGACCATAGGTAACATGGCCTTAATCCTGAGTGAGTTGTGAACTCCTGCCTATGAGGGTGATCCTTTGATTTGTATGAGTGAGGGTGGCCAGGTCGCCGACTCAATAAGCCTACCATTTTGGAGATTTGTCTGATTGAGGAGCTGAGAACTCAACTACACAAGATGGAATTCACTCCTTTCTCGAAGCAAGGATAAGTAGATAAATTGCTCCCTTAAGGGCTGACCCCTGGCCCGAGAGGGGTTTAGTCATAGTAGGACTATGATCTATGTTCATTAGAGGAATCAGTGGTACTTAAGGAGTTAGATGTAACTATAGGAGCAAAATGGTAATTTGGTCCAGTTGTACTTACGAGTGATTTGTGAAGGGTCATCGTACTGTTGATTGGTTATATCCAATGGACATAGAAATAATTTGTAGTGCGAAGAGTGCAACTGTCGGTCTTTAGTAGAGTGTTCAACAGTTAACAGATGGTGGATAATATAATTAAATAGTTTAATTAATTATTCAAGTACGATTGGAGCTTCAAGCTACAGATCCATAAGACCCCCTTGGTAGTTCAAAAGAATTTAGTTGAGAATCGATTAATAAGAGAGAATTTAATTATATATGATATAATTAAATTGATTCAATTATATATGATATAACTGACATAATGTATTTTATACATTATAGTTTAATTGGAGGAATAAATATTTGAATGTGATTCAAATATATTTTCTATGAATGAGATTCATAGTTATTAAATTTAATATAAATATGATTTATGTTAAATGCCAAAAAATAGAGGAAAAAAACTAAAGTTTATATTGTATATGATGCAATATTAAATCTATAGGTTATAAATAATATGATAAGTTGGTTATCATATTTATTTATATTAATTAGTTTTCAAAATGTTACAATTTTAAATTTTTATTTGAGTTTTATTTGAATTTGATCCCTAAACTTTAAAATTTACATTTTTAACCTTGATTTTCACTAAATGTTCACTCGAATTTTTGGTGCTAATAGCTATTAATTAATTTAAAAATAACTTTTTTGTGAAATTTAAAAATTAATTTTAGTGATTAAAAATAGTGAAATTTAATTGATTATAATTTCTTTAATTTTTTAAAAATTAATTAATATATAATATAATAAAGGCGGAAAATAATTATTTAGTGAAAAATCAAATTTAAAAAGTGAATCTTTAAACCTATGATCAAATTGAAACAAAGCTCATATCTTAATATGATAAAAATTTGAAATCTAAAAACTAAATTAAAATCAAACTCAAAACTTAACTAAAATGTAACATTTTTTAAGTATAGTACTGGGGGATTGAACCTAGGTTGGAGTGCATGACAATATTTCTGAACTAAGCTCACTTTGGCACTAAAAATGTAACTGTTTAAAACTTATGAACCAAAGAAAACTTGACATAAAACCCAAGAACGAATGGAGATACAAGATATCTTTTGGGCAGTTTGTATGAGTACAAATCTATACTATATTAAAAGGAGCTATAACGGGAGAATTTTCTCCTTTCCCTTTTGCCCTTACATATTTTAATAATTTCCTTCTTGCCCTCAATAATAGATGACCCTTTAATCCACGTAGTAGTTAATGTGTCTGTTGATGTTGGAAAGAAATAACTATTTAGGTTTGATGACGATGAGTCAAACTCTTCTATTATAAGTGTATGGATGTGCGTTGCACCTATAAAAATAAAGAAATTAATGATCAATGCATTCATAATCATTGCAAATTTTAAAATTCTACAAAGAAAAAAAAAACATTGAGAAGCAAAACATTTTGTTCCTCAAAGGAAAATATTTTACAACGTTAATGAAGAGGTACTGTTATCCATATTTTTTCTTTCTTTATTTATTTATTTTAAAAAAATATTTTCACCCGTAAATTTTGTTTTGAGGAAATTTTTGAAGTGAAATGTTTGCCTTAAAAATGTCATTCCATTAGAAGAAAAAAAACAAATAGAATATTTGAGACAAGACTTAAATTTGAATGGAAAGTAGTTGATAAATAAATTGGACAAAGTGTTTCACAACCTAATTGGGAAATTCTTATAAATAGAAAAATTCCAAAAATATTTACGCTCTGTAACAAAAAGTTACATTTGGAACTTTTTGTTAAATATTTTTAAATATTTTTTTTATATTTAAAAAGAACCCAATATATCATCATTGCAAATTTTCAAATTTTACAAAATATTGAAAAGCAAAACATTTTTGTTCTTAAGTTAATGAAGAGGTAATGTTATCCATCTTTTTTCCTTATTTATCTATTTAAAAATTTTATTTTCATTAAGTTATGTTTTGAGGAAGTTTTGAAGTGAAAGATTTGCCTTGAAAATTAGAATATTTGAGATGAGATTTAAATTTGAATGAAAAGTAGTTGATAAATAAATTGGACAAAGTATTTCACAACCTAATTGGTCCTCTATTCATTCTCAAAGTGAGAAGCAACTAAAATTTTTTGCAACAAAGCGACATCATTCAATGAATTAAGAAGCGAATACTTACCTCGAATAATCGTTATTCTAAGGTTATGACAAATTTTGATTGAAATGATAATTAAAACTTGAGAGTGAAACGAAATTTGATCGATTGGTGATGACAATTTTGTCGTTATAGGTTTGCTTTTTATATAATTTTTTTTAGAGAATAAAGAGATATGATAGAAGAGGTTAGAAATTTAAGCAACTATCATATAGGAATTTATTTAATTCTTTTAATTTTAACTTTGTAATTGTTGCTTCTAAATTTATCTCTTCCTTTTCCGTCATCCCATTTGATTACTTTTAGGTATTCTATTTAATTAATATATTATTTATTGTTTTTTTAAAATTATTAAGAGGTGTTTGATAAATGAGTATGAGTTATTGAGTTGGGTGAGTATTTATTACCCATGTTTGTTAAGTCCATAAAAAAAACCTATGGGTTATACTCAAAACTCCTTTTTTATCTCTTCAAAACTAACCCTAAGAATCAATATATTTTCATTTCTTTCTCTCTCCCTCATGTTTGCCATTTGGATTTAGATCTGATTTTTTTTTTTTTTTTTTTTTTTTTTTTTTTTTTTTTTTTTTAATCATGAAACCTTTAGATTCTATTTTCATTTCTTTCTCTCTTCCCTCATCTTTGTCGTTTGGATCCTTTTTTTTTGCATACGTCATGACATGTAATTTTTGTGTTTGTATTATGATACAGATATTATAAGTATCGAAAAGAACATATATTTTGTGATTTTTTTTTAGAAACGGCCACATGTTCGGTCGGTTCATATTATTTTTGTGATCTTATAAAAAATATTACTGTACTACATCACATTCTCACCATCATAATCAAATAAAAGGTAATTATCCTATGTACAATTTCAATTCCAAATTTACTATCCATATTATATAAAAATAAACTGTATGATATGTGAAATAATAAAGTTAAGTCAGTAAGATTCAATATATATACATACAATATACCAATTAGTAATTGGGTTAATTACCTTCAATATATATACATACATTCAATATATATACATACAATATACAGTATACCAATTAATTGAGGAGCAATATGAAATATATTTTGTTGGTATGTTTTACCGATTGAAGAGAATTAGAATTATTACAGATTTTGAAAAGAATATATGAAAAACAATCTATTATGTTCTACAAATTGAGAAAAAATTGAGATTGTCTAGTTTATGTCATAAATGATTTGAGAAAATACGTGTATATTTGAAAATTAATCAACAATAGCAAAGCATAAAACTAAAAAATAAAAGAATGAAATAAAAAAACAAACAGAAAAAAAAAGAACTAATCTCATTTACAAAAAACTACATCAGATCCCCAACTCACAACAAACACAGACAATAATTATCAACTCAACTCAACCCCGCAAACAAATATAGACAATTTAACTCCCTAGATAATTTAACTCTCCAGATAATAATTACCAACTCAACTCAACTCAACTCTCTACTTTTATCACGCACCAAATACACCCTTAGTAACTTATTTAATTTTGTTTGAATTTTTTATTTTGCATGGAGATGAAGAAGGAGAAGAGGAAAATGAGAAACCAATAATGTGCATTTTCTTTTTCTATATGATTTCTTAAATTATGTGATTTGTTTTACTCCATTTTTGTTCTTTTAATCTATTTGCAATGGACTTATATTATTTTACTTTTTTTTAATCTAATTGCAACTCATTTAGATACGATGATCCACCGTAGTAAAGTTCAATTAATTCATAGATACATATCTTCAACCATATTTATTTTAGCTAATTTTCTAAATATAATTAACATGAGGAAGATAGAAAAAGTTGGTCAATGTCAAAGGAGAAAAAAATGGAAAAGATGGAGATATTCGGATGACATGAAAAAGATTAGGTAATGTGGAGATATAGAGAAGTTGAGAAAAATACCGAGATATAAATGTAAAAAATTTAGAATTATGAGGTTTTTGGAAAAGAAAAATATGCTTGACGTTTTATTTTAAAAATTATAAATAAAGTATCTATTTTACCTTCTTTTAAAAAGTATCTATTTTGCATTTTAAACCAATATTAAACAATATTAAAATTGTTGTAAAATTTTTTGACAGACAATAATTGTTTTTCTTAAAAAAAAAAAAAAAAAAAAAAAAACTAAAAACTAATTCTTTGGGTGTAATCTCAACACACACATATAAAACGTACAAAAATTTATTTAAGAAAAAACCTTTCAAATGTTTGAAAAAGAAACTAATAATTAGGCTATCTTTTTAGTACGCTTAATAATTATTAAGCCTTATACATTGAATAAATATATCCTAATACATTAGAGTAATTGACGCCATTTGATTTTAAAAAAAAATAAAAGTTACATTTTTTTGGTTCATGAATAAATTATGAAAAAAATTTAGAATTAGGATTTCATTAGTGGCAACAAATAATACAAATATAAATAATTTTCAAATAATTAATATCTTTCAAACTAAATAATTAAAAAAAATGAATTTTCTTTTTATCAAATTTATGGTTAATAAAAAACTTTGGCATGATTCACAATTAAAAAAAAAAAAAAGAATTTTCAACATTCACTACAATATTCAAATGCACAAAATTCCTTACTAGTAAATTAAATATAGCGATCAAGTGAACGGCAACAATGCGACCATGTTGCCATGTTTCCCATTTAGATTGGCTCAGTTGACTAGTTCCACGAGTGGAAAATACTGCAATGGATAGTATTTTTTTGTAACGAATAGAGTTGGTTATGTAGCATTCTTATCAGGAATATACTTCTTATTTTAAGTTGGTAATTATTAACGAGTAGATTGAATTATAAAGGCTATTGAGCTTGGTGTAGAATCACAATCATTACACTGAGTCGAGTAAAACCAATAAAATAAAGAAATAAATCTATTCACCGAGTAAACGGAAAGAGGGGGATTCGAACTCTTGATAGTTCTAATACCAGTTTTTAAGACCGAAGCTACCAACCACTCGTAATATCCTTAAATTTTATATATTGTGTCAAAAATATACTTAAATCTTCAAAGTTTTTTTTTTCTTAAAGAAAAAAATATATACCTTTAGACTTCCAGAAAAAAAAAGAAAAAGAAATATTAGACAAAAATTTTAAATGGAAACTGGGAGTGTTTTACGAAAAGAAAAAAATACCCTTAATAATTGAATACGTATAAACTCTTTTGTATTTAGCTATTCACCGCTTAGATATATTTTAAGAGGATATTTGGATTATAAAATTTTGTGAGATTTTATGTTTTAATTTAAAATTTTGGTTTTTATTTTAGTTGTTGAGAAAATTTACGTAAGAATTAGACAAATAAGAAAATAAATTGAGAGTATTAATATGAAAAAACAAAACAAAAATATCAATATAATTTAATTTACATTTGTTTTAACAGTAAGAGTATTTTTACTTTTTTAAAAAAAAAAAAATTTAAAGTCATTTTTTTTAACAAAATATTAACTGTTTTTGTCATATATTAATAGTAATGATATATCCTTTTAAGACGTCTATAAGTTTTAAGGATATTTTCAATACTTTTAAAAATTCAAGAATATTTTGTTAACAAACGAATTTTATCCAAAACTAACAACAAGAGGGCATTTAGTTTACACAGTTGAGTTAAGTTGATAATTATCATCTTGAGAGTTAAATTATTTATGTTTTGGATGCAAAGTTAAATTGAGTTTGTAATTAATATGTGTCTTGAGATTCTGAATTGAGTTAAATAAGTATATGTTTGTTATACAAAGTTGAGTTTGATTAGAGTATCTGGTACAAATTTTATGAACAAAATTGTTTATGTATTGGAATTTTTTCCTCTCCCTATTTTTTTAAAAAAATTTCCAACTATACACATTTTTTTAAAGGTATTTTTTAACCCATCATGTCGACAAATTGAATAGTGTATAATTACAACTGCTATAAGTCGACATAATAATAATCAATTGCACAAGTGAAGTTAGATCACCTAAAATATTAAAATCCTAAAAATTTTCCATCAAAATCATTGTTTTTTAATAGTTGTGAATTCAACTTGCGTGCACATAGGCTATCCGCACAATAAAATCGTCTCATTCTACTACATTTGACCATCAACGTAATTCATTAGATATTAAATCCAAAGTATGTAGCCACCATGAAAGAACTCATTCCCTATTAATCTCTTCCTATTTTCATTAACCGTTATCGACCACTAGGCCAATCCATTTTGGCTAATTTTTTATTTTCAAATATCATTGTGATCACAAATCTCACTCACTCACTCTGAATATCTCAGACAAGTACCTATGAGATAGTCAAAACCGAGGTTTTGACTCCTCTCGCCACTGCAAACTACGCTTAGGCAGGAGAAAAACAATTCCCTTGACTAGTAATTAGAAAAAACACTATGCAAAACAGAAGTCAATGAACAATCAAGTTTGTGAAATCCGTTTTCCATCATCTTCGCATGCTCATAAAATTCATTATACAGATTCATTTTGCAACTTCCTACGGCCTTGTACGTAATTTTGGATGAACATGCCATAAAAACTCCCCCCAACTTTCACTTCTCCTTTGGTTTCACTTTAGTATAAAGCTACCTAGCAATTATTTTAAACCAACTTGTTTCAATTTTCATCCTCCCATCTCTCCATTCCCATGAAAACATAGTAAAAGCAAAATAATTTTCCCCCTCTTAATTAGCAACTTTACTTCTGATCGTTTTCACTTACCCCAAGAGAAAGGAATCTATATAATGGTACAGTAAAAAACTAACCTATTCTCCGCCGGTATCTTCAACAGATTTCTTGTATTCGGGCTTAAGCTCGTACGTTCCTTGATTAGTCCCTCTTTTGTTGTAGACACAAAGCTCATTCAGTATCTCTTTCAAAAATTGCTGCAAAGAGAAGGAACAGAAATCATTCTGAGAACTCCGACACCATTTTAAATAACTTAAAAACCAAGAATCACTATTATGAACACTGGCAATAGACGGAGTTAGCCACAAAATTTATGATCTCTTGGGTGTATGGATTTATGATGAACTTTTGAGTTTGGGGGAAGGAAAGCCGTGTCGTGTATGTCGAGTTCTCATTCAATATCCTCTCTAGCGACAGTGTCACGGAAACAGAATAGAAGAGTAATATTTTAAAAAATCGTTGATATATGAGGAAACAATCAGTAGACGTACTGCAGGTTGATCAGTCTCTTGGACTAGCTGCTTTAGGGCCCAATTCGGCTGTCTTTCAAATAGCTTGAACATGATATCTTCTAGTTCCCCACGATCTCTTCTGGTTCTCTTCACGTCTGATTGTTTAACTGGCGCCACCTTCTTCTTTTCCTGCAATAAATGATTGATTAGAGAATCATACTTAGAACACAAAAGTTCAGAAGGATGATGAAAGAAAAGGCAGAGAAAAGACGTACCTTCGAAGTTGAACTGATTAAACCAACCATGCCAGGCATAGGCCTCATATGCACTCCACGGTCATTGTCTATCACCTTACCAACACATCAGATGAACGTGAAACATAAAATTAATTACAAACATGGAGTATTAGGATTTAAGGAAAGTATTGAGGAGAAAAAGACTCTTGATGATGTACTTGAATTTGTCTATTCTTAACCATGGACTTGTTTGTCCTTTCACGGCACAATTTGCCATACATTTCAAGATTTTCACTATGAGGCTTCATATCAAATTTATGTTCCACTTTCCCTTCCATAGACATCTTGCCTACAAAAGACAAAAATATAAACTGCGTCAAAAGAAACATAAAATATGCAACATAAAGCTAAAAAAACATGGATTGATTCACTACACGCATTCCAAAATAGCCTTTGTTGAAAGACAATCTCTGAGAAACAAGAGGTGAATGGAAAAGATAGGCTTTGTCCAAAAAATTGATCAAGGCTTATAAAAAAAAAAAAGAGAAAAAAAAAAGTCAAAGGAACTGCTTGGATACTATCATAAACAGAAAAGGGTTTGGTAACAAATGGTGAAGTTAGATCAGGAGATAGCTTTCTTCAGTTAACTACTATTATTGTCCACAAAGGACCTAGAAAGCAAGATCCACAATTCAAGAGGAATTTGTTACGGGGATCCCTCTCCTGCTTCCTGTCTAGTGTCTACTATAGTTGTTAGACTCCGAAACCATGCCAATTTTTTAAGATCTTGTTGAAGGTTTCAGGGAAGATGATCAATATATCCACATTTCATAAATTCATTATGCCGATGACAATATTACTTTCAGCTTTAACAGAGAGGTAGTTGAAAGCGGAGGTAACTCCTTAACTAATTTCAGCAAGCTTCTGTTTGTCAGTTATTTTATCCGATCCTTTCTCAGTTAGCATCAACTTTGAGAAAGGCAAAGCCAGAATACATGTTGGCACTGTGACAGTGAGTATTACTTATTGCCCTAATCTCTCCTTGGCCTCCCTATAGGTGAAAATATAAAATCTTGCATCTCCCAGGAGCCTTCTTGGACAAAGTGACTAATAAAATTGCAAATTTGAATAATAACCCAAACCCAAAGAACAGTAGATTCAAATGTTCGCTTAAGAGGTTATCTCCATCAATCCAAACTATTACTTCTCTCTATTTAAAATCCAGGCAACGTTTGCAAAAAGTCTGGAGAGATTTCACTTGGAAGAAGAAAATCTCAGCCAAGGCAGCCCCATTTGGGTAAGTGGAAATCAATCACTCTTCCATACCCAACTCGAGGCATAGGGCTTGGAATCACAGGAAAAAAGAAAGAGATTATACAATTCATATGGAGATACTCAACGAGGAGAATGTTTTAAGAAGCAGCGTTCTTTGGAGCAAGTATAGTTCCAACTTTCTTGAATGGTTCACAAAAAAAGATTGAAGGTAACCGTGGAAGGGGTTTATGCCTTGAGATTAGAAAAGGGTGCATTTTCTTCCTCCTTTTATTAGAAAAATGCATTTCCTTCAAAGTTGGAAACAGAGCAAATTTATTTTTTCTAGAATGATTCCAGTATACTGAGTACCTCCTTCCCCCACAATTTAGGCTATTTCATAAACTAAATGTTTCAAAACAAAGACATAAGGAGACTTAGGGTGTGTTTGGTTTAACTTTTCAAGTGTTTAATTTTGGAAATAAGTCATTTTGGAAAAAATTGAAGTGATTGGCAACCATTCAAAATATCTTTTGAAACACTTTTAAAGTGTATTTTAAACGGTTCTTATTAAAAGAATTTAAATAAAAATGACTTTTCTAAAAAAACATTATTTTTTCTCTAGTCCATCTAAATGCCCTTAATTCTCTGGACAGAGTTGTAAATTTCAAGTGGAACCATTCTTCCAACATATTAATTTCCATCAGGCCCTAAACTGAATGAAGTGGCTCTTTTCTGGTAAATCAAGCTAACTTAACAACTTAAGATCCAAATCCAACTGCTCTTAGTTGAGTATCCTGCTACAAAGATGAATTCTAGAAACTTTTGGGCTCAACTCCTGTTTCCCAAACAATAGTCTGATTGGCTCCCACAACTGCTCTCAAATTGGTGACTTAAAAGTTAAATACTAAAATGTTATTGAAAAGCATGGCTAGATGACTTTCGTAGTCCATTTAGCTAAACAAGAACGATGCGATATTTGGTGACACTTTCAAGATTGAATGTACCCCATATGACTCCCCATTTGGAGCACCTCTTCTAGGGGTTTTTGTAACCATAGCCGCTTCTTGATAAGTTTAAAATGGAGAGGCTTTTTAAAACCTCCTTGGCAAAGGGTGAAAGGGAAGCCTCATCTACGTTCTATCCCTTTTTAGTTCAATGAACTTCCCTGATGCTTATCTAAAAAAATACACAAATGTAACTAAAATAAAATTCAACCAAAAAAAAAAAAAAAATCAAGCCCAAATTAATGTTCATAACAGAGGAAACAATATCCAGAATAGAGGAAGAAACATTTCTGGATATCAGAAATATTCACATATTAATTCAGGGTGGCAGCATAGTCAAAGAAAGAATAGACTATATGGATAAGGATCATGATGCTCACCTTGACTTGCCTCTGAAAATACACACATAGGAACAAAGTCTTTAAACATATTTAAGGAGAAACTTTTCGGCACGTTTCCAGTCTCAGTTCCAGCCATCTCCATCTTGAACTGAGGTTCATTTTGAAGTATGTAAGGGAAAACAGTGTTAGACTAGAAAAGGATAAATAATGAGCCACAAGTCTGCATGTTGGCACGCATATAAGTGTGTATGATCTAACAGATACTTAAAAGAGTTAAAAAATAGCCTGCACAAAGAACAGCAAGACAAGAATAACCAAAGCAAAGAAAGAAGGTGGAAAATATAGAACCGCGCCATAGAAATATCGGAGCATATACTGGTTGTTTTTTGTCATGAAACCAAATTTTCATTAGAACAATTGACAAAATACTGAATACAGTTGAACAGTGCAAAAATGTATGACAACATTGCTACCTTTCTACTTAAGCTGCTAATCACTTTAGTCCAATTAATTTCCCAACTAAAACATGTGTCTGTTAACCGGTAGTCATTAAGACTAATTGAAGAGCCATTTCCTAATCTCATATGTACTTTCCGTATCACCATCGGAAGACTTAGTCTCTTATATTAATAAATAAACAAATAAACAGTGTTCCTGACGTCAATATTATCGTGAGTGAGCTGCCAAGTGAAGATTTTAACTCTTTTAGGATACTCAACATTCCAATTGTAGTTTCAAGCGAAGGGAGTAAGGGCACTAACCAAATCTATCAAGATTTCACAGCACACACCAATGGAGACATTATCCAAGTAGGACATATCTTTTGCAACATTTCATAACTATTTCAGCTTCATAACAAATAGTCCCAAAGAAGATTTGAATCTTCTTGCACAATTTGAGGCCAAAGCTCAGTACGTACGATAAATAAACTAATCACATTCCCGTTATCTACAACGAATTTGTCAAAGAACTTGGCAACACGTATCACAAGATCAAGCTAACCCCCCCCCCAAGGTATCAAAATTACAACAAATCAAAATCTAGGGTTCTGGTTCCACATTCAAACGTCGATCAAAGTCACGATTCGAAACAACATAATTCACAAGATTTAAAGCCCAAGAAAACAACTAAACCTACTAAGAAAACGAGTTCAATTAGTTCACCACTTAACCATGAATTACAGGTCTTGAACTAGAGGTTACCTGGAGAGAAGAGGACTCGTCGGATTGAAGAGGATCGAGAGAAAGAATGACCTTCGCGAGAGGAAGAGGATCAGATGGAGGATGAGCCTGCCATGACTTAGCAACTAACAACGGGCACTTCATCAGCCACACCGACCTATCCGCCTTTCCTGTATCCAAGTTACTGCTACTACCGCCGCCGTTCTCATCTTCCATATCTATTGAATTACAAAATCACACACTCTCTCTCTCTCACTCTGGTCTGAACTTTCGACGGCGAATTTTCTGCAACTCTGTTCTATTTTATTCTTTTCTTTCTTTGAGATGACGGTGGCGTGAAAGTCCGCGGACGGGAGTGGACCCTAAAGAACCGGAAGGCGGTGGTCGGAAGTCGAAAGGAGCTTCGATATTACGCAATCAATACCAGAAGATTATCGTACAACTGATGTAATCTGGATTCTCAAACAAGTGTCTCTCATCTATCTATCCAATTTTGACTTTTTTATGATCTCGACGCTGGTTTGTGGTGCGACCGACTGCTTCCTATTATTGCTCTAAATAAGAGTTTTTTTTAGTAAATTTTGTTGTGAAATCAATAGCACAACGAGAAAATATGATATAATAATATGTTTATATAATAAATAAAGAAAATATAATTTAAAATAAAATAACTAAAATTATAAAATTAGATAATAGAAAATTTAATAGAATTTCAAGTGGATTTCTTACCAATGGATGTGTGATTTTAAGATTCACTAAATGCCACTATTTATAGGCACAGTGACAAATAGGATATAGACTTACATGGACATAAGTATAAATAACTATAAGACACATGGACAATATGAAGGTGACACATGATTTTTGGGATACTATGCAATGTGCATCTATTTATTAGTATAATATTCATAATAAATTAATATTTTTTTTAAAAAAATATTAATATTAGACTACGATAAGTGTTCAAGTGCTCTATCACTACTATACCATACGTATTTTGATTGAAGTTTGTCCCTTTAATCATTGATCACTAATAGACAATTAATTAAAGATGAAACGAGAATTAAGAAAAAGTTAAAAACTAAATTTACGAATCAATATAATCATTCTATTGTATTAACTAATAGTTAATTTAGATTAATAACGACTCTTGGCTTCCTTAGAAGGGTAACCGAAAACCTCTTTTAGTGCCCCTCACTTGTAGGGTTATAGTGTGACATATCTTATTTTGAACGTTGATCATTGGAAGGAAGATAATTCATTCGAGCTTTCTTCAAGACGACGAACACAATTCTCCAAATCTAGCTATCGAGATGACATCATGATGATGAGATCACTTGGGACCTCGATAAGAAGGGAGTTTTTAATGTTAAAAGTGCTTATTTTTTGGGTTTGAGATTAAATAACTTGAATAATGCTTGTTCCTCCTCTAAGGATGCCTTCAAGAGGTCGTGGCAATCCTTATCAAATGCCAAAACCCTTCCTAAATCTAATATTTACTATTGAAAAATTATTCATGACATTTTTCCTAACAAAACGAAAAATCTTGCGAAGAAAGGTATCTTGAATGATATAAAGTGTGTTTTCTTTTGTAGGATTATGTGGAAATTGTTGCTCACTTGATGTGGCATTACCGATTTTCAAGGAGATTTGGTGCTGGTTCCTTTCCACTAATATTAGCCCTTTATGTGATGGTAGGGCTTCATGGAGTTATCGAGATTACTGACATTGGCTCTATGATCCTATCTCCTCCATGAAATGGGATAAAGTGGTGATCATTGTCTGATAAATTTAAGAGGTAAGGAATAAGATGATGTTGTTCCAATTTTAGTCGGTTGATGTTGAATCCATTAAAGAGTCAATTAGCTGGCATATGTAGAAGAGGTGATTGATGAGGTGAGGTTCAATGAGAAAGACAAGTTGGAAATCTGCCTACTACATTCAATGCTCTTCCTGAAGGAACTCTTAAAATAGAGAACCAATGAGCGAAAGTAGATCGTCCCAATTCCCATTGTGAAAGAACATGAACATTTATAATCTGACATCAAGATAGTTATGCATCAAGTAAATTACAACATACTTCAAAGACTAAAAACGAAGGGATCGAGTGAATCATACCTTTGAAGAACTTTTCTTCTAGTATTCCCTCGATCAACACCAACAAGGTGCCCAACAACAAACTCAACGCCTTTAGAATATCCTCGAACACAATCGAGTAACACTCGATCCTCGATCCCCGAACAACAAACTCGACACTACCAAGAGGTAACCTTAGTATTCTCGATGTGAGAATCCAGAAGGTGTGGGCTTTGTATGGATTTGGTAGAGGGAAAGAGGAACTATACGATCGAGTAAGTGGGAGAATCAAGAAACCTATTGTCTAGAATTGGATACTCGATCGTTGAGTAACGAGGAACTATCGTCTAGCAATCACTCGATGCTTGATTGTTTACTCTCTTAGGGCTACCGAATATCTATCTGCCTTATGCGCGATTGATTATGAAAAAAATGGAAACGTTTTTCATTTTATCCATCAGTTATCAAAATCGATTAAAACTTCCTACTCACTCGGTTAATAGAGAAAAAGATAACCAACAACAATTATCTCATAATTGTTTTGTTATAAATATAATAACTATTATCATATTATATTTATAACCTATAGTTTTAATATTACAACATATGTAATATTTAAACCATAGTTTTTTTTCTCCTTTATGGCATTTAATATAAATCATATTTATATTAATTCTTCCAATCAATTAATGTATCAAATACATCAAATCAATTATATCACATATACAATTGAATTATATCATATATAATCAACTTCCTTCTTGTTAATTTGAACACTTCAAACTAACCCAAAAACTGATTCTCAACATGAATCCATTAAGCTACCAAGGGGACCTTATGAACCTGTAGCTTGAAGCTCAAACAGTACGTGAATAACTGACTAAACATTTTAATCATGATATCCACTATCTATTAACTGTCGGGCATTCCACTAAAGATCGATAACTGCACTCTTCGCACTACAGATATATTTTTGTGTCCATTGGATATAATCAATCAATAGTATGATGACCATTCACAAATCCTTTGTAAGTACAGTTGGACCAATTTACCGTTTTGCCCCTGTAGTTACATCTAACTCCTTAAGTTCCACTAATTCCTCTAATGAACAATACGTCATAGTCCCACTATGAGTAAACCCTTCTCGAGCCAAGAGAAGGTGTGGCGCCATATCGTTCAAGCCCCGGAATCAGCCCTTAAGGGAGCAATTTATCTTCTCACCCCTACTTCGGGGAAGGAGTGAATTTTGTCTTGTGTAGCTAAGTTCCTAGCTTCTCAATTAGACGAATCCCCAAATTGGTTTGAGTTGGTGATCTGGCCACTCGCACCCATACAAATCAAAGAACCGCCCTCATAGACAGAAGTTCTCAACTCACTCAGGATTAAGGTCATGTTACCTATGGTCATCCTAGGGAAATGAAAGTCTCTGTCATGAACGACATTATATAACGAGACTTAACATTTAATGGTTCGGTCTTATACAAACTCCTTTGTATAGAGCATCTCCACTCACATGTCTAATACACGAATGGTCAGGATCAAACCATTTGTAGCACTTTATAACACTTGTAACATCTATAAAGTGGGCCACACTCGTATCGTCACTAGGATAAGGTTTCCCTCCTTTATCCATATACTACAGACCATTTAGGTTATCACTTAAAGCACGATTCACTTATATGTCTCCACATGCATGCTTAAGTTACAACAACAACCAATGATCTTAGTTTATTGGTTTGTGGTAAATGCAACAAAATAACTTATATTTCATAGATTATAGTGAATAAAATATCTCATATTATTACATCACAAAGAGTTTGTTCATACAGGTGTTTACAAACTACAAGACCCTACGAGATTTAGTGCATCAACCCCAACACTTCCTAGGTGGCGTCGCCTGAGAAGACATTTGGAAGGCTAAACATTGATGTTGTTTAGGGTCTTGTATCAAAGGCAGATGGGCTTAGGTGGGTGCTTCGAGACCATTTGGGTCGTGTTCGTCTTGCGGGTTCTAAATTCATTCCTAGATGCGATAAGGCTAAGACACTACAAGCTAGTGATGGAGATTTGTCTTGGGGAAAACATTTCCCAAAATTCTTCATTCTAGCCTCTTGCTTGAATCTGATTTTCTTAGAGGTGATCAACTTGCCAAATAACACTGAGATGATATCATAGAGGTTTCTTACTTTATTGAGGAGGCTAAGACTTGGAGTTTGGGAGTTATCTCTTTCTTTCAAGTTCATCGATGCCAAAGCTTTAGAGAAGTCTGAGTCTTCCCATCTTTCTACTCCTTACCCCAAGTGGTTTTCTATGCTTATTTTGTTGGGATGTATGCCTTAAAGCCTTGTAGTTATTTGTTATATGAAATAATGGTTGATTATTTTATATATGCAATTATCCATTGAAGAAAGATCCAAAGTTATTTTATGTAACATAAACATGTATGTGGTTGACATATTGGTGGATCATGTTTAAGTGACAACTCATATGGTCTATAGTATAAAGATAGGTTGGGTGCCTTATCCTGGTGTCACTATAGATACGACTCACTTTGTAATTGTTACAATAGTTGTAAAGTGTTAAAACGATTTGATCTTAATCGTTCATATGGAGACATGCAAGTGAGGGTATCCTATACAAAAAGTTTGTATAAAACCGGACCGGAAAATGATTAGTCTTTCTTTATAACGCTGTTACTTAAGAGATTAACCTATCATAGGATGACCATAGATGACTCGATCTTAATCCTGAGTGAGTTGTGAACTACTATCTATGAGGACGATCCTTTGATCTACATGGGTGAGAGTGACTAGTATCACCAATTCAATATGCCTACCATTTTAGGGATTTGTCTGAGTAAGAAGCTGGAAACATAGTACATAAGGTGAAATTCACACCTTCTCATCCTTAGGGTAAGTAGATGAATTACTCTCTTAAAGGCTGATTCTGGGTCTTGAACAATGAGGTCTCACCTCTCATTTGCCTAAAAGGGATTTAGTTTATAGTTGAACTATAAACTGATTGTTCACTATAGGGATCGGTGGTACTTAAGGAGTTAGATGTAACTATAGGGGTAAAACGACAATTTGACAAAACTATAATTATCGACAGTTTGTGAAAGGTTGACTTACTGTTGATTGGTTATATCTTGGGACATAGAAATATATCTACAATGCGAAGAGTGCAGCAGTGAGTCTTTAGTGGAGTGACCCGTAGATAATGAATATTGATTAATTTAATTAAAGAGTTTAATTAATTAATCTAAAATCATCAGAGCTTCTAATCTATAGGTCCATTAGGTTTCCCTAGCTCACTAAGGGTAAAATAAGGATTAATTAGTTTGGGAAAATTTGAATTGTTCAAATTAAATAAGGGAAAGTACAATTAATGTAATGTATGTAGATACATTATAATATATGGTTAATTTTGAATTAGATTCAAAATTAAACTTTATAATATGAGAGTATTAATGTTTGAATAAGATTCAAATATTAAATTATTATGAATAAGATTCATATTGTAAGGAATTAAATGTTAGTTGTGTATGAAACTATATAATACGAGAGAATAATATATTTGAATAAGATTCAAATATTAAATAATATGAATGAGAGTTATATTAAACCTATAATTTAAATATAATATGAATAATATTTACATTTAAATTATAGGTTATAAGAAGAAAATACATTTGAATATGAATCAAATGCAATACTAATTAAATATATGATATTTTATTATTTTTTTTTATTAAATTAAATATTGATTTAATTTAACTAAAATTAAATTTTAACTCTACTGTCAGGAGTTTAAGAAGGTTATGAGAAGTTAATACGTAAATTAACTTCCCTTTTCTTGAGAGTGGCTAATTAACACAGAACGTGTTTATGTTTTTCTGGTAAAATTCTCTCAACCTCGATGAAAAAATGGTGATTATCTCTCAACTCAAAAACACACGAAAGAAAAAAGAGACAAGGTTTTATATGTTTTCCTTCCCTCTTCCCTTAGTATTTCAAAAAGGGTTCCTACATAACATAAATCTTGCTTGAAAATAATAGGGAAGACCGTGTGGTACTGCCCTATTCAAATTCGAAGAGAAAGTTGCTGAATCGTGATCACAACAAAGATTTGGAGAAAATTGAAGAGGTTATCTTCAAAGATATATTTTTTTCCTTTATCTTTTTTTTTTTTTCTGTAAAATGCATGCCGTAAATTATGTTTATTCTTTCTTTTTTGTTTTTTTCATAATTGACATAAGGCATTCACACGCTTTCGTATTGGGACTCGATCCTTCATATTTTACGTGATGTGGTCTTTTAGTTTATTTATCTTTCTACTTTTCTTGTATTGTCCTAAAAAAAGAACCTAATAGTTAATCTATCTAAATACCATTTAAAAACTATTTTCGAACTTTAGAGGATAAAATCAAATTTAAACTTAGATAAACACATATGTTACATAAGCTATTAATTTATTATTTATTTATTTATAGAACATAAGTTAGTTATTGTAGTTTTTGCAAGGAAAGTTTTATTATTGTAAAAATTAATCAAAAAATAAATAAGTATATTAAAACGAAACTTGAAATACTTATCAAGCATACTTTTTAAAATACCATTAGCTTTTATGTATGTTGAAAAAAAAAATTGACTCATCAAATTTTGTCACGTCATCACAACAAAAGCTCTCTTATTTGGAGACAAATAAATAGTAACTAAAAAATGCCACGTGTCTCATCTAATTAAGTTTAACAATGATTAAGACTCAAAATTAATAAAATTGGCTAGAGAACCGATTGGGCCTGAAATTGTAGGTTGAATCGGATCGAGTAATTGAAGTTGCTTGAGTTCAAAATCCGATCCAAATCAGGCCCATAGAAAAATGTCGGGCCATATATAAAAGTTTGGCTCTAAGCTCAATCTTTGGGCTTAAGCCCATGTAACACTCAAGAAAACTCAATAAATAGAGGTATTACCCTTCATCACAAGACCATTTATTAGAGATTGTACTCATCATACTAAAATCATTACAAATTTAAAGTTCTTTTCAACAAATTAAACTTCTTCAAAAATCTTGTCGGACAATATTACTAAATAATATATATGGAGCGGTTTAAAAATTACTTTGTCCTTGTAAAATATAAAAGGTTTGACAAATTACACACATACTTTAGTTCAAAGAAAATATAAATTGGTCCCATAAATTCGGATCCGCCCTTTATTAAGATGTTGATGTGTAGCATAGAAGTCATACAATCATCAAACAGTGGAAGGACTCGGTAGCTTGGTGTCGGTGCTAAGAGAGGCCTCCTCCGCTACTTCCGCCGGCACCGATGATTCCACATTATCGATCCGACCGTCGTCTTTCGTTACGTTAATACGGTAAATGGCAGCAATAATTCTTGTCCATATGGTGGGCGAGTCAGAGTGACGAAAGAAATAAAGGGTGAGAGCGAAGATAACCGCAAAGGTAGTGATAAAGAATAAGTTCCTAAAGTAAGTCAGGTCAAGGCTTGAAGAAGACGCATCTGAGCCGTCGCTACTATCAGATTGGTGGCTGATTTTCTTCCCAAACCATCTCTCGTCTATTTGGTTCATTTCATCACTCTGAGTCACTTTCAACACCGCCTTTGATATATCATCCACCAAAGATGAACCTAGTGTGAACGCCTGCAATTAAACATTATTTTGCTTCATTTCATACTGCGTTTATATACCCTGAATAATTGATGAATTGAATAAATTAGATTATTTGTATTATTTAGTTAATAATAATTTTGTTGTTAATTTATATTAGGGTTGTTTCAAATATTGGAAAATAAGCTTACTTCTTTTCAAATCTACACCATCTAAAAGGGGTTATGCGAGAGAAACTTTTGATTTTCCACTTTATCTCTTTTAGATGATGGTTATAAGGTTATCTTGAGTAATTTGATATTTAATCATTGAAATTTGAGGCTGTTTAATTAAGCTATGTTGACTAAGCTGAGTTGGCGAATTTGTGAGGAATCTGAATAGCCTTATGTCGAGAGTCTTGAAGGGGAAATATTTTTGTTAGCTTCATGAGCTTCAATCTTACTAGATATTTTGATAATAACAAACATTTTTCTTAATGATTTTAGTGTTCTAAAGTATCCATAACCTATAGCTCGAGAGACAATTCCAACACATTTTGGATCACTCGAATTGGACATCAAATGAAGAAGTTGTTGAGCATTAAACTCAAATTATCAGCTTTTTAAACGGACTTTAGCAGGCATTTGGAAGGTCAAACGATGTCCAAATTAAATGTTTGACCTATGAATTTTGATGTCCAGATGTGTACTTTCTGATGGTTCAAGTATCAAGTCATTTGGTATTTTCTGTGGAAAGTTATGATAGTTTGAGTAACAAATGGTCAAAAATTACTGCAACTTTTGAAATTCTGTCTTAATTATTGTAATATCTTTCATTTGTTTTTATTAGTGATTTATTGAAGGAATTTAAGGAGACATTTTGTGAGACTATATATAGTGGTATTGTAATATTTGCCAAGACAAGGTTGAGAAAGAAATCAACAGAATGATTGAGTATTAATGTCCATACTTTATTGTTTCTCTCTTCAATAAAAAGCTCCACCACTCAAATAATTTTTTTTTTACGTGGTTGATGATGTGGCAGTGACATGTCAAATTTGAACCAATTCTAAGATAACATATGGTAGCTTATTGAGGAGAGATGAAAAGAAAAAGAAGAGGAGAAATGTGAGATCCCTCACAATCAAATGAGATTTCAAAATGTGGCATCCCAAATTTTTTAATTTTAAAAAATGAAAAATATGAAGAAAAAAAAGTGATTCCCTTCCAAAATCTCATTTTTCAGTATTTTATTTCTTAAATTCAATATCTACCATTTTTTCTCTCTATTTAATCTCAACCTTTCATTCCCTTTATCCTAGATCCAATGGTTGAAGCTAAATCCTTCAACTTTTATAATCAATCATTCTTCATCCTCCTAGCCACCTTGAGAAAAATAAGGAAAAAAAATTTAAGCACTCAAATTCCTCCATTGATTCATTCTTCAAGTGCCCAAAAGCTCATAAATCTCTCATTCTTTTCAATTTTTTACAAGTGTAATAGTTGAGAGAAAAATTGTTGAAACGTTGGTAGAGAAAAATTTGTAAGTCTTACCTACTTAAAGGTGACTTTTTTATTTTAATTTTTCATTAAGATTTTGTATTAAGATGTGGGTGCACATTGGGTTGTGAGAAAAAGAAATTGGTTAGGTCCTGAACTAGTGAAAAGGATCTAAATTTATTTTTAGTCTAGGTGAAAAAAAAAAAGAGAATTGTGTAGGTTTTGTTCTCACTTGAAAGAGAACGTTTCTTAATAAAACAATGCCAAGAAGGAGTATTGGAGAGTGGACACAGGTAAATTGCTAAATCACTATAAACCTCGGTGTCTTCTTTCTTTAAACTCATTTTACTTTTCTTAATTTATTTTTTAATTTTGTTTATCGCATGTTAAGATTGATTTGTTGTATATTAGTTGTTTGTTGGGTGAAATGGGTGGTTGGAAGGAGAATTTGATGAGAGGCAATATGAATTATTTGGACTCCGAGGTGGTTTTTAGCCTTCCATCTAGGTCCCTTTCTTCTCAAAATGAGATTACTGGAACATGAACCATAAAGGTGTATTTATTACGTTGTATGCCCTAAAACTCATAGTTTGTAAAATTAAATATATTCTATTTTGCAATAACGATGTTATTGAGGTTTTATTCAATAAAACTGTTATTGAATATGTAAATCACACTAAATTTAATAAACTAAGATCTATGGTTATTACATGAGTGCTTGGACTTGATATGGAGACATAAGAGTGGATCAAGTTCAAGTAGATAACCAAAATGGTCTATAGTATATGGATAAGGTTGGGTACCTTATTTTGGAAATACTATCGGATGCAACTCACTTTGTATTTAGTACAAATATGTGATCCTGAATCATTCATATAGAGATATGCGAGTGGGAACGTCCTATACAAATAGTTTGCATAAGTTCGGACCAAGAAATAAGTTACTCTTACTCTATAACGTTGTTTACTTTTTGAGACTAACTATTTCAAAGCGATGACCTAGGTAACTTGACCTTAATCCTGAGCTAACTATGAACTCTTGTTTATTTAGGATTATCCTTAGATTTGTATGAGTGAGGGTTGACTCAACAGCCAGCTTAATAAGCCTCCCATTTCAGGGGTAAGATTAGGTAGATAGTTGAGGATATAGGGTGCAAAATGGAATTCATTCCTACCCGTTTTTAGGGATAGTAGAGAGGTCGTTCCCTTAAGTACTGACTCCGAATTTTGAACAAGGGACCTCATCCTCTCATTAATCCAAAAGGACTCGGTTTAGTGATTGGATCACAAACCAATTATTCATTAGAGGATCAATGGGACTTAAGGAACAAGATGTAAGCTCGGGGGTAAAACAACTTTTTGATGCAACCATTATTACGAACATGTGAAGGGTTGACTTACTGATTATGGTTATATCGAGTGGACAGAAATACATCTACAGGAGTACAACTACTGGGCTTTAGGGTAGTTAATGAATGTTGGTTAATTAGCTTAAAGAGTATAGTTGGTTAATCACGGATCATTGGAGCCCATGATTTGTAGGTCCATTAGGTCCCCTTACTAGCTCACAAATAGATTAAACCTTAGAATAGTGTGATGAGTAAATTTGACGCGTTCAAATTCAATTAAGGGAATCAGTAATTATATACGATATAATTATACGTTTAGTTATCGAATTAAACGAAATTAGAGAATTAGATAATATTTAAATATTTAATAATGAATAGGGGTTCACGTTAGGAATTGGTTTTTAATTAATTTAATATTTGATATTAAATTAATATAATTAATTAAATTATTTAATTAAAGGATCAATTTTATTTGAAATTAATTATTGAATTAATTTTTTATAAAATTAATGAACTTTTATATAATATTATTGAATTAATATATAAAATTATAGTTTCATATTAACTTTGAAATTTAGATTTCAAAATTTAAAATTGAATTTTGAATTCAATTTAAAATTATAAAAATTTCACTAAGTGGATTATTCCCACTTTGAACACCAAATATTCCATTTAGCCTAAATGTTTGAGGTGTCATCATGTTATGCAAAGGTATTGCATGATGGATTTGAACAAAACCTCACTCCAATTTGCTGAGAGATTAAAGATGAAAAATGAAAATTTATGGAATTTTAGTTGAGGAAGTGTTCTCCAACCTTGGAACCTAGAACCAGTCTTTCTTCTTAAATATTCCCTTCAATTCCAACTCATTTTGGGTTTCATCACCCAAACTAAGGTCCTAGGGAAGATCAAGTGGTGGTCTACAAGCATTTGGAGTGAAGATTCAAGCTGGATTTGAAGATTGAAGAGTTTTTCAAAGGTATATCTTTAAAACCCTAGTTTTAGTTTATGAACTTGTATGTTTCTATACTAAAATTTATGGAATTAGAGTGCTTAAGATCCTAATTGCTTCCACTAATTGCATACTAACTCTAACAATGTTCTCGGTTAAAAGTGCTTATAACTTGGCGCTTAATCTGTATGCTTATGTTAGGGCATCCTGTAAACCCCTAAACTTATTTGACTAGCTAATTATATTTAAGTCCTCTTAATTATGTATTTAAACTCTTGTAAGTATGTATTTATGATGTTTGTATTAGTTGAAGTGTAGGGAAAGTTTGATGTGTATGTATGTAAGATGGAATGAGGAAAAATATTTTAAGTGTTAGAAAGCCATACCCTCGGGTACTTAGAGGACAGGAAAAATAGGCTAAGTGTGGAATGTTAAGCTCCCAGGTGAATTAGGGAAGAGTTAACACTTAAAAGAAAGTAGAGGCTTTTAACGATGGAGCTATGACACGTCATGTAGCCAGTTTTGTTGAATTATGCGACCAGAAATCCAAGAAGGGGACATTATGACTAAGTATAGCTATATGGTATGCAGCCATGGAAGAAGTAAGATGGCTCTTGGATGAGGAAGAATAGTCGAGGCTGGTATAGGGGAAGTATACGAACGACCAATCTCGTATGTAAATTGTGAAGGCTAAGTTGGCAAATGAGGCGGCTGTGGACCAATGCGTCAAATATGTTGTTCAGAGGATGCGATGATGAGTAAAAGTATGTGATGACTAGGAAAGGGCTTAAGTTGATGCAAGTCCATGAGATGAAGTTAAGCTGGAGTGCTCAACTTAAACAAGTGGGCTAGATGACGATCTTGGAAATGTTAATTGTGGATTAGCATGCAAGGTAGCATTTAATTAAATTAGATGATTCATGCAAGCCTAAGTATAAATAGGCCTCGTAAAGAAGGAAACTGTTTTGCCAAAATTTTACTACACCTAAGGGTAAGTGTTGTTGCCATTTAAAGCTCAAGAAGTGATGAAGAACCCTCGGGCAAGCTTAGGAGAGTTGAGGGTTTCCAATCGATCCAAAGGAAGTTGATGCTCAAATTCTAAGGTAATAGAGAGTTAAGGTGTTATGGGCAAATTCACTAACAAAAATTTAGTTAGTTAATGGTCGGAAGTAGAGTTATGGAATCTGGAAGATTGAAATCTGAAATGATATTATGGATGAATAAGCAGGTAGCTGCATCTAAGGAATAAGCAAACAGCTGACCAGCCGATGATATGCGATGATGCGCGTAAGCATTAACAGTGTACACGAGGTGTGAGATGCGTTAAGTGTATCGCATAGTGGACGTTCATTGCATAGGCTTGGAAGTGTGCACCAGGGCCTAACTGAGCAACGTGGTGAGGGATTGCCACCATTCACCCAAGTTGTAAGGTAAAATGGCTAAGCGTAGATGATGTGGTGAGATGAGTTAGGATGCGATGAACTTGGTCATGGTGCGATGAGATTACCAATATGCGATAAAGTTAAGTTTATGCATTAAGCTTAAAAGAGAGCTAATTATACTGATCAAGGGGCCTTTCTTATTTCAGGGCGATGCAAATAGGAGAAGGTTACATACCTTTGGGAAAGTAGCTTAAGACTATGAGTGACAAGTTTTTATAAATATTTTTTTAATGATCCGTTTTACGTATGGTTTTCAACGCATACCCAATTCAACATGTTGTTTAAAACCATAATTTCTACAACGCATGCTTTACTCATATGTCAGTCACATGATCCATGTTTTTAAATAAATGAGATTTCATATGTGAATTTAGCATGCGATTTTAGTAAGCTTATGTCTACGATTTATACTTATTGTTTACAAGGCACTATGCGATGACATGAAATTTATTAAATTTATGAAATGTGATTAACTCACATGAATATTCTGCTATTATATTTGTAGTATGTTTTAAATGTTTTGTGCCTTGTATAAGCCCTACTCCAGCTCCATGTATAGTAAGTTACCCAAATTTTAGTTACGCTAGGGATACTTGACATTGAAGGTATGGTAAGGTGATCAGGACCCAATCCAGCTCTATATGCACATATGACCCATATTGTCAACGTTGATAAGATCGAGTAAAAGGACTCTCTCTCAACTAACGTTATTAGGGATTGAGCAAAATGACTCCCCCATATGTTCAGACAGAGGAGCAGGAGTGCTTTACGAGAATAATAATGAGCTTCATTTCAGGGTTCTTGTTCCCAGTTTTATTTCCAAACTTTGGAAATGATCATGCAAATGTTTTATAGGAAACCAAATAGGACAAATTCTTTTCTTTCAACAATGCACAATTGTGGAAGTTGGCTAGTGAGACCCATCTTAAAAATACAAATAAAAAAGGAGCTTTCACCTTGAGTTTGAGGAAGGATGTTACCCTAAATAAATATTACTTTATGAATTAGCATATTATACTCCCTAATTTAGACTAATTTAGAACCTTCAATATCTAAAATGTTTTTTTTTTTTTTTTTTTGTGTGTGTGTGTATATTTACCTCTTTCATAATATGTTATAGACATTCAATTATCTGAATAATATACCCTAAATTTGTCCGATATTAAGATGAAAACAACATAGTATGCTATCATAGCCTAAATGGGTATTCTGCCCTAAAAAAACCACTTAAGAATGGTGAACACAGAATTCAGAAAATACCATGTTGAAGATTAGACAAAGAGAATGAAACTAATTTGTTCGCTAAAAGTAAAAATCGTAATTAGATATAAAAGAGAGAAGGACTTACAAATCCGAAACCGCCACTCTTGTATTGAGAATCCCCCATGGTATAGTTACCAGAATAAGTTGCAAGAAGGAGCTTCATGTAAGGGATCTCGTCAATGGCAACATCAACACCGCCTTTGCGGCCTCCTTTAGTGAAGAGCTCATGCAGTTCCTGTAATGTGGTATAGGGTACCAAGTTTTGTATGCCTAAAAACTTTAATGTGTCGTAAACAAAGGAGCCATTTTGATATCCAACACGACAATTTCTTTTCATAATCTGATTCATGTCGGTGACTGGTTGAAGTTGTTGCACTGTTAACCACGATGTTAAGCTTGCTGTGTAGCTCTGTGTTAGGACGAACACCACGAAGAACCATATCACCACCACGAACCTTGATAAATTGCTCGTTAGTTTCTCCCCTTGGTATCCATAAAAACAAATTAAATTAATTAAAAGGATTTTTAAAATGAAATAGTTGAAAAGAGAAAAGTTTGGTTGGCCGGCCATTTGACTTCTAGTTTTTACTTTTACAATTTTTTTGAGGTAGATTTTTTGTTTTTGTTTTTAAATACAAAACGTACTTCCAAGTTTTTTTTTTTTTTTTTTTTTTTAATAATCTACTAATTCAAAATTTAAGTCAAAATTTAAAAAATACATATAGATTCTAAAGATATATACTTTTAAAATTTTGGGGCTACAAATTTAGTAAAAATAAGAATAGTTGTTAGGAAATATGAAAAAATAAAAAAAATCCAAGAACCTGTGTGAAATGACTTTTTAAGTAGAATTGTTTAACCTAAAAAAAATTCAAATCACTAGACAGTCGATTCAAGCGGCAAACTCAAAAAATTAGGTAGGTTAGCAAATTTAGCCTTAGTTTTTCAATGCTTAGCCTTTTGAATAGAAAATAGATAAAAAAAAAAAAAAAAAAACCAAAGAAACTCATGACGAAGGACATGTTTGATAGCAATTTAATTTTTTTTGTTTTTAATTTTTAAAAATTAAATCTATATACAGTATACTTCTACTAATAATTTTTAATATTTTGTTTTCTTCTAATATTTTTTTAAAAACCAAATTAAACATGAAAAACTAATAGAAATAGATTTCAAAAACTTCCTTTTGTTTGTAAAATTTTAATAATTTGAGTAGTTCTTTCAAAAATGTGAAAACTAGATGATAATTGAAATAAAATATGTATAACTTTCAAAATTAAAAGACAAAATACGAAAAATGTTGCATGCATCTTTATGCATCATCTTCTACGTACTAAGAAAAAAAGGAAAAAAAAAATTGTTACTTAATAAATATTGATTGGATAACTGAGTGAATTGCATAAAGATAGGTGTTGCTATCAAAACTAAATTGTTATCCAATTAAATTTTAAAATGAAAAATTTTTATAAATAGAAAACTACCAAAAATATTAGTAAAAAGTTTCAAAAGTGTAAATATTTTAAAATATTTTTTTATATATAAAAAGACCCATTTTTTTTTAAATGTTTATAAACTTAAAAAAAAAAAACAAGGCTTAATTATTACTTTGGGCGAAGACGATGATGCTGAAGGAGAAGCAGAGACTGGTGCCGATTTGCTGATAAAGAGGACCGCGACGAAATTCTTCAGTGTTCTGATGTTCGAGAATCCAAACGACGAAGCCCATGAAAACGAAGAAGCAGAAGCTAGTGATCCAGAGTTTCAAAGTCAAGGGCTTCAAGAACAACCATCCATGGTCCACCAAGTCATATCTTACAGGAACGATTACAGCAATTCCAGGATCGGTAAATGGCAAAGTAAAGTCTACAAACGAAGATCTGTTCGCTAATATTGTTATGTCTCCTACCGCAGCATCAAATTCCTAGCCACAAAAACATTCACCATATATTAATTTGTAAGTTTTGGATTAAGTTTCAAAATATCACATCTTTAAATTTTGAATTTGATTTTTATTTAGTACTTAGATTTCAAAATGTTAAAATGAACATATTAATTAATTTTAAAATAATTATAAAGTAAAATTTTAAATTTAATTTTAATATTGATAACAGTGGTGAAACTTAATTAATTATAGGAAAATTATTTTAAATAACAAAATTGTTGAAAATATTTATAAATAATAGCAAAATATCATGGTTTATCTAAACATAGACTACTATATGTGTCTATCATGATACAACTAGACATGGATACTAGTCTATTGATGTTTATCTCAGATAGATAGTAAATTTTTTATATATTTGTAAATATTTTGGTTCATTTTCCTATATTTGAAAATAGTCCTTAATTGTAATTATTTTAAATCTTTAACTTAATTAATAAACATTAATGCTAAAGATGAATATGAGTATTTAGTGAAAAATTGTGATTAAAAGTGTAAATCTTGAAACCTAAATACCAAATTCAAAAAAACTCAAATCTAAAGGATAAAATTGTAATTTTTTATAACCTATGGACTAAATTGAAACTAAACTCAAAACTTAAAACTAAGATGCCGTATGATAACTATTTGGTTGTTTGTTTTTTCTTTTAAATTTTTTAATATCTATGAGTATTTAGGCCAGCTTACACGTACATCAATTGTATTTTAAATTTAAGCTTATAGACACTACTCATACCTCCAAATTTCTTCCTATATATTATCTACTTTTTATAAATAGTTTAAAAAAACAAGTCAAAATTTGAAAACTAAGAAAAATAACTTTAAAAAACTTGTTTTTGATTTTGGAATTTAGCTAAGAATTCAACTATAATGATAAAAAAAGATACAAATTATTATAAAAAATTAGGAGGAAATAGACTTAATTTTCAAAAACTAAAAACAAAAAATGAAATACTTACCAAACGGGGCTTAAATAGGTTACATTTTGAAACTTATAAACCAAATAGAAACTAGTATTTTTCCAAAAAAAATTTTAAAAAAACCCTCAGAACTTTTTGCCATATTTATTTTTAAAATATGCATATTCTTTCAAAACTCATATTATTATCCTTACTTTCTATAAATGTTTTAAAACTATTGATGCAAAATCTTGGAGAATTGTCAAAAAATGTCTTTAAAAAAGGACGAAAATTAAGATATGAACTAAAGTAATTAGACTTGAAATGAAAATTTCCTAATGTTTTTTTTAATAGTAAAATCAGAAAAATTTTCCAATGTTACTCCCACATTAATCAAAGTTCAAATTTCCATCAACATTCTAATTGTGATAGATTAAGTAGAATATAAAGTAATATATTTTAAAACAAATTATATACATTAAGAAATTGGGGTGCAACCAGATCTGCAGATCTATTCCTGTGGCAGATTTTTTCTTTTTCTTTAAAGTTAGATTTTTGTTTTTAGCTACACCTAATCATTGTTTTTTTTTTTAAAAAAAAAAAAGAAAAAGGAAAAAAGAAAAAAGAAAAAGATAAGATAAGATAATTTAACCTAAAGAAAATTATATGTACTCACCCGTCTATACACTGCTACTATCAAGTCGTCGTATGAACCTTCGAAAGGAATATATAAATGAAGTGGAAAAGTATAAGGAAGCTTTCTAACGGCCGCCTTGAAGATATCTAAACAGTATCCAGTGATGTTGCCGTCGTTACTTACCAAGGAAGGCATAAAAGTACTTTTCAGTGGAACTCCTATCTTCAATACCTTCCTTGGATTAAATGGAATCCACCCCTTAGGAGGTTGAATGGAGTATCCTGGCCATATAATGGGTCTTAATGTAACGTTCCGATTAAATTCTCCAGTCAGCTTCATTTCAGGCGTCCAATACCCAACCGTACTAATATCTCCATCTCCAATTACATTTACTATTTTTAAATTTTGTTGGCCTTTACCCAAACTAAACTCCCCGCTCAGACCTTTGAAGCTTACCATAGACAGCGACTCCATGATTGTCGTTCCATTTTGAGCTATCCCAGAAACGAAGTTACTCTCGGCCGCAATGGCTAGCGCCCAAGTAGCATCGTAAGCCCACAGTCCAAAAACTTCTGGGTTTGGGTAATATCCGATGATGTCTGGATTGTCTTGTAAAAATTTATTTCTCCATCGAATGGTGAAGTTGTCAAGTCTCATTGTCTTTGGGACATAGGTTTTTACTCCCAAAACTCCCTGCATCGATCTTAGAGTTGAATAATGCATGGAATTTAAGGCACTTGCTGTGGCGTCGGTGAGAATCCAAGCATAACCTTTGCTCATCATCCTAATTTCATTAGCCATCTCGAATACTCGAGATGCAAGGCTGTGAACCATATGGGCAATGAAAATTGTTGCTTGTTCCTTCCCGCTCAATCTTTCAAGCTCTTTTTTAATTTGGTCGCCTGAAGCTGCTGGGTCGATTCCGTATACATGGGTGTATATTTCCTCTTCCTGTCACTCACCAACATTTTTTTTAGGGTAACATAAAAAACTTGGCTCAATAAAAATCTGGGCATGTGTCAGTTTTTCTTCTCAAAAAAATGTTTTTTTTTCTTTCTTTTAAGCTGCACCTAACTATTGTCTAAAGAAAAAATATTTAGGATGTTACCAAGTATTTTACTTCTTTTTAACGAAATATTTAGGACAATGATTAGGAGCACTATGCTCCCATTTTTAACATAGTACAAATTAAATTTAAAAAAAAAATTACTACGGGAGAGGTTGGACCCAAATTTTTCTCAAACATTCATCCAACTTTATGTTACTATTAAGACAGTGAATTAAATTATTTAATCACACTTTTGAAAAATGGTTAGAAATAGTACCATCAAGTTTTTACTTTTCAAAACTCAAATTTTTTGAAAATTAGTTAAACTATTTTTTTTGGTCCATTTCGGACGACCATCGAGATTTTGTTAAAAAATATATTTTTTTCCATCTTATCGATTATTTTGGACCTTCTGGATACATCTCCATATAAAAATTTTGCTAATGTTTTCAAATATTATGTAATATTCACAAATCTTATATATTTTCAAATTTACTCATAATTCAATTATCTTTAACAAATATCATATCAAATACTTACGTAATTTTTAAAATTTTTAGCCTAACTTCCAAAACTACATAAGATTCCAAACTTTGAAATGAATTTACCAATTATCCAAATGGACATCAAGGGATTGCATTTTGATTTTTAAATTTTAGAAAATATTAAATTTTGCAAAAAAGAAATATTAGGTAAGATATAAAAAATATATAAAATATCGATATTAATCTAGGTAAATTAAAAACAAGATTCTATATATTTGACCTTTCTCTTAGTGCATTCTCGGACAGATTAAGACCGAGATCTATACATTTCTCATGTCTTAATATATATATGCATTTAAAAATTTTGATCCTTCTCAAATTTTAAAAATCACGAGTCAATCACTTGAAAACCATATAGGTCAATAAAAAATTCATATAATTGTGGAAACAGAAATTCATATAATTATGGAAACAGAAATTAGGCTAAAAATTTGAAAATTTACGTAAATATTTTATTTAATATTTGGTAAAGATAATTGAATTTGTACACAATTTGAAAATATATTAGATTTGGAAAAATTCTTGGTGTGTATTTTGCGAGAGATGTACTGAGAAGCTTTAAAATAATCAATAAGTTATAAAAACAAATTATAAACTAAATCTTGGTGGCCGATCTTGTTGGAGATGAACAAAACTAGTTTAACGAGTTTTCAAAAAATATATTAATTTTGAAAAATGAAAACTTGAGAGTGCTATTTTTGACAAATTTTCTACAATTTATCACATGATAAATTATTCTTAGTTCTTTTTTTAAAATATTTTAATTCATCTTTTGTGTGTGATGATCATGAGATGGATAAATATGATGACTCATCTCTCTTATTCATTACATTTAAGTGTATTGGGCCTAAGGATTTGAAGTTGTGAGCTCTACCATTTATTCGATTCAAAGAGTTTCGTGGGCCGACAATTAAAAATTTTCAATTTTATACTTTATTTATTCCTTATATTATGGCCACAGGTTCACAACTTTATTCCTATCTCTAAACACCTCTACTAGACCTCCCTTATTTTTAAATGTAAATTCTCAACTGTTAGATTATTGTTATTATTTATTTATTTATTTATTTTTTTGCCGCCAACCATGTGGGTCCAATTACATGGTGTCACTGTTGTGCGATTGGACACAAAGTGGAAAGAAGGTTGCAGCCTACCAACAATTGCGTATTAGTCTATGAAAATTAAAGAGACAAAGTGGATAAAAACTTCAATTCACGTACAACTTCAATTAAAAAGTTAACCTTTTTTTATTGATGTAACTGTGGTCCTTTTTAACTTTTAAAGTTTGTCCAATATGTCTCTAATAAATTAAAAAATATAATGGATAATATGGTTTTTAACGACTCTTAAATAACTTTTAAAATTAAAAAAATCAATTAAACACAAAAATGAAAAAGTTAATATTTTGGTTAGACACAAAATTTTATTAATTTCTTTTAGACATTGAAAATGATTGAGGCCGATAAGACACTCTCACTACCTTTCCACTCAAGTCCTTTGAATGTAATAAAAATGTATGAAAATTCAGTAATATGGTAGACCTAATTTTTTAAACTTCAAAAAAATCCATTAGATATAATTTTGAAAGTTTATAACTAAATCTTATGTGTCATATTTTTTTTTTTTTATCTACTTATCTTTATACATCACACTCTCACCAAATATACATAAAAAAAAACTAAAATGAATTTTTCACGTGATAAATTATGCTTTGGAAATTTGATGGGATGTACAAAAATTAAGTTTATCAATATATATATATATATATATTGAAATAAAACTAATTAATTAGAGGAAGGGGACAATTGACCTGTAAAGCCTGGATGAGATCTAGGACAAGCCACTTTCCAAATTCATCATCTTGGTAAATGGTAACAACTTGGTTCCATTGAAAAGCTTTAATGATGTTGCATATGGCATAAATTTGGGAGAAATGGTTGTAGGCTCGGAACAAGTATGGAGATTCTAAATTAGAGAAAGTAGAGGCTGGTGGTGGGGGTGCAAAGGAGAGTAATGGAACCTCATATTTTTCACCCAGTTGGATAATGTAGGGAGCCTGGAACGAACTTTCTGGCCCCAAGATAGCTTCTACTTCATTCTTCTCTATTAGCTCCAAAGCTATTTTACCAAACACATAGATAATAAAAAAAATCATCAATATTTTCATATGTACGAGTCAAAGTAAGTATAATTCAACTGATATAGGAGTGTATGTAGTTTGAATTCCCTTATACTAAAAAAAATGTTAATTATTGTCGGAATTGCTATATAGATACATACGGATATACAATATTGCAATAATCAAACAATAGACAGAGTAAATGAAAATTCATTTGGATAAACCCATTCTAAAAGGTTCAAATGATCATAATTGACCTAATTTTTGAAAAATATATATTTTTTGAGCTTCTACTTATGTCATATTCACGTAAAATTCCCAAAATGAAATATTGTGCATGCATATTGGGATCTCGCTCTCGCTCTTGTGGATTTGAGTGTTTTTCCTTTCTTATTCTCTCTATTTTCTCTTCTTTTCACTCTTTAATTTTTGTATGCTCTCTCTTGGATTTAGGTTTTTCACCTCCTCACTCTTGCTTTTTGCTCAGCATGTGCATGCACAATAAGTCTTTTTGCTAATTTCCATCCGACGATGATGACATAAACAAAAGGTAAAATCCATTTGGTAATCATTTAGTTTTTTATTTTTGTTTTTAAAAATTAAGTTTATATACACTACTTTCACTTCCAAATTTCTTCATTTGTTATCTACTTTTTACCAATAATTTAAAAAGCAAGCTAAATTTTGAAAACTAAAAAAAGTAACTTTCAAAAACATGTTTCTGTTATTGAAATTTAGCTAAAAATTCAACAATTGTACTTAACAAAGATGCACATCATTATAAAAATAGGGAGGAAATAGGCTTAATTTTCAAAAACCAAAAACCAAAAACAAAATGGTTATCCAATAGAGCCTTAAATTTTAATAAATAAGAAAAATATCATTTTGAACTCAAATTTTGAGTGAATGATAGGATTGTATCTGTAAATGAAATGAAACTCAAAAACAAAAACGAGATTAAACCTTGAGAAGCGGCCAGCAGAAGATCATCCTTAGAGTCAGTGATATGAAGTTGGATTTTGGTGTTGTATTGAGAATTAGAAGAATAGAAATCAGAGAGGGAGATATTGATACAGCTCAAACCCATCTTTCCAGCCCAACTTTTTAAACCAAGAACCACACCCACATTCACAAAGCTCGTTTGTTTGTTGATCTCATCTGCACCATATACCATCCAGCTCCACATCCCAACCATCACAACAATACTTGCAAACAAATCCCTCCGGTAACTCCATTTTCCTTTCATTTTTACTTACAACCCTTTTATTCCAACTTAGAAAGTTCTTGTAGGGTTTCAACTAATCTCAACACTAACACGCAATAATTCTCAAATACAATTACAGTAGAACGAACTTCATAATTTCTCCGAAATAATCTGCAAGCTTTCACACCAAGGATCAGGAGCAATATACTAATATAATTAGTAATGCATTAAATTATTCAAAAAAACATCTTTATCATCCCCATAAATGACTTGATTGATATATGAGTATATTGCTCCTCATCCTTGGTGTGAAAGCTTGCAGATATTTCGGAGAAATTATGAAGTTCCTTCGCCCGACGACTTCTACGGTAGACTTTGAAAATTAATATTAATTAAATGTTAATTATTATTAAAGATTTAGACTTTGAAAAAAATGAAATAGTAACAAAAATGGCTTCCTGGATAACTATTTATTGTTTATTGTCAAAGTGAGTTTAGCTCGTATTGACATGCACTCCTATTTAAAAGATGTATTTTTTTTATCCACCTTTTTTCTTGTTTTATAGTTTAAATACAATTTAGTTTTTATAACATGAAAAATATATAACATTCATTTTAGAATAAAAAGGTGAAAATAATTTATCAAAAGTTTACATTATCTAATACAAATAAGTCTAGATGTGAAATTAACTCTAACAATACAATTATATCTATAATTTAAGGGAGCCTTTGGGGCATTGGGTTAATTAGGGCACTGAGTTGGTTATTATAGTTGGTGGGTTGTAATAGTCAATTGGTTATTATAATTAATGTTTGAAGTGCAAACTATTTTAGTATGAGATAGTTAATTTTAGGGATGTGAACTATTTTTGCTTGGATATGAAATATAAACACTATAATAATAATAAAAAAAAAAGACATGGAAAAAATAGTAAATATTATAACAAATAATAAATATTATAATAAATAGTAAATACCTTAGTGAGGAGGGGTTTGAGATAATATTTACTATACTTAATTATCAATAGTGGTACACATCACTATTATATTTGGTGTCGCAAATACATAGAGTTAGCTATAATAACCTACTCCACTAGCTTTTAGTTGGTATCCCAAACAACCCCTAAATGTTTCCAAAATTTGATTTGCAATGCTATTTATCACTTAAACATTTGACTTAAATGATATCAACTCAGATCCAACTCTTTGTAAATTTCATTGTTTTTTAAGTGGTTGTAAAATACTAAAGTGAGTTTAAATGTATATTTGACGGATAGAAAAGTTTATATGGGAAAATTTGAATTGATTCTAAATGTAATAAAATAAAGGAAAATTATTTTAAATGGTAAAATTGTTGAAAATATTTACAAGATATAGCAAAATTTTAGAACTATCAATGATAGACTTCTATCACTTAAATTGTTTATTACTTAATTTTTGCCTTACCATTATGTAACTAATTGAATTAATTTTATTCAACCTCACTGTGTCTCAAGATTAGTTAGATTCTTCAAAGCCGTCATAACTGACACAGAATCAGACACGGTCGAATCACCATTTTCTAACTTCATCGTGAGTAAAATAATTTAACTTTTATTGTGTACATATATTGTTTATGTGTGATTAATCTTTATACATGAGTTGTTCTGAGTTAATTGAGAAGTTAGTGTTTGTTTTTTTTTTTTTTAATTGTATAGGCAGGTGTAATTAATTGTTTACTAGTTTAATTTATTTTATAGATGGATAGCAGCAGTGGTAATGCAAGTGGAATAGGTAATAATGAAATGCCGCCTTCCTCCTCCTCCTCCTCCCTCTACCTCCCAAGTCCAATAGAAAGAGACCTAATAAACCAACTTCGTCTGTGTGGGATCATTTCACGAAAATGGAAGCGCGTGCTAACGATGAAGTTAGGTGCAAGTGTAACTTGTTAGGAATGGTGTTCTAAATCTCCTGGTAGTCTCGTAGTTTGTAAACTCTACAAACATATTGTTATTAATAAAATAAGTGTTATTTTATAAGCATTTACTCAATCCAATAAACTAAGATCCAAGGTTATTTTATGTAAATTTAAACAAGTATGTAGAGGCATACAAGTTAATCTTGTTTAAATAATAACCTAAATGGTCTCTAGTATATGGATAAAGGAGGGATACCTTATCCTAGTGACACTACGGATACGACCCGTTTTGTAGATGTTACAAGTGTTGTAAAGTGCTACAAATGATCTGATTCTGATTATTCATGTGGAGATATGCGAGTGGGGGTATCCTATACAAAGAGTTTGTATAAGACCGGACCACGAAATGATTAGTCTCTTTATATAACACCATTGATAATAGAGACTTACATTTCACTAGGATGACCATAGGTGACATGACCTGAATCCTGAGTGAGTTGGGAACTCCTGCTCATGAAAGCAGTCCTTTGATTTGTATGGGTGAGAGTGGTCAGATTTTCAACTCAATAAGCCTACCATTTTGGGGATTCATCTGATTGGAGAGATGGGAACTTAGCTACACAAGACGGAATTCACTCATTCCCTAATACAGGGGTAAGTAGATAAATTGTTCCCTTAAGGGCTGATTCTGGGTCTTGAACATAATGGTCACACCCTCTCTTGGGAAGAGAGGACCGGGACTATGACTTATTGTTCATTAGAGGAATCAGTGGTACTTAAGGAGTTAGATGTAACTATAAGGGAAGAATGGTAAATTAGCCCAGTTGTACTTACGAGCGATTTGTGAAGGGTCATCATATTGTTGATTAGTTATATCCAATGGACACAAAATATATCTGTAGTGCGAAGAGTGCAACTGTCGGTATTTAGTGGAGTACCCGATAGTTAACGGATGGTGAATATCGTGATTAAAGAGTTTAGTCAGTTATTCACGTACCGTTGGAGTTTCAAGCTACAGGTTCATAAGGTCCCCTTGGTAACTCAATGAATTCAAGTTGAGAATCATATTTTGGTTTAGTTTGAAGTGTTAAAATTAAAATAAATCAGTCATTCGAATCGCCTCACAAAGAATTCACTATTGAGAAAAAAGGTTTTACTACACGATAGTTTAACAGAGACTAAACGATCAAGCGTCGAGTTACTGTAGATAGTACTCATTGCTACACGATCGAGTATCAAGTCTATACGTCATGCTTCTTCTTCTACACGATCGTTTGATCACATACTCGATCGTTTACCTCCTCCTTCCCTCTATCTAAAATCATACAAATCTCACAACTTCTGGATTCTCGCACAAAGAATACCAAGGTGATCTTGTGGTAGTGTCGAGTTCTATTCGAGGATCGAGGATCGAGTTCCACTCGCTGATGATCGAGGATCTTCCAATTGATCATTGCATTTGTGCTGTTTGGACGCGTTCGAGTTTGATCGAGGGAACTACATGAAGAAATAGTTCTTCAAAGGTATTATACTCGATCCCTTTGTATTTACTTAAGAAGCATGCTGTAATTTATTCTTTATGCATAACTGTTTCTGAATGACTATAGATGTTTGAGTTCTCTCACAATGGAGTTTGGAATGATCTGCTTCCGCTCACTGATTTTCTAATTTTAGAGTTCCTTTATAATTATTGTGGTAAAGATTATGCATGTGATAGTAATACTTGTGGAACTAGTACTTTATGGAAGCACTTAAGAAATCAATGTAAAAAGTACCCATATAAAGAAGAAGAAAAAGGACAAACCACCTTAACTCTTGTACTTCAAATGATGGAAAAGGAGTCAATGCTAGTAATTTTGTGACGACATTGTTTAGCTAGCAAGCGTGTAGACTAGTATGTGCTAAGATAATAATTATGAATGAGTTGTCATTCAAATTTAATGAGATAGAGGATTTTAGACACTTTTGTTGTGTTTTGTGTCCTAAGTTTGATGTTCCATCGAGATTAACAATCACTAGAGATGTATATCAACTTTAACTTGAGGAGAAAAAAAAGTTGAAATCATTTCTAGTTAAAAGCTCTCAAAGAGTTTGTCTTACTACCGACACATGGATTTTGGTACAAAATGTGAACTACATGGTCATCACTGCACATTTTATTGATTCTGAATAGGTTTTGCATAAGAAGATTTTGAGTTTTTGTCAAGTTGCTAATCATAAGGGAAAACTATTAGGAAGGTGATTGAGAGTTGTTTGTTGGAATGGGGGATTGAAAAAGTTTTTTCCATCACTGTTGATAATGCAAGTTCTAACGATGTGGTTATTTCTTATGTTAAAAGAATACTCAAATGTTGGAAATCTGTTGTTTTAGATGGAAAACTATTACACATGAGGTGTTGTGTCCACATTATTAATCTTATTATGAGTGGTGGACTGAAAGATATGTATGATTCTATTGCCAGTGTTCGTAATGCTGTGAGATATGGTCGACCATCACCTAGAAGAATGGAAAAATTTAAAGCTTGTGTGAAAGTGTAAGACTCTTGTTTGTTTAGATGTGGCAACTAGGTGGAATTCTACTTATTTAATGCTTGAACATGCAATTAAATTTGAGAAAGCTTTTAGAACTTTAGATGAGGAGAAAGAGGATTCAGATTTTGTTGATTACTTCAAGGAAGATGACCGTGGGAAAAAAAAATTGGGGCCCCCAAGTATATCTGATTGGTTGACTATAGGTGTGCTTATTAAGTTTTTAAAAAGGTATTATGAAACCACCACAAAGATAAGTGGATCTTCATATGTGACTTCTAATGTTGGTTATAAGGAAATTAATAAAATTCAGTTTGCTTCAAACAAATGGAGCAACAATACTAACTCTGTTCTAAGTATCATGACTATGAATATGAAGACAAAGTTTGATAAGTATTGGGGTTCACTTGAAAAAATGAATAAATTGATGTTTGTGGCTATAGTGATTGATCCTCGGTACAAGTTAAAATATCTTAATTATTGTCTTTCCAATGTTTATGAGAGTGATGTTGTTAAGAGTATGGTTGAGAGTGTGAAGTTATATTTGTATTGTCTATATGACTTTTACAAATCTCATAATAGTTCGCCTCGAGGTAGTCATAGTACCAATGATTCTCAACAATCAAAGACTGTCACTATAAATGAAGATGATCATGGTGTGTACGATGAAATAAATGATCCGTGGATAACTTTTAAGAGATTGAGAGAAGAAGAAAGTTAATTGGAAGTGGAGAATGATTTGACTTCTTATTTGTCTGACAAGGATATAGAAGATAAAGATGATTTTGAGATTTTGTACCGATGAAAAATGAATGGCTACAAAAATCCCATTTTATAAAAAATTATTCAAGATGTTTTGGCAGTTTCGATATCTATAGTGGCTTTTAAATCTGCATTTAGTACCGGAGGGAGGATTTTTTATTCCTTTCGAAGTTCTTTGACTCCAAAAACAGTGGAGACCTTGATATGTACACAAAATTGGATTCATGGCGGCTCAGTGATTAGATCTCCATCCACAACTTGAGAGTTAGAGGCTTGTGAAAATATTGAGTCAGGTAATTAAATGAATTTTTTATTGTACATATCTAACCTATTTATTGTACATATCTATAATATGCTCAAATAATTAATATATTTAATTTTGCATGATTTTTTTTTTTTTTGTAGAGAGTCCATCATCATCATCTGTCCTTTTGAAATAAGGAATTGGATTTGGAGTATAATGATGATTTTAATTGTAAGCTTTACTACCATAAGATCAAATATTATTATTACTTATAAACAATCCTCTTGGTTTAATGTATTTATAATTTTTACAGACATTGAGAAGTGAAAAGACCAAAGATGAAGAGGAAAACTCACTCAAGTCATTCATCATGCCTCATGTTGCTTTTGAATGATTATTAATGAACTTGGAATTTTATGTAATAGGCTAATAGTTCTTATTAAACTTGGACTTTTTGTTTCTACTTTGAATGCTTTTGAATGTAGACTTTGAATATTTTGAGTATGAACTTTGAAGTTGAACATTTGAATGATTTGAATTAGTTTCTTTTCAAGTTTATATTGAATTTATGGTGATTGTATTTTAAGGTAAATGCTAAAACTTTTGCATAGATTACATGTTGTTTGATTATTAAATTTTTAATAATTGATGTAATATATTTAGAATTAGTTCATTTCTATAAGTATGAAGGTTTATTGACCCACAAAAATCAAACTGTTCAATAGAAAAGGAAGTAAGAAAAAAAATTCAAAACCCACTCGACCCAACCCGACCCAATCCGAAAATTATGTGTTTGTTTGGGTTGGGTTGACCCTTCAAAAATGAACCGATAGGGTTCATTTAAAGGTAACCTAAATTTTCGGATTGGTCCACAAAATTCCTCCAATCCGGCCCATGTACACCCCTAATTGAAATTGATAATTTTTTTTTTCACTTTTTCCATGTTTTATTGTTTAAATACAATTTAGTTTTATAATGTGAAAAAAATATATAACAATCATGTTAAAATATAAAAAAATAATTGAATGTATTTCAACCTTTTTATTTTTATTTTATAAATCGATTTTATCAGTTATATTTAGAAAAATGATCGAAAGTGACACATCAACTTTCTTAGAATCTTATTATGTATTCCCTCTCTTCGAAGGTATTTCAACTTTGTGATTTTAATTTTATAAGTCAAATTTATCAATTTTATTTAGAAAAATGAACGAAAGTAACCCTTGACTTTCCTAAAGTCTTATTATATATATTTTCTCAAAGCATTCCTGCTGACGTCCAAATAATACTAAGATAATGTTTTTTTTTAAAAAAAAAATACTAAAAGAAAGTAAAGAAGTTGTAGAACAGTCTCTCGTTACCGTTCTCTCTCTACATCCATTCGATTTCTGGGTTCTTCATCTTCTAAACATTTCAATTCTTTCTTTTTTTTAAAAAAGTTACTTATATATAGTCATTTTCTGATTTCTATTTAAAATAATAATAATAATATATATATATAAAACGCTACTTATACGGTCATACTTTTTATAATTTTTTATGTAGTCATTTTATCTCTTATACTTAACAATATTCGTGTGTATGATACTACAACTTTTTTCCATTTGAGACGAAAAGAAAAAATTTCGAGGGTTATTTTCCATGACTAATATACACTTTATATAACATATATCTCCATATATCAGTATATTGATAATCAGTTTGTTTAATTTCGAAAAAATATGGGAAAAGTAGTTTCCTCACAATAGAAAGTTTTTTTTTTTTTTTTTTTTTTATAATTATTTTAAAGATGGTTCCAAGTATTATTTTTTTTAAAAAAAATATGAAGGGATCAGTGGGTGGATTCTAATATCTCTATTTGATGGATACATTTTTAGCACCATTATCATCTTTCATTCAATAATATTCAATAAGCCATATGGAGATCAACCAAAGTCAAAGAGGACTAGAGACAAGTCCAGAAGTAAAGTAAATTAAATGATACATAAAGCATTGAGATTAATTGCTGTGGTTGAGTGTTATAGTTTTTGGAAAGTCGATTCATGTGGCCCAATGGTTCCAAGTATTATAAAACGAGTCTATAACTTTGATTTTGTTGATACCAAATTTGGATGAGGTAAATACTTACTTGCCCTCACATGGTAGCAACCGTGAATTTGACCTAAATCCTTTTGTTTAGGGTTTTTGTGCCATCTCCTGAACTTAGATTGCACTCTTGGGCTCTCTTCTACAATCCACCCCATTTAGGTAGGCTCTTCGGGTAGGCCTTGGCCCATACTATTCCTCTCCTAGTCTTGATATGGCCTCAACCTCGATATCCAATTAAATTTCCTCTTTATATTCTCTAGTATGAGAGAGAAAAATGGTGTGAGTAGTACAAAAAATTTGAAAAAGTATTCTTATAATGGGAATAGTGAGAGAATTTTTCATGTGAATGGAACAAATTTTTACAATGTATTTGGTGTGTCGTGATTTTTCTCGAGTTCTGGAATTTTCAAATAAATTCTTATGTGTTTAGTTTTATTGCTTTCTTTTTAATTTCTCATCTATTTTTCTATTTATGAACTTGGTAGTAGGAAGTTTTTCTTTTCCAAACAAATTTATACTAGTAGGGTTTTGAAATTTTAAAACTTTGAGGGTAATAATTAAAAAGAAAGAATGAATACTCTCATGCTTTTTTTTTTTTTTTTTTTTTTTTAAAAAAAAAACTCTTTCAAACTAAAAATATCCCATGAAAAAAGTCTCACCTCTAAGAAAGGTTAAGAAATCTCATGGTTTAGAGTTCTTATCACCTGTCTAGCTACGTTTTAAAATAAGTTGGGTAAAAATCATTGAAATGAAACAAACGTCCATGAAAGTTCATTCCTTTTTTTTTACTCTCTTAATTACATTATCTTGTTGACTAGACAACTATCTAAATTATCTTATTATTACATTGGATGTTAGCAGTTGACTAAACTAATATCTTGTCTTATCTTAGTAATACTTAGGACGTCAGGAACAATCAGAGAAAATATATAAGAAGGTTCTAGAAAAGTTGACGCGTCACTTTCTTCATTTTTTTAAAAATATAATAAATTAATAAAGTTTACTTATAAATAAAAATAATAAAATTGAAATGCATACTTCTATTATTGGAACGCTTATTAAAATGAGCATAATTTAATCGATAAAAATTTACTATCAATCTTGAAGTTAGTGGTTTGATCCCCTCTCCCTACGTATATATTATCTTATCTCACTATTTAATGTCGTTACCCAGAAAACAATATTTGGCATTTAAATGGATTGTAAGGATATATATGCATGTCTAATATATATGAGTATATATAAGTACATACAAAGATAATCAACCATTTCTAGTAATCCTTCATTTGTCTCTACAACATAGCTGCTCTCCCTATTATGGTTGTTTATTTTTGGGTAGAATCCAAGATTTTCAATGGGATGAGCAATTAGATTATCCATTTATTTGCATTGATCTGAAATATCTAGGTATCTTAGAGATATCAATGCTTATATGGAGACATGAAGGAATGAAATTCTTTTGCGGAAGCGTGTGGACATCGTGTATTTGTAGATCAATTTTGAGAACACAAAAATATTGAGAAGTTTATATACAGAACAAATATGGAATTACAGAATAAACATTAAATTAACTATATAAGCATGTCGTTCTACTGAGAGGAAGGGAAGAAGAGGTGCTTACCTTTGTAGAATTACTCTTCTTCACGAAAAAAATTTCTCCAAGATCACAAACTCAACACTGAACGAAAACAACAACTTTTTCTTCCACCAAATAGGACAACGACACTTAGAGTTTTTGTTATTCTCAGGACAAGAGATAGGAAGTGTGGTCACCTTTTTTATTTTTGGGAGAAGGGAAAGGCAGAGAGATTTAAAAGGGAGTGAGAGAGTTCTATTGAAGAGAGTTCTTTGTCTTCAAAAATGAATTCTACACCTCTGTGTTTTCTCACATCACATGCATAGAGGAGAAGGGAGGGATGTGATGGTAACTCCCTCCCACACAGTTACAAACATAAGTCTCATATAAAGGGGAGTTATTTTATTATAATATTAAAATTCCATTAATAATATAATATATGGTTGATTAAGTTGAAGGATCTCTTACCGTTCCATGAGCACGTTCGGATTGCTCCGATCTCACAGTGACCAAAATACATATTATACATTCAAACACATAGTTATGAAAACAAATCTTAATTAACGGCATGCTATAAACAACAAAAAAACAAGGGAAAGAGTGTCATACCAGTTGAAGACAATCTTCAAACTTTGGAACTCAAAGCAGCGGAACCCTCCACTCGATCAACCAACGCCCAACAGCAGCATCGACTACAGCAGCACGAACACGAACGTTGCAGGGACGACACCACCAGAAAAGAGTCTCGGGTATTCTCGGAGTGAGAACCCAACGCATGGTCTTTGGTGAATTTGGTAGAGGAAGGAGGAAACATGGATCGTGTAGGCGATAAGTAGGTGGGAGGAAAAAAGGCGCTATCGCATAGCACAATGCTTATCATTTAAGAGACACTACATGATCGTGTAGGTTTTACTAAATGATCGTTTAGGAAAAGGTATATGATCGTTTAGCAAAATCGGCATACACTACGATTGTTTTGAGAAGCTATGCGATCGTGTAGGAACTAGTGTGCGATCGTTTAGGTGCGAGGTGGACGATCGTTTAGGTGGAGAGTGACTATCGTATAGGCTCTCGTTTTTCTTAAGCGATCGTTTTCTTTCACCAACGCAATCTCTTCTATATCTTTTGGACGGGTGATTAAACTCACGATTCAAAATGAAAAAATTTCATTTTTATTTCATCGGTTACAATAACCGACGTTGCCCCACTAATGCACGTCCAAACATGATTTTTGGCTTAATTATCATATAATTAACCAATTAATTAATAATAAATATAATCATATTATATTTTTACCCTATAGTTTGATATCACATATCTACTATAGTATTTTCTCCACTACTTGATATAAATCATATTTATATCTAATTTCCTCCAAAATAATGTATCTCATACATTTAGCCAATTATATCACATATAATTAACCAGTCCAATTATATCATATATAATCGAACTTCCTCTTGTCAATTTGAACATTTCAAATTAACCCAAACACTGGTTCTCGACTTTATTCAAGCCATCCAGGGGATCTAATGGACCTGTGGCTCGAAGCTCTAACGATCCGTGAATAGCTGACTAAACTCTTTAGCCACAAGATCCACCATCCGTTAACTGTTAGGCATTCCACTAAAGACCAACAGCTAAACTCTTTTTACCACAGATATATTTCTGTGTCAATTGGATATAACCAATCATGAGTACGATGACCCTTTACAGATGCTCGTAAGCACAATTGGACCAAATAACCGTTTTGTCACTGTAGTTACATCTCACTCCTTAAGTACCACTGATTCCTCTAATGAACAATATAACATAGTCCAACTATGTGTGAACACCTCTCGGTCCAAGAGAAGGTGTGTGGGGCCACATCGTTCAAGCCACGGAATCATCCCTTAAGGGAGCTATTTATTTACTTACCCCTGCCTCGGGGAATGAGTGAATTCTATCTTATGTAGCTAAGTTCCCATCTCCCAAATCAGACGAATCCCCAAAATGGTAGGTTTGAATCGACGACCTGGCCACTCACACCCATACAAATCAAAGGACCGCCTTCAATGGCAGGAGTTCCCAACTCACTCAGGACTGAGGTCATGTTACCTATGGTCATCCTAGTGAAGTGAAATCTCTGTCATGAATGGTGTTATATAACGAGACGTTAACACTTCGTGGTTGGGTCTTATACAAACTCTTTGTATAGGACGTCCCCGTTCGGCATGTCCCCAATACGAATGATCAGGATTAGACCATCTGTGACAAGTTACAATACTTGTGACCATTCCACAAAGCGGGCCGCATCCATAGTGTTACCAGGATAAGGTTTCCCTCCTATATCCATATACTACAGATCATTTTGGTTATCACTCAAGACATGATCTACTTGTATGTCACCAAATACATGCTTGAGTCACATACAGATAACCAAGAATTTTATGTTTATTGGTTTGTGGTAAAGCAAATAAAACAAGTAACTGAGCAAAATACAAGATGTGAAGTAAATATCATATATTAACAACACAAGCGTTCGTACAAACTGTTTACAAACTACAGGACACGAGACTTTAGGGCATCAACCCCAACATAATTAACCATTAGTTAATGAATCATATATTATGCATGTTAATCATATTAAAATACAACTCTCCCTTATAACCTTTAGTTTAATATGAATCTTATTCATATAAATAATATTTGAATCTTATTCAAATATTTATCTCTCACATATTTTATATAATTTTAATTATAAATAATATTTATAATTAACTATGTATTATAGTGCATCAACATACATTATATTTTATATTAATCACATTAATATAATTAAATTCTTTAAATCCCTTATACAATTTGAACAATTCAAATTATTCCAAAAAATAATTATCCCTTATTTTATCCTTAGTGAGTTAGTAAGAAGACCTTATGGACCTACAGATTAGAAGTTCTTATGATAGGAGATTAATTAATTAAACTTTTTAATTAAATGAATCAACATTCATTAACTGTTGGTCACTCCACTAAAGACTAACAACTACACTATTCGCATTGTAGATATATTTCTGTGTCCACAGATATAACTAATCAATAGTAAGTTGAACCTTTACAAATTACTCATAATTACAGTTGGGTCAAATTATCATTTTACCCCTATATTAAGTATCATTGATCCCTCTAATGAAAAATTAGTTATTGTCCAACTAGACCCATCTCTGGTCAGTGAGAGAGTGAAATGCCTCATTGTTCAAGACTCGAAATCAGCCCTTAAGGGAGAAATTCATCTACTTTCCTTCAAGACGGGAAGAAGTGAATTCTATCTTGTGTAGTTGTGTTCCTAGCTCCTTACTTGGACAAATTCCCAAAATGATAGACTTATTAAGTTGGAAAATCTAACTACTTTCGCTTATACAGGTAAAAGGATTGTCCTCATAGACAGAAGTTCACAACTCACTCAGGATTAAAGTTAAGTCACCTATGGTCATCCTAGTGAAATTTTAATCTCTTCAAGTAATGGCGTTATAGAGAGAAACTAATTATTTTGTGGTTCGTTCTTATACAAACTCTTTGTATAGGATACTTCTACTTGCATGTCTTCACATGAACGATCAGGACCAGACCATTTGTAACACTTTACAACTATTGTAACAATTACAAAATGGGTTGCATCCGTAGTGTTACTAGGATAAGGTACCTAACCTTATCCATATATGTTGCATTTATGTGTGGTTGTCGTGTGTTATATGCATAATAAAAATATTCTAATAAATTTGCATAAGTTTTACTTCTAATCAACCCAAGTATAAACCAACTAAAAGGTAGTCTCAGTGAGGATCGAGGTTGAACACGGGGATGGTATGTAAAAGATAAACTAACTTAATTAGTGATTTTCTAGTTATGAACACATGGAGGAATGTATCAAAATGGAGTGAGTGTTGCGAAATTTGTAAAATAAAGAAAGCAAATAAAATAGTGGTAATGGTGATGGATGTGTGAGAGTGGACACAAGGCACAGAGGTAAGTAGGAGAAGAAATGGGGTGAGAAACTAGAGTTGGAATGAGCAATCCTCGAACCTTTGAACCTAATCACAAGCTAATTTTCATGTTCATAACCTCTAAGTCTCCACCCCTTGGTGAGTTAGCCACATAGATCATGTCTTCTTGATGCATGCTTAGATTTCCTTGGAATGTAAGGATGCATTTTCATGATCTCTTGAGTGAAAGTACATCTCTTATTTTATTTAGTGAGATCTACAATCACATGCTCTCTCGAGTAGTTTATTGTTTCTACTTACATCGATTGGCCAAATGAATGAAAGCAATTAAATATGTTCACACTAAATCAAATGAACCTTCACTTGTCATTGAGCTCGCCGACATGAGAATTAACTCATCCCAACTCACTAATGAGTTAGTGATTAATGGAAAAATATGCAAAAATGGTAGATAAAGAAGATGAAGATGGAATCATATAAGTATTAAAATAGAAAGAGTTCACTACAAAGAAAGTGGGTGCAATAGAAATAGAAACAAGATACATAATGGTAAGAGATAGAGTAATAAGATGAATGGAGGAGATGTGAACACTGATGACATTCTCGTGCTCCCTGATTGTGATTGTGCGATATCGATGGATGCTTATCTATCTTTATGGTGAAAAATGGATGGAAAAGATCTTCTCTCGAGTTGTCTTTTCTGGCGGTAATGGAAGGTGGAGTCACTCCCACTGGATCTCCCTCTCGAGTAGAATTCCCCGATCCTCTCTACTCCTCTAATGTTGAGCTGGCGCGAGACCACTTTTGCCACACAGGACATGGTGGATTAAATATGCATAAGCAAAAGAAAACAGAATCATTAAACACTCTAATTATATGTAATTTGAGCTACAAAAGCATGCTTAAAACAATTTCAAGAGAAAGATGGTTTCAAGCATGTATACCTTTGAAGAATCCCTCTTAATTCTTGCTATACTCTACGAATTTGATCTTCAAATCAGTAGTAGACAATCAAGAGAGTCTTCTCTACTATTCTCAACCTTGGATTGAGTGGTGGAACTCTCAATTGAGATGGATTTCAAGTGAGTGGGAGACGGATTGAGAGAATTTCACCAATATAAGGATTTTAGAAAAATCCACATGCAAGCTCACTTCAAATATAAATTTACAGTTCTTTTATCCAATGAAAGTATGCAAGCACTTAGTCTTTGAGCTAATTGACACCTCATTAGCACTAAGTGAGTGGGCAATGTGTCAAAATGTAGAAAACTCCACTACCAACTTCAAAGTTGGATTTTTCCACTTAAAATTCATTTTTCTATTTTTTAAATTAATTTAAAATAAGAATAATTTAAAAACTAAATCCAATTTATAAAAAATGAAAAATGATATTGAATTTTGATTGATTAATTAATTAATTAATTACTAATTTAATATCAAATATTAAATCAATAAAATACCTAATTTAAACATGAATTATATTTATGTAAACTATATTTAAATAAACGTTTAAATATCTTAAACTCTCCAAATACGTTTAATTTCGATAAATTTAAATGTTAATTATATCAAATATAATTATCCAAGCCCTAGTTTGAAATTGAACACTTCAATATTCAAACCCTAAAAATGAAATTTGAACACTTCAAATTGAAATCCTAAATTGAATTTGAACACTTCAAATTCATTCAATGTTCTAATTCAAGGTGTAATGTTTTACGAGCTAGTTGAGAGACCTTATGGACCTACAGATCACGAGTTCCAATGATATGAGATTAATCAGTTAAACTCTTTAATCCGAATTAATCAATATTCGTTAACCACCGAGACACATCACTATAACTCGATGGTTGCACTCTCCTCATTGTAGATATATTTTTTTATTTGCGGCAATGACCTAAATCTTGTAGGGTCCTATAGTTTGTAATTGTATAAACAAAACTTTATGTGATTAATAATATATGATATTTATTCACTTTGTCTATAAAATATGTGATATTTTAGTTTCATTAACCACAAACAAATAAACTAACATCCAAAGTTATCATTGTAACTTAAATATGTATGTGGAGACATACAGATAGATCATGTTTAAGTTATAGCCTAAATGATCTGTAGTAGATAGATAAGGCTGGGTACCTTATCTCGGTGACACTATGAGTATGGCCCGCTTTGTAGGTATTACAATTGTTGTAAAGTGCTACAAATGTTTTGATCCTGATCATTAATGTATTAGGCATGCGAGTGAGGATATATTATACAAAGGAGTTTGTATAAGACCGGACCACAAAATGTTTAGTCTCATTATATAACACCGTTCATAATAGAGACTTACATTTCACCATGATGACCATAGGTAACATGACCTGAATCCCGAATGAGTTGTGACCTCCTGCCTGCGAGGGTAGTCCTTTGATTTGTATGGGTGAAAGTGGCCAAATCGCCAACTCAACAAGCCTACCATTTTGGGGATTCGTCTGATTGGGGACCTAGGAACACGGCTACACAAGATGGAATTCACTCCTTCATAGAAGCAGAGAAAAGTAGATAAATTGCTCCCTTAAGGGTTAATTTCGAGTCTTGAACAATGTGGCGCCACACCCTCTCCTGGCCCGAGAGGGGTTTAGTCATAGTGGGACTATGATCAATTGTTAATTAGAGGGATCAATGATATTTAAGGAGTTAGATGTAACTGTAGGGGCAAAACGGTAATTTGGCCCAACTTTACTTATGAGAAACTTGTGAAGGGTCATCACTGTCGATTGGTTATATCCAATGGAAACAAAAATATATCTGTAGTACAAAGTATGCAGTTGTCGGTCTTTAGTGCAATGCTCGACATTTAATGGATGGTGGATAATATAATTGAAGAGTTTAATTAATTATTCTTGTACCATTGGAGCTTCAAGCTACAGGTCCATAAGGTCTTCTTGATAGCTCAAAAGGATTTAGTTGAGAATTAGTTTTTGGGTTAATTTCAATTGTTTTCAAATTAACAAGAAGGATTTAATTATATATGATATAATTAAATTGTTTCAACTATATTTGATATAATTGTCATAATGTACTTAATGCATTATAGTTTCATGGGAGGAAAGAAATATTTGAATGAGATTCAAATATACTTTTTCTATGAATATGATTCACAATTGTTAAATTTAATATAAATATGATTTATATTAAATGCCATAAAATAGAGAAAAGAAACTATAGTTTATATTGTATATAATATAATATTAAAACTATAGGTTATATGTTATATTTGATATAACTTATAATTTAATATAAATATAATATGATAAGTTAGTTATCATATTTATTTATATTATTTTATTATTATTTGAATAATAACTTCCATTCTTTTCTCTCACCACCTTAGTTGGTAGTTATTATTTTATGGTAAAAGGAACAAAAGAAAATTTTGTTTTTCTTCTTCATGGAACGTTGCTATTGCCGAATGATTGAGTGACAGAAAAGTTTTGTTTCCTTGTTCTTGAAAGCTCTCTCAATCTTCTTCCTCTTCCACCCAAACTATCCCTCCTAACCAAAATAGTCAGAGCCCACCACTCATGGGTTCTCACCCCGAGAATACCAAGAACTCTTTGTGGTAGTGTCCTGGTTGCTGTTCAAGAAAATCTTGAAGAAGGTCCTCAAGGAGTTGCTGAGTTCGTGACTGTTCAAGGGAGTTACGTGAAGGAAAAGGTTTTTAAAGGTAATGTATCTTGAAACCTTTTTTCTTGTATCAAACATGCTGTAATTTATTTTGAATGCATATCTTATCTATTTACAGTAAATTTAGTTTTCAATAATTAATGAAATTTGGACGATCTGCTTTTGCTCAAGGATATCTTTCAATACGAATTCCTTTAATCGGTATTAGAGTCAGGATGCTTGTTTCTGATTCCAAATTCCATTTTTGTATTGAATTTGTTTAAATTATTAGTGGATTTTATTATCTGCATTCTGTTTATGTGATGAATTGTTATGGATATCTGTTGATGGATGTTTTGGGATAGAAATCTCTTTTTATGACTCTTTGTTTAATTTACTGTATTGTAAGGTCCCCTGCATTTTTGGGCAATAAATTGCAATCAAGTATGTATTTTTTTAAGTTTTGAGTCACTCGTGAAGCTTCAGAAGAAGGGTTGCAGTGTGTTTCGATGGAGAAGATGAAACGGAGGTTGTCGCATCGTGTAGCTAGAGCTAAACGATCGTTTAGTTTTTGTTATGCGATCGTGTAGAGTTTGCTACACGATCGTGTGGCATTTGCTAAATGATCGCATAGGTAATGCTATGCGATCGTGTAGAGTTTGCTACACGATCGTGTTGCATTGGCTGCATGATCGCATAGGCATTCGCTTGGTGGACGATCGCATGTATTAGATACTCGACGCATCCTTGCATGCTAAACAATCGTGTAGACTATCATGCTCATCGCATAGTATATGATACTTGACGCATGGATGTTTACTACACGATCACATAGACTTTCATGCTCATCACATAGTCATAAGTTATGCAATTGCATATAAACGATTGTATATACTCGTGGCCTTGCTACTTGACGATTAGACATTTGCTACACGATAGGTTGTAAGGGTTCTTTGTGGAGAAGTTCGAGGTGAGCGGTTCAAGACCCAGTTCACTTGTTCCAAACTGGTGGACTCAAATTTTGTAATAGTTAGCCTTAGTTTTTCTTGTTTAGAGAGTTTCTATCCCAGTCCATCAACTTTAGTTTAAATATATATGTGATGTATATTTATATTATATGCCATAATGTTTGTCATATAATTTTAAAACCCACCATGCATTTATTTTCATGCATCATTTTTTTTTTATATTTTAAGTGTTATAATACAATAGTATGCATGATTTAAATTACATAAAGCATGCTCATGCATCATATAATATAAAAGATATAGTATATGTATGCATGCATTATAGCATATCCATGCATCATTTATATTATAAGTGTTATAATTTAAGCTTGAATGGTTGTATGGAATGTATGCTATAGTATAGTTCATTACTTAGTTATATAAATTTTATATATTAGCTGGCAATGAACTATACTATAGCATACATTCCGCTACATTTAGTTTGCTTGTCGCCGATAAATTAACTGGCAAGAATTACGCTAGTTGAAAAAACACGATCAACATAATTTTGATCATCGATGACCTACGTTTCGTCCTGATGGAAGAGTGTCCTGTTGGGATTGATGCCTTAAAGTCTCATTTTCTGTAGTTTGTAAACAGTTTGTATGAACGTTTGTATTGTATAATATATGATATTTTACTTCACATCTTGATTTTGCTCAGTTATTTGTATTATTTGCTTTACCACAAACCAATAAACATAAAATCCCTAGTTAACTGTATGTAACTTAAGCATGTATGTGGTGACATATAAGTGGATCATGTCTTAAGTGATAACCAAAATGGTCTGTAGTATATGGATATAGGAGGAAAACCTTATCCTGGTAATGCTATGGATGCGGCCTGCTTTATGGAATGGTCTCAAGTGTTGTGACTTGTCATAAATGGTCTGATCTTGATCATTCGTGTAGGGGACATGTGAGCGGGGGCGTTCTATAAAAATAGTTCGTATAACACCTGATCACGAAGTGTTAACATCTCGTTATATAACACCATTCATGACAGAGACTTCGTTTCACTAGGATGACCATAGGTAATATAACCTCAATCTTGAGTGAGTTGGGAACTCCTGCCATTGAGGGCGGTCCTTTGATTTGTATGGGTGAAAGTGGCCAGGTCACCGATTCAAACCTACCATTTTGGGGATTCTTCTGATTTGGGAGCTGGAAACTCAACTTCACAAGATGGAATTCACTCTTTCCTCGAAGTAGGGGCAAGTAGATAGATAGCTCCCTTAAGGGCTAATTCCAAGGCTTGAACGATGTGGCACCATATACCTTCTCTTGGCCCGAGAGGTGTTCACACATAATTGGATTATATTGTATTGTTCATTAGAGGAATCCGTGGTACTTAAGAAGTGAGATGTAACTATAGGGGCAAAATGGTAAATTGGTCTAACTGTACTTACAAGCGTCTGTGAAAGGCCATCGATTGGTTATATGCGATGGATAGAGAAATATATCTATGGTAAGAAGAGTTCGGCTGTTGGTCTTTAGTGGAATGCCTAGCAGTTAACGGATGATGGATCTCGTGGCTAAAAAGTTTAGTCAGCTATTCAAGTACCATTGGAGCTTTGAGCCACAGGTTCATAAGGTCCCCTAGGTAGCTTGGATAAAGTCGAGAATCAGTTTTTGGGTCAGTTTGAAATGTTCAAATTGACAAGAGGGAGTTCGATTATATATGATATAATTGAACTAGTTAATTATATAAGATATAATTGACTAAATGTATGAGATACATTATTTTGGAGGAAATTGGATATAAATATGATTTATATCAAGCGGAGGAGAAATTACTATAGTAGATATGTGATATCAAACTATAGGCTAAGAATATGAGATACACGATCAGCCTGTTCCTCCTTCCTCTACCAAATTCAACAAAGACCACTATTTGGATTCTCACTACGAAAATACCAAGGGCTCTAAGTGGTGGTGTCGTCATGGCTCCTGCTTGCTCGTACTTGTTCGTTTGTTGTCGTTCGTGTAGATGAATGTGTTGCAGTAGCCGACTATTTTGCTGGACGATAAAGATCGTAGAGGGTTGCTTCCGCTGGGTTGAGTTCGTTGTGAAGACAGACTTTAACTAGTATGTGAACTCAATCTATTGTATTTTATTTATGAAAGCATGCTGTTAATTAGTGTAAATTGCATAACTGTTTATTAGAATGTGTGTGTGGTAATTTCGGTCATAATGAAATAGGAAAGATCCAAACGCACTCATGGATACTCTTCTTAAAGAGTTCTTTCAATTGGTATTAGAGCCATGTTAGCATAATCTTGCATTCTTTGTCGGAGAGCTTTCTGCACTTTGTTAGTAATATGATTGTTAACAAAGTGAAATATAACCTTACAACTCTCCTCAACGAGTTGCAGACTTATCAATCTTTACTGAAAAGTAAGGAGAGGAAGAAGGGTGAGGCAAATGTTGCTTCATCCTTCAGGACATTCCATGGAGTTTCAACCTCAGGAACGAAGTTTGCACCTTCTACTTCTAACTCTGTAGAGGGGAAGAAAAAGAAGGGAAGGCGTCTGCTAACCTGCCACCTGTCGCCCCAAAAAGGCGTCCACCGTCGGTTGAAAAGGGAATGTGTTTCCATTGCAACCAAGATGGACACTAGAAGAGTAACTGTCCTTGCTGACTGAAGGAAAAGAAGGCCGCCAAGGCAGATAAAGGTAAATATCATTTACTTGTACTTGAAACTTGTTTAGTGGAGAATGACTGAAGGAAAAGAAGGCCGCCAATCACGTTTTTTCTTCTCTTCAGGAGATTAGATCCTGGCGATAGCTGGAGGTTGGTGAGATGACGATGCGAGTAGGCACCGAGCACGTCGTCTCAGCTGTGGTAGTGAGAGGGCTCCAGTTAGCTTTACAGAATAGGCTTCTAGTTTTGAATGATGTATATATTGTTCTGAAACTTAAGAGGAACCTTATTTCTGTAAAGTGCTTGTTACAATATAAATACACTGTTAGTTTAATGTGGATAAAGCGTTTATTCATAAAGATGATGTTAATATTTGTACAACATATCTGGAAAGTAATTTGTATGTACTAAGGTCGTTAGCCATTAATTCCCTCCATAACATAGAATTGTTTAAAACTGTCGTAACTCAAACAAAACATCAACGTATTTCTCCAAAAGAAAATGCCCATCTTTGGCATCTTCGTTTAAGGCACATCAATCTCAATAGGATTGAGAGATTGGTGAATAATGGACTTCTAAGTGAGTTCGAAGAAAATTCTTTACCAGTGTGTGAATCTCGTCTTGAGGGAAAGATGACTAAATGACCTTTTACTGAAAAAGGTTATTGAGCCAAAGAGCCTCTTGAGTTAGTACATTCTGACCTTTGTGGTTCTATGAATGTGCAAACCATGGCTATGAGTATTTTATCAGTTTTACTGATGATTACTCTAGATATGGGTATGTTTATATTATGCAACGGAAGTCTGAATCCTTTGAAAAGTTCAAAGAGTCCAAGGCTGAAGTTGAAAATGCATTGGATAGACTGATTAAGGCACTTCAATCGGATCGAGGTGGAGAGCTTTTGGACTCGAGATGCCAGGACTATTTGATAGAACATGGAATCGTTTCCCAACTCTAGTGCCAGGTACACTTCAGCAAAATGGTGTAGCGGAGAGGAGAAATAGAACCTTGTTGGACATGGTTCGTTCCATGATGAGTTACGCTCCCTTACTAGACTTGTTTAGGGGTTTCATAGTGAAGACTGCGGTATACGTACTCAACTACGTTCCCTCCAAGAGTGTTGTGAGAACACCTCTGGAGTTGTGAAACGGGCGTAAAGCTAGTTTACGTCACTTCTGCATTTGGGATTGCCCTGCACATGTGCTTGAGGCAAATCCGAGGAAGTTGGAACCACGCTCGAGGTTATGCCTCTTTGTAGGCTACCCCAAAGGTACACAGGGGGTTATTTTTATGATCCATTGGAAAATGGTATGTTTGTTTCCATGAATGCTACTTTCTTAGAGGAGGATCATATAAGAGAGCACAGTCCACAAAGTAAAGTCATGTTGCGTGAGCTTTCCAATGAAACTACTGAAACTTCAACAAGAGTTGTTGGAAAGCCTGCTACATCAACAAGAGTTATTGATAGGAGTTCATCTAGTAGGTTGGTTCCACCTCAAGAGTTGAGGGAACCTCAACGTAGTAGGTGGGTTGCAAACCCGCCCGTTCGCTATCTAGGTTTCACAAAAATCCTTGCTATGTTAGCAGATTGCGACGTTGAGGATCCGTTTTCTTATCAGAAAGCAATTAAGGATATTGACCAGGATGAATGGTTCAAGGCCATGGATCTCGGGATGGAGGGATGTACTTCAACTCAGTATGAGATCTTGTAGATCAACTTGATGGGGTAAGACCTATAGGTTGTAAATGGATCTACAAGCGCAAACGGGGTACTGATGGAAAGATGCAAACCTTCAAGGCTCGACTTGTGGCAAAGGGTTATACCCAGGTAGGGAGTCGACTATGAGGAGACTTTCTCGCCAATTACCATGCTAAAGTCAATCTGCATCCTCCTGTCCATTGCCACTTATTATAATTATGAGATCTGGCAAATGGACGTCAAGATGGCCTTTCTGAATGGAAATCTTGAGAAGACCATTTACATGGTGCAACCCAAGGGATTCATAGCCCAAGGTCAAGAGCAAAAGGTTTGCAAGCTGAATCGGTCCATTTATAGGCTGAAACAGGCGTCTCGATCTTGGAACATAAGGTTTGATATTGTGATCAAGTCGTATGGCTTTGACTAGAACGTTGTTGAACCTTGTGTCTACAAGCAGATCATCAATGCTTCAGTAGTCTTCTTAGTGTTGTACATAGACAATATACTACTCATTGGGAATGATGTAGGTCTATTGACTGTAGTTAAGTACTGGCTAGCGACCTAATTCCAAATGAAAGATTTGGGAGAGGCTCAGTTTGTTTTGGGTATATAAATCTTCTAAGATCGTAAGAACAAAGTGCTAGCACTGTCTCAAGCATCGTACATTGCTTAAGTACTCGGTGCAAGACTCCAAGAGGGGCCTACTGTCGTTCAGGCATGGAGTCACTTTGTCTAAGGACATGTGTCCTAAGACGCCTCAAGAGGTTGAAGAGATGAGACAAGTCCCATATACGTCTGCCATTGGCAGTTTGATGTACGTGATGCTCTATACTCGTCCAGACATCTGCTATACCGTGGGCATAGTCAGTAGGTATCAGTCTAACCCAGGCCAGGGTCACTGGACCGCAGTGAAGAATATCCTCAAGTATCTTGGGAGAACGAGGGACTATATGCTCGTGTATGAATCTAGGGATTTGATCCTGACTGGATACACGGATTCTGACTTTCAGACTGATAAGGATTCTTGCAAGTCCATGTCAGGGTTAGTCTTTACTCTTAACGGAGGAGTTGTAGTGTGGCGAAGCACTAAGCAGGGGTGCATCGTCGATTCCACTATGGAGGTGGAGTACGTAGTAGCTTGCGAAGCTGCTAAAGAAGTCTTCTAGCTCAGAAAATTCTTGACAGAACTGGAAGTTGTTCCAGATATGTCTAGACCCATTACCCTCTATTGTGATAATAGTGGGGCAATGGCGAACTCCAAGGAGCCTAGGAGTCACAGGTGCGACAAACATATAAAGCGGAAGTATCATCTGATTCGCGAGATAGTGTATCGAGGAGATGTGATGATGGCGAAGATCGCTTCGGAGCACAATGTTGCTGACCCGTTTACAAAGGCTTTCACGGCTACAGTGTTTGAGGGTCACTTTCAGAGCATGGGTCTACAGAATCGCCCACAGCTGGACTAAGACAAGTGGGAGATTTTCTTGTACTGGCCTTTTATGCCTTAGTTAATTGTTTTGTACTAGTTTTATGTACACCCCACTGGCCTTTTATGCCTTAGTTAATTGTTTTGTACTCCTGTAGTTTATAAACAGTTTGTACGAACATTTGTGTTGTATAATATATGATATTTTACTTCAAATCTTGATTTTTCTTAGTTATTTATTTTATTTACTTTACCACAAACCAATAAACATAAAATCCCTCCTTATCTATATGTAACTTAAGCATGTATATGGTGACATACAAGTGGATCATGTCTTTAGTGATAACCAAAATGGTCTATAGTATATGGATATAGGAGGGAGACCTTATCCTGGTAACGTTACGGATGCAAATCGCTTTGTGGAATGGTCTCAAGTGTTGTGACTTGTCACAGATGGTCTGATCTTGATCATTCGTGTAGGGGACATGTGAGCGGGGGCGTCCTATACAAATAGTTTGTATAAGACTTGACCACGAAGTGTTAACGTCTTGTTATATAACACCATTCATGATGGAGACTTCGCTTCACTAGGATGACCATAGGTAACATAACCTCAATCTTGAGTGAGTTAAGAACTCCTGCTATTGAGGGCGGTCCTTTGATTTGTATGGGTACAAATATCCAGGTTTCCGATTCAAACCTACCATTTTGGGGATTCTTCTGATTTGGGAGCTGGGAACTCAGCTTCACAAGATGGAATTCACTCCTTCCCCGAAGTAGGGGCAAGTAGATAGATAACTCCTTTAAGGGTTGATTCCAAGGCTTGAACGATGTGGCACCATACACCTTCTCTTGGCCCGAAATGTGTTCACATATAGTTGTACTATGTTGTATTGTTCATTAGAGGAATCAGTGGTACTTAAGAAGTGAGATGTAACTATAGGGGTAAAATGGTAAATTGGCCCAACTGTATTTACGAGCAACTTTTAAGGGTTATCATACTCATGATTGGTTATATCAGATGGACAGAGAAATATATCTGTGGTAAGAAGAGTTCAGTTGTTGGTCTTTAGTGGAATGCCTGGCAGTTAACGGATAGTGGATCTTGTGGCTAAAAAGTTCAGTCAGCTATTCACGTACCATTGGAACATCGAACCATAGGTCTATAAGGTCCCCTAGGTAGTTTGGATAAAGTCAAGAATCAGTTTTTAGGTCAGTTTGAAATGTTCAATTTGACAAGAGGAATTTCGATTATATATGATATAATTGAACTGGTTAATTATATATGATATAATTGACTAAATGTATGAGATACATTATTTTGGAGGAAATTATATATAAATATGCTTTATATCAAGTAAAGGAGAAATTACTATAGAAGATATGTGATATGAAACTATAGGTTAATAATATACTATGATTATATTCATTTATTAATTAATTGGTTAATTATGTGATAATTGGCCGAAATCTTCTCCTCATTTGTGCATTAGTAGGGAAAACTTATTCGATTATTGTAATTAAACAATAAAATGAAAATTTGTTTCATTTTGCAAGGAGTTCGAAAAAATCGCAAAAGGTGTGAAAACATTTTGATCGCTTAGCTGAGAGCCTATACGATAGCACCCTATCGCTTAAACAATCGCACACCCTGCGTCTAAACGATCGCACGCAGTCTCTAAACGATTGCTTAGCTTTTCTAGACGATCGCTTAGCGTACCGACTAAACAATCCTTAATAAATACTAGACGATCGCTTAGTAAAACCTACACAATCGTGTAGCTTTCTCTAAATGATAAGCACTCCACTATATGATAGCCTTCTCCCACTTGTTTATCGTTCTACACAGTAAATTATCCCAGTTGTACTTATGATAGTTTGTACCTTCTTCCTCCATCACCAAAAAGTTTTAGAAGAAGAAGGGTGGAAGGGGGAAGGCTACTGCTAGCCCAGGAGTTATTGCACCAAAGGATAGACAACCTGTCAGGGTTGATAAGGGAAAATGTTTCCATTGCAACTAGGACGGACACTAGAATAGGAACTGCCCCAGATATTTGGTAGAAAAAAAGAAGGTCAAACAAGGTAAATGTGATTTGCTTGTCTTGGAAACTTGTTTAGTGGAGAATGATAATTCTGCCTGGATTATTGACTTTGGGCCCATTAACCATGTTTGTTCTTCATTTCAAAGAATTAGTTCTTGGCGGCAACTTGATGCTAGAGAGATGACGATGTGAGTTGGAACCAGGCACATCGTCTCAGCTGTGGCAGTGGGAGGTCTTCGATTAACTTTATAGTACAAATTTCTCATTTTGAATGATGTATATGTCGTTCCTGATTTAAAAATGAACTTAGTTTCTGTAAAGTGTTCTTTAGAACATTATTTTCAATTGAACTTCTCTTTTTATAAACTGTTTATTACAAAGAATGGTGTTGATATATGTTCTACTAAATTGAAAAAAAAAATTTGTATGTGCTAAGGCCGTTAGCAACAAATATCCTCCATAATATAAAGATGTTTAAAACTATTGTAACTCAACATAAAAGACCTAGAATTTCTCATAAAGAAAATGCCCAACTTTGGCACATAAGACTAGGACACATTTATATGAATAGAATTGAGAGTTTGGTGAAGAATAGACTTCTAAGTGAGTTAAAAGAAAATTCTTTTCTTGTGTGTGAGTCATGCCTTGAAGGAAAAATGACTAAAAGGCCTTTTACTGGAAAAGGTCATAGGGCCATAGAACCTTCTAGAACTAGTGCATTCAGACCTTTGTGGTCCCATGATTGTAAGATCTAGGGGAGGTTATGAATATTTCATCACTTTCATTGATGATTATTTAATGCAACATAAGTCTGAATCTTTTGAAAAGTTCAAAGAATTTAAGGCTGAAATTGAAAATGCATTAAATAAAACGATAAAAACATTTCAATCTGATCGAGGTGGAAAGTTTATGGATTTAACTTTCTAGAACTATATGATAGTATTGAGGATGATGCCCTAAACTCTTGTGTCCTGTTGTCTTGTAGTTTGTAAGCATGTATGTAGAGACAAACAAGTGGATCATGTCTTAATTCATAACTAAAATGGTTTGTAGTATATGGATATAGGAGGGAAACCTTATCCTGGTAACACTACGGATGTGGACCACTTTTTGGAATAGTTACAAATGTTGTGACTTGCTACAGATGGTCTGATCCTGATCATTCATGTGAGGACATGCGAGTGGAGGCGTCCTATACAACGAATTTGTATAAGACCTGACCACGAAGTGTTAACATCTTGTTATATAACGTTGTTCATGACAAAGACTTTACTTCACTAGGAGGACTATAGGTAACATAACCTCAATCCTGAGTGAGTTAGGAACTCCTATCTTTGAGGGCGGTCCTTTGATTTGTATGAGTGTGAGTGGCCAAGTCACCGACTAAAACCTACCACTTTGGAGATTCATCTGATTTGGGAGCTAGGAACTTAGCTACACAAGATAGAATTCACTCCTTCCCCTAAGAAGAGGTAAGTAGATAGATTGCTCCCTTAAGGACTAATCCCGAGACTTGAACGATGTGGCACCACACACATTCTCATGGCCCGAGAGGTGTCCACACATAGTAGTACTATGGTCTATTATTCATTAGAGGGATCGATGGTACTTAAGGAGTTAGATGTAAGTATAGAGGCAAAACAGTAAATTGGCCCAGTTGTACTTATGAGCATTTGTGAAGGGTTATCGTACTATTGATTGGTTATATTCGATAGACAAAAAATATATCTGTGGTAAGAAGAGTTCAACTGTCGGTCTTTTGTGGAATGTCTGGCAGTTAACAGATGGTAGATCTTGTGGCCGAAGAGTTTAGTCAACTATTCACATAGTTGGAGCTTCAAGGCATAGGTCCATAAGGTCCACTTGGTAGCTCAATGGATTCAAATTGAAAAACAGTTTTTGGGTCAGTTTGAAATGTTCAAATTGACAAGAGGGAGTTCGATTATATATGATATGATTGAACTGGTTAATTATATATGATATGATTGACTTTATGTATGAGATACATTATTGGAAGAAATTGGATATAAATATGATTTATATCTAGTGGAGGAGAAAACACTATGGTTTATATGTGATATTAAACTATAGGTTAATGAATATAATATGATTATATTTATTATTTTAATTTGACAATTATAGGATAATTGTGCACGCCGTTTTCTCCGTAACCATGTGATAGTGGGAAGTTCCAATTAATTTTCGTAACTGAAGAATACAATGAAAATCGTTTTCATTTTGCAAGAGATCATGTAATTCGCTCACGCAAAGTGTATACTACCCATCACTTAGCTAACCGAGAGACTATGCGATAGCTCTAAGTTGCTACACGATAGTATACTATCGTGCATCTTTCTAAAAAATCGCCTACATTTTACTAAACGATCGTCTAGCACCCGAGCAATTACTAAACAATCATCTAGACGATCGTTGCCTTTTTCCTACACGATCGTGTACTTCTTCTAAATGATCAAGCTTTTTGTCTATACGATAGACCCAACCCTTCTCCCACTTGCTTGATCATTGTATACGATCTTCATATCCTCCTTCTTCTACTAAATTCCAACAGAGCCCACTATTTGGATTCTTACACTGAGAATACTGAGGGTTCGAAGTGGTGGTGTCATCCCCATCTTTGTTCTGCTCGTGTGGAGACCGTTTGTGAGTAGACGACCGGGTGTTGGTGAACGTTTGCTGGATGTTCCGGTGAGAAGGAGAAGAGTCGTCCCTATTCGAGAGAACGCGTTCTAAAGCGAAGAAGAAGTCTTCAACTGGTATGTATTCGTTCTCTTGTTATTTATTGTTCCAAGCATGCCGGTAATTTTGTAGTATAATGATATCTGTTTGTTTGAATGTAAATGTGGTAATTCTGTCACAATGTATTTGGAAAGATCCGCTTTCGCACAGAGTATTCTTGTATAAGATTTCCTTCAGATAGAACATGGAATAGTATCCCAACTCCCAGCACTTAGTACACCTCAGCAAAATGGTGTATCAGAAAATAGAAATCGAACCCTATTGGCCATGGTTCGGTCTATGATGAGTTACGCTTCCTTACCTGACTCGTTTTGGGGTTATGCAGTGGAGACTGCAGTGTATATCCTGAACTGCGTTCTTTCCAAGAGTGTTACCAGAACACCTTTGGAGTTATGGAATTGTCATAAAGCTAGTTTACATCATTTCAGACTCAGGGGTTGCCCAACACATGTGCTTGAGGCTAATCCTAAGAACTTGGAACCATGTCAGAAGTTGTGCCTATTTGTAAACTTCCCCAAGGGAACGAGAGGTGGTTATTTCTTTGATCCTAAAGAAAATAAAGTATTTGTATCGATAAATGCTACTTTTCTTGAGGATGACCACATAAGGGAGCACAGTTGCAGAAGTAAAATTGTGTTGAATGAGATTTCAAAAGAAACTACTGAATTTTCAACAAGAGTTGTTGAAGTATGTTCATCTAGTAGGTTAAATCCACCTCAAGTGTTGAGGGAACCTCGACATAATGGGAGAGTTGTGAATCCACTTGTTCGCTATATGGGTTTAACTGAAATCCTAATTATGGTAACTGATGGCGAGGTCAAGGATCCATTGTCTTACAAGAAGCCAATAGAGGATGTTGGTAGGGATGAATAGATTAAAGCCATGGATCTCGAAATGAAGGCTATGTACTTCAATTCAGTATGAGATCTTATAGATCAACCTGATTGGGTTAAACCTATAAGTTGTAAATGGATCTACAAAAGGAAACAGGGTGCTGATGGGATGGTACAAACATTCAAGACTAGATTGGGGGCAAATGGTTATAACCAAGTAGAGGGAGTCGACTATGAGGATACTTTCTCGTTGTTACCATGCTGAAGTCTATCCGGATTCTCCTATCCATTGCCTTATATTATAACTATGAGATATGGCAAATGGATGTCAAGGCTACTTTTCTGAATGGTAATCTTGAGGAGACCATTTATATGGTGCAGCCCGACGAACTCATAATCCAAGGTGAAGAGCAAAAGGTTTGCAAGCTTAATCGGTCCATTTATAGACTGAAACAAATATCTTGATCTCGGAACATAAGGTTTGATACTACAATCAAATCTTATGGCTTTGATCAGAGCATTGATGAACTTTGTGTTTACAATAAGATCATCAACAACTCAGTAGTTTTTCTAGTATTGTATGTAGATGATGTCCTACTCATTGGAAATGATGTAGGTTTACTACCTATAGTTAAGAATTGGCTAGCGACCCAATTCCAAATGAAATAATTAGGAGAGGCTTAGTTTGTTCTGGGTGTTCAGATCTTTCGAGATCGAAAGAACAAAATGCTAGCACTGTCTCAGGCGTAGTATATTGATAAGATGCTTGTCAAGTATTCGATGCAGAACTCCAAGAGGGGCTTATTGCCTTTCAAGCACGGAGTTACTTTGTCTAAGGAAAAAATTCCTAAGATACCTTAAGAAATTGAGGATATAAGACAGATCCCTTATGCATCTACCGTTGGCAGTTTTATGTATGCGATATTATGTACTAAACCTGACATCTACTATGTAATGGGGATAGTCAGTAGATATCAGTCTAATCCAGGGTTAGATCACTGGACAGCTGTTAAGAACATCCTCAAGTATCTACGGAGAATGAGGGACTACATGCTTGTGTATGGTTCTAAGGATTTGATCCTTAGGGACTACATAGACTCTGATTTTCAGGCTGATAGGGATTCTAGGAAATTCATATCAGGATCAGTGTTCACTCTTAACGGGGGAGCAATAGTATCGCAAAACACCAAGCAGGGGCGCATCGTGGACTCCACCATAGAGGCTGAGTGTGTAGCGGCTTGTGACACTGCTAAGGAAGCCATTTGGCTCAATAAATTCTTGACTGATCTGGAAGTTGTTCCAGACATGTCAATGCCCATCACACTTTATTGTGATAATAGTGGTGTTGTGGCTAATTCTCAAGAGCTTAGGAGTCATAAGCGTGGGAAGCATACAGAGCAGAAGTATCATCTAATCTGAGAGATTGTGCATCAAGGGTACGTGATTGTCACGTAGATAGCTTCGGAGCACAACGTTATTGATCCGTTTACAAAGGTCCTCATGGCTACGGTGTTTCAGGGTCACCTGCAGAGTATGGGTTTATGGGAGAAACCACGTCTGGATTAAGGCAAGTGGGAGATATTATACTGGGCGCGTGTTATGCCCTAGTTTATTATTTGTGTACTTTGTATTTTGCTTATATTGTACACCCCATTAGCTTTAGGTCAAATGGGAGATTGTTAGGGTTGATGTCTTAAATCTCATAGGGTCCTATAGTTTGTAAACATTGTTGAACAAGCTCATTATGCATTTAATAAAATATATGATATTTTATTCATTGTCTATAAAATATATGATATTTTAGTTGCATTAACCACAAACTAATAAACTAATATCCGAGGTTATCTTTGTAACTTAAACATGTATGTAGAAACATACGGGTGGATCATGTTTAAGTGATAACCTAAATGGTCTGTAGTAGATGGATAAGGCTAGGTATCTTATCCTAGTGACACTACGAGTATGACCCGCTTTGTAGGTGTTACAATTGTTGTAAAGTGTTAAATGATTTGATCCTGATCATTCATGTATTAGACATGCGAGTGGAGATATTCTATACAAAGAAGTTTGTATAAGACTGGACTACGAAATGTTTGGTCTCATTTTATAACACCATTCATAATAGAGATTTACATTTCACTAGGATGACCATACGTAACATGACGTGAATCCTGAGTGAATTGTGAACTCTTTCCTATGAGGGTGGTCCTTTGATTTGTATGGGTGAGAATGGCCAGTTCTCTGACTCAACAAGCCTACAATTTTGGGGATTTGTCTGATTGAGGAGCTGGGAACACAGCTAAACAAAATAAAATTCACTCCTTCCTTGAAGCAAGGGTAAGTAGATAAATTTCTCCTTTAAGGGCTGATTACGGGTCTTGAACAATGTGGTGCCACACCCTCTTCTAGCCCGAGATGGGTTTTATCATAGCTGGATTATGATCTATTATTCATTAGAGGGTTCAGTGGTACTTAAGGAGTTAGATTTAACTACATGGGCAAAACATTAATTTAGCCTAACTGTACTTACGAGTAATTTGAGAAGGGTCATCGTACTGTTGGTTGGTGATATCTAATGGACACAGAAATATATCTGTAGTGTGAAGAGTGTAGTTGTCAGTCTTTAGTGGAGTGTTCGACAATTAATGAATGATGGATAATGTAATTAAAGAGTTTAATTAAATATTCATGTAACGTTGGAGCTTCAAACTACAGGTCCATAAGGTCCCCTTGGTAGCTCAAAAGGATTTAGTTGAGAATCAGTTTTTGGGTTAATTTGAATTGTTCAAACTAACAAGAGGGATTTAATTATATGATATAAGTAAATCGTTTCAATTATATATGATATAATTGTCATAATGTATTTGTTGCATTATACTTTAATGGGAAGGAATAAATATTTGAATCAGATTCAAATATATTTTTCTATAAATGTGATTTATAGCTGTTATGATTTATATTAAATGCCATAAAATAGAGAAAAGAAACTATAGTTCATATTGTATATTATATAATATTAACACTATAGGTTATATGTTATATTTGATATAACATATAATTTAATATAAATATAATATGTTAAGTTAGTTATCATATTTATTTATATTATTTTATTATTATTTGAATAATAACTTCCCATCTTTTCTTTCCAAACTACCTTAGTGGGTAGTTATTATTTTATGGTAAAAGGAATAAAAGAAAATTTTGATTTTCTTCTTCCTTGAATATTGCTATTGCTGAACGATTGAGTGACAGAAAAGTTCTGTGTGCTTGTTCTTGAAAGCTCTCTCAATCTTCTTCCTCCTCCACCCAAACTATCCCTCATAACAAAAATAATCAGAGCCCACCACTCATGGGTTCTTACCCTGAGAAATACCATGGACACTTTGTGGTAGTGTTCAGGTTGCTGTTCGAGAAAATCTTGAAGAAGGTTTTCAAGAAGTTACTGAGTTTGTGACTATTCGAGGAAGTTACGTGAAGGAATAGGTCTTCAAAGGTAATGTATCTTGAAACCCTTTTTCTTGTATCGAACATACTCTAATTTATTTTTGAATGCATATCTTGTATGTTTACTGTAAATTTAGTTTTCAATAAATAATGAAATTTGGATGATCCTCTTCCGCTGAAGGATCTCTTTCAATATGAGTTCCTTCATTTCTTTCCACTTGATTGAACCATAATTATTAAGTCGGCCATTCACAGTTTGTTCGTCATAATAGATGGGTCAAAAGTTGTTTTACCCCCGAAATTACATCTTTCTCTTTAAGTCCCACTGATCCTCTATGAACAATTGGGTTGTGATCCAATCACGAAACCGAGTCCCTCTCGAGCCAATGAGAGGGTATGGCCCTTTTGTTCAAGACCTGGAATCAACACATAAGAGAACAACCTATCTATTACCCCTAAAATAAGTCGGAGTGAGCTCCATCTTGCTCCTATATCCCCAGCAATCTACTCGGTCTTACCCCTGAAATGCGAGGCTTTTAAGCCGGTACTGTTGAGCCAACCCTCATCTATGCAAATGTAAGGATAATCTCGAGTTAACAGGAGTTCATAGTTAACTCAGGATTCAGGTCGAGTTTCCTAGGTCATCGATTTGAAACAGTCAGTCTTAAGAAGTAAACAACGTTATAAAGTAAGAGTGACTTATTTCTTGGTCCCGATCTTAATGTGATGAAACAGTTAGTCTTAAGCAGTTCAAAGTTTTTTTTTTTTTGAAGGAAATGACCGCAATTTGATGAACGCAATTCTCTGAGACCACTGCCACCCCCTAAACTTAGAGGATGGCAACATTCTCACTACAAGCTAAAAGCAAACTCAACAGGAATGTGATAAAAAATGCTTGAGCAAAGGTTTGCACATAATAAAACTATAGACTTTCACCATTTGAAGATGCTATTAAAAGTAAAGAGCACCTTGCGATGCCTAGCTAGAGAACGCATTGAATTATTTTTACCATCATAGATGCATCACAAAGAACCGCATTCAGACAAAGAGAATTCCAAAAGGATAATGCATAAAAGATAAGAAGAAAAAAACCTTAAGTAGAAAAACGCATGCGACAATGCTTTGGAGTTCATGCGATTGAAACTATGCGTTACTGGGTGTGGAGGATTCTTCCATTGTAACTGTGCACCAAGGAGAGTTACTATCGCACCTATAAGAAGCAAATGCACCACAACCAAGGAAGCAACCGCATATCCAAAATAACAATAAATAAAAGTGATAACCTAAACTAAGAAAGCAATGTAAAAGATAGAGCAGAAGACGTCCCTGGAGGAATTGGAGTGTTGTCACCGCAAGGAGTCTCCCATATAGGAGATGGCTCTCAACTACTTAGGTTAAGGGGTTCGCCCTGACAGTTGGAGCTTCCAGCAGTTGTTGGACGCATGATGGTTGCCAGGCGTCTAAGACTGCTTCCAGCTCATGCGACAGATAGCCTTTCTATCTCGGGGTTAATATTTGACTTTCGACGCATCACCTATACTTCAAATATTGTTTGCAGCTTGGTCGCACAATCTCCAACATGCCTAAGATTGAAGGGTTCCTACAAATTAGCAGCTAAGTCCCCGGCAATCACGCCAAAAACTTGTTGGGATAATTTAAGGGTGTGTTTTGTTTTATTTTATTATTTTAAGGACGAATGGGTTTGAACATGTAATCATGCGTTAGACATAATTGATGTGTTTGCTCCCATGCGTCTGAGGTCATGCATCGGAATGATGATGCGTTAATCTTAGCATACAACGACCACGCGTTCCTATCACAAGTTTTCTTACGCTTGCGCCAAGTATAACGCAAATGCAAGTTTCTCAGGTAATCCGAGGTCGAACACGGGGATTTGTCACTCAATAATATATATGAAATGATGCGTTTGAGGCGATGAATAAGAATAAAAATAAAGCGAAGAAGATTTAAATGTTTTACACACTACTCCTACTCCTAACTAAACAGATTGGGCAATAGAAGACTTACAATAAGAATAAGTAGAAACACAACAACCATTAATGCATAGTAATGTTTACTATCTTAAATCACCCGAGTAATCCCGGCTCGTTGCACTAACGCATCACACCTCTAGGTGGTCAGCCGCATGACTATATCTCTATAGTGCATGGTTGCATCAAGCATAAGAATGTGCCTATCTCTAGGAACAATACAAACCTTGCTTAGTGCGTTCCATCCCTTACCTTCTCAGGCAGTTAGATGCGGCTATTTAACTTATAGACAAGCAATGCAACATCCCATAGACAGGCGTTGTCACAGCCTTTCACCAAGCAAAGAGGATTAACTCACTTATACTTGCACAACACACACCTCTCAATGGGTTGCTACATGCGTCCTATCTCTAGGCTACACGATTAAGCATACGATTGACTTTGATAAATAAACGCTGAAGATAACTATGATAGAGATGAAGATAACTACACGCATGTGCTGAAGATAACATCTGCAAAAGAGAATGTTCATTAGGCTCGGAAAGATTTGCTGAAATAATTACAGATAAGGTTTTGTTTGTTCCAAGGAAAGCATATTTAAGGTGATTAGGTAACGATTTCAGTTCTAGTTCTGGTGGTTCTTCTAATGATGGACGCGGTTGTTTCGTCTGCCGCTCACTTAGACTTGGCGGCTTGAGTTCCTTCATGTTTTCTTCCAACGCGAGGAGCTCACAAACTTGGGTCACTTCTTCTTTAGGCAACTCTATTTTGTTCAGTTGAAATTTTTCATTATCTGGGAACTTTAATGCATTTAACACATTAAACTTCACTTCCTGATTGCCTACACGTATGGTCAGTTCTCCCTTGTGCATGTCTATCAATACTTTCCCAGTGGCTAGAAAGGGTCGTCCAAGAATGATTGGTACATCCCTGTCTGCTTCATAGTCTAAGATGATGAAATCCACTGGGAATATGAATTTGTCAACTTTTACCAGAACATCTTCAATCTTTCCTTCAACGGCGAGTTGAAATGTTACAAAAGTGGGCTGTGCTTCACCAATTCCCAATTTCTTGAAGATTGACAGTGGCATGAGGTTAATACTTGCTCCTAGATCACACGACGCATGTCCCACGTTCAACCCTCTGATTGAGCATGGGACTGTGAAGCTTCCCGGGTCTTTCCATTTCTTGGTACTCTGTTGCTGATTAATGCATTGCACTCCTGCATTAGCAAAATTACTTCTGTCTCGCTGATTCCCTTTTTCTTTGTTAAAATATCCTTAAAAAATTTGACGTATTTTGGCATTTGTTCTAAGGCTTCTACAAATGGAATATTGATGTGCAGTTGCCTCAGGAGTTTAAGAAAACGCTTAAATTGTTGTTCATCATTCTTCTTCATCAACCGTCTAGGAAATGGTGCGTTCAGCTGCACCGCAGGTTCTCCCGCGTTAGACGTGCTTGGCTTCAAATGGCTTGTGGATTCAGGCATCCTTTCTTCTTGATCTTCTAATCTTGTTGGACGTGTGTTGAGTTCTTTTGAAGGATTGTTGGTTCTTGGGTTCATGGTTCTTTCTACAAGAGCTTTGCCACTTCACAATATCACCACATGAAATTGCTCTTTTCCATTATTCCCTGGGGTTTCCGTGTTGCTTGGCAAGACTCCTGGTTGCCAATTCTTCAACTCACTGGCAATCTGCCCCACCTGTATCTCCAGATTTCTGATGGAAGACGTCTGGCTTTTTAGCAATGCATCGTTCTGGGTGATATATTCCTTTAAGAGGTTTTCAGGCGGAGATGCTGAACTCGACACATGACCTTCTCTATTAAAGGATTGTTGGTGCGTCTACTGCGTTAGCTGGAATCCAGGCGGCGGTCCTTGCCTTTGCTGCTGGTTTACCCCTGGGTGGTGTGACTCCTGTTGATTACCTGCCTAAGAGAAATTTGGATGGTTCTTCCATCCGGGATTATAGGTGTTTGAGAATGGGTTATTTTTAATAAAGCATATCGATTGCGGATTTTGTGGGCAATCAAAGTAGGAATGGGGATCTCCATAGCCCATACAGCTACCCATGGGCTGAACGAATGTTTGTAACTGATTTACCTTTTGTAAGTTTGATGCATTCCCTAGTGACATATTCTGCAAAAGGTTTGTCATAGTAGCCACTTGTGTAAAGAGCGTGGTTATTGCGTTAGAGTCAATAGAATTCACATTCTGAGATCGCCTCTTCCTTTCCACTCTTGCGTCGTAAGTCTCATCCACCCATTCCATATTATGTTTGGCTATGTGGTCCAATATTTCCTTAGCTTCATTATAATATTTGTCCATGATACCGCCAGCTGCATTTGCGTCGGCTGCCATTTGAGACGCTCTGTTTAAGTCGCCATAGAAGGTCTCCATCTAGATGGTTAATGGTAATCCGTGATTGGGGCAATTCTTGACCAATCCTTTAAAGCGCTCCCATGTGGCACTCAAGGTTTCAAATTCTTCCTGCTCAAAGTTCATGATCTCTCTCCACCTCCTTGCGTTTGTGGTGGGTGGGAAGTATTTCTGTATGAATTTCTCCACCAACTTTTCCCAGCTCGTGATCTCTCCAAGCTCCAAAGAACTTACCTATTGCTTTGCGTGGTCATGCAGAGAATATGGGAATAAAGATAGTCTGATAGCTTTTGGAGTGATTCCAGGAATCACAAACGAGTTGCATGTCTCCAAGAAACGTTTCATGTGGGCATGAGGGTCTTCTCCCCAAGCACCCCCAAATTGTCCAACTGTTTGGAGCATTTTTAACATTACATATTTCATCTCAAATCTTGTCCCATCTGGTGTTGGATATATGATCCCTGGTAAGAAATCATACAACACAGGCGACACATACTCCCGCATGGGACACGTACTACTGTTTGCCATTATGATAGGATTTTACGCAGCGTGGGCTAGTTGTTAAGCTAAGTTATGATTCACTTGTTCATCCGCCATTTGTTGTTGTCTGGTTTATTGTCTGAGTAGTTGTTGCCTTAACCTACGGCGACGATTAGATAGATTTCTTCATCGAAAGGTCCTTTCAACTTCGAGGTCGTATACAAGTTTAGGTGCGCTTTCCCTGCTCATAAACATTTACAAGCTTCGGCTTAGCTCGTAATACTCCCCCAACTGCAGTTTTCCTACAAAAGATACAAGCAAAATTTATGGTTAGTTTTGTTGCTGAATCCCCAGCAACGGCGTCAAAAACTTGTTCGTTGATTTCGTGATTCGAGCTTAGAAGTGTATTGTATAAATTAATTAGAAAAATAAGTGTAAATATGAATGATGCGTTAATGCGTTTATGATGCGTTAGTGATGCGTTGATGCATTAATGATGTGCAACAAGACGCATGACACTACTCTACAGACATTCAAGTTTTCCTAACTCAGATCCAAGTATGAATCCAACTAAGGTTCTTGGTAAGTCCAGGGTTGAACTCAGGGATTCAGATTAAAGCTAACACAGACTTGCGTTGTAATTGTTGTAGAAATATCCTAAGTGAATGTAGAAATGAGTTATTTACATTAAGTTGTTGTGTGTGTGTGCAAGAAGATACAAAAGGGTCAAGTAGAGGATATGAGGTCGTGTGAAAAATGGAGTTTGTTGCAAGTGATATGCGTCGATCTAAGTTAGATGTACACGAACAAGAATATTATGTCAATGAGATGATTTGTTTATCTCCGTTTATCGTTAGACTTATATTTGGCACTTCTCAATGTGAATATCATACAATACCTAACTCTAGGATGTATGCGTCAATCATAAGATGCAACAGAACACCAGTGCGTCTATCTCTAGATGTACTAACGTTTCTAACTTAATGCTGGCTTACTTATTCTCTCGAATAATTTAAGCTAAAGCTACTTTTACCAATTGATTTAGTTGGTTTAGGCATTTCGAAATGGAATTTTGCATGAAGTTATAGATGCATCCGACATAAACAAGAAATAAACAGTGATAAAGAATGATAGATCAAATATGTGAATTTATAAAGAAACTGAATGTCTTTACAAAATCAACACTTAATCAAATGAGAAGATGAAAACGATAAGTAAGATTAAATGAAAAGAGTCAAGCCACAGAGTACAATCTCTTGTCCTCTTTGGCTCAATTCTGGTTCGTGTACAACCATTTGTGGAAGAATCGGAAGAAATGTCTCTCTCGAGATCAGTTTCCTCCGCTCCTTGATTGGCAATGGTGATGGTTATCTTCCCTCTTGTTCTTCTCATCACCACAGCATAGCTCTACAGTCTCAAAATTTCAGAATTATACAATGAGCTAAAAGATTTTTTCATCTGGTGGGATTTCTTCTATTTATAGGCGTCGGTCTTCTTCAACTTGATGATTGGTAGCATTAAATTCCATACCCTGGTTGGCCGTCTGACACTCAGATGCTTTTCAACGCCGCCCGCTACAAATGTCCATGCTTGCAAGTGGTGATTTGACACAAACAGCCTGAATCAATGAATCTTCCTTGCGTTGAATCCCTCCGATGCATGCCCCATGCGTTAGACTTTGCCTGCGACACTTTTCTTAATCATGCATTAGACTTCTTTGAGATCCTGCAATATCATGTGCTAGTGTCACAGTATTTTAGCAATAAACATTCTTTTGCATGAGTTTGATAGTGTTCAAGTAATTCCATGTGTTTCCTCTACAAGTGATGAAATTTTACCATTAAAGACCCTAATTGTTCCAACGTTTGGGCCACAATAACTTGTATTTCTACAAGTTATCAGTCTGATTGGGGAGTTGGGAACTCAACTACATAAGACGTAATTCACTCCTCCCCAAAGCAGGGGTAAGTAGATAAATTGCTTCTTTATGGGCTGATTTTGGGGCTTGAACAATGTGGCACCACACCTTTTCATGGCCCGAGAAGTGTTCACTCATAGTGGGATTATGATGTATTGTTCATTAGAGGAATCAATGGTACTTAAGGAGTTAGATGTAACTATGAGGGAAAAATGGTAAATTGGCCAACTATATTTATGAGTGATTTGTGAAGGATTATCGTACGGTTGATTGGTTATATTCGATGGACATAGAAATATTTCTATAGTGCGAAAAGTGCAGCTGTCGGTCTTCAGTGGAATGCTGTTGATTATTTTTAGGGAATGGCTTTGTTTTGTTTTATTTAAGGACGGCTAGGGTTATACATGAATTCATGCATTAGACATGGCTCATGTGTCCGCACCCATGCGTCTGAGGTCATGTGTCGGAATAAAGGTGCATTAGACTAATATGCAATGACCACGCGTTCCTATCACGAGTTTTCTTATGCTCGCGCCAAGTATAACACAAACGCAAGTTTTTCGGGTAATCCGAGGTCGAAAACAGGGACTTGTCACTCAATAATTCTTGTGAAACAATGCGTTTGAGGCGATGAAAAGAAAAATAAAAAGAAGTTTAATAGATATACAGACTATTTCTACTCCTAACTAAACAGATTGAGCAATAGAAGACTTGCAATGAAAATAAGTAGAGACATAACAACCATTAACGCATAGTAATGTTTATTATCTTAAATCGCCCGAGTAATCCCAGCTCATTACACTAACGCGTCGCACACCTCTCGGTGATCAGCCGTATGACTATATTTCTATAGTACATGGTTGCGTCGAGCATAAGATTGTGCCTATCTCTAGGAACAATGCGAACTTTGCTTTAGTGTGTTCCATCTCTTACCTTCTCAGGCAGTTAGACGCGACTATTTAACTTATAGACAAGCAATGTAACATCCCCTAGACAGGCGTTGCTACAACTTTTCACAAATCAAAAAAGATTAACTCACTATACTCGCACAACACACACCTCTCGGTGGGTTGCTTCATGCGTCCTATTTTTAAGCTACACGATTAAGCATGCGATTGTCTTTGATAAATAAACGTTGAAGATAAACTATGATAGAGATGAAGATGATGAAGAAGACGGCAATGAAGGAGTTAAGATTTGCATTGATCACAAAATATCTTAATAACTTAAGCTAAAATGTAATACAACACAGAGATTAGAAGAGAAAGGAAGGACTTTGTGTCAAGGCTGTCGGTGGTGCCATGGTTGAGTGGTAGAGATGTCTTTCTCGGGCTCTATCTCCGACAAATGCTCCGATCGTCACTCGATCTGGGTTGTGGAGATGAAGAATTCTCACTGAAAATCTCTTTCAAGCTCTCATCTATGATCACAAACTTCTGCCTCGAATGTCTTAAAATGAAGGTCCCAAGGGCTATTTATAGAGTTTTGATGCCGACAGCTATAATGATGACGGTATGGCTCACTTCTGCTTTTGTCGCAGTATGGGCATTATCACATCGCCTTAACTTGTTGATACTCCTAAGGTATGTGTCTGAGCTTAATTTAGCTAAAGCTATCAACGCGTTCTACCCATCTTGCGATCTTCTATTATGGCTATCACGCCGTGGCCGCAATCTCCATTTGGTCACCGCAATTCCCATGCGTTGGACGCATGCGATTACCACAACTTCCATGCGTTGGACGCATGTGATTATCGTCTGCGATTGCTTAGCTCATGCGCTTGTCTTTGCGATCGCCTAGCTTCAGCGCATGTGTTTGTCTGTGATTGCTTATTTCAAACGCATGCGTTTGATTCCTGCGATAGCTACAAAAATAGACATTTTGGCATGGAGTAATGCATAAATTGGGGTCAGTGAGGATTTGTGTTAATTGACGCAAAACTTAATTTTTCGCAAATTCGAAGTATTATCACTGCATTTTCTACTTATTAGCCCTGATGATTCTAAATAAAAAGCTTATAATAACTGGCATTTCTGCCAGTTACCATCCCTTCAAACTTAGAATCATACTTGTCCTCAAGCATGCGTTATACTTAAGAAATTCTTAACTCACCTTCCGACGTCTCTTTGCGATGACCATCTTCTCAGAATATAATTTACTCGTGCCTCTAACTATAGACACAGTACTCTCCTCTACTTCGGTTACTTCTCCAAAGAGATCTTTTCTAAGTTAAATTCGGCAAGCCTTTGCTCAAAAAAATTTTATTCATTCTTCGCAACTTTGCGTTCAGCTCATGAGAATGTGTTCGTTCAAAACAATTCAAGCTTATGTGTTTACTTATTCTAATGCGGCATTGAACCTGGTTACACTCTTCGTTTTGGCTTACCCCCACGTGTGTCATGTGGGCATCCAACTTCGGTTGCGTTCCGTATTCAACTCAACTCATGTCTTGCTTAATTTGGCTTACGCCAGACAGAGGAGTTATGCTTATGCATTGATCCTGGCAACTTACCTTCGTTTTGGCTTGCCCCTACGGGTGTCATGCGGACATCCAACTACAGGTAAGTACCTTTCACAACTCAACTCTTGTCAACATGGGTTTCCTCATTGCGTTGGCAGTGGAGTTGTTATTTTCAAAAGCTCTTTCTCTCTCTCTCTTTTTTTTTTAATTAAGGAAATGACCGCAATGTTATGAACGCAATTCTCCGAGACCGCTACCACCCCTCCAAACTTAGAGGGTGCTAGCATTCTCAATGCAAGCTAAAATAAAACTCAATAGGAATGTGATAACAAATGCTTGAGCAAAGGTTTGCACATAATAAAACTATAGACTTTCATATTTGAAGAGGCTATTAAAAGTAAGGGGTGTCTTGCAATACTAATTAGAGAACGTGGTGAATTATTTGAACTATTATAGATGCATCACAAAGAACCGCAGTCAAATAAAGAGAATTCCAAAAGGATAATGCATAAAAGATAACAAGAAAAGAACCTTAAGTAGAAGAATGCATACGACAATGCATTAGAGTTCATGCGATTGAAGCCATGCGTTGAAGGATGTGGAGGATTCTTCCATTGTAACTGTGCACCGAGGAGAGTTATTATCGCACCTACGAAGACCAAACACACCACAACTAAGGAAGCAGCCGCATATCCAAAATAACAATAAATAAAAATAATAAACTAAACTAAGAAAGCAAGGTAAAAGATAGAGTAAAAGACGTCCCTGGAGAAATTAGAGTGTTGTCACTGCAATGAATCTCCCATGCAGGAGATGATTCTCAATTACTTGGGTTAAGGGGGCTCGCCCTGACCATTGGAGCTTCCAACAATTGTTGGACGCATGATGGTTAACATGCATCTAAGACTGCTTCCAGCTCATGCGACAGATAGCCTTTCTATCTCAGGGTCAATACTTGACTTTCAATGCATCACCTATACTTCAAATATTGTTTGCAGCTTGGTCGCACAATCTACAATACGCCTAAGATTGAAAGGGTGCCTACGAAAACACAAAAACTTCACAAAACATTAGCTGCTAAGTCTCCGGCAACGACGCCAAAAACTTGTTGATTATTTTTAGGGAACGGCTTTGTTTTATTTTATTTATTAAGGACGGTTAGGTTGTACATGAATTCATACGTTAGACATGGCTCATGCATTCACACCCATGCGTCTGAGGTCATGCGTCGGAATAAAGATGCGTTAGACTAATATGCGATGACCACGTGTTCCTATCACAAGTTTTCTTACGCTCGCGCCAAGTATAATGGAAATGCAAATTTCTCGTGTAATTCGAGGTCGACCATAGTGACTTGTCACTCAATAATTCTTGTGAAGCAATGCGTTTGAGGCGATGAAAAGAAAAATAAAAAGAAGTTTAATAGATGTACAGACTATTCCTACTCCTAACTAAACAGATTGAGCAATAGAAGACACAACAACCATTAACGCATAGTAATGTTTATTATCTTAAATCGCTCGAGTAATCCCAGCTCATTGCACTAACGCGTCGCACACCTCTCGGTGGTCAGCTATATGACTATATCTCTATAGTGCATGGTTGCGTCAAGTATAAGATTGTGCCTATCTCTAGGAACAATACGAACTTTTCTTTAGTGCGTTCCATCTTTTACCTTCTCAGGCAGTTAGACGTGGCTATTTAACTTATAGACAAGCAATAAACATCCAGTAGACAGGCGTTGCTATAGCCTTTCACCAAGCAAAGAGGATTAACTCACTATACTCGCACAATGCACACCTCCTGGTGGGTTGCTTCATGCGTCCTATCTCTAGGCTACACGATTAAGCATGCGATTGTCTTTGATAAATAAACGTTGAAGATAAACTATGATAGAGATGAAGATGATGAAGAAGACAGCAATGAAGGAGTTAAGATTTGCATTGATCACAAAATATCTTAATAACTTAAGCTAAAATGTAATACAACACCGAGATTAGAAGAGAAAGGAAGGACTCTACGTCAAGGCTGTCGGTGGTGCCATGGTTGAGCGGTGGAGATGTCTCTCTCGAGCTCTATCTCCGGGGAATGCTCCGATCGTCACTCGGTCTGGGTTATGGAGATGAAGAATTCTCACTGAAAATCTCTTTCAAGCTCTCATCGGTGATCACAAACTTCTGCCTTGAGGCAGAAATTCGGATGTCTTAAAATGAAGGTCCCAAGGGCTATTTATAGAGTTTGGACGCCGACAGCTATAATGATGATGATATGGCTCACTGTTGCTTTTGTCGCGGTATAGGCATTTTCATATCGCCTTATCTTGTTGATACTCCCAAGATATGCGTCCGAGCTTAATTTAGCCGAAGTTATCAATGCGTTCTACCCATCTTGCGATCTTTTATTATGGCTATCACTCCGTGGCCGCAATCTCCATTTGGTCACCGCAATTCTCATGCGTTGGACGTATGCGATTACCGCAACTTCCCTGTGTTGGACGCATGTGATTACCGTCTTCGATTGCTTAGCTCATGCGTTTGTCTTTACGATCGCCTGGCTTCAGTGCATGCATTTGTCTATGATTGTTTATTTCAAGTGCATGCGTTTGATTCCTGCGATAGCTATAAAAACAGACATTTTGGCATGGAGTAACGTATAATATTGGGGTCAGTGAGGATTTAGTTGCTAATTGATGCAAAACTCAATTTTTCATAAATTCTAAGTATTATCATCGCATTTTCTACTTATTAGCCCTCATGATTCTTAATAAAAGACTTATAATAACTGGCATTTCTGTCGGTTATCAAGTGCCCGACAGTTAACGGATGGTGGATATCGTGATTAAAGTATTTAGTCGGTTATTCACGTACCGTTAGAGCTTTAAGCTATAGGTTCATAAGGTCTCCTTGGTAGCTCAATGGATTCATATTGAGAATCAGTTTTTGGGTTAATTTGAAATGTTCAAATTAACAAGAGGTTATTTTATTATATATGATATAATTAAATTAATTCAATTATATGTGATATAATTGATTTGATGTATTAGATACATTAATTGGTGGAATTAATATAAATATGATTTATATTAAATGCAATAAAGGAGAAAAAGAACTATGGTTTAAATATTGCATATGCTATGATATTAAAACTATAGGTTATACATATAATATGATAAATTAGTTATTATATTTATTTATAATAAAACAATTATGAGATAATTGTTGGTGGTTAATTTTTTCTCCTTTAACCGATTAAGTGGGAAGTTATTATTAGTTTGAATAACTGAAAGATAAAAATGAAAATAGCTTTCACTTTCCATAATGCATTAGATTTGATCGAGTAAAGAAAAGCTATATGATAGCCTTTGAGAGAGTAAACGATCAAGCTTCTCGTTACTAGATGATAGCTTCTCATTTGCTATACGATTGAATATCCAACTCTATACGATAGACGTTTCTCATTATTCCACTTACTCAATTGTTTACTCGATCATTTAGTTCCTCCTTCCCTCTACCAAATCCACACATAGCTTACACCTCCTGGATTCTCACACCGAGAATACCAAGGTAGCCTCTTGGTAGTGTCGAAGTTGTTGTTCAAGGGTCGAAGATCGAGTGTTACTCGATTGTGATCGAGGATCTGACAGTTCATGATTTCACTGGTTGTTCGTTGTGTTCGTGCACTTGATCGAGTTTGCTTGGACGTTTGGCTAGTGTTGATCAAGGGAATACTCGAAGAAGAGTTCTTCAAAGGTATGTCACTCGATTCCTTTTGTATTTAACTTGAAAGCGTGTTATAATTTACTTGATGATGCATAACTATTATTGATTGATTGTAAATGTGTTGTTTTTTTCACAAGGGTTTGGAACGATCTGCTTCTGCTCAATGGTTCTCTTGTTTAAAAGTTTCTTCAAATGAGATATCCTATTCATAAGATCCATAAAAACTGTAGAAGCATTTTTCAAGCCAAACGACATGACTAAAAACTCATAGTGCCCATATCTGGTTATGGAAGTTTTAGGAATATCTGTTTCTCTAACCTTTAGCTGGTGATAACCTTATCTCAAGTCTATCTTAGAAAACACCGTTGCTCCCTTCGGTTGATCAAAGAGTTCATGAATACAAGGTAATGGATACTTGTTCCATATCGTTACCTTATTCAATTTTCTATAGTCAATGCATAACCTGAAAGTGCCATCCTTCTTCTTTACAAATAGAATTGGCACTCCCCAAGGTGACACGTTGGGCCTAACATAAGAAATAGGAGTTGTACCTGGAATCAAATGAATTGTAAACTCAACCTTTCTGTCAGGTGGCAGACTTGATAGCTCCTTAGGAAATATATCAATAAACTCATGAACCACTTGAACATCATCAGGTCCAGCCTCTTATCCTGCGAGATATTAATATGAGCCAAATAGGCCTTCAAACCTTTACTCATCAGCTTTCTAGCCTTGATTTCTGAAATAAGGCTATTAGGAAGAACTCTCTTGTTTCCAGTGAAAACTATCTCCATCTCCTCAAGTCTTCTAAATACTACCTTCTTTTTATAGCAGTCGACATAGGCATAATATTTACTCAAGAAATCCATGCCTAATATAGCATCAAATTCAAGTAACTCTAAAGGAATCAAATGAATCAACATGTTTTGTCCCCCAATTACTACTTCATAATCTCTACAAAATTCTTTCAATACCAGTATATCCCCAACAGAAGTAGAAATAAACAACTTAACAAGCATATGTTCTAGCATCCTATTAATATGCAATGCAAACATACTAGATATAAATGTATGGGTAGCATCAGGATCTATCAATATATAAGCAGATTGACCATTAAGAGTTACTGTATAAGTCACAACATCTGATGACTCCTCAGCCTCTTAATGGGTCACAGCGTAAACTCTACCTTATTGTGAAGGTCGTCTTGCTACCCCCTTCTATTTGGCTCCACTGGAACCCTCACCTTCAGGCCCAATTGCCTTAGATGGATCCACCGTTTGAGAAGTCATCCTCTACTCAACCTTAGTTTCCTGTACTAATTGAGAAAATTCCCTCTTAAAATGACCTGTCTGACCACACTGGTAACAAACGTTCTTTCCACTATAACAAGACCCCAAGTGATTCTTACCACAACTCAAACATGGGGGTTTCCTGACCGTATTAGCCACAGACTCACCAGCAGAACCTGACTTAGATCCTTCACCTGCAACAGTTGGCTACCTTAATCTCTTACTACTCGACCTCTGCTGACTCCCCGCTCCCTGATCTCTCATGGTCGACTGCCCACCAAAATGGGGCCTGAAACTCCTACTTCCAGACTCTCCAAAAGTAAATCTTTATTGTTCCTCTTTCCCTTCTTGTAACTGCTCCTCATCAACCAAAACTCCTCTAAACTCTAGTAGCCGTCTCAACTAAGTTGGAGAAATCCATTCAGTTCGCGGTGGAAGTGATTAGCGTGTGAATTTCTTTCCTTAAACCATTCTCAAAATCTTCTGAATCTGTCCTTCTCTTCAGCGATAATCGGGAGGGCATACTGAGATAACTCAGTAAATCTCTACTCGTACTCAGCGGCAGTCATCGATCGTTGAACCAACTTCAAAAACTCATCTCTATTTGCCTCCAGGAATGAACTAAGGTAATACTTTTCCTCAAAAGCTTTCCTAAACTCTTCCCAGATCATAACAGCATACCTACTTCACCTGGAATCTAGGTCTTTCCACCATTTCTCAGCTCTTTTATGAAGTAAAACACAGCTAAATCGACCTTCCAATCATCAGGACAACTCATCACATTAAAACATTTCTCAATCAAGTCAAGCCAAACCTCAGCATTTGCTGGGTTTGTCATACCCTCAACCGTCATTCCACCCAATGCCTTGAACCTTTCAATGCCATATTTCTTTTCTTGATTCTTCTATACATACCCTACACTCGTCGTTAGCCTCTAGGAAATCCTATCAAACACCCTATCCTCCATATGAAGATCAATTCTATCTTGAGGTGTACGAGACTCAACTTTAGACGTAGCCTTTTATACAATTGGATTCTTGGTAGGGTACAATCCCCATCCCCTTCCTATGATAATGTTCAAATATTAGGGACACATTACATCACCTATATGTCTTAAACTAATGCATGAATCTATTCCCAGTAATTCATGCTCTGATACCAACTTGTCACATCCCCTCCCAGAAACCCTTTCTATCCTAAGAGAAGTTATGAAGACAGCTGATGTCAACCCTCTTATGACACCAACAACCCATTCTTATCCCTTTAACTACTCAACATAACTCAAACACCTGATAGACAATTTTAATATATATTTCTAAAACAAACAAACCAAAAAAGATAAAATAAATGCCAAACTCATACATATAAACCATAACATGTTTAACTACAAATTGTGTTCCCATCTCAAAACTAGTCTACATCCCTATTATGTAAATGAAGGGCATCTGTTAACAACCTAAGTTAACTTCACTTCAACCCTTGAATGTTAAGTGGCAGACTCATAGAATAGCTATCCTCTAGGATGTTGACTGCTACCTGGGGAAAAAATAACATTGGAAAGAGTGAGCTACTAGCCTAGTGATTGACTACATCAAAATATACTTAATGAGCTTTATTAAAACATCAAATTCCTTAAAATATTAGGGTTTAAAACAATTATATTCATGTATCAGTAAACGTGTAAAACATTCAAACCCTGAAACTAAAGCATCAACATTTCATTAGAAATTATCCTCATTAAACCTTAGTTGCGAGAGAACCCTTTTGCTCGATACCTCAACGTCAATCCTTAGTCGATGTAGAGTAATTCTCAATGCAATCATCGTCGATAGTATTGTACTTACGTGCACGTGGTAATTTCTTGAATACCGTCAAGCCTTAGGTATCAGGGGATCTAGATGCCTTTATACCTTCAGTATCGGGTTTCCTCATTATAACATCATAACTCTTATTTGGAAAAGAAAACTCAAACTTTGAAACATCAAGCTTTCTAATAAAAAGTCTTAAACGTATTTATTATGAAAGATTATTATAGGATAAGGAATGATAATTAACGCATGCTTCATAAATTTTAATTTTCAAGAAAAGTTTGAACTATGCGTCTACTCGTTGACCTTCATACTAGTGCATTCGTTGAAGTAGTGCTTAAGATAATTCATGATGTACTTAGAAAACTCATCGCAAAGCTAAAAGCTCATGTGTGGTTCATCATTAAGAAAACATCTTGAAAACTAGCTCAATAGTAAATCATGCATTGAAAACACATAAAAGAAAACATTCATAAACTTTGTCATTCACTGTCTTAGGCTACTTCCTCGAAGGATGACAGGCTTCTCCTATTTGCGTTTGCCCTGTAACATCAATAAATACCCTTGTTTAAAACCATTAGCTACCTCTTAAGCTGAACTTACATTCTTAAGTATAACATCAACCTTAGACTCTCCTCACAAGTTCCATCGCATAGCATACTCTATCACATAACATACTTCTTCGCAACATGATATAAAGACAGTTTACCTCGTGCTTAGCTCATGAGTGGCAATGCGCTCACAACGCTCACCTAGGCTCTAAGACACGCCCACGGTGCCTATGCGTCAAGCACTTACTAACACTCTCCTCAGCGAGCTCGGTCGATATCCTTCTCTCACAACCTTGCGCTCATCTTACGCGCACACACCATCGCCAGCGCTTGTGTTCAATTGCGCACAACCCCTGTCAGTTGCGTGCTTAACCCTCAAATGTAGTTGCTTGCTTGTTCAAATATTAACTTTCCATATTCAACTTCTAGGCTCAATAACTTAAATTCCATATGTTATTTCATGGAATTTTCTTCTAAGAACTTGTTCATAAATATCTTAACTTCCTTACCTATAATGTAAGCCTCTGATTCTTCTTGTCAAGCCCAAAATTTATCAATCTTCTTCACTTGCCCGAGAAATTTGAAAGCTTGGAGCACTTAGGGAAATCCTCAAACTTCAGCTCAAATTCGTGGAAAATTCTTCTTGGCAGCCCCAACTCATCTTCAGCACTACTCAAACTTCAATTTGGCAGCAACGTTCCTCCCTTAGCACGAGTGAAGAAGCCAATACTAAGGCAAACATGGGCAAATGGCTTAATATAGTGACAACTCAGCCACTAAACATACTTAAGGCATCTAAACACGAAACCTAGCCCACTAAGCTCCATAATTAAGCTTAACTTTTCCATCTCACACCATCGCATAGGTTAAAATACCATCGCATATTCTTGTTTGCAACACATAGACCGCTCTCTCAATTAATGCATCTCTAGCCCTTTTTTCCTGCCTTTATGGCTTAGGGATTTGTGTTCACCTTTGCCATTCACCGACATTTCCCAAAGCCTCCACGACACTCTTCAGAGCCCATCAAGCCAATGCATAAGTTGTGCCTTACGGCCCACCTAGCCCTTGCCTCAACGCACCTTTTATGCTTTCTCAGAGCAGTTTGGTTGCATGCATCCCGCATGCCTTAGCCTTCACTAGGTTCTTCATGGCCCTAAACACATACTTCAAACTTAGCCATTGTTTCCCTTTGTAACCTTCGACGCATGACATGGCAAGACCATCTTCATGCTCCATACTTCTTCCTATACTTCGAATAATTTCCTTCCAAACTTGTAAACCCCATTTTACAAACAACATACATTCAACAGAATTAACCATACATCAATATTTTAGCTTAAACATACATAACAAAATAGGGTCTAGGGTTTACAAATAATTTGAGATAAATTGGCTAAATTCTTTTAACCAAATTAATCAATATTCATTAACTACCAATATTCAAAAACTATCGGGTCACTCCATTAAAGCCCAATAGTTGCACTCTCCTCACTGTAGATATATTTCATTCCATTAATTTAACAATGATCAGTAAGTCAATCATTCACAGGTGTTCATATTTATAGCTGGGTCAAAAGTATCGTTTTACCCCTAAAATACATTTTGCTCCTTAAGTTTCCACATATCCACTAATTGTTAGGTTGTATGTTCTAAAACTTGCAGTTTGTAATGTTCAACATATTCTATTAGCAATAAAGATGTTATTGACGTTTATTCAATAAAACTGTGGTTGAATATGTGAATTGCACTTGTAAAGACTAAATCCAATAAATAAAGATCCATGACTATTACTTGAATTCATGAACTTTATGTGGAGACATAAGAGTGGATCAAGTTCAATAAATAACCAAAATGGTCTATAGTATACGAATAAGGATGGGTAACTTATTCTAGTAACACTATTAGATGTGGCCCACTCTGTAATTGTTACAATTTGTTGTAAAGTGCTACAAACGAAGTGATTTTGTTTCATTCATGTATTGACATGAGGAGTAGGGGCATCCTATGCAATGAGTTAGCATAAGATCGGACCAAGAATTAAATCAATTTTACTTTATAATGTTGTTTACTGTTTAAGACTGAATATTTTAAAGCGATGACCTAGGTAACTTGACCTTAATCCTGAGCTAACTATGATCTCCTATTTATTCGGGATTATCCTTAAATTTTTCATAGGTGAGGGTTGGCTCAACAGCACCGGCTTAATAAGCCTACCATTTCAGGGGTAAGACCTGGTAGATAGCTGGGGACATAAGGTGCAAGACGAAATTCACTTCTACCCGCTTTTAGGAATAGTAGAAAGGTTGTTCCCTTAAATGTTGACTCCAGGTCTTGAACAAGGGGCCCCACCCTCTCATTTCCTCGAGAAGGACTCGATTTAGTGATTGGATCTCAAACCAATTATTCATTAGAGGATCAGTGGGACTTAAGGAGCAAGATGCAATCTCGGGGTAAAATAGCTTTTGACCCAATCATTATTAGGAATAACCTGTGAGGGGTTAACTTACTAATCATAGTTATATCGAGTGGACATAATATATCTACGGTGACGAGAAACTACTAGGCTTTAGTGGAGTGACCTGGTAGTTAACGAATGGTGGTTAATTAGGTTAAAGAGTTTAGCTCATTAATCGCGGATCGTTGGAGCCCATGATCTGTTGGTCTATGAGGTCCCCCTACTAGCTCATATAAGACTAAATCTTAGAACAGTGTGACGAACAAATTTGAAGTGTTCAAATTCGGGTTTTGGAGCAAAGCGGTAAATATATACGATATATTTAACCTAATATTTAAAGAAAATAGGAGATATTCAAATAAGATTTAAATATCAAAATTATGAATAGGGATTCATATTCATTAGGATTTTTGTTGGATTTAATATTAAATTAAATTAATTAAATTGTTTAATTAACTATTTAATATTAATTTAATTTTAAAATTGATTATTAGAATTAATTTTTGAAATTAAATGGAATTGGTTAAAATTGCATCAAAAGTCAAATTTGTTGACTAAGTCCAAATTGCAATGAAAGTCAATATGTTGACTTTTGACTTTGAAAGATAAAAAGTAAAATTTGTTGACTTTGGACTTTAAGAGTCAAACTTTGACCAAGTTAGTGGAAAGATCCAACATTTATGAGTGGGAAATGTCAACTTTTGCATGGCTAAGTGTTGTCTTTATTTGAAGACACTTGTCTATTAAATTCTACTTTGAATTAGTGGATTTTTTAGTGTCTCTCATCAAACTCAAAGTTGCATATTTTGCATATAATGGCCTTTAAAAAAAAGAGTTTTTTGAATTTTAAACCTCTTGGCCATAGTCGAATTTGATGAGATTATGTGATAATCTCATAACATTTTCCTCTCAAAATTTTAGCTTTTTTCCTCACCAAATTAGTCATTCACCGGATCCCACCATCCCATTCTAAGGCGGGAGAATAATCGGGAAGACTCTCGTGGTGGTCTACAAGGATTTTATTCTTTTTTCCCTTTTATTTGTTTCAATTACATGCTTATATTTGTAATGAACCTAATTAGAATACTTTAGATCCGTTTTTCTTTCATTGCGCATGTATTCGTTCCATCACTAATGAACAATTGGTTTATGATCCTACCAATAAACCGAGTCCTTCACAATCATAGAGAAGGGTGGCCCTTTGTTTAAGACTAGGACTCAGTATTGAACAAAACAACCTATTTGCTAACCTTAAAATCGGGTAGGAGTGAGTTTCATCTTGCAGGACTATGTCTCTAGATATCTACTAGCCTTACCCCTAAAATGGAAGATTTATTGAGCAACGATGTTGAGTTACTCTAACGCATACAGATTAAAGGATAATCTCGAATAAATAGGAGTTCATAGTTAGCTCAGGATTGAAATTGTTAGCTTTAATAGAAAACGACATTATAAAGAAAAAGTGACTATTTCGTGGTTCGGTCTTATGCAAATAACTTTTGCATAAGATGTCCCCACTCACATGTCTCCACATGAACAATTTCATACTCACATCGTTTGTATGAAATACAAAGCGGGCCGCATCCATAGTGTCCCCAGGATAAGGTACCCAACCTTATCCTTATACTTGACCATTTTGGCTATATACTACTACTTGATCCATTTTTATGTCTCTACATAAAGTTCAAGTATTCATTCTATAGCTAGGGGTTCATTAGTTTATTGGATTTAGACTTTAACAACTGCAATTTACAAATTCAATAACAACCTAATTTAATAAACCTCAATAATAACTTTATTGTCAATAGAATAAGTTTAAAGATTACAAACTGCGAGTTTTAGAACATACAACCCAACAAACTCCCACTTGGACTAAAACTTCAGTGGGTTCACATATATACTATGTTGAGTAAGGGAGAAATAAATACAATAAACTAGGGCATCAGATACCTATGAATTATCTCCCACTTGCCCTAGATTTATGAATCTCGTAGTCTTAGTCCGACTAGGTGGAACACTTTAGCCGTGAGGGCCTTTATAAATGGATCAACTAGATTGTCTTCTGAGGCTATTTGCATGATCATCTTATTGGTGTACTATCTCCTTTATAAGATGGTACTTGCTCTTGATGTGCTTCCCGTGTTTATGGCTTCTTGATTCTTTTGACTTTGCAGCTACTTCATTATTGTCACATTAGAAGGTGATAGACAAATGCATATTTGTTGGAACAACTTCCAAATCGTCCAAGAACTTTTTAAGCCATGCTGCTTCTTTTGCTACTTCACATGCAACTACATACTCTGCTTCCATGGTGGATTCAACAATACAACTTTACTTTATACTCTTTCATACTATAGCTCCTTCGTTCAGAGTGAATACTGATCCTGGGGTAGATTTCATGGAATCCACATTGGTTTGAAAATCAGAATTCAGCATCATACACGAGCATATAGTCCTTCGTTCTCTAATGATACTTGAGGTTATTTTTAATAGAAATTCAATGATCAAATCCAAGATTGGACTAAAACCTACTGACTATTCCAACTGCATAGCATATGTTTGGGCGCGTACACAACGTGGCATACATTTAACACCCACAACGTGGCATACATCTAACTCCCAACTGTTAATGCTTAACAAATTCATTTCATAACCTCAACTTCTTTAGGTGTCTTAGGACATTGTTCCTTAGATATATGAATTCCATATTTGAAAGGTAATAAACCTTTCTTGGAATTTTGAATTTTATATTTAGACAATATCATGTCTATATAAGATGCCTGAGATAATGCTAGTGTTCTGTTCTTACGATTCTGAACTATTTGGGTTCCAATAACATATTGTGCATCTCCCAAATCCTTCATTTGGAATTGTGATGCTAGCCATCTTTTAACGTCAACCAAGAATTTTACCTCATTCCCAATGAGTAGAATATTATCAACATATAGAACCATAAAAGCTATAGTATTATTGACAATCTTCTTGTAAACACAAGGTTCATCAATGTTCTATTCAAAGCCATAAGATTTGATCTCAGTATTAAACCTTATATTTCAGGATATTGATGCCTGTTTCAACCCATAAATGGATCATTTTAGATTGCAAACCTTTTTCTCTTGACCTTGTTCAATAAAACCCCCTGGTTGAGAAATATAAATACTCTCTTCAATATAGCCATTCAGAAAGGCAATTTTGACATCCATTTTCCATACGTCGTTTCAATTTCTTCGGGTTTTGCACCAACACATGTGTCGGGTATCCTCAAATTCTGAAGTAACGTAAACTACCATTACGGCCTCTCCATAGCTCATGCAGTGTTTCTGAAACACTTCTCGAGGAAACTATATTCAAAATATGTGTCTGTACTGCATATCCCCAAAATGAATTAGGTAACTGAGCATAACTCATCATCGAACAAACCATGTCTAATAGGGTTCTATTTCTTCTCTCTGCTACACCATTTTGTTGCGGCGTATCGGATGCTGTGAGCTAAGACTAAATTTCATGTTCTATCAAATAGTTCTATAATTCCATGTCCATATATTTACCACCTCGATCTTATCAAAGTGTTTTAATCTTTTTACCTAATAGGTTCTCAACCTCTGTTTCATATTCATTTAACTTTTCAAAAGTTTCAAATTTATGATGCATTAGGTAAATATAGCCATATCTAGAATAATCATAAATGAAACTAATTAAATATTCATATTCTATTTGTGCTTTAACATTCATCGGACCGTAGGGGTCTGAATGTAAGCTCTAGAGGTTCTTTTGCTCTTAGACCTTTTCCTGTAAAAGATCTTTTTGTCATTTTACCCTCAAGACATGATTCACACGGAGGTAGAGAGTTGTCTTCTAACTGATTTAGGAGCCCACTCTTTCTGTCCATCTAATTTAACCATTATTAGTAAGTCAATCCTTCACAGGTTGTTCGTATTTATAGTTAGGTTAAAATTATTGTTTTAACCCTGTAATACATCTTGCTCATTAAGTTTTCATTGATCCACTAATGAACAACTAGTTTATGATCCTACCAATAAACCGAGTCCCTCTCAATCAAAGAGAAGGTAGGGTCCCTTGTTCAAGACTAGGAGTCATACTTAAGGGAACAACCTAGCTGCTAACCCTAAAATCTGGTAGGAGAGAATTCCATCTTGAAGAACTACGTCCCTAGTTTTAAGAATGTCCTAAAAACTCGCAGTTACTAAACATAAAACATATTCTGCTCACAATAAAGTAATTATTGAAATTTTTATCAATAAAGGTGTTATTGTATTACATGCTTTTATGAATTCAATAAACTAACCCATGACTATAATATAAATACTTAAACTTTATGTAGAGACATAAAAGAGGATCAAGTTTTAGTATATAGTCAAAAAGGTCTATCAATATATAGATAAGGTTGGGTACCTTATCCTAGGGACACTATGGATGCAGCCCTCTTTATGTATTGATACAAATGACGTGATCCCAAAATCGTTCATGTAGAGACATGTGAGTGGAGACATCTTATGCAAAAGATGTTTGCATAAGACCGGACCATGAAATAGTCACTTTTCTTTATAATAACCGTTTACTGTTAAAACTGGCTATTTCAATTCGATGATCTAAGGTAACATGATCTTAATCCCGAGGTAACTATGAACTCCTATTTATTCGAGATTATCCTTTAATCTGCATAGGTAAGAGTGGTTCAACATCACCGCTTAATAAGCCTTCCATTTTAGGGGTAAGACGAGAGAGATAGCTGGGGACATAATTCTACAAGAAGTATTTCAAGCCTACCCATCTTAGGGTTAGCAGATAGGTTGTTTCCTTAAGTACTGATTCTTGGTCTTGAACAAAGAGGCCCCACCCTCTCATGACAGAGAGGGATATGGTTTATTGGTAGGTTCATAAACCAATTGTTCAATTGAGGTTCAGTGGAGACTTAGAAACCAAGATGTATTACAGGGGTGAAACGGTAATTTTGACCTAACTATAGATATGAACTACCTGTGAAGGATCAACTTACTGATTATGAATAAGACAAGTGGACAAAAATATATCTATAGTGAGAAAAATGTAACTACTGAGCTATAGTGGTATGTCTTGGTAGTTAACGAATAGTGATTAATTCGATTAAAAGAATTTAGCCAATTAATCTTAAATCATTGAAGTTCATGATTTGTAGGTCCATTAGGTCTCTCTACTAGTTCACACCGTGAGATCCATGTTGGGCTTCGTGTCGCTTTTATCGCGATTGCTTCATTCAGAAAGTATTTGCATAGGCCAATAACAAGATGAATAAGGGAAGTAGTTCATAGTAAATGGGTGTATGCATTTGCTGTCATTTTTAGGTGGCATTAGGATTTTCGCGACTATCCCCTCGGAGTGTTGTAACATAGGATTCGGAACAAGTCAAATTTCATAACTAAATAGGGTTTCTTAATTCCATCTTGAACCTTGTCCTCCAATTCAAGGACATATCCATACCATTCTATGAAATCTGAAAATGGAGGGTTACACTTACAAGAGTTACGAAGTGTTAGTAAGTTCTTGACCGAAAACAGTAACTAAAAAACTAATAGAGTAAAGAGCTATTTTGGAATTAGTATTTAGTCAAGAATGTCTTGGTTTAGTGAAAGAGTATTTGACTGCTCCATGGTAGCATCTATTCTGACTCACTAAAGTATCGTTGCAAATAAATAAAGAAATCTAGGTACTTTATTATTTTTGCTAAAATTGGTTTAGAGGTAATTTTTCTTGATAGAATTTGTTTACATTTCAGCATGTTGAACTTGATAATTCAATGCTTAGCATCCGATAAATTCAATGGTAAGGGTTATTCAAATTGGAAATCAAACATAAACGCAATACTAGTTGTTGATGACCTAAGGTTTGTTTTAATGGAGGAATGTCCTCCTCTTCCTAGTTCAAATAAAAACTGAAGTGTTCAGGATGCCTATGAAAGGTGGTTCAGAGCTAATGAAAAGGCCCGAGCCTACATCTTAGCAAGCATATCTGATGTGCTTACTAAAAAGTATGAAACCATGGTCATCGCTAGGGAAATCATGGAGTCGTTATAGGCGATATTTGGACAACCGTCCTCATCAGTATGACACAATGATATTAAATACGTTTATAATTCCCGTAGGAAGGAAGGGATCTCTATTAAAGAACATGTCTTGGATATGATGATCCACTTCAATATAGCGGAAGCGAATGAGGCTGTCATAGATGAAAAGAGTCAAGTCAGTATGATCTTGGAATCTCTTCCGAAGAGTTTCCTGACCTTTCACATAAATGTTGTAATGAATAATATTGAATACAAAGATCGAATATAATTTGACATCTCTTTAAATTAAACTCCAGACTTACCAATCATTGATGAAAAATAAGAATCAAGAAATGGAAGCAGATGTTGTTACCCAAAAGAAGTTTAAAAAAGGATCGACATCTGGTATGAAATCTTCTGAAAAGAAGTCTGGTACTTCAAAGGATAAGAGTATCCAAATGAAGAAAAAGAGAAAAGGAAAGAAGAAGGCTCTTGCTAAAAAGAGCAAGACAAAAGTTGCAAAAGGAAAATGTATCCACTACAACGTAGGTAGGCATTGAAAACGGAATTGTCCTAAATATCTTGCTGAAAAGAAGGCTAACAAACCAAGATAAATCTGATTTACTTGTAATTAAAACATGCTTATCTGGATATTGGATTCAGGCACCGCTAATCATATTTGCACTTTTAGGAAACTAGTTCCTGGAGGCAGCTAACGGAGAATAAGGTGACTTTCAAAGTGGAAACAGGTGAAGTCATTTCGGCTCAAGCAGTGGGAGATATCAAGTTATTTTTTTGGAGAATTTTACATTTTGTTAGAAAATGTGTATTATGTACCTAAAATGAAAAGAAACTTAATCTCTGTCTCCTATTTATTAGAACATATGTACAAAGTTACTTTTAATATAAATGAAATTTTCATTAGTTCAAGAGGTATTCAAATATGTTCTGCTAAACTTGAGAATAAACTTGTATATGTTAAAACCAACTGAGGCAAAAACTATTTTAAATATAGGGATGTTTAAAATAGCCAAAATTCAAAATAAGAAATGAAAGATTTCTCCTAACATATATCTTTGGCACTTAAGACTTGTATACATAAATCTCAACAGGATTGAGAGATTAGTAAAGAATGGACATCTAAGCCAGTTAGAAGACAAATCTTTACCTCTATTTAAATCATGTCTAAAGGATAAAATGACAAAAAGATCTTTTCCAGGACAAGGTCTTAGAGCTAAAAAACCTCTAGAACTTATACATTCAGATCTTTGTGGTCCAAAGAATGTTAAAGCCCGAGGAGGATGGTGTATCCTAACTCTCAACACCTGGTACGCCTCGGCAGAATGGTGTATCAGAGAGGAGAAATCGAACCATGTTGGACATGGTTCGGTTGATGATGACTTACGCTTCCTTACCTGACTCATTTTGGGGCTTTGCAATAGAGACTGCAGCTTACATCATAAGTTGTGTTCCCTCCAAAAGTGTTACTAGAACACATTTGGAGTTGTGGAATGGTCGTAAAGCTAGTTTACGTTATTTTCCTATCTGGGGTTGCCCAACATATATGCTTGAGGAAAATCCTAAGAAATTGGAACCACGTTTGAGGCTATGCCTATTTCTAGGCTACCCCAAAGGAACGAGATGGGGTTATTTTTATGATCCTAAAGAAAACAAAGTGTTTGTATTGATAAATGCTACTTGTATTGACAAATGCTACTTTTCTTGAAAAGGATCATATAAGGTAGCACGGACCTAGAAGCAAAATCATGTTGAATGAATTTTTCAAAGAAACTACAGAATCTTCAACAAGAGTTGTTGAAGAGCCTGCTACCTCAACAAGAGTTGCTAATGTAGGTTCATTTAGTAGGTAAAATCCACCTCAAGTGTTGAAGGAACCTCGACGTAGTGGGAGGGTTGTGAACCCACCTATTCGCTATATAGTTTTAACTAAAATCCTAACTTTGGTAGCTCATGGCGAGGTTGAGGATCCGTTGTCTTACAAGAAGGAAATGGAGGGTGTTGACAAAGATGAATGGATCAAAGTCATGGATCTCGAAATGGAGTCTATGTACTTCAATTCAGTTTGGGATCTTGTAGATCAACCTGATGGGGTTAACCTTATATGTTGTAAACGAATCTACAAGAGAAAACAGGGTGTTGATGGGAAGGTGCAAACCTTCAAGGCGAGACTGATGGAAAAGGGTTATACCCAAGTCGAGGGAGTCGACTATGAGGAGACTTTCTCGCCTGTTGCCATGCTGAAGTCTATCCGGATCCTCCTATCCATTGCCTCATATTATGAATATCAGATATGGAAAATGGATGTCAAGACTGCTTTTCTGAATGGCAATCTTGAGGAGATCATTTATATGGTACAGTCCGAGGGATTCATAGTTCAAAGTCAAGAGTAAAAGGTTTGCAAGCTTAATCGATCCATTTATGGACTGAAACAGGCATTTCGATCTTGGAATATAAGGTCTAATACTGCGATCAAATCTTATGCCTTTGATGAGAGTTGATGAACCTTGTATCTATAAGAAGATCATCAACAGTTATCCAACTCATTGGGAATGACGTAGGCATACTGACTGGCGACCCAATTCCAAAAGAAAGATTTGGGAGAAGCTTAGTTTTTTCTTGGCATACAGATTTATTGGGATCGAAAGAATAAAATGCTAGCACTGTCTCAGGCATCGTATATTGACAAGATGTTGATCAAGTACTCGATGCAGAACTCCAAGAGGGGTCTATTGCCTTTCAACCACGGAGTTGCTTTGTCTAAGGAACAGTGTACTAAGATACTTCAAGAAGTTGAGGAAATGAGACGAGTCCTCTATGCCTCTGTCGTAGGGAGTTTAATGTAAGCGATGTTATGTACTAAACCTGACATCTGCTACGCAATGGGGATAGTGAGTAGATATCAATCCAATCCAAGATATGTGATAACTAGCAGAAATGCCAGTTATTATAAGCCTTTTATTTAGAATCATGAGGGCTAATAAGTAGAAAATGCGGTGATAATACTTAGCATTTGCGAAAAATTGATTTTTGCATCAATTAGCACTTAAATCCTCACTGACCCCAATATTATGCGTTACTCCATGCCAAAGTGTCTATTTTTGTAGCTATCATAGGAATCAAATACATGCGTTTGAAATAAACAATCGCAGACAAACGCATGCGCTGAAGCCAGGCGATCGCAAAGATAAACACATGCACTAAAAGTTGGATCGCATGCGTCCACCGCATGGAAGTTGCGGTGATCGAATGCGTCCATTGCACGAAAGTTGCGGTGATCAAGTGGATGCAGTGATCATTTGGGAATTATGGCCACGGAGTGACAACCATAATAGAAGGACGATCGCAAGATGGGTAGAACACGTTGATGCTTCAGCTGAATCAAGCTCGGATGCATACCTTGGCAGTATCAACAAGATAAGATGATGAGACATTGCCCATACCGTGACAAAAACATCAATGAGCCATAACGCAATCATGATAGCTGTCGGCGTTTAAACTCTTTAAATAGCCTTTGGACCTTCATTTCAAGACATCCAAACTTCTGCCTCAAGGCAGAGGTTTGCGATCACAGATGAGAGCTTGAATAAGATTTTCAGTGAGAATTTTTCACCTTCACAAACCAGACCGAGTGACGACTGGAGCTTTCGTTGGAGATAGAGCTCGAGAGAGACATCTCCACCATTCATCCATGGCACCATCGGCAGCCTTGACGCAAAGTCCTTCATTTCTCTTCTAATCTCTGTATTGTATTACATTTTAGCTTAAGATATTAAGACATTTTGTGATCAATGCAAATCTTGATTCCTTCATTGTCATCTTCTTCATCATCTTTATCTCTACCATTGTTTATCTTCAGCGTTTATTTATCAAAGGCGATCGCATACTTAATCGTGTAGCCTAGAGATAGGACACATCTAGCAACCTACTGAGAGGTGTGTGTTGTGCGAGTATAGTGAGTTAATCCTCTTTGCTTGGTGAATGGCTGTAGCAACGCTTGTCTATGGGTTTTTACATTGCTTATCTATAAATTAAATAGCCGCATCTAACTGCCTGAGAAGGTAAGAGATGGAACGCACTAAAGTAAAGTTTGCATTGTTCCTAAAGATGGGCACAATCTTATGCTCGACGCGACCATGCACTATAGAGATATAGTCATGCAGCAGACCACCGAGAGGTGTGCGATGCGTTAGTGTGACGAGCTGGCATTATTCGGGAGATTTAAGATAATAAACATAACTATGCATTAATGGTTTTTGTGTATCTATCCATTCTCATTGTAAGTCTTCTATTGCTCAATTTGATTAGTTAGGAGTAGGAGTAGTGTGTAAATCCATTAAACTTCTTCTTTTTATTTTTCTTTTCATCGCCTCAAACGCATTGCTTCACAAGCATTATTGAGTGACAAGTCCCTATGTTCGACCTCGGATTACCCGAGAAACTTGTGTTCACGTTATACTTGGCAGAGCGTAAGAAAACTTGTAATGGGTACGTGTGGTCATTGCATACTAGATTAACGCATTTTCATTCTGACACATGACCTCAGACGCATGGGCACAAACGCATAAGCCATGTCTAACGCATGATTTCATGTACAACCCCATCCATCCCTAATAATAAATTTTTCTTTCCTAAACCAACAATATGATCACTGGACAGTCGTCAAGAACATGGAATTCAATCCCAACTCACGGCACCTGGTATACCACAACAAAATGGTGTAGTAGAAATGATAAATCGAACCCTATTAGACATGGTTCGTTCAATGATGAGTTATACTCAGTTACCTCAGTCCTTTTGGGGCTATACACTACAGGCTGGTGTATATATTTTGAGCATGGTTTCCTCAAAAAGTGTTTTAGAAACACCATACAAGCTGTGAAGAGGACATAAAGGTAGTTTACGTCACTTCAGAATCTGGGGATGCCCAATACATGTGTTAGTGCAAAACCCAAAGAAATTAGAATGACATTCAAAAGTATGCCTATTTGTAGGATACCCTAAAGAAACAAAAGGTGGTCTATTTTATGATCCTTAAGAAGAAAAAGTACTTATATCGACAAATGCTACATTCTTATAGGAAGACCACATAAGCATTCATAAACCTAGCAGTAAACTGGTATTAAATGAGACGTCTAGAGAATCTATAGATAAATCAACAAAAGTTGTTGATCAAACAGGTCCTTAAACAAAAGTTGTTGATCTATCATATTCTTCTCACGAATTGAGAATGCTTTAACATAGTGGAAGAGTTGTTGAACAGAATAACCGATATATGTATTCAATAGAAACTTAGTTCGTCATACCTGATGATGGCTTAGAGGATTCATTGAACTTTAAATATGCAATGAAAAATGTAGATAGAGACCAATGGATAAAAGTCATGGACCATAAAATGGAGACTATGTACTTCAATTCTGCCTGGGAACTTGTAGATCAACTAAATGGGAAAAACCTATTGCTTGCAAGTGGATCTACAAGAGAAAACGAGACCAAACTGGTGAGGTGCAAACCTACAAAGCCAGACTTGTGGTAAAAGGTTTTTCCCAAAGATAAGGGGTAGACTACAAAGAAACCTTCTCTCTATTGTCATTATTAAATCTATTAAAATACTTTTATCCATTGCTGCTTTTTATGATTATGAAATATAGCAAATGGATGTCAAGACAACCTTTTTTAATGGTTATCTTAAAGAAAGTATTTACATGTCTTAGCCAGAAGGGTTCATTGAATAGGGTCAACAACAAAAAATTTACAAGCTTAAAAGATCCATTTATGGGATAAAACAAGCATCGTCCTGGAATATAAGCTTTGATATTGCGATAAAATCTTATGTCTTGGAACAGAATACTGACGAACCTTGTGTTTACCAGAAAATAGTCAACAAAACTGTAGCTTTTTTTTTGTATTTTATGTTGATTATATTCTACTAATTGGGAATGAAGTTGATTCCTTGTTGAAGTAAAGAGATGGTTAGCATCACAATTTCAAATTAAATATTTGGAAGATGCACAATATGTTCTTAGTATCCAAATAGTTCAGAATCACAAGAACAAAACGCTGACCCTATGTCAAGCATCTTATATTGACAAAATGTTGTCAAAATATAATATGCAAGATTCCAAAATAGGTTGGTTACCTTTTAAATATAGAATTTATTTGTCTAAGGAACAGTATCCTAAGACATCTCAAGAGATTGAGAATATGAAAAGAATTCCATATGCATCAGCAGTCGAGAGCTTGATGTACGCCATGTTATGCACATGCCCCGATATATGATTTGCAGTCAGAATCGTCAGCAGATTCCAGCCTAACCTTGGATATAGTCATTGAACTTTTATTAAGAGCATCCTCAAGTATCTTTAGAGAACGAGGAACTATATGCACATGTATGGCTCTAAAGATTTTATCCTTACTGGATATACTGATTTTTATTTTTAGATTGATGTGGATTTTAGGAAATCTACATCAGGATCAGTATTCACTCTAAACGGAGGAGCAACAGTATGAAGAAACATCAAACAAAGTTGTATTGTTGACTCCACAATGGAAGCTGAATACGTAGTTGCATGTTAAGAAGCTAGCAGTGTGCCTTAGAAAGTTCTTAATTGATTTGGAAGTGGTTCCAAATATGCATCTGCTAATCACTCTATATTGTGATAACAGTGGAGCAGTTGCCAACTCAAAAGAACTAAGAAGCCATAAATGAGGAAAGCACGTTGAACAAAAGTACAATCTCATCAAGAAGATAGTAGATAGAGGAGACATGATCATCACACGGTCCTCTGAGGAACCAGCTGCTCAACTTGACGATCGATGTTAGTCATTTCACTGCTCAGTTAAATATGATCAGAAGATGGTTCCATCCAAGACTCTTCAAACCTCTCAACTAATTTAGTAATCTAAGCAACGAGGTCATTCAGATTATGAAATGTTCTAGCTTCGGATCCGGAATGGAAGCTATCCTGCTGGAAACTCGAGGATTCTTGATGACTAAAAGAGGATTCCTACACAATCTCACAAGATTTGTTAGAATGCTCCTCAACCAATTATTCTAAAGAAATACCTGAACTGGAGGAAGAGAAATGCATCAAAATGGAGTTTGGCTAGGCATCTCTCGAGGGGAATAATAATCATACTCAGGACCACGTGAAACCTGTAATTGCCTAATAGCCAAAGCTTGAACAAGAGAGGTTAGTTGTGAAACTTGATTTTTAAGCTCATTAAATTCTCTTACCTCTTGTTCTCTTCGCTGAGTCGCTTGTCTCGTACAAAGCACATAGTAAATGTTCAAATTTTCTGCCATGAGAAAACAAGTAAACATGAGAAAAAGAAATTTTTTTTTTAGGTTTTTAAAGTTTACAAGTTAAATTCAACTAAAAGAGATTAACTGGCTTGCCTCCCCAGCAACGGCGCCATTTTATTCGTGTGAAAATTTACGTCATTAATAAACCCCAAACCCAATCAAAAGAATACTTATAAATCATCAAACTACTACTTATACTAGGTAGCATAAGTGGCAAGCACGTGGTCGAACCACAGAGTGGCCAAGAATTAAATCTCTCCTAAGCTAAATTTGACTGTAGAAAGTAGTAAAACCGGGATTTTGGTTTTGGATAAATGAAAACATGCAAGAAATTAAAATGTGACGGATAAATGTAAACAAGGATTGGTTTATCTAGTTCTTAGATCAACATAGACATTCAATGCAATTTCTATCATCATCGTCTACAAATTAGTTATGCAACTGAATTATGCATGCACAACTACTCACTCGATTTGACCGAACTAGCCTCTACAATGGCGATAACTAACAATAATCTAACCAAGAAAGCGTCCTAATTATTAATTAAGGTCAAAAAGGCCATAACATAACTAATCTACATGCTTCTAAATTCTATTGGGTTCTATAGTGGCCATGTAGAATTAAAAACATATGCATTAAGATTTAGGATTCAATTGTGTCGATTAATTATCAAGAAAGCCTTAATTAATCAATTTTATCTTCGAACCTAGCAATTCATGAATCCTAAGAATAGCCATAAAATGCACAATTAACTAATGCTACTTAGGTGACCATAGCTAGACATTCTTATGCAAAAGTACATTAAAACAACATATTGATGCAAGATTGTGACAAAACTAAGAATCATAGCTTATCATGCTTGTGAGTGAAAATTCATCAACACAAACATGCTTTTAGAAATTAAAGAGGATTCAAAGAACACATAAATTCATAGTGCAAACCACTAATTAAATCTAAAAACTGAATAAATAAGCAAAAGAATCCTTAATCCAAGAACTAGATAGAAATTATCTCAAGAGTTCATAGACAAATCAAAGAGACAATTCAATCTAAGCTTACAATCTAAAATAAAATCAATAAAATCTACCTATTGATGCTGAAAAGATAAGGAGGAAGAAGAATCAGGCATCTCATCGGCCTCCATAAAATCCAACATCATTTGACCTAAAAACGAAGCTATATATAGAAAATAGTTGAAGTGTTGCGACGCTAGGGATAGCTGACGACACTGTTACGGAAAAGGCCTCAAGCGTTGGATAGGTGGTGTAACCTAACATGATGCTGGCTAGCGCAAAAAGCATGCACGCGGAAGACTGGAATCGCGTCAAGAGTTCGTAGCATTGCAACACTCTTGGCAGCATTGCAACATTGTCCTATATATGTAGCTACTATCTTTCGAGATAGCGTCAGGCTTAGGCATGATGAGCATTGCGACGCTCATGTCAAGGGCAGTTTGGTCATTTTTACCCTTTAAAGTACGAATGCTCAAATTATCTCCAAATTGCTTCAAATTAACCTCGTTTGGCTCCAAACGCTTGGTTCTACCTCTTGATTGCTCAATACCTACAAAATAGAATAATTAACATTAAAAATCTACTAACAAGATTGAGTTAAGTTAGGAACTATAGCTTTTTTGAAGAGCTATCAATGTGAAAATGAATGGTAAAATAAAACAATATTTTTGACGTTATTTACCATTCAATCTTATATAATAAAATGGAAAATAAATAAAAGTGAAGAGATAAACTTTAAGATATTTTTGTTAAAATAGAAAAATTAAAATTAATGTGAAAATGAAGAATAATATAAGAAGATAATTTCAATATTATTTATAATTCAATTTCATATAAAAAGTGGAAATCATCATAATAAAATGAAAATTAAATAAATTTGAAAAACTTGCAGGCATTCAGGCTCGAACCCATTTTTCAACTAATGGTAAAATAGAGTCAAAATTAAATTATATATTTAGCCATAAATAAGCATATTATAGTCACTAATCTAAGTGTTACATCTTTCTACCGTTAGTCAATTAATGATCAAGGAACCAATTTAGAACGATTTTTGAAACTTTCGAGACCAAAGTATTCATTTTAAAATTTGATTGATCAAATAAACACTAAACCAAACTTCATGGACCAAGAGTATATTTTATCCCAATTTTAATTATTATGGTAAATGTGTGTTTATTATTTAAAACAAAAGACAAACTCAATTATTATCTAAAAATGACCCAATTGTAATATGACAATTGAGTCCCAAAATAAATGGAAGAGAAGAAGTATAAAAGGCCCAATTGGGTCCAAAACCAAAATTAGACTAACAATGATCCAAACCAATAAAGAACCAAATAGTTGGGTTTTTTCTTATTCGTCATTGATTTGGATCTCTATTATATAATATCGATGGGGTTGATTTGATTTTTAGTTAAACCCCAAAATCGAAAAAACTAAACCAATTATCATCCTTTAAGTAAAAGTACCTTTTATAAATTTTATTTCAAAAGTCAAATGGTGTTACCAAATAAAGTACGGGTCTTTGAACATTTAATTTTGTGTCTAATAGATCTTTGGCCAATTTAACATTGTTTTAATTTACGATATATTAGATACCAAATTCTATGAGAAATAAATTTTAAATTTTTATTTTATATCTAAACTTAATTTCTAATAAACAGAATTTCATTTACACCTCAAAAATTTTGTTGGTTTTATTATGGTCTCTCAGTTATCAAAATATTTATTACTCTCGTACGTATTTTTAATTATTTAAAATCAATTTTATTGTATGAATATCACGTAAAAGTGTTAAACAAAAATCAAACTAACTGTAAATAATTAAAGATATGGTCTGATAAATTAGCAATATTAATAGTTTTTCTTTTTGTAAAAATGATTTTGCTTACGTAATTTGTTAACATTGTTTTTTATATAATCATTTTAAAGTCATCTTCCAAAGTTAATAAATAAATAAACAAAACTGCACACATAACTTTAAAAATATTTTTAAAATAAAATAATTCAATTAAAAAATTAAGTAATAAGCATAAATAAACATGAAAAAGATCAATTATCTCCAAAATAGTTGAGGTATATTAATTAAAATCCAAAGCTATAATTGTACTAATTTAACTTATAAATTTTCGTAATTGAATCAGTTTAGACTATAGGTTCTAATCACAACCATTTTCACTTAATTTTATTTAAACTAGATTGACAGTTGTCCAAATGAAATTATTTATTTTTCAAAATTCTACCAAAATATCAAGAAAAATTACTACCCAATCCTATCCTTTCTACATAAATAAATAAATAAAAATAGATGATGAGAAAACGAAATTAAAAAAAAAAAAAAAAAAAAAAAAAAACTCAATTTTAAAGAAGTCTTCTACAGGTGGACATATTATGTACTATTAATTTTATAATCCCAATTGATTCCACTGATAAAAAAAAAAAGGAAAGTTTAAACTAATATGATTATTAATTTGAAAGTTTTAAGTAATAAAACATTCAATAAAATTTATATTAAAAAAAAAGACTAATACAGGAAAATATGTAGTAGTTGTTTAGAGAATGGAAGTTGTTAAAGCAAGCGGCCGGCCACTCAAGTAACAAAGCAATCACACGCTAAAATTCAATATATATTATGCCTTTTTTGTGCCCTTAGTCGTCATTTCTCATCATTTTGCGCATTTCACTCTATTTCATTTCATGCTTCAACAAAACCATGCTATCTTATACGTTTTCATGATAAGATTTTCCCCCTTTAGGATAGAGACCCTTTTTTAATGTGTGTATATATAATATGATACGGAAAAGAAATAATTCATATCCGAATCAGAAAAAGAGTGAAGAAATAATTCATATCCGAGTCGATAAAAAGAGGGACGCCTATTGTTCTATTGAAAAAGATAGAAGTAAGTGGACATGACTGATGGAGAGTATTGAGAGTGAAGAGATTCAAATCTATAATGATGAAATTTTATTTACTTATTAGTTTTTGTCAACTATGGGATATTTATTGAAAATATTGATGGTTAGTTTTGGTCCTTGTGTTTATCTTTATTTATACATTGAGGTTTAACGTTTAGGATAATTGCTAATTTTAGTTCTCTTTCTAAGCTAGGAATTAATGGAAAACTAACATGGTTTGTAATATAAGCAATATTATGTATGTTTACGATACTATTTATTACGTTTTTTTTTCAAGTATGTGAGGTAGTGAATTTGAACCTCAAATTTTTTGATCAATTGTATACTTTAACGGGTAAAAATATACTCACTAACCATTTATAATATGAAAAATACGTAAGATTAAACAATAATTTATACATTGTTCAATAATGTATAGAGCTTGTTTAGCAAAAGAAGAATCTTTAGAGCAGGTTCGGAGTGACTTTGATCATATTATAATGTCAAAATCATTTTTCTTTCAAATGTTGATATTTTGAAAATGTTGAAATTATCTTTAAATAATTATTTGTGAGATAATTCTTGGTGGAATAATTGACGGGAAATAATGGTCCCAAAAATATATCATCATTTTTATTCATTTTTGAAATACCAAATTTACTCTTATATTTAAGAATATTTTTTCGTCATTTTTAGTTAAATAATTTATCAAATAGAAAATATCATCTTTAGTAATTTGATAACCCTAAATTTTAATAATTCAAAATCACTAAATTCACTTTTAAAAGTTTGAAACCAAATATTAATATATATATATATAAATCAATTGTTCCTCATTTTCTTTCTAAAATCACTATTTCAATTATCACTCCAAAACATCTGCTCCAAGTTTGAAACAATTTTTTCTTGAAAAAAATCAAGCTCTACCTCTAACACCGGCAATTTTATTAAAATTTTTCAGATTTGTTTAAACCTTCTTATTTTAAATTTCAGGTGCCATTATTTATTATTATTATTTTCTTTAGAGTTGAACGTGTTCTCTCCATATGATCGATTAATCTTACAAATAAACGGTCAAAATGAATTTAGCTCAATATTAATTAACATACACTTTTGCATTATCATTGTTTTATTAAAATTGAGCTAAGGGTTTTTCCCAAATCTCATCAAGATCCCAAGCTAGTAACAAAATAATAATAAAATATCATTGTTTTATTAAAATTGAGCTAAGTGTTTTTCCCAAATCTCATCAAGATCCCTAGCTAGTAACAAAATAATAATAAAATTCAGTCCCATTAATTTTTCGAATATGATTTTTTAATATTAAAGACTTAATTACTTAATTAATTAGAAATAAAACTAACTTTTTTAACTAAAAATGATATTTATCGATACAATTTCTTGAGAATATAATACTCTTGTTATGGAGAAAACGAATTTATAATGAAAAAAAAAAAAAAAAAAAAAGGCAAAAACAAACCTCATAGATCGCAAAAGTGCATTGAGAGAAATAATATTGATTCATTAAAATCGAATACTCACTAAAGTAACCATGAATTGAAGCCTTGAAAATCAATATCTTCATAAAAAATTCTCACTTAGGTTTCTTCCATTAAAAAAAAGTATTGAAACTCGTTAATATAGAAAGTTTTAGCTATTTCGTTTTTTTTTTTTTCCTTCTTAAGTATTATAGTTTGTTTCCTCACAATCTTTTTTTTTTTTTTACAATGGTGTTCATTTTTCATAAAATAAATATTTAAAATTTTAATAAAATTCTAAAAACAAATACGAGTTTTTCAAAACTGCTTTTATTTATTTATTTATTTATCATTATTATTAATTTTAAAATTTAGTTTGAATTTTGAAATCATTTTTAAAAGGTAAATAGAAAAATAAACTCACAGATTGGGATCAACGATGTAATACTCCATTTCAAAATCATAATATTCAAAAGATTATCAAACTTAACATGTTTAGATACACGAACATGTCACTCTGATGTTACTTTAACGACCCACAAAACTAAACTCGTCCATTAACAAGATTTAATTCTTCTTACATGGTAGTATATTATAAACCCTAATTTTATCCTCCATTAGAGAGAATATATATATATATATATTATTTGCATGGTTTTCTCCCACGATAAACCCTTTCAAACCTATAATCATTGCTGAAAATCAAAAAGACTTAAAACGTTTGAGGCTAATCAAGTGGGTGCTTGAATATTGCATTATAATGCCAAGAGAGGGCCTTTTGTTTAATATTATGGGAATGAATGGCCACTGATGTGCCCATTCTCCACTTGCATATTTCAATTAAGAATATTCCAATTCATCCACTTCCCCCGATTGCCTAATTAAGGGCACCGTTGAAAGGGACCAACTGTGTGTAATAATGGAATTTTTTGTTAAGTTTTTTCTTGCTTAATTAAATATTATTCCTTTGCCATCTTCTCAAGCATGCAATGATGTAACTTGACCAATTGATCTAAGCCTATTGGCATTTCGTCGAATGGTTTATAGGCATTTGCTTTTCCCATCGTCTTTAATTTCTTCATGAGTAATAATGTGAAATTTGGAGAAGTGGGTTTTGTGTTTATCACTCCCATGAACGTGGAATATTCAATATGAAACAAGATTTTTTATTTACAGATTTAGAGCATGAATCCTACCTCAAGTTGTTGTGTGTTCGTTAATTTCGTACATGTTTAAAGCTTTTAGGTTTATTGAGATATTTTAGGCTTCAATTTATGTATTTAGGTTATAATTGGGTTATCGAACTATAATTAGGTTATCGTTCTTTCTATAAATTTCCTAGGTAAATCTCAAGTTATATACAAGAAATTATTCAGTTAAATATCAGTTTCCACATGGTGTATCAGAGTCCAATCTCTAAAGTTCTCCATTCTTCCGTCGTCGTTGTTCCATCTCTACCTCCGTCGACAGCCAATTGACGGAGGTAAATCTACGCATTAAGAACTCAATGATGCAGTCTAGAACAAAACCCACTCGATGATCCCCACTGTGAAGAACTCGATCCGTCTAGAATTCGATCCTCGATCCCCCATTCGATGTCCACCTACTCGATGCTCATCCACTCGATGTTCCCCCACTTGATGCTCCCCTTACTCGATACTCGCCCAGATCTGCCGAACTCAAATCCACTCAATGCTTTGCTTCTAAAAAGCCTAATTTTGATCTGGTTCAGTCAAACCTAGTTTTGGTTTGTCTTTGTTAATAGATTTCAGCTCTGTTCTGTTCCGTTTTCGAATCTGGCATTCGTAGATCTCTATTTTTTAGCTCATAAATTTGTAGGTTTTGTTTTTGATCTTTATGAAAGGTCTCTATTTCCAACCTAGAAGTTCGTGAGTTCCTGTTTCCAACTTAGAAGTTCAATTCTCTGTGTTCCCTTTCTTCATGGGTTTCTGCTTCCCGCCCAGATCTACCATGTTTTGATTTAGAATTGCTTCTTCAGTTTCTTTCATCCAATTGTTTTAGTTTATCTGCTTACAAACTCAAGTTGTTTCTATCACCTTGAGTTTGAGATATTTTAGGCCTTAATTTATATATTTAGGCTATAATTGGGTTATTGGGCTATAATTAGGTTATCTTCTATAAATTCCTTATGTAAATCTCAAGAAATATCAATTTTCACAAAGTTTAAATACTATTTTGATCTCTATATTTGGCTTGTATTGATTCATTTTGGTTCATGTAATTTTAAAATGTTCATTTTGATTTTGTACTTTCAACTTTTTGATTCATTTTAGTCCTTGTTTTCAAAATTCCCATTTTTTAGTCACCATAAGATTGTAAAAGGCTAGTTAGTTTATAACCATTTTGGTCGTTCCCTTCATTTTTCTTATTTCATTTTTAAGAGATCAAAATTGATAAATTTGGAAAATACAAAGACCATAATGAACTAAAGTTGAAAGTATAACAACTAAAATGAACATTTTAAAAATATAGAGTTCAAAATGAACAAAAGTTGAGAGTAGATGAACCGAAGTATCAAAGGTTTATAGATAATATGTTCTATGTAAATGAAATTTTCTATATTACTACTAAAAGAGGACATGTTGCATGTGCCACTTTATTTTATCTATCTATACTTTTTTTTTTATTCCTTGGCATGTGATTATACTATATTAGTTGAAGTTTTTTAGTAGATATATCACATTATTTACTTTGTTACTATGACTGAAATTAATGATTTTGAAAAGGATTTCTATCCTGTTAGGTCGAAAATATATGCTTTAATTAATTAAATTATATTTAGGTTGATCGTCATCCTTAAATTTTGCTAAGCTCACAATTTTAGGGTAACAAAAAAAAATAGTATAGAGACTTGTCTAGGTACCCTTAATTAATATAAGAAAGTCACTCTTAGAGATATGAATTTGTACAAAAGCACAAATTAAATCTAATTTTTCTTAAAACTAGAAACTCGAAACATAAAACCATAATTTTTTTTAACAATAAGTTGCACTTAATTTTCATACTCTACTTTTTCTATAAAAAAATATATTTTTTTTAAAATAATTTTTTATTGAGTACAGTAAGGATTTCCGTTGTTTTTAGTCAATTCTGGCTTTGATTAGTCGGAGATTCCAAGGAGAGATATTTGCCACGCTTGTCTTTGGTTGGGCAAAAGCCTTTGTTCTTCTTCCACTACTAAAGAGATGATTGTGACAAGAGGCAAATCCCACAAACAAAATCTAGCTAATCAAAGTTTTGTTTTGTAATGCAATTTTGGATTGATTAGACATAGTAATTTGTGAGCTAAATATATGTTTTAATTTATTAGTTTGAAGATCCAAAAGGTCAAAATCAAAAGAGAATATATATACTTAATTAATTGGTTGGTTTGGTTTAGATACACTTGAGATATTCTCAATGCTATAATTTTTCAAGACAGATTTTTGCAGTCAAAAAGATGATGAGAAAATAATATCAGCTGCAATGATGCACCAGCCGCCCTAGTCCAATTTTTCTAAGGGGAAGATATTTCTATTTTATATTTTCATATATGCAACCAACCATTAAGAATTCATTCAAAATGTTTAAACGAGCATAGCTCAATTGACATACAATATATGTATGGCAGCGAAAAGGTTTATGATTCGAATCTTTTCACTTTACATTGTACTAAAAATAATATTTTCGTAATGATTTGTAAAATTCAAACCCGAAAAGGAGAAGGGTTGATTTATATATACTTTTCTATATTTGAAAATACTTTTTAAATACATAAAATATATTTTTTTTTTTTTTAAACAAACCCTAGAAGACTAGATGATTTTTTTTTTTCAAGAAAAAAAAACGTAGATTAATTAATGCTATTAGATACAATACTCTTCCAAAATTGCTTGTCATTAGTTATATCTCTTTCTTTATTCCAGATATTAATTAATTAAACTAATGGTTAAATCATCATTTTAATTAATCTTTTATGGTTTGAGTGCCTTTTGAAGTTTCAAAAGTTTTACTGCAATTCTAATTCTCCTGAAAATGTTTTTACTTTGTTAGAATTACTTTAGGAGATTTGATTAACAATTTAAAAACTTATGTAGAGATGAAATTCAAACTATACAAACACAGATATAAATTTGAATTATCTGATAACTATGTAGTTTTTTATTTTTTATTTTTGAAAATTTTCACAATTTCTCGATGATGATTTACATATTTTCCATATGAACAATTAAAATTTTAACCAATTTTTAAAAATAAAAACAAACTTTTAAAAACTTTTTTTCGGTTTTTCAAAATTTGTATTTGATTTTGAAAAACATTCTTAAAATGTAAACAATGTAAACAACGAAACGTAAAAACCAATAAAAAAAATATAAAAAATCAAATGTTATCAAATAGGGACTTATCTATTACATAAAAATATATATTAAACGTCACTTAACTTATTTGGATGCCACTTAAAATTTCAACAGCCAATAAGTCAAAATAATGAACAGTTAAAATATTAAACACAAAATGATTTTTAAATTCTATAGAAAACGTTTTGTCACCTAATTTAAAATTGAAACCCTACATTTTTTTAGTGTGATTAATTTATTTGGCAACTTAATCATCTAAAAATACAAGTCATTTCATCATTTTGTTAGAATAAATATTTTTAAAAGTTCAGAGACCAAAATATAACAAAATTTAAATCTGAAACATTTTAAAAACTTAAAAATAATACATGTGCCCTAATTTTTGGAGGATTTTCCAAAGGTGAACAATCAGAGTGCCGTCAACCGGCTAGCCATCACCATCTACGTTGTTCGCAGTCCGCCAATGGTCGCCGTCTCTCGCTCACCATACACCTCTGTCGATCGTCACAGTCTGTTGTCCATCGTCGGGCAGGGAAGTTTACTTTTGAAGAGAAGACCTCCAGCAAGCGAGGGGAAGATTCGCCATTTGAGAGCAACTGGTGATACAATTAACCTCCTTCGACAACAAGATTTGGGGGAGAAAAGTTTGAAAACAATCAAATTCGAACTCTTCAGGAGTTCAATTGCTTTCCGTTGAAATTAGGCATAATAATTTCCTAAGGTCTATCTACAATCTGACGTGATATAGTAAGAAACTAATCTTATTTGTGCCTGCCTGATTTTGATTTTTGCGGCCTGGTGAATCGAAAAATTTCACAATCCAAAAACCAAAATCTTTTCTATCTGACCTTTCCTAAAAAAATTTCTACCACTCACTTTTTCAAAATTTCAAAATTACTCTCAATTTTAAAAATCCTTCAGACCGACTTCCATCTTCTTCCTTCAACCATTTCTCAAGCATTCAATTTGAATGTATTTAATAGAACACCAATATTCCACCAAAATATTTATTACTAACTAATATTCTACCAATAGCATTTATTCCCAACTAATATTCTATCAATAGAAGGTCACTCTCAGTATCCACTTCTGGTTGAACACCCCCTCGAAATTCTCCCATTGTTTGTGTTCTCATCGTCGGATTCAGAAACGGAGAGAATATAAATGATATTCAAAATTTCTTGTCCCAAATTGCTTTCACAATAAGTGTCTTTTAGCATTAAATGAATGATCGTATAGTAATAACAATCATTCATTACAATATAAACAATCATTCATGAATTACTAGATGATCGTGTAGTAAGATATAAACGATCGTGTAGTAATTTATAAACGATCGTGTAGTAATTTATAAACAATCGTATTGTATTGTATAAGCGATCGTGTAGTACTGTATAAACGATCATTCAGAAATTCATATGATCTCATATACAATACTAAGAGAACGCTTATAAATAGTTGGGCGATCACTTATCAATTATTGGGCAATTTCTTAAATATTTATGGGACATTACTTAAGATTTGTTTATCCCATTGCAGATTAATAACGGTACTTTAGATCTTTGTACGATATGGTGGGGATTGGGATGAGTTCAGAAGAAATTATGTTAGAGGTCATATGAAAGATCTGTAAGTCAGAAATGATTACAGTTAGTAAATTAGTGTGTATTATGCACCAACGACTGAATATCAATCCATATATGTTTGATATATACATCAAATGATGTTACAATTTATTGATCCTAACTCCCTCGATTGACATAATCAATGATGAAGACCTTAGCTTTTTTTTAGAAGGAAGTGATGCATCCCGGATGCCGTTATTTGTATTAGTTACACCTTACGAAAGTCATGGAGTGCACACAGACGATATGTACCAAGATTGCAATCCAACCAATCAAACATATTTCAACCCGTCAAAACTTTGGGTTTGCAACCATTCCAACACGTAATATTCACACCATGTCTTCACTAGATGATCATATTGAGCCATGTAACTTAGGAGATGACCGAAGTGAAGCTTGGATTGGTCACAACAGTGAACCTAGATGTACTTCATAGTTTGATACTAAATATGGTTATGGACAATCTTCAGGACCACAAACTTCTCTAATACCTTACATCCATGTTCCAACCCCACCTACTCTCGTCCCTACAGTTGTGATGTCTTCGCTTCAAATGCATTCCACCGTTCTAACCCAACCATTTGTAGATTTACCCAGACCATCAGAGGGTCCATCATATGATGACCTTATCACAAGAAAGAGAATCTCCCATTTTCCTCCTTTTCACATCCTCAGGTGCGAACTTGGTTGGCTTTTTCTTTTTTCAGTGCTCATGGTCCTTTTTATCTTACATTTAAATTATAAATCAATGACAATACAATGTTAAGATAACTAATTCATGCAATAGTCTTATCTTAACTTCAGTGGCATCCTTTTGAGTTGAGGTCCCCACAATCTTGGTTAAATCTGAATCGAAATGGCCCCTAAGATTGAACGCTTGAGTGGTGAGTTCATGTATTTCATCAGCGATCTGATGAACTAGTAGTTCATTGACAGTTTAACCCTCCACTGGCTGTTCATTGACATATTCATGTGCACTGGTCTGAGGGGGATCTTCTCCATGTTTTTTTGTGGTTATTGTTACCATCATCATTATTATCATCACGAGAAATCCCCTCATTATTGTCCCTCTCATCATGATGAGTCCTTATATTATTACTATCCTAAACAAATCAAACGAGAATCCAAACTATCATTTAATAATCTTTAAGACTATTATTAGAAAATTCAAACGATCAATTAAGACTATCTAAACGATCATTTAATCATCTTAAATGATTGTCTATCTTCTCTAAACGATCATTTAAGACTATCTAAATGATTGTTTAGAAAATCCAAACGATCGTTTAAGACTATCTAAACGATTGTTTAATAATCTTAAACGATCATTTAAGAATATGTAAACAATTGTTTAATAATCTTAAACGATCATTTTATTTTCTAAACGATCATTTAAGAATATGTAAGTGATTGATTAGAAAATATAATTGATCGTTTAGATTATCTAAAAGATTGTTTAATAATCTTAAATGGTCATCTCTATTCTCTAAATGATCATTTAAGAATATGTAAACGATCATTTAGAAAATATAAGTGATCATTTAGATTATCTAAACAATCTTATAAGACTATGTAAACGATCGTTACCATTTGAGAATATCTAAACGACTGTACAGAAATACATATCATTCAGATGATGGACTATCATCTTTATTTCGTTTAGTTGTTGGCCCATCAGATGATGTTAGATAGTAAATGTATCTCCCATCTGATGGACCATGGTAGTCAAGTTCGCCAAATCTTTGAGAACTTGGCAAACTTCTTTAATTTCCTCCCTAAGAACCTTATAAGATTTGGAATGATGATGTCTTAAGGACTTCTGCTGTCTCTTACCCTTCAGGGGGTCAGTCTGAACCGGTATACGTGGTTCTGGCTCTATACGTTATACATTTACAGGATGATCTACATGGGGTTCATGCTTTTCGTGCCCCCCAGAAGACTCGTGAGTATCAATGGAGGGTTCAACCTCTTCAATCTTTCTTTCTCCAACAACATGAACCACATTAAGCCCTTTCAGTCGGTTCTCTTTGTACCTTATCTCCTCTGTGCTAGGTATAAGTTTCGGCACAACAATTGTCTGTACATAAACAACTGAGCAAGTCATAAGGCATGAAACTATAAACAAATGAGCAAGTCAAAAGTGATCAATTACTTACCTTTTTTTTTGCTGGAAAACTTTATTTCTCAATGATTGGTAAGACGGAGCATAAGAACAAGTCCATCTAAGAATTCTAGGAATTGCAACCTTGTTGATTTTAATGGATATGAACTTACTTTATGTGGATAAAATTTCATAAGCCCAAACCTACGATATGAGAACTTTTTACATGTACATAACACACAGGTTCGATGTATATTAAAGTGAACCAGAAACAAAAGTACATACCTAGAATGCAAGTGTGAATCCCTTGAGGCATGGTCATCATTTTCTTCTTTCTTTGAATCATATGTCTCCTTCTTCCCACACATGACAATCTTCATGTTATTCAATGTACGTTTATAAAAGAGAGAAGATCAATTGTAATGAATAAATATTTCATGGTCATCGAAAATCCCAAATTCACATCGAATTGGACTTTCTTGTCTTTTCCAATCGTCACCGTTTCAATGAATAGTGCTAATGCAACCTTGACAGAATCTTCGTCATTAGTAAAATTGAACTTCTCGAATGCGGTCTCCACATCTTTGCAAGAACTAACTTTTCCATTCGGGTCCTTCGGTCCAAGAATGAGTTCTCTGTTTCTCTTTCTATTATAGTCCTAGTTGGCCACAACCCAGTTATCAAGTTAAAATCGTCTTGGGAGAATGTTATCTTCTTTCCTTGAATTTTGACTGATATAATGTTGAATGTTGTCCATTAAAAATAAGATCTATATCCAATAGTGGACCAAAGACAGTTTTTCTATACAATCTCATTTGTTCTTCTATCAACTTATTCTTAATCACATAGGTAGTTTTGTGGACTTGACAAGAGGCTGTAGTAAGAAAATATTTCTCAACAGCGACGTCCAACTTACCAATTTGATAAGCGTGTACATTATCAAAAATTAGTAAACAATCGCATAATAAAAATTAAACGATCGCATAACAAATATCTCAACGATGCATAACAATTAGCTAAACGATCGCATAACAAATAGCTAAATGATTGCACAATATAAACCTAAACGATCACGCAATAAATATCTAAATGATTGCGTAACAGTTAGCTAAACGATCGCATAACAGATAACTAAACGATCGTACGATATAAACCTAAACGATCACACAATAAATATCTTAACGATCGTGTAACAGTTAGATGAACAATCATATAACAGATAGCTAAACAATCGCATAACAGATAGTTAAACGAACACACGATATAAACCTAAACGATCATACAATAAATATCTAAAGGATCACGTAATAGTTAGCTAAATGATCGTATAATAGATAGTTAAACGATCGCACGATATAAACCTAAACGATCACACAATAAATATCTAAATGATTACTTAGTATTCTCTATTTGATCACTTAGTATTCTCTATTTGGTCACTTAGTAATCTCTATCTGATCGCTTAGTAATATCTAAACGCTTGTTTAATATTCTTTAAATGCTCGCTTAGTATTCTTTCAACGATCGATTAAGAACGAATACGTGATTAAGCCCTAAAAGATAGTCAAACCCTTGAATATCAACATGCATTCTTCAAAGAGAAGAGTCTCATATCTTTCAGATCACGACGATGGTGGCAAATGCATAGAGACGACCGGCGAGAAACCTGCAAGGAGTGCTCGACTAAAGTTCGGAGAGAAAACAGGAGCAAATTTGAGAGAAAATCCCTCGAAGAGAAATGATTTGAGAAGGAAATGAAGGGACCTATCGTTGTAAAGTATTCGTAGAGGTGTGCGGATACCAAACGATCTGAAGGCTTTTTAAAATTGAGAGTAATTTTAGAATTTCGCATGGGCAAAAGGTCAATGGTATAAAAGTTTTTAAAGAAAGGTCATTAGTAGAAAAGTTTTCAATTTTTTGGGTCATTTTGTGAAATTTTCCTGGTGAATCTAAGCTGCTGCCGGTTTAAAAAATTTTTGTGCCAAGATATTTTAACTATTTTTCTTTATTTTTAAAATTATCTTTTAATTGATTTTCCATCTCATCAAATTGAATTGACATGTCATCAAATATATTAATGTCCAAGTCAGCATATAACATTCTACGTATTTCGTTAACTTAAAGTTAAATTACAGACTATTTAGGAGCATTTAGTAACCGTGAGGGATTAAGGTCTCGTTTGGTAACCGTTTTTTTCTTTTTTTTTTTTATTTTTGAAAATTAAGTCTATTTCCTCCATTTCTTACAATGATTTGCATTTTTCTTAAGTACAAGGTTGAATTCTTTGCCAAATTCCAAAAATAAAAACAAGTTTTTTTAAAAAAAAAATTAGTTTTTTTTTTTAAAAATTTTGACTTTGTTTTTAAAATTTTTGGTAAAAAAAGATTAAAAAAAAGATTAAAGGTGGAAGCAGTGTCTGTAGTTTTAATTTTCAAAAACAAAAACTAAAAATCAAGGGTTTATTTGATAACCATTTGGTTTTTTGTTTTTGTTTTTGAAAATTAAACCTATAGACACTACTTGTGCCTCTAAGTTTCTTCCTTTGTTTTACCAATAATTCAAAAAACCAAGCTAAATTTTGAATTTTTTTTATTTTTTAAAATAGCTTTTAGAAACTTGCTTTTGTTTTTGGAGGAATTTGGCTAAGAATTAAACTATTGTACTTAAGAAAGATGCAAATCATTGTTAAAAAAAAATGGGGAGAAGTTGACTTAATTTTAAATCATCAAAAATAAAAAACCAACGGATTACCAGAACGTGTCTATTTTGAAATTTCATGAACTAAATAGACATGAATCTCAAACCTCGGCGACTAAAAGTTCTTTTTGTCCAATATTTTTTTATACTTGAAAACACTTTTTAAATAAAAAAATATATTTAAACAAACCCTAGAAGACTAGATGAATTTTTTTTTTTCAAGAAAAAAAAAGACGTAGATTAATTAATGCTAATAGATACTAAAATAGCACAATAATCTTCCAAAATTGCTTCTCATTCGTTTTATCTTTCTTTATTCCTGATATTAATTAAACTAATGGTTAAATGATTATTTAGATTAATCTTTTATGGTTTGAGTGTCTTCTGAAGTTTCTAAAGTTTTACTGCAATTCTAATTTTCCTAAAAAAAAAAAATTACTTTGTCAGAAATACTTTAGGGCATTTGATTGGTTAGATTTTTTAATTAATAATTTTAAAAAATTATTTTTAGAAACACGACTATATTTGACTTATTTGATGACCTTCTAACTTTTTGGTTTTTTTTTCAAAATTTTCACAATTTCTCACTCACGATTTACATATTTCTTATCTGAACATTTTTAAGCCAATTTCAAAAATAAAAATAAGCTTTTAAAAATTATTATTTTTCCTAATTTTTAAAATTTGTATTTGATTTAGAAAAAAAATCTTAAAATGTAAATAACGAAACATAAAATTCAACAAAAGATTAAAAAAAATAAATGGTTATCAAATGGGGACTTAACTATCACATAAAAAAATATATATTAAATATCACTTAGCACTTATTTAGATGTCATTTAAAGTGTATTTAGATTAACTTTTCAAGTGTTTTTAAAATATTTCTACTTAAAAAATAAACACTTAAAAAATTAATTCAAATCAGTCTTGAATCATGATTATTAAAGTGCATAAAAGTAAGGTTGGTGTACATATATGAACATCCAAACCAATATAAAGAAAGGCCAAAAAGTCTAAAAATTTAATAATGTGGTCTGTCATTTAGGTTTATTTGTTGGTGCATATGTATCTTTCAATGTCTAAGACATAAGTTTAAGAACCGACACCTATATTCCAAACATGTTGTTCCACATTAACTTACTTCTCTTTTAGGACCATCTGCCCTTAAATTGTCGGCCAATGAAACCTACCCAATGCTTGCTGACTCGATTGGCTTATATTTATATTGGACCACTTTACCAATGTTATTGCACTAAGTTGGAAGGGCCAACTTTGTTAAGGCCCTTCAATTTCATAGAATAACCCTTTACAATACAATTAATCACACTTATCACACCAAATTATGACTATTAAAATTTAGAGTTTTTTTCTTTTAAGTGTATAAATGTTACATTTTTTTAGTTCGTTTGGAATGATTTATCGAAAAAAAATATTTTCCAAATATTCATTTTCATTTAAACATTTTTTATTAAAAAAATGTAGGATATGTATAATGAAAGAAAGTGAAAGTTTGATCAAGATTTGAAACATAATTGAGTTATAAATTTAATATGTATGAAAGTTAAATTTGTAATTTTTTCAAATTGAATGAGTTATATTTGATTTTTGCCAAGTAACAAGTGAATTGAGTTAAATTTGACAAATATTTCAATTTTTGTATTTATTTGATTTTATTTTGTAATTTGGGGAGTTATCAAGTTGCTAGCTTAGCAACTTGGTTCTTCATTTGTAGTATCTCATTCCAAATTGAAGAGTTCTCTCCTTTCTTTCTTTCTTTATTTTATTCTTGAGTTGAGTTGAGAGAAAGTATCCAAGAGTTCTGCCAGATCCGAGTAGTTTGAGGTTGCAATTCTACTGGAAGTTAGTCATTGTATCCTGCTGCAACAATTGATGTAGTCCGCTTGTAGCCCGTGTAGAGTGAATAATTATTCAAGATAGCACTTACCAGAAGTATGCCTCAATTATGTTTTGAGGCTCCAAAGGTTTTGAAGTTCTTTCAAGTACTCTTTGGTTATTTTCATATCTAAACCTTATTACACCATCTTGCCTTCGCTTGAGTTTGAATATTATACATTGGATGTATTGTTCCTACTAATTGAGGTGTAATTAGTTTGCTAATATGTTAAGTTCTATCTATACCATTTTCCCTCAATAATCTAAAGATAATTAGTATATTTGAACTAATGGTTGCAAACTCCTCCACCAATGTCACTACTTCTACCATCATTGGATCGTCCATTATCAAACCTCATACTAAAAAACCAAAGAACTTTAAGGGAGATAATTTCAAGAGATGGCAATAGAAGATTATTTTCTATCTCACCACACTGAATCTAAAAGATGGCATTAAACAAGAAGTACAAGCTAAAAGATGCTGGTACAAAGATAATTCCTTGTGGAAAAATTCTTCAATTATAAGATGATCGATACGAAGTTAGTAGTCAACCAGATGGAAGAATTGTAAACTTTCATGAGTGATTTGAAAAGTGAAGGATTAGACATTAGTGAACCATTCCAAGTTGCTTCTACGATTGAGAAGTTGCCTCCTTCCTGGAAGGACTTCAAATGCTATCTTTGTTGGGTTTTATGCCCTAAAACTTGTAGATAGTAAATTTATTACTTGGCCGTTATTAATAAAGAGTTATAGATGTTAAATTAATAAATGTTATTATTTGTATTATTTTCTATTTTGTCTTAGTAGTTCTAAATCCAATAAACTAACATCCAAGGCTATCTTATGAGTCTTGAACTGTGCGTAGAGACATACAGTGATCAATGTTCAACATACAGCCTAAAGGGTTTATAGTATAGGGATAAGGTTGGGTACCTTATCCTGATAACATTATGCATACGGCCCACTTTGTATTTGATATAAACGTAACGATCCAATGCATTCGTATAGGTGACCAGAGTGGGAGTATCCTATGCAATGAGTTTGCATAAGACTGGATCGCAAAATGGTAACCACTAGATGATTTCAATATGATGACCAAGGCAACTTAATTTTAATCCTAACTATATTACGTACTCCTGTACACGAGGGATTGTCCTTTGATTTATATGGGTGAGGATGTCCAGATCGCCGACCTAATATGCTTACCATTTTGGAAAAAAAACCGAGTGGGGAGCTGAAAACATGATAATACAATATGGAATTCACTCTTTCCCGCCTTAAAGGTAAATAGATGAGTGTTTAATTAAGTGGTGTCTCCGGGACTTGAACAAAGAACCCTACCCTCACATTGTCCCGATAGGGATTTCTGTTCATTGGTTGGACCATAAACAGGTTGTTCATTAGAGGAGCACTGGTACTTAAGGGTTAGAGGTAACCTAAGGGTAAAATAGTAATTTTACCCAATTGGAGTTACGAATACTCGTGAAGGACTAACTTACTGGTGTTGGTCGATATCCGTGGACGCAGAAATATATATATAGTGAGAAGAGTGCACTTGTGGGTCTTTAGTGGATTGTACCCACAGTTAATGAATGTTAATTAATTTGGTCAATGAGTTGAGCCAATTAATCTCATATCGTTGAAGTTTCTGATTTATAGGTCCACCTGATAGAGTAATCATGTAAAATACAAAATCAATCAGGATCAATAAGCACTCTAATTACACTTAATTTGAGTTTAAAAGCATGCGTGAAATATTCATTTCATAAAAAAGGGTTTCAAGAGTACAATACCTTTGATGAACCACTGAAATTTATGCTTCTCTCCACGAATTCAATCTCCAAATTGACAGTAGACCACAAAGAGGATCTTCTCTACTACCCTCAAACTTAAATTGTATGGTGGAAACACTTAATTGAGACCAAAATGATGAAGGGAGAAGAGGGTTTTAGAGAGAGTGAACAGTCTCAGAAAAACCAGTTGCATGAATCTTCAAATTCTGAAAATTGGAGTTTTCAAAGAGTTAATTCATGCAAACACTACTTGGTTCAGCTGATTGACACTTCAATCAGCACCAAGATAGTAGAAAAAGTATCCAATTTGGGATTAATCCACCCAAATTGGAAGAAGTAGGAAAATTCCAAGTTATTTTCAAATTTTCAATTTAATTCTCAATTAAATTAAAATTGGAATTTTATTTTAATTTATAATTAATTAAATAAATTTAATTAATTAATTAAAAAATAATTTAATATCAAATATTAAATTAATTAAACACCTAATACATACATAAATCCTATTCATGTTAATCAATATTTAAATATTTTAATCTCTTCAATTTACGTTTATTTTTGATAAATTAAATGTTTAATTATATCAAATATAATTAACCAAACCCTAAATTGAATTTGAATTGTTCAAATTCAAAACCTTAATTTTGATTTTGAACATTTCAAATTCGCTCGATTCACTAATCCAAGGAGTAATTTTACAAGTTAGTAAAGGGACCTTATGGACCTACAGATCATGAGCTACAATGAATTAATCAATATTCGTTAACTACCAAGACACACCACTATAACTCGATAGTTGCACTCTTCTTACTGTATATATATTTATGTCTACTTTAACCATAATCAGTAAGGCGATCTTTCACAAGTACACAAACCAAAGGAGTCGATCCTGGTCATTCATATGGAGACATACGAGCGGGGGCGTCCTGTACAAAGGAGTTTGTATAAGATCAGACTACCAAGTATTATAGTCTCGTTATATAATGTTGTTCGTGACAGAGATTTCACTTCACTAGTATGACCATAGGTAACATGACCTCAATCTTGAGTGAGTTGGAAACTCCTGCTTTTGATAGTGGTCCTTTGATTTGCATAGGTGTGAGTGGCTCGATTATCGACTCAAACCTACCGCATTGGGGATTCATCTGATTTGGGAGCTGGGAACTCAGCTATACAAGATGAAATTCACTCCTTCCCTGAAGCATGGGTAAGTAGATAATTGCTCCCTTAAGGGTTGATTTTGGTGCTTGAACGATGTGATACCACAAACCTTCTCATGGCCTGAGAGGTGTCTACACATAGTAAGACTATGTTGTATTGTTCACTAGAGGGATCACTGGTACTTAAGGAGTTAGATGTAACTGCAGGGAAAAAACGGTAAATTGGCATAGTTGTACTTACGATCTATGAAGGGTTATTGTATTGTTGATTAGTTATATCGGATGGACACAAAAATATATCTGTGGTGAGAAGAGTGCAGCTGTCGGTCAGTAGAATGCCTGGCAATTAACAGATGGTGGATCTCATAGCTAAAGAGTTTAGTCAGCTATTCACGTACCGTTGGAGCTTCAAGCCACAGATCCATAATGTCCCATTGGTAGCTCAACGGATTCAAATTGATAATCAGTTGTTGGATTAGTTTGAAATGTTTAAATTGACAAGTGGGAGTTTGATTATATATGATATGATTAAACTGGTCAATTATATATGATATAGTTGACTTGATGTATGAGATACATTAATTGGAAGAAAATTATATAAATATGATTTATATCTAGTGGAGGAGAAAAAGACTATGGTTTATATGTTGCATATGATGTGATATTAAACTATAGGTTATAAATATAATCATTTTAATTAAACAATTATGAGATAATTATTGGTGGTTTTTCTCCATAATCGAATGAGATAGTGGGAGGTTGCATTCAGTTTTCGTAACTGAAGGATAAAATGAAAATAGTTTTCATTTTGCAAAGAGATCATATAATCGCTTCATGATTAATACACTGCCCATTGTTTAGACAACTTGAGCTATCGTTTTTTTAAGAAGAAACTATTTTTTGTTAATAATCTGTGAAAAATGATGATCAAAGCTCTTTGAATGTGTTTTTTGGATTCATTTTTTTAATAATGATCAAACTCTTTGAGTTTTGATTTCAATTTGAAAGTGGTGAAAAATCTTATGAAGAAATTCTCATTCAAAATTGCGCACGCGAACGATTTTACTAAACGATCGTCTAAACAATCAGTCCCGTTTTACTAAACGATCATGCACCTTTTGTTAAACGATCAAGCACCATTAGACTCCATATTTCTCCCACTTGCTTGGTCATGGTAAACGATCGTTGTTTCCTCCTCCCCTCTTCCAAATCCAACAAAGCCCACACCTCTTAGATTTTCACTCCGAGAATACCGAGGTTACTGAGTGGTGGTGTCCTCCTTCCTACCTTGTTCGTGTAGAAGACCGTTCGATGGTAGACGACAACGAGGTTTGGTGGACGGTAGACTTGGCGATCACAGTGATAACGTGAGTTGCCGATCTTGACGAGAGTGAGAGTTTAAAGAAGAAAAGTTCTTCAAGAGGTATGTCTCTCGGCCATTTTGTTATTTTAGTTTGAAAAGCATGCCTTGTTGTTAAATGCATAACTTGTATGTTTGTTTGTGAATGCAGTATTTCTGTCACAGTGAATTTGGAACGATCTTGCTTCTGCTCATAGGTACTCTTTGATAAGAGTTCATTCAGTTCGTATTTACAGCTAGGCCAAAATTACCATTTTACCCCTGCAAATACATCTTGTTCCTTAAGCTCCCGTTGATCCTCTATTGAATAATTAGTTTATAGTCCATAATAAACCATAACCCTCTCAATCATGAGAGGGCGGAGCCCGTTGTTCAAGACTAGGCATCAGTACCTATCTGTTAACCCAAAATCGAGTAGGAGTAAATTCCATCTTGTAGGACTATGTCCCCAACTATTTATCATGTCTTATCCCTAAAATGGGAGGCTTATTGAGCAGTGTTGTTGAACTACTCTCGCCTATGCAGATCAAAGGATAATCCCGAATAAACAGGAGTTCATAGTTAGCTCAGGATTAAGATCGAGTTACCCTAGGTCATCCAATTTGAAATAGTCAGTTTTAAAAGTAAACAGTTGTTATAAATAAAAGTGACTATTTCGAGATCCGATCTTATGCAAACATCCTTTGCATAGGATTCTCCACTCACATGTCTCCACATGAATGATTTTAGGATCACATCATTTGCATCAGTATGCAAAGTGGGCTGCATCCAACAGTGTTACTAGGATGAGGTACTAATCTCATCCATATACTTATAGACCATTTAGGCTATATAATAAAACTTGATCCACTTTTATGTCTCCACATAAAGTTAAAGTATTCATATTAAAGTCATGGATTTGTTAATTGGTTTTTTTTTTTTAACAAAATGCAATATCATACTCAGTACTTTTATTGATAAATAGAATATATTTCTAACATTTACAAATTACGAGTTTTAGGACATTCCCAATACCATCAGGTCTTCCCATTAGCTCACTAGAGGATACTTAAGAGGGATAATTTGAATTGTTCAAATTAATTTTAGGAAACTATATATTAATGTGATTAATATATAATTAATTATGGATGTGATCTATAATTAAATTGAAAAGTAATATTTGAATAAGATTCAAATTAATTAATTCAAGTTAATTAGATTCACAAAGAATTAATTAATAGAGGGGTTTTGCACACATACCTAGGATATATATGATAATTAAATATATACATTTAATTTGATTAATGTATAAATAGTTATTTAATTATTGAGAAAATTAAAATTAAATAAGTGTTATTTAATTGGACTAATTAATTAAATAAATGTTATTTAATGAAATGGGCTAATAAATTAAATAACTGTTATTTAATTAATTATAGAAAAGGAAAATATTAGGAAAAGGGCTTGGACCTTCTCTATATCAAGACCTCTTTGTGACCCTTTGGGAATACATTCAAACACATTCTCACCGAAGAGAAAGACTGACAATCCACAGCATCCTAATGTTATTGTACATAATTTTCTCTGAGCCTCTCTACTCTCCAAAACCCTATTCTCCTCTCCCTCTCTCAATAGTTAGATAACACTTATCCTCTATTGAAATTCTAAGAGAATAACAAGGTTACTCTCATGATAGAGTTTTAGATCGCTTAAGGAGTTGTTCGTGATCAAGACTGTTTGGAGATCCGTTCGTTGGAACCTTGGAGAAGCTTGTTGGTGACATTAGGGAATCTACAAAGGTAAGAATCATTCTAATTTGTTCCCTAATGCATGCTAATTTATATGTTTATATATTATGTATAATGATTTTGTTTAATATAAAATCAATTTGCAGGATGCAAGGCGTTCTAACACAATGTTTCCTCTGCAGGATTCGATCCCTTCAATCTAAACACAAGCAAAAGAAGTTATCCATGGAGAACCTCACGGTAAAACTCTATATAAAAGAGGATAACATAAAAGGAGATAAAAGTACGCTAGAAGTTGAAGCCAAGGCTTACATTGCTGAAGCTTCAAAACATAACCATATGAAGTAGAATTTCAAGAAGAAAAATGCAAATCGTGGGTCAAGGAATGATGCTAGCAAGCGCATTCAATGAATTTTCTAGGTTTATGGTAAAAATAGCCATACTGCTGCAATGTGCAAGCACAAGAAGGGACAAAGTTCCAACAATTAAGCCAATGTCGAGGAAAATGACAATTTGGTTGTCGTCATTTCTAAAGTAAATATGGCTTCAGACACCAAAGGTTGGTGGATTGTTACTGTTGCTAATAGGCACATTTATAAGGATAAGTCATTGTTCATTACATATGAGAAGCTAGATGACAGTTATAAGTTGTATATGGAAAATGTTTCAACTGCCTCAATAGAAGGCAAGGGAAATAACCTGTGGAAATGGACTTCTGGAAAGATACTTACACTTAATGAATTATGGTATGTGCAGCGATTCGAAAGAATCTAGTGTTAGGAACCCTAATTAACAAAAATGAGTTCAAACTTGTATCTGAGATAGATAAATTTATTTTAACAAATGGGGGTATGTATGTGGGAAAAAACTATCTGAGTGATGACATGTTCAAATTGAATGTACTAGTACAAATGCTAATGAATAATAATAATATCAACTCTGCTGCTTATATTGTTGAGTCGTGTGATGTATGGCATTCTAGATTTGAACATGTCAATTATCGTTCTTTAAATAGAATGGTAAACTTACCGAATTTTAACATTGACAATAGACATAAATGTGAAGTTTGTGTTGAATCAAAGTTTACTAGAAAGTCATTTTCATCTATAGAAAGAAGTAATGAGCTACTTATTTAATCCAAGTGATGTATGTGACATGAAAAGTAGTCCCACATGAGGTGGTAAGAGAAACTTTGTCACATTCATTGATGATTGTAGTAAATATTACTTTGTGTTTTTAAAACATATAAGACAAAAGTTGAAAATCAACTTTGGAAAAAAGTAAAAGTGCTCAGATCATATAGATGTGATGAATATGAATCAACATCACTTTATGAATTTTGTGAAGTTAATGGTTTAATTCATCAAACTACAGTACCTTATACACCATAACAAAATGGTGTAGCTGGAAGAAAGAATCGAGCTTTAATGGGCATGGTTAATTGCATGTTAAATAGTTCAAGTTTACCTCACAATTTGTGGGGGGAAGCATTGCTAACATCAAATTTTATACTAAATAGAATTCTAAGAAGACTAATAAGTCGCCTTATAAAGTATGGAATGGAAAGTTACACTCATATAAAATGATGAAAGTGTGAGGATTTTGGCAAAGGTACAAGTTCCTTTATAAAAAAGGACCAAACTTGGGCCTAAGACAATTGATTGTGTCTTTATAGGCTATGCAATGCATAGTACTGCTTATAGATTCATGGTGATTAAATCAAAAATATCTGATATCAGTAATAATACCATAATAGAATCTATTGAAATTGAATTCTCTGAGGATATTTTTCCTTTAAAAAAGGAAGGACATAAAATTATTGGTACCAAAAGAATTAATGAGGCTAGCTCTCCGAAAGGTCAAGATGATCAGAATACTAAGTCTGAACCTAGAAGAAGCAAAAGAGCTAAGAAAGCTACTTCTTTTGGACCTAATATCATAACTTAAATGATAGAAAGTGGCCTCAGACTTTTCAAAAAGTTGTATCATCTCCTGATGCACCTTATTGGAAGGAAGCTATCAATAGTGAGCTAGAATCCATTTTACATAACAATACATGGGTATTGGTTGATTTACCTCGTGGAAGTAAACCAATTGGGAGTAAATGAATTTTTAAGAGAAAGCTAAATGCTGACGGCACTATTAATAAGTACAAAGTTCAGTTGGTAGCTAAAGGCTTTTACCAAAAAGAAGGGCTAGATTTCTTCGGTACCTATTCTCCAGTGATGAGGATTACATTTATAAAGATGTTAATTGCAATAGAAACCTTACAAAATTTATAAATACACCAAATGGATGTAAAATTTGTATTTTTAAATGGAGATTTAGATGGAAAAATTTATATGGAACAACCCAAAGGGTTTGTTGTTAAAGGACTTGAAGACAAAGTTTGTAAACTTGTTAAGTCTCTTTATGAGTTGAAACATGTACCTAAATAATGTCATGAAAAATTTGACTACACTATGTTATCAAATGGATTTAAGATAAATGAGTGTGATAAATGTTTCTATGTTAAAACCATAGATCAAGAGTATGTAATTGTTTCCTTGTATATGGATGATATGTTAATAAGTGGCACAAATAGAAATGTTATTGATTCCACTAAAAGGATGTTGAAATCAAACTTTGATATAAAAGACCTTGGTCTTACTAATGTTATCCTTGGAATTCAAATAACAAGAAATCCAAGTTAATACATACTTTTTCAATCTTATTATATAGAGAAAAGTGTTAAGAAAATTCAGTCATTTTGAGAATAAGTCTATTGTTACTCCATTTGATCCAAATTGTAATTTGAAGAAAAATAATGAAGATGGTGTGTTTTCTCTATTATATTCTAGAATTATTGGTAGCTTAATGTACATAATGAATTGTACAAGACCTAATATTGCCTATTCAGTAGGAAGGTTAGCAAGATACTCTAGGAATCCTGGGCATGATCATTGGAATGTGTTAGTCAGAGTTTTAAGGTATTTGAAGTACACTCTAGAATATGGATTGCATTATACGAAGTATCCACATGTACTGGGAGGATTTAATGATGCTAATTTAATTTTTAATAGCATGGAGACCAAATCATCCAATGGATACATTTTTACCTTGGGTGGAGCAGTTGTATCATGGAAATCTTCAAAACAGACGTGTATAGCACGTTCTACTATGGAGTCAGAGTTTATAGCTCTTGATAAAGTAAGAGAGGAAACTGAATGACTTTGAAATTTTCTTGAAGATATTCCATTGTGGCCAAAGCCTGCAAGTGCAATATATATTTATTATGACAATTTAACAACTTCTATGAGAGCCCAGAATAATATCTATAATGGAAAGTCACGACATATTATACGTAGGTATAATTCGATAAGGAAATTACTCTCTAATGGAACAATTTCCATTGATTATATGAAGTCAAAAGATAATATTGCAGATCTTTTGACAAAAGGATTGTCAAGAGAGCAAGTCACGTATACATCGAGTGAAATGGGGCTAAAGCCTATGAAATGAGTTATCTGGTGGTAACCTAACTTAGTTGATTGGAGATCCCAAGATCTAGGTTTAATAGACAAACTAGTTAGATAATTCATAATTGACACACTAAGAAACTTATAGTTTCTTCTCATTTCTATGATGTATGGTATGCTAATGTTAAGGTTATATTGATATCTTGTTTTACAAGAGGAGTAGTGACAGGATGCTCTTAATTAATATTACCTATATGCGAGTAGAAGTGGGGCCGCTTCTATGAGAACATTTCAAATGACTTATGTTATCTAAAGCTTTCATGATTTCAGAATTTTGTCCAGGACCAAAATGGACACAAACGTATAGAACTCAAAGATATAATATGAGTTGTGTGTGATACTTGTTGTCTCAATTCACCAATGAGAAGAATAGTTCCAGAGCTTAGTCTCATTATCTATTCAGTAAATTCGATGGATATTCATTAATTAAGGAAGGTTCAAGTCCAAAAGACATCTCTCCTGATGCATAGCTTGTCTATTTTATCTCAATGGTTTTGTTTGATTTTTCTTACTTTATTTCATCCGGGGGATTGTTAGATATATATAGTAAAAAAAAGTGATTGACGAAGATTTGAAACATAAAATGAATTTAATTGTGTAGATTAAATTCATCGTTTTGAAACTTCAAATTAAAATGATGTTTCTATTGGGTTGTATGTCTTAAAACTCGCAGTTTGTAATGTTAAACATATTCTATTTACAATAAAGATGTTATTGACATTTATTCAATAAACTATTGTGGTTGTATTTGCATAAACTAAATCTAATAAACTAAGATCCATGGCTATTACATGAATACTTGAACTTTATGTGGAGACATAAAGATGGATCAAGTTCGAGTAAATAGCCAAAACGATCTATAGTATATAAATAAGATTGGGTACCTTATTCTGGTAACACTATCGGACGTGATCCACTTTGTAGGTAGTACAAACGATATGATCCTGAATCGTTTATGTGGAGACATGCGAATGAGGGCGTCGTATACAATGAGTTTGTATAAGACCAGGTCCAAGAAATAAGTCACTCTTATTTTATAACGTTGTTTACTATTTAAGACTGACTGTTTCAAATTGATGACCTAGGTAACTTGACCTAAATCCTGAGCTAACTATGAACTCATGTTAATTTGAGATTATCCTTAGATTTGCGTAGGTGAGGGTAACTCAATAGCACCTGCTCAATAATCCTCCAATTTCAGGGGTAAGACCAGATAGATAGCTGGGGACATATGGTGCACGATGGAATTCACTCCTACATAATTTAGAGATAGTAAATAGGTTGTTCTCTTGAGTGCTGATTCCAGGTCTTGAATAAGGGCCACACCCTCTCGTTGACCTGAGAAGGACTTGGTTTAGTGATTGGATCACAAACCAATTGTTCATTAGAGGATCAGTGGGACTTAAGAAGCAAGATGTAATTTCTGGGGTAAAACAGTATTTGATCCAGCCGTTATTACGAACAACCAATGAAGGGTCGACTTACTAATTATGGTTAAATCAAGTTGACAGAAATATATCAGGAGAGTGCAACCATCAAGCTGTAGTGGTGTGTCTCAGTGGTTAACAAATATTAGTTAATTTGGATTAAAGAGTTTAACCGATTAATCTCAGAACGTTGGAGCTCATGATCTATAGATCCATAAGGTCCCTCTAGTAGCTTGTAAAAGATTAAACCTTGGATTAGAAAATTGAGCGAATTTGAAGTGTTCAAATTCGAAATTAAGGTTTGAAATTTGAAATATTCAATTTCAATTATAGGGTTTGGATAATTATATTCGATATAATTAAACGTTTAAATTTATCGAAATTAAACGTAATTTGAGAGTTTAAAATATTTAAATATTGATTACATGAATAGAATTCATGTTTGAATTAGGTGTTTTATTAATTTAATATTTGATATTAAATTATTATTTAATTAAATATGTTTAATTAATTAATTAATATTTTTAATTTATGAAAATTCAATTTTTTTTAGAATTTAATTTAAATTAATTTTAAAGTAAATTTAATTAGATTTAAAATTTATATAAATTAAAATTTTATTTTATTTTAAGTTGACAAATCCAACTATGTGGTTTGTTAGCAGCATTTCCACCAATCAATCCAAGGCTGAGAATAGTAGAGAAAATTCTCTTGGTGGTCAACTCAAGATTTGAAGTTCAAATTCGTGGAGTTCTAGCAAGGATTGAGAGGAATTCTACAAAGGTATACATACTTGAAACCCTTTTATTTGAAATTTTTTTTAAGCATGCTTTTGAACTCAAATTAAATGTAATTAGAATGTTTAATAATTCTATTTGCTTTCGCATTTTGCTTGTTTACTCCATTAGTTTCATGTACAAATTTAATATGTATAAAAGTTTTTGTTTTTTCGATTTGAATGAGTTAAATTTTATTTTTGTCAAGTAACAAATCAATTGAATTAAATTTGACAAGTGTTTTAATTTTTGTATTTATTTGATTTTATTTTATAATTTAGAGAGTTACCAAGTTACTAGTCTATAAATGGCAACTTGGCTCTTCATTTGTAGCATCTCATTCCAAATTGAAGAGTTCTCTCATTTCTTTCTTTCTCTCTTTTGTTTTTGAGTTGAGTTGAGAGCAAGTATCCAAGATTCTACCAAATCCGAGTAGTTCGTGATTGCAGTTCTATCAGAGTTAGTCGTTGTATCCTCTGAGATGATCGGTGCAGTCTACTTGCAGTCCGTGCAGAGCGAACAATTCTAATCATACAAATTAAGGAGAGATTAACCATAAAACACTCAAAATTCATTTTTCTAAAACTTTATTTCAAGTGTTTGTCCTAAACCTACTTATCTTATAAACTAATTTTCCAAAATCCAGTTTGAATGGTTAGCAAAACTTGAATTTATTTCCAAATGACTTAATTTTTAAATTAATCATTTGAAAAGGTATTCCAAACACTCCCATAGGCCTCGTTTGATAACCATTTCATTTTATATTTTTGATTTTTAAAAATTAAGCCTATTTCATTTCATTTTCTTACCATGGTTTGTACCAATCTTAAATAGACGAGTTGATTTTCAGCCAAATTTCAAAAACAAAAACAAGTTTTTAAAAACTATTTTTTTTAGTTTTCAAATTTTGACTTGATTTATGAAAACATGGGTAAAAAGTAAATATCAAAGCAAGAGATTTAGAGATGGAAGAGATGTTTATAGGCTTAGTTTTCAAAAACCAAAAATAAAAGATGAAATGGTTACCGAACAAGGCTTAAGTCTTCAAGTTTGGAGTTGGTTTTGAATTTACACCCTTAGTCTTCAAGTTTTGTGTTTGATTTCAATTTAGTCTTTAGGTTTCTAAATGTTAAAATTTTATCTTTGAGATTTGAGATTTGCTTCAATTTGGTCTCTAAATTTCAAAATTTACAATTTTCACTTCGATTAATTTTCGTAATACTAATTTGATCAATTTTTTTAGTGTTAACATATATTATTTAATTTAAAATATAAAATAAGATGTAAGTATCTGGAAACTTAAACTATGTTAACTCTGTTTGAAAAAAAATATATGTCAAATTTTATAGTAAAACTTTTAAGAGTCAAATAGAAATATTTTGGGGTAAATATCAGTTTATACTCCTAAATTTTGGAGGTTGTATCAATTTAAATCTCAAACTAATAATTATATCAATTTAAACTCTGAACTTTTATAAGTGTATCGACTTAAACTGAACTTTTATAAGTATATCAATTTAAACCATGAACTTGTCTAAGTTTATCCAAATAAAAACATAACAGAGAGTTTAAAAATTCAAAATTTAAATTGATAGAATTATTAGTTTGGGGTTTAAATTGATATAACTCTCAAAACTCAAGGTTTGAATAGATATGGTTATTAATTTGGAGATTAAATTGATACAACCCTCGACATTCAGAAGTATAAATTGATATTTTTCTCAATATTTTTTTGAACTACATATTCCTTTCTATTTTTCTACCTAATAAATTTGATGGCAACAAGATTGAATCTCATGAAACAATTTTAATTACCCAAAATTTTAAAATAAATACATTAATTGATTTTCTTTGTCAAGATTTTTTTTAAAAAATAATGTTTTTTTAACAAAATAATGACAAAAATAAGGTTGGGGGAAGTAATTTCAAAAATAAGTGTTTTTGGAAAGTATTGACAGATTTAAGGTAGTGAAATCGTGTACTCGGTACACGATTTTCATGTGGCATACTCGTGTACCGAATACACGAGTACCATTTAATCCAGTAAGCCGACCACGTCAGCTGACTGGTTGACCGGTACACGAGTTCGCTTATAAATTTTTTTTCTTTTTTTTTAAAAGTTAATTGTTAAAACTTAATTCCTTCATTGTTGCTTATAATTTTTTTTTAATTGTTAAACTTAATTCTTTCATTATTAAACTTAATTATATATTTAATCTACAATGAAAACATTTTGCACTCATACATCTGTGGGTATGGCGTCCAAATAATCTGACAAAAAAAAATAAGTATACATACAAAAAATTTTAAATATTCATTTATATACATATTTACTACCTGATTGAGCGCCAGCATGTCGAATGTTTTCCTGTACACGAGCAACATATTTGCTGACTGTTTAGAGGCAGCTAATACACCACTCCATCTAAAATTATAAAAAATAAAATTAATTTATATTCTTATATAAAATGGTAATGAAATAAATATATAAATAAAATAATACATGGCACTAAGTGGCCGATGATCTGGGACCTGTTGTTGGACTTGTGGTGCTACGATTGGAAATTGATTATAAGCCCATACTTGTAATAGTATCAGTGGCCCCGCTATTTCTAACGCTTGTGCATTGGAAGTCCAACAAAGTTCTTTGTACAACCATGCAAGACATGCACCACCCCACGAGTACATACCAGCGTGCACAATAATGGAAAGAACATGAGATGCACCAGAGTATTTGACTTGTCTGCAAATAAAAATCCTCCAATAAGCTGCAGGATGTATGTTCGTGTGTACCTACGTACGCTGATGTCGTCGGCATTGGGAGGTAATTCGGAAAACTGAGACGAATTCTTACCTTCTACGATAGCAAAAGCAAGGAGAAATATATGTCCGTTTGCATCAACAAATAAGGCTGTCAATAATTTCCCCTTATACTTTCTATATAGATGAGTTCCATCAATCTGGATTAATGGCCTACAATGGTTGAACCCTTTTTCTTGCAGAAGCAAAAGAACAAAAAACTCGTCCAAAAATAGTCGTACCTGGTACATCAGAGGGAAGGAAAAACCCGTTTGTTCTTGTTCCTGGGTTGTAATGAACAACGGCACTCAGCCAATACGGAAGCTCCGAATATGATTTCTCCCAGTCGCCATACACAGCAATTAACGCTTTTCTCTTGACTTGCTACACTCGTCTATAATTGACATTATAGACATATTGTCTTTTAATGGCTTCTTGAAGTAGGGCCATAGGTACTCCAAGATCAGCTCTAACCAAATTCTGAATTTCGATACTCATAAAATTTGAATCCTGAATGATCTTGTGTCAACTCTGAAAACAAACATGAGTGTTCTCCTTGAAATTTTGTGATTTCAAACATCCCATGACTTTTGCGCCGACATGCCCGTAGTCTCCAAGCACACCCATCACTCCAGGATTTACATTTAACATACCAAAGGTCCTGATTTGATTCCACTACGACAATTTCGTAGTGTTCCGTCACACAATATTTTTTTACAGCAAGCTGTAAATCTTCTTTGGTATTAAATAACATTCCCTTCTGTATTAAACTACAGTTATCTACTCCTACATTCCTTTCTTCTAAAGTAGACCCTAGTTCAAATGTTGAATTTGTCATTTCCCAATCTATTTGGTTGAACATTTCCGACGGTACCAACTCAAGATCTGGTTCACCACTACTGTCGTTTCCAAATAATTCATCCACTTCAACGTCAATGTCACTATCTTCATCATTTCCAGGTTCAAGAATTACTAAATCTTCAGGACGCATCGATATATTTATTATGTTTTTTTTAACTATTATAGTTGACAAAAAAAATATGTTAATATGTCAACCCAACAAACTCTAATTTCTAAGTTTGCTAAGTTTAAATCAATCATATATAAACTAAATCATACATAAGCTATACATATAAGATTTCTAAGTTTAAATCAATCCATACAAATAAAAAAAAATGTAAGATCAGCCAAAAATCATACATAAGCTAAATCATACATAAACTAAATAATACATAAACTAAATCATACATAAACTAAAATATAAACTAAATCATACACAAACTATATATAAACTAAATCATACAAAAACTATATATAAACTAAATCATACACAAAACTATACAACATAAACTATACAACATAAACTATATAATACACTTTACATAAACTATACATAAATTATACATACATAAACTATACATATATTATACATACATAAACTATACATAAACTATACATACATAAACTATAACTATTTATACATACATAAATTATAACTATTTATACATACATAAACTATAACTATACATAAACTAACTATACAAAAATGTAGAAATATACCAAGCAAAATTCAGCCCAAAAACATGCAAAAACATACATATAAATACAGATCAGCTCAACTAGAGAAGGAAATATACCAAGCAAAATTCGGCAACAAAAAATGTAGGAAAATCGAGCAACACGGCCGCTAGATTCGGTGAAGATCAAATGGAGGACTGAAAGTCGAGCAAAATCGAAATTTTAGAAGATTTCGGTGAAATAGAGGCTTCGGTGAGAAAAATCAACGATGGTTTCGGTGAGGGATCGATGGTTTCGGTGAGGAAAAACGGCGGTAGGGAATAAGAATTGTCGCTTCGGTGAGGAAGAAGAAGGGTTGGGCGGACGTTTTAATGCGAGGGAATCGTGTACCCGGTACAGGACTTAGGGTAATCATGTACCCAGTACACGATTTCCTCAGTCAAACCTACATGACTGTCATGCCGTGCCAAATGGCCAGGAAATCGTGTACCCGATACACAATTTAGGTGTAATCGTGTACTCGGTGCACTATTTAAACACCTATTTTTGGGAATACTTTCTCCCAACCCTATTTTTGCCATTATTTATTAAAAAATATTATTTAAAAAAAATCCTTTGTCAATTATCTTATGCCATCTATTTTTTTTTTAAAGGAAAAAAATAAAGGTATATGTAGGGAACAGAAATGTGATTGGGAGAAGAGAAAGGGTAGAATTGTCACCCAAATGTTAAACATGAAATTAAAGTATTTGAATAAGTTGAACAAAAATATCTATTTGCATTCAATTTGGTAATTGATTTTGTTCCCTAAAATGTAGAAATCAGCATGCAAATTTAATTAATCAATGTCATTGCCTATGATATTCTCTTATAAAAACATAATTATTGGAAATTAAATTATTTACTTTCAATTTTAATGACCTTTGCACCTACTCATTATTACACCCCATGATCTTACCTTTTTTTTCTTTTTCCTTTTAAAGTAAAAATTAACGGTCAATAATAAAAAACTATATAACATTGATCATTTAAACTCTGTTAACATTTCGAGTACAGGCTTTTGTTCATGAAATTTTGTGAATACTATATTCGCAAAAGGTGGGGAAAGGTGAAAATTCACCTTTTTTTATTAATTTTTTTAATTATCACCTTGACCCAATTTTAATTAACTTAATAAATTAAATCTTAAAATTGAATGAAGAGTTGAATTTTTTTAAAAAAAAATATCTACACTTCTAAAATAATTGACTTTAAAAACAGACATTATTACATGTGTAAAAATAATTTTTTTAGAAAAAAAACCGATGAACTGAGATATATACACTTTTAATACAAGTGGCCTTAAAAACGAATTGAATAATTTCGTAATTAAATAAAGTAGAAAAGAATAATGTCAATGTTTAAAAAAATTAAAAATATATTGAAGAAAAAATCAAGTAGGAAAATGGAAATAAAACTTGTGGCGTTTTATTTATTTATTGCAATGAATTAATAACTAAAAACAATATAAAAGTTGACTGAAAGACAAAAGTTTTCACTTCTCAGTTCTCTTACTCAAGATTTGAAGGGAAGCGAAAAAAATTTCTTCTGATTCTTGAGAATATACAATTGAAAGAATTGGGTACATTTATACATAGAAATCCTTTGATTTAGGGATAAAATAATAATGAATAAGTGTTCAAAAAATAAAATGAAGACAACACACTAGTGGATGAGGAATTATTCTTTTCAACAAATTTTCAACAGAGTGAAGTTTCTAAAATATTATGATGTGGTTTGATTGGACAATGTGCTTGGTTCGAGCATGAAAAATGGGATTTGTTGCAAGAGCTCCTGCACTAACATTGTCAAACAATAAAATTGGCTTTTGAGGCGGAGGAAACCCAAGCTCTATAAGTAATTGATTAAGCCAAACAATTTCAATCCTGGCATGAGCTAAAGCTCGATATTCATATTCAATACTTGATCGAGTGACTTCCATTTGTTTCTTAGAAGACCACGAAACAATGTTGCTTCCAACAAAGATACAATAGGCTGCAACAAATTTATGTTCATCTATATTGGATGCGTAATCGGCATCAAAGTAGGCAATTAAGGAGAGATCAGTACTTTGTTGAAATAGGAGGCCAAAATTTTTTGTCCCGCTAATGTAACTTAGAACTCGTTTCACTGTTTGCCAATGAGTATCAGTAGTCTTTGGAGAAATTGACTCAAATGGTTGACTATATATGAGATATTTGGACAAATGTGTGTGAAATGCTGAAGGGCCCCAATAGCGCTTCTGTATGTGAACGGTTCATCAAGTGGGGTACCATCGTGGAGAGAGAGATGTTTCCTAAGAACACTAGGAGAAGGAACAGGTTTCAAGTCACTAAGATTCAATCTGTGAAGCAGATCATCGCCATATTTCGATTGATTAAAAATGAATCCAAAGTCAAGATAATAAACTTGTACCCCGAGGAAGTAGCTCAACCTTCCTAAATCCTTGAGTGCAAACTTAGTGTCCAAAGACAGAATTAAGGTATTTATCAGAAAATTATCACTACCAGTAAGTATTACATCATCAACATATATTAATAAAAGAATGACAGTAGTCCCTCTTCGATAAATAAACAGAGAGGAATCCAATTTTGAATTAACAAATCCCCACTTGAGTAACTCACATATTAGTATTGTGTTCCACACACGTGGTGCTTGTTTAAGGCCGTAGATAGCCTTATCAAGTTTGCAAACGTGGTTAGGAAAGAGGGATCAACATAACCAAGTGGTTGACTCATGTAAGCATCTTCATCTAACTTACCATTCAAAAAGCATTGTTGAAGTCAAGTTAGCGTAAATCTCATCCTTCTATCGCAGCTATGCTTAACACAACTCTGATTATAGAGGCCTTGACAATTAAACTAAAGGTCTCGAAGAAATCTATGTCTGGATTTTGATGGGACCTTTTACTCACCAACCGTGCTTTGTAACATTGAATAGATCCATCAACAATTCTCTTTATTGAAAGACCCATTTATTGCCCACAATGTTGAATGATGGAGATAGAGGGACAAGATGCCAAGTTTTGTTTTTTATGAGAGCAGAAAGTTCAAAATCCATAGAATTTTTCCATTAAGGAGTAGTGAGATCATCTTTGACCCGTGTTGGTTTGAGACACCCAAGTTTTGGGTTTAAAAATTCTTGCTTTGCCTCCTGTGATCATCGGATGAGTTGGTAGAGGAGGAAGTTGGGTGGGATTAACTGAGGTAGTTACTAGTGTTGGAGAGACTAAAGAAGTTGAGATGGGTATATCGGTGGTGACAGTTGGTATTGAAGGCAAAGGGAGGGACTGATTTATATCTAGGGTTGGGACATTTTCAATTGGGAAGGAGGGGGATGGACAAGTCATGTCTGAGAGGAAGGTATTGGAGGAACAACTAGCATAGAAAAGAAAACATGTGGGCTGGTGTGAGGGTTTGGGTCCAACATTTGAGCTGAAGGTTGATTAGAAAGTGGGCTATTGGGATCAATTAGGCTGAAATTAAGAGGTGGCTTTGAGACTAGTTAATAAGAGGTCCAGTGGAATTATAAAGATTTTGGACTGGAGAATGTGCCACGAAAAAGACAAGAAGAGGAAGAAAGAATATGGAAGATGTATTGGGTAAATTGGGCTTATCTTTAGGACCAACTTTATGAAATGATTGATCATATGGATATTCATACTCATTAAACTTGACATGGCGAGAGACAATAATTCGACCAGACTGGGTTAAATATTTATATCCTTTATGTGTTGGACTTGGACCTAAATACACACATTTTGCTGGGTGAGATTGGAACTTATTAGATTGATAGGGTCTTAGGCACGGATAGCACACACAACCAAACACTTTTAACTCAACAAAATTCATTTTGTGATGAACATAAGTTTAGAGGTGAATTACCCTGTAGAATTGGTGTGGGCAAGCCATTTATTAAAATTACAGCAGTTAAAAAGGCATCTCATCAGTAGCTTAGAGGCATTGTAGCCTGAGCTAATAATGTTAAGTGTGTTTCCACACCATGTCGATGTTTTCTTTCAACACGACCGTTTTAGGCTAAGGTATATGGACAAGAAAACTGAGAGATTGTCCCCATGGTATGATACATTTGATGTATTTTACGAATTCACCTCAATTATCAGACTAAACCATTTTAACCATTTTTCCAAATTGTGTTTGCACATATGTCAAGTAGTGTTTGAAGGTTTCAAAGGCATCACTCTTCTGTTTAAGAGGATAAATCCATAAATACCGACTGTAGTCATCCAAAATATATATATATATATATATATATATATATATATATATATATAGTATCGATAACCTTTTGTTTATAGAATTTGTGTTAGGCTCAGTCCATATGAATAAGATCAAATGCAGTAGTGGCCCTAGATTGAGAGTTTGCGAAAGAAAGTGCATGAGTTTACCCATTTGAGAAGGTTCACAAAAAATAGACTCCTCATTTACTTTAATAGAGAGATTACATTCCTTAAGTATAGTATTTAGAATTTTGGACAATGGATGGCCCAATCATCTGTGCCAAACAGTTTTAGAAACAACAACATTGACATTAATTATGCTGCTACATAAGACCAATGCTAAAATTTCTTTATTTTTGTGTATAAGCTGTTGTTGATTGCTATCTAGACCTTTACTTGAAATATCATCAACCTTTACTTGAGTACTTCCCAGATGAGAGCCCATCTTTAAGCATTCCTTTTAGAATAGCTCGTCCCGTAGCCTTGTCTTAATAAGACAACAATCAGCGTGAAATTCAAAATATACAGAGTTGTCTTGAGCTAATTTAGAAACACTAACAAGATTCTTAGGGATATCAGGCACACGTAACATATTTTTAAGGCTAAGATTATTGTATCCATCTGTTAGACATGAATTTTCAACATATGTAATTTGTAATGTATTTCCATTACCTACTATAACTTGTTCTTTACTTGAATACTCTATTGGATTTGTAATGTTTGAGTAGTCAGCTGTCACATGGTTGGTCACTATCTACATACCAATTTAGGTCTACCACGATTACAGAGTTGACAAAGGGATTAGTGTTTTGAGTGGTGACAGAGGCAGTTGGGTTTTGATTTGCAACACCATTAGTGTTCTAATTTCCTTTCTTCTAAATAAAGTTCCCAGCAAATTCTTTGTTAAATCTATTATAACAAACCAAGCTAGAGTGGCCATACTTACTACTCACTTGACAAGTGAGCTTGTTCCCACTACCTCAGCCACGGCCCCTGCCTCCATTGTTGAAGTTTTCACCTCCATGTTGTCCACCGAAACCTTCTTTATTGTTGTTGAACTGGGGTGGGTTGCTCAAATATCTTGGCTTACTTACACTCTTGTTCTGAGCTATATTAACAGCAATATTTGATTTGCATTACTGCATTCCTTTGTGAATTTTGGTGTTTCAAGAATTTTTCATATATGAGGAGTTCCGACTGTATATCCAACCAAGATATGTTTGATTTCCCCTGAATCATAGCTATGACTAGATTGTAGACTTCATCTAATCATAGAAGGACTTGAGATATTAATGCCCTTTTGGGAACAAGGCTACCAGCTTGACCAAGATTATCTACATTAGTTTTCAAAATTTGTAAATAATCTTCCATGGTAGAGTTACCTTTTCGAGTTATTTGGAAGGTTTTCAAGAGAAAATTTTCTTAAGCTCGTGATTGGACTTCGAATAGGTCCTGGATAGTTTCCCATAAATCTTTGGCATTATCAAATCCCATCAGTTTCACTGCAACCTCTAGTGTCATAGAGTTGTACATCCATCCAAACAATAATAGATCGGTGGAAACCCCCTGCTCGAGTTTTGGGTTTACCTTTCTTGCAACAGTTGAAGTTGAGGAGGTCCTATCAGCGATTCCGATTTCTTCTCCTGCTCTAGATGCACTAGACTCTCCAACTGTTGTAACAAATTTTGGAGGACACAATTCTTCACCTATGAGGTGTCCTTCCAATTTATAACTCTTAAGAATAGGTACAACTAGGCTTTTCCATAAGAGATAGTTACTTCGATCGAGCTTAGTACTAGTAATTTGATTCAATAGATGATTTAGCGGTAGATTGCTAAAATTTGTGGCAGAGGCTCTGGTGAATGTGGCGTTTGCCATATTAGTTATGATACCAACTCAAGATTTGAAGATAAGCGAAAATCTGAGAGAAGATTTCTTTTGATTCTTCACTATATATAATTGAAAGAATTAGGTATATTTATGTAGAGAAATCCCTTGATTTAGGGATAAAATTGTTGGGTTGTATGTCCTAAAACTCGTAGTTTGTAAAATTATAACGTATTTTATTTGCAATAAAGTAGTTCTTGAGGTTTATTCAATAAAATTGTTACTGAATATGTAAATTGCTCTTGTAAAAACTAAATCCAAGAAACTAATATTCATGGCTATTACATGAGTACTTGAACTTTATGTGGAGACATAAGAGTGGATCAAGTTTGAGTAGATAGTCAAAATGATCTATAGTATATGGATAAGGCTGTGTACCTTATTCTGGGGACACTATTGGATGCGGCTCACTTTGTCTTTAGTACAAACGATGTGATCTTGAATTGTTCAAGTAGAGATATGTGAGTGGAGGAGTCCTATACAAAAAGTTTGTATAAGACCAGACCGAGAAATAAGTCACTCTTACTTTATAACGATGCTTACTATTTAAGACTGACTATTTCAAAGCGATGACCTAGGTAACTTGACCCTAATCCTGAACTAACTATGAACTCCTATTTATTCAAGATTATCTTTAAATTTGCATGGGTGGGGGTTGGCTCAACAACGTAAGCTCAATAAGCCTCCCATTTTAAGGGTAAGATCGAGTAGATAGCTGGGGACATAGGGTGCAAGATGAAACCCACTCCTACCCACTTTTAGGGATAGTAGAGAGGTTGTTTCTTAAGTACGACTTCAGGTCTTGTACAATGGGCCCCACCCTCTCATTGGCTCGAGAAACACTCGGTTTGGAGAATTGAAAAAATATTTAAATATGATTTGAATATTAATTACATGAATAGGAATTCATGTTTGAGGAATTGGTGTTTAATTAATTTAATATTTGATATTAAAATTATTTAATTAGTTATTATGAATTAATTTGAAAGTAATTATAGAGTTAATTTTAAAATTAATGGACTTTACTTAATATTAGCTATTGAATTAATATCTTTTTTATTATAAAATTGAAATTTGATTTCAATTGAAATTGATTTGGTTAAAAATTCAATTTAAATAAAAATGAAAATGATAAAATCCTAAAGTGTGTTTATCCCACTTATGACACCATACATTTCCACTTAAAATGTTTTGTTTTGGTGTCATCTCCTAGGTTGTTTTGATTTGCATGAAGATTTTGATCAAAAGGTTGAGTCGGCTGAAAATTGAAGAGGGTTGCATGCTGGAATTCTGATGAAGAAAGGTTCTTCTTCACATGCTACACCAAAATTGAAATCTTATTTTTTTTCCTTAAAAATTACCGTTCATTTTAGATCCTACAATCCAATCTAAGGTTCTAAAAGATAGTAGAGAAGATCAAGTGGTGATCTACAACTTATTGGTGAAGAAATTCGAGCTAGAATTCAAGGATTGAAGAGTTCAACAAATATATGAATTTTAGAAACCCTATTTGTATTTTTATTTGAACTTGCGTGCTTCTTTGCTAAAATTCATTAAATTAGAATATTTAAGATCCTAATTGTTTTTGGATATTGAATGTCCAAACCATAAAAAATAATAATGAATAAGTGCTCAAAAAATAAAATGAATAAACAGATGGCAACACACTATTGGATGAGGAATTATTCCTTTCAACAAATTCTCCACAGAGTGAAATTTCAGGAATATTATGATGTGGCTTGATTGGACGATGATGGGAAGACGCGGTGGCGAGTGTTGATGATGCGGTTGCTATGTCACTTTGATTTTTCTTCCTGACACTCTTCTCCCAAATCTGGTGCAATTTTTTAAAAAGATTTAAGAAATATACATAGTGTGTATATATTTTAAATATATATCAAGATTTCGTACGTATTTCATTTTCATTTCTAAACGTTCAAAAACTTTCGAAATGTTACCATTTTATTGAGAGCCAATTCATCTCACCAACTTAAATTATACATATACATATACTTTTATATATATATATATATATATATATATATGACAAAAAACTAACATTTAATAGAAGGATTGGGCATGAAGTATGTATAAAGATAATTTGTGGTCGGCATATTTTTTCTAAATACAATAGGAATGAGAAATATAAATCACAGATCTCCTGGTCATCAACACATATTTATATAAGTTGAATTAAGTTCATTTTAGTAACATGAGCATATATTAATGGTCATCGGTCCAACACCCTCTAGTGATATGTATAAAGATAATCTTTTTTTGTCAAAATGAGCATATTTCAGTAGTAATTGACATATAATTCTTCTCGTGAGATCAAATGGTCAAATAATAATAAAAACAATAAATTTGTTAAGGTTGGGACGTCTTACCTTTGGTAAAATAACAGAAAAATCACCCTTTAATTATGAGGTGATGGTAGGTCATGTGCCATTTGAGTGTGTTTTTTTTTTTTTTTTTCATTGTGCTAAAAGTAGGAGATTGATTTCGGTCCTAAGACTAAGAGTGATAAAAACAATATATAAAATAACTTTTTTGGAAAAGGTTGTAAAAGGTTGTCATATTTTTCGAAGGCAAGTTTATTACCATGTCTATAATTCATAAGGCTTAAAAAATTGGGACCAAGAAAAAGTATAAGAAAACATATATTGTCAAATTAAAGTTTAAAGCTGAAATTTAGGAATTAACAGATGTTTTCTCTCTTTGTTTTATTTCTTTAATTTAAGAAGCTCGTGACTTATTTGGAGGATCTAAAAAATCAATAAAAATAAATTTTCTATTGTCGTAATATAATTCTAGTCGTGTCAATATCATTTTAAGAATAATGTAAAACAGTGACGAACTCAGAAATTTTAAAAGGATAAAAGTGAATATTTTGTATAACTTTTAAAATATAACTATTTTGATCCCTAAAAATTGAAGTAAAAATAGAAATGAAAAGACCAAAATGGTCACTTTTGAAAGTACAAGTATCAAAACAAATATTTTGAAACTAAAAGGACCAAAATAAACCAAAGTTAAAAGTATAAAAATTAAAATGAACAATTTGAAAGTACAGGAATCAAAATAGTATTTAAACCTATTTTTTAAATAAAGAATTAACAAATGATTTTTTAATTATATCACATGATTCATTATTATTTGAAAAAAAAAACTGTAAATAATTAATTACTCACTGTAATTTCAACTAAACCTTGTACCAAATAAAGTCTAATTGATGCACTGATGCACAATATCGATCATTGAATAAATCTTTTTATACAAAAATCCAATTCTAGTTATTTTTGCCTTAAAAAAAACAAATGAAAATTTTCACATATAAAAAAATTATTGGTAAATTTCTACCAGCATCTGTCAATGATAGACTTTTATCGACACCGATAAATTGCTTTTATCAATCTCTATCAAAGATGTTTAACATTTTTGTTATTTTGCGTAAATAGTTTCTCTTATTTTTTTTATTTTTAAAAATCTCAAAAAAAAAATGCTAGTGTTATTTTATTTTATTTTTTGAAATTTTTATCAATTATTATTGGAATAGACGTATGTTTTATATTAATTAAATTTAAATGAAAATATTTTAATTGTCAACTTGGATTTAACACGACAATAATAAATTTATACTTATTTCTTTAAGTCCGATACTCAAATTTAATTATGGTCCATATTTGTTATTAATTAAATTTAGGATTTTTCTATTTATAATAAATTTTCTTTAAAATTAAAAAATATATAATTATATATTATAATTAAAAATAATAAAAATTGCATGAATGTGTTATATTCCTTTGCCATGACAAAGAAATCCTTGAGGAATCCACCGACGAGACAGGATATCCATTATCCCTCTCTCACTTTCAACGGAATGATCTTTTCAAAAGATCACAGAAAATAAAACTTAGAAATTAAAGTTTAAAGCTAATTAATTTTTAAAATATTATGTTTACCAATATCGATATCAATAAATATTTTTTAAAAAAAATTATAAAAACTAATCATTAAAAAAAAATCAATTAAGAAATAAACCTTTTACATTTATAAACCAAGTTAGACGGTTTATTATTTATATCATATATTAAGACATTTCATTTTGTTTTTTTTTTGTCCGGTAGATTTTTTATATAATATAATAAAAATGTGGATTTACTTTTGACATGTTGTTAAACTCATGGATATGTAAAGCGGAAATTTTGTTAATAGATGACTTTATAATTCAATAAAAATAATTTATAAATGAATAGTTTTAAAAATCCATAAGAAATTCAAATTGACAACATAACAACAATTTCATAACTTAAACTTAAGCTACCCAATAAACAAAGTTTAAGATGTTTACTTAAGATTCATAAATTATTTCAAAAATTAATAAAATTAAAAAATTAAAAAAAAATGATTTAAAGCATGAAAAGTAAATGCATATAAATTAAACAAAAAACTTAAAATGACGGAAAAAATAAATTTTAAAAAAGGTTACTTCACAAATTACGAGAAGAAGTTGAATAATAAGTCAATAAGAGTTGAAAAAAAAATTAAAGATTTATTAAAGTTGAAGCTTTATACAAAAAAAAAAAAAATAGACAAAAAGAAATCTAAAAGTAATAAAAAAAATGAAGTTGAACGGTCACCCTACATGACTTCCTTCTTAATTGTATTTGATGGGGATTAGTGTGTAATTATTATTATTATTTTTTTTTTTTGAAAATTGAAGGTCTGGTAAAAGGAAGGAGTGTAAATAATATATTTTTTTTCTTCGAAAATTGAAGATTTGTTAAACAAAGGAAATGAAAAATAAATAAAATAAATGGGATTCAAACTTGGGTCTAAGGGGTTGGGAGATAAATATATATATATATATATAAAAGAGTATAAAGTTGAGAAGGACTTGAGCCTCTTGAGTCCATACTGAATCCATCGTCAATGTAAAGTTATTGATATAAATATCTGACATGTTAGACAAAAAGTTAATACCATTATTAAAATATAATGTTTACACCAACTAATAAGGATTCAAATTAGTTTATGTGAATATGATTTGTTCATACCAGACAATGTTTAATTTTTATAATATTGGTTTAAGATTCAATTAGAAATCAATTTCAAATTTAATTATAAAAGCTAATTAAGCAAATTTCATGAACAAAATATGACATGACCAAAAAGGAACTAAATTCAAATCTATAAACTAAAAGGGATGGTTTTGAAAATTTAAGACCAAATAGAAATTAAGTTCAAATCTAAGGACTAAAATTGTATTTTATTATATTTTTAATATTATTTTGGTCCTTGTACTTTATACATTTTGGTTCATTTTTATTCTTATGCATTCATATTTTATTTATTTTAGTCTCTAGAATTTTAAAATAGTACATTTTATTTTTAAAAAGTAACCATTTTAATTGCTTTGTTTTTATATTTTTATCTAATTTGTTTAAACTTAAAATTTCATTCATTAAAATTTTTAAAATGTAACCATAAATTCATACTTAAATAAGAATACGGAGGAAAATGATATTTTTAAAAAACGCCGTAGAAAAAAACAAAATAAATTTAAGTCAAAACTTAAAAAGTTGATGGATAATAAAGATCGAAACTAAAACAGTATTTAAATTGAGATTCTAAAATTAAGGTCCCATCTTATAATTATTTTGTCTTTTATTTTTGTTTTTGAAAATTAAACTTATGGATACTACTTCCATTTCTAAATTTCTTTATTTGTTATCTACCTTTATCATTGGTTTAAAAAATAAAGTTAAAATTTGAGAACTAAAAAAAATAGCTTTTAAAAAATTGTTTTTGTTTTTAAATTTTGGCTAAGAATTCAACCATGGTACTTAGAAATATGCAAATCATTGTAAATAATATAGATAAAATAAGCTTAATTTTCAAAAACAAAAGTTAAAAATCAAATGATTACCAAACATGCTTAAGTTTTTAAAATAATAATTTTATTTTTTAAAAAAATCATTATAGCTGTCGGGCATGTGTGTGAGACCCGACTCAACAACCCGAGTCAAAGAGAAGATAAGACTGCGAACAAAATACAATTAAAAACATTCACAACTGGCCTGGTCGGGCCGGTATCCGACCGGTTCATGCGCTCCCAATACCATATTTTCTGTCTTTTATAATTTCACACAAATATGGCTGTCAGATAAACTGAAAAAATAATTTGTAGAGGAAAAAAGCCCTCTTTTTTAATCATGAAAATGTCTGATATATTATTATTATTATTTTTAAATATATTTATTATTATTGTTATGCTTGAAATGATGATGGTCTGTATTGAGGGGGTGCAACTTTGTCTGTTAAAGCGATGTGTTAATATATTAGAAGAAAAAAAACGAGTGGAAACACTTTTTCTTTAAAGGAAAATAAAGAGAAATAATTATTAAGAGTTTTTTTTCCTTCGTTTCTGAAAATTTGTATGGAAATAAGGTTTATTTGAAAATTGAATATTTTAAAAATAAATTATAAATTGTAAAGTCTAGTATTTGTTTCTTTTATTTTTATTTTTTTTAAACTATTATTTATAATCAGAAAAGAAAGGAAAAGAAAAAAAAAAACTACAAAGATAATTTCCCTGGAAATAAGGATTGTTTGGTGAACTGCCAATTTTCTATAGTTAGTGCCCCCAACATATCCAAGTGGTGAATATCTTTTTTCTCTCTTTATAAGTCAATATTTATTATAAATTTAGAAGCAGTTTTTTTTTTGGTTAGTATAAGAAATGTAAGAAATTTAAATCACAAATATATTACTCAGTAACATGTACTCTATATATTAATTAAATTAGGCTCGTTTTGACATGTTAGAGTAGTTTTTAATATAGTATTAAAATTAAAATATTAAAAAATTACATTAAGTAAACTATTTTTTAGAAACAAATTAATTGTTCTTTTGAGTGTCTTATTTTCGTTACTTACATGTAATTATAGACAAATGAATTTTTTTTTATAACTCCAAACTTTGCATAATATATATAGATTGAGAAATAATAGATAAAAATAGATGAATGTTTTAGGTTAGTAAAATGTTATTATTGAGCAAGTCTTTGAGATTTTACCAATTTATAGGGATATAATTAGAACCAAAATTTAAACTATATGAATCAAATTAAAATGGTTTAAGCTATATAGATTGAGCTAAAATTATATAGAAATCTAACTGGAAATATACCCAAAATAAAAAGAGAACAAGTTTTAAACATTAAAAATTATTTAAATTATTAGAAAAAAAATATTTATATTATTTATGTGTGGGGAAAAGAAAACTGTGCGGAGAAAGGCCTAATAAGGGCATACATGGGAGTGCCCACCACCAGCGCTCGTGCGCACAGCGCTATCTCTATTTTATTTTATTTTATTTATATATTATTATTATTATTATTACTATTATTTATTTTAATTACTTTCTTCGCAATCCCAACGAATACGATTAGGATGTGTTTAGTAAGAAATTTGAAAATAAGAGATTTAATGAAAACATAATTTTATTTCATGATGATTGATAACAAATTTTATTTCATGATGATTGATAACAAATTCAGAAATTAGATTCTAATTCTAAACAACTGTTTAAAATTTATTTCATATAAAACTAGTTGAAATTAGTTACCCACCAATATTTAATTAACAATAAATTATTATTAATTTATTTATAAATATGATTTATATTAAAAAAATTATATAATTATTATTTTGTAATATTACACCATTTATAACATGATATATTGTATTTCTAAATGATTTTATATATATTTAATATAATTCTAAATTTTAAATTTTAAAATTCAAATTTTAGATACAATAAAAACAAAAAAATATTGGAATTTGCACTATTTGGATCACAATCGTTGAAAATTAGGAAATCTGAACATATAAAACAAATTCATATGCTTTAACACACAAGCCCTTAACTTATTTTTAGGTATTTGTGTTTTTTTTAAAAAAAAATTATATACTTCATCCTATTTCTTTTCTTTTTGTATTTCTCTATTGAATAAAACTTAGTATTATGTAGCAAGAAACTATTAACTTTGGATTGATATTTAAAAGACTTAAAAAAGTATTTTTAAATGAAAAAATGTTTCAAGCATTTAAAAAGTGAATCCAAATATGTTCTTTAGTAAGAATTCCTTAATTCCTTTATGTTCATCAATAATTCTTTAAAGGATAAGAAAATGATAATATAATATATATTTTTTATCAACCGAAAACGCTAACATTTATATTTGTGAATTAATTTACATCAACTTGAGCATAGATGTTTTGATCGGAACTCAAAAAGAGAAAAAGAATCTATGATGATATAATGTCCTAGATGAGACTGTAGATTGCCATGGGGTTGTCCTTTCCAAGCTGATAAAAGAAAAAGGGAGCAATGTAGAGTTCATTAGAATGTGGGAGACAACCCCAAAACAAAATTCAACCTTACAAACAGTATTAAGAGAACCCATCATCTTTTTTATTCCACACCGGGACCCTCCCAATTGTTTCCTCTACCCATATTTATACCTCTTCAATCTTCCCCTCTTCCCCCCTCATCCATCACCACCATCCCCTTCTTCTTTCTTCTTCTTCTTCTTCCTCCTTAAGCTTGCCATCAATGGCGGACACAGGCTCCGTCTCCAACAAGAGAATGTCGTGTTCTATCCCCGAGAGGTTCCAGCTCCATGCCGCCATGTTGGCCTTGCAATTCGGCTATGCCGGTTTCCATGTCGTCTCTAGAGCTGCCCTCAACATGGGCATTAGTAAACTCGTCTTCCCTGTCTACCGAAATGTCATTGCTTTGCTCCTCCTCCTTCCCTTTGCATATTTCATCGAAAAGTAAGCTTACGAATATGTATGACAATTTTACACCGTGATTACAAAAATAAAATATCTCCCGACTTGTATTTTCTTTCAAAAATATTCACGTTCTATCAAAAAAATTGAAATAGTACATTTGACATTTTTATTAAAAACTACACTTAAAAGTAAAACTTTATTAGAATTTTAGATGAAAGTTTGTGACCTGAGATCATGTTCTCTGACAAACTAAAATGAAACTTAGGTCATCACTACACTTATTTAATTTTATGTCTCGATTTTCATTCAAAATTTTAACAGAGTATTACTAACTCATAATATTGCACGATCATGGAAGTATTCACATAATTTCAATATATATCTAACGATTATTACGATGTTCATTTGTTTTTTTGGCACAATCAGGAAGGATAGGCCTGCCCTCACTCTCAACTTTGTCCTTCAATTCTTCCTACTAGCTCTTGTTGGGTAATAAAAATATGAAAGAATTGAATTTTTGTTATGAGAGAAAAAATATATATTTTTTAATTTTCTGGATTTAATTAAACTGACTAATGTTTTTTTTTTTTTTTTTTTTTTTAATGTGGGCAGAATTACAGCCAATCAAGGGTTTTACTTGCTGGGTTTGGATAATACTTCCCCAACCTTTGCTTCTGCTATTCAAAATTCTGTCCCTGCCATTACTTTCCTTATGGCTGCACTTCTCAGGTAATAATAATATTAATTACACAAATTTTTAATTTAAATTACTCCCTCTAACACTCCATTTAACAACTAAACCAAAAACTTCTTTAATTTCTTCATTAAATTTAACCCTAAGTTTTACAATACTGCATGCCTTGCCCACATCATCTATCTAATTAGTTTCAAAGTCTAAGAATCTTTAATTTGGATGGTAATTAAGTTTAATAAATATCATACACAAAATGCACCTAATAATTAACTCAGGATTATACAATTCTTTTTCTTTTTGTTTGAGTTGTCAAATCCACCCTTTAAAATTTTAATTTATTTGTCTACTAGAAATGATTTTTTTTTAAAAAAAATAGTTAAATCACAACTAAATTTAAAAGTCAAAGTTCATGGAGTTTGATAAATTTAATTGTATTAATTATTTAATACATCGTTTTTATGTGTAGGTTTGAATATTTGTAAAAGGTCCAATAACCAAAAACCAATCATATTATTTTTTTCAAAAAAATAACATTAAAGATTTTGAACAGAAACCTCACACTTTGATACTCTACATACGTTAAATATTAACCCATCAACTCAGGAGCTCAAACTATGGATTAAAAAATTTACTATAGACTAGTGATTTCAATTTTATGACTTATTAATTTTTTTAAATTATGGATCTCTTATTGTTAAATAATACTGAAAACTAAAAAATTTTATTTATTGTCCCATATGGCCCTTTAATCATAAGTCACACTCATTGGTTTAAGTTTTTGAGTTGATAAATACAGACGGTTTTGTATTATTTAACATACTAATTCTTCTCCCTTTGTTTTGCCATCAGGATTGAGCAAGTGCGACTGAACCGAAAAGATGGGATAGCAAAGGTGATGGGTACAATATGTTGTGTGGCCGGAGCGACGGTGATCACATTATACAAAGGGCCCACCATCTACAGCCCGGCAACGACGACGGTGACGGTGCAGGGGACGGCAGAGACGGCGGGGACGATGCTGATGGGGCCAGGAATGTTCCCATCCTTAGGCGATGCAAAGGGGAAAAGCTGGACGTTAGGGTGCGTGTACTTGATCGGACACTGCTTGTCGTGGTCGGCGTGGCTAGTCCTACAAGCACCGGTGCTGAAAAAATACCCGGCTCGCCTCTCCGTCACCTCCTTCACTTGCTTTTTTGGTCTCATCCAATTTCTCATCATCGCCATCGCGTTCGAGCGCGATGCTCAGGCTTGGCTCTTCCACTCCGGCGCCGAAGCCTTTAGCATCGTTTATGCTGTAAGTCGAAGTTTTTTCCTAACTAAAAACCTAGGCTAAATTTCAAAAAGAAATCATTTTTGAAAAACTACTTTTGTTTTGTTAGTGTTTATAATTAATTAGGATGACTTTTCAAAAATCTAATGATTATCGAATTTGTAAATTTTTTTTTTAGAGTTTTATACAAAATTGAAATTTTAAGATTCTATTAGTCTATAAAATGCAAATTTATGTCTAATAAATCAAATAATTTCTAAAAAATTTCAATTTTGGTAGGAATTTTTTAGACAACAAAAGAAAAGTTTATAAACTTATTCTTAAATCATCGACCTAAAAATTTAAAATTTTTAGTGAAGGTAAATTTAATTACCTTCTAAACCAACCTACTTTTATACCATCTTAAATCACTTATTGACCTAAAAGTTTAAGTTAATCGATGAAGACTAGTTTAATTTTATATCATCTTACACTTACTAGACATTTTTAAAAGCGAAGGGACTCGATGACACCAAGTAGTAACCTCAAAGTTTAAGAACTAAACTCATAATTTAACTCTTAGTGTATCTTTTTTTTTTTTTTGTGGCTAAAAATTTTTAGTGGATATTGTGATCTAAATTTAGTTTTTAAGATTAGTATTTTTTGTTCCTCAACTTCTATAAAGGTTACAGGTTAGTTCCTACACTTTAGTTTATAATGATTTAATTTATCACGGTGTATTTTCAAATTTAAAACAATTTAGTCTATGAACTTTAGTAATAATCTAATATTCCTTGTACTTTATCATTTATAAATATTGAATCTCCATCCATGAAAGTTAATAATAAAATTTAATGAAAGTTAGAACACGTGGAGATTAATAAAATAATTAGAAATCAAACTTGTTTATAAATTATAAAAACTAATGTTTTTAGACATTAAAATTGTACAAATAATTTTTCAAGAGACTAATATATTGATACGGACTCAATTATTATGTGTAGAAAAGTTTCCCTTAAAAAAAAAAAAAAAAATTAATTATTAATTTAGAGTTTTGGTTGGTTTAAATGAATGTGGGTGTAGGGGGTGGTGGCTTCGGGGATAGCGTTTGCTGTACAGATATGGTGCATTGACAGAGGTGGCCCGGTCTTCGTTGCTGTCTACCAACCGGTTCAAACCTTCGTCGTTGCTCTCATGGCTTCCTTCGCTTTGGGCGAGGAGTTCTACTTGGGAGGGTACCTCTTTTTTCATCTTTCATTTAATCTCAACCCTTCATCAAATCCATCCATTCAATACCTACTTACAAATTAATCTAAAAATTTGTTAGACAGAAAATTAAAATGTCAAAACCTTAAATAAAATTAAAAAAAAACATTTCTTTTATTATTATTATTTAAAAAGAAAAAGTGTCTAAGGAGATTAGAAACTTGGTTGATTTAATGTTAGGATGTACACATAAAAGTTTTAACACCAAAAGTTGAATTAGTTGAACTATGATTAAGTTAATTAATCATTAAAATATTTTAAAATAAATTATAAATTTAATTCTTAAACTTTTGAATTTGAATCTTGAACTTTTACGAGTGTAATATATTTCTTGAATTTTCAACTTTTTGTTTAATAGGTCCCTGTAATTTAAAAATATCTAATATTGTCCTTAAACTTTCACTTTTTTATTTAATAAGTCTTTGACATGTTTAAAAAATTATTAAATAATTGGTCTATTAAATTAAATTAAGTCTTATGTTTAATATGTTAATAAACTTTCAATTTTATATTAGTAGATTTGTATAATATATATATATAAAAGTCTGATATTTAAACATAAAATTGAATGTTAGAGACCTAAATTTATGAAACAAATATACATAATCCTTAAATTCATAAATTTGGAAATTAAAAATTGTAATTTAAGCAAGGTGTTAAGGACCTCTTTTGTAGGCAATCTAAAAGCAGAAATTTGAAAATAAGAGATTCATTGTCATAAAATAAATTCTAATTTTAAAAAAATTTCAAAATATGATTGAAAATATATTTAGTTACTCATTAAATAATAAGTTGAATATAAACCATTATTAATTAATTTCTGAACTTGTTTTATGTTAAAATTTTTATTATTTTGTAATATCATAAAAAATATATATAATATATTACATATTTTAAGTTTAACAAAAAATAGTTGAGTAAGTTGTTATTGTTTTTATCATCTTTTATATAATTTTGCATTTTAAAATTTTGAATTCAAAATCTGAAAACACTAAAAGCATAAAAAAATTATTTTCAGAATTTGTACGGTTTAGATCACGTAATCGAAAAACAACTTTCGAAAATAGAATCCATACGGCCAATCAAGCACATATCTTTCAACTTAATGAATCTGAAAATATAAAACGAAATTTGAATTTTCTACCCAATAAACCCTAATTTCTTAAATTTGTATTTATTATTTTAGATGAACAATAAACTAACCCCAACCACACGAGTCTTCTTTAATCATAAACATTGGTGGGACCTATTTAGAGATATTTTGGACACTCTTATCTTGGACAAGATAGTCCACTGTCTATTAATCTAATTATGAGGTTAAAAATATATATATATTGGTGAGACACATTGATTAAGCGTGGGTCTGGATGTACAGGATCATAGGAGCGGTGCTGATTATAACAGGACTATACCTTGTGCTGTGGGGAAAGAGCGAAGAAAAGAAGATCTTATTGGAAAGAGCAGTGATCCAGTCCGCCCCGGACCACGGTAGCAGCAGACCAAGTGGCCACATCAAATCGTCAATTACCCAGCCACTTCTCCATCCTACGGCTGAAAATGTTTGACCTGCTTCAGAAAAAACACTCAACTTTTGACTCTCTCAAGACACGTGTCCTTCCTACATATGTCAGAAACAAGCTTCAGTTCAGTGTGCTTATTTTTTTCCTTTTTACTTTTTGGTTGAGTATTTGCACGCTTACTTAATTAGGAGAGCTTTTTTTGTTTTTTTTTTCCCCCTCTTTTGTGTTTAAAAATTAAAGGAAGGAAATTAAAAAAAAAAAAAAAAAAAAAAAAAAGGGAAAAGCTGAGTAGATGGTGGGTCCAGGGGTATGAATGTCATTATCAACTGTTGTTGGGGCCACAGGGTCCAAAACCGCCATTATATATAAATATGGTTTTTATTGTTAAATGAATTGTTTGATTTGCCCATGAATATAGCTCAAATCTTTCTACTAATTTTTATACTACATATTTATATCAACTATGTTAAAAGAAATCCTAGCACGTTCCTAGGTTGTAACGGATTTGATTTTTAGTTTATAAAGTAAATTCATATCTTAAAAAAAATAAAGTCTTAAATCGATTAAGTGTAATTGATGTTGACAGGATGTGACTTTTTGAAATCGGATGACACTAACCATCAATTGGATATATATCTTCTGGGTAGAGGTTGGTTATACATATTAGATTGGTGCATTGATTCTTTACATGTATATGTGAGATACACATATAAAATAAAAACGAAATAAATACTTGCATTTACATTCTTAAAAAAAAAATTAATTCCATGAGATGCAAAATTCAGATAAACTAATTAGATAATTTAATACTGGAATATTAACCTATTAATTCGATAATTTAATTATAAATGGTTAGATGAACCATTTCTAATCTCAATATGTGTCAAGCGGGAGTTTATTGATGTTTGGTAGATATAATTAGGACAGATTATTATTTATCTATTTTTAATTAAAAGATTGTGGAGTGAAAAATTGGATCTTCTCGATAGTGCTTTATCCACTACTAAAGAATAGTTATTTATCTATTTAGTTACACATAGATTATCGTATTTTATTTTTTAAAATGAAAATGTTGATAAAATATTTCGTAGACAATGATTGTAAGAACAATTTAAGCCAACTCTTTGCTCACAAACTCGGACGTGGTACTTTTTCTAAAACATTTTATAATAAATTAGAACAATAATACTTTTCATAGAGTTATGACATTAGCACCTTTTTCTATCAACACGAAAAGTTTTCTTTTATAAAAGATCATATTTAGGATATTTAATTTCTTTTGGACTTAAATATTTATATTTATATTTTGTTGTAGTACTTCCCTCAATTTTAGTTTTTCTAATTTAAGAAAGTTATTGATTGGTTGAAAATTAGGTTGTTTCAATTATAGAAAAATAAATCAATTTATTTATAAATATAATAAAATGTTACTATCTATTAATGATAGATTTTCATAAATATTTATTAGTGTCTATCATTGATAAATAGTACTATATAATAGATTATAATAATCTATCAGAGTTAAAGATGATAATATATAATGATATTTTGTTGTATTTAAAATTATTTCCAATATACATTTAAAACAATTACCCAAAAAATAATTATTATTATTATTATTATTATAGCTTGGAGAAATATGTGTTTAGTGAGAAATAATATTTACCATCTCATACTAAAGAAAACACCTATCTTATAAATGGTAGATTCTGAAATGAAAAAATGATTTAATTACAAGTTTAACACTAAGCTTAGAGTTGTATTTAATTATATCAACTTAGAGACGTGTGCCAGTCAAGTTTGAACGGATGATTTTGTTACTAGGATCCTATTTGGTAACCATTTCATTTTTTTTAGTGTTTTGAAAATTAAGCATGTTTTCTCTATTGGGAATGTCCTAGATTCGTGTTAAACATTCTATTTTATTAATAACAATAACTTGTTGATTTTGCATCTTATTATGAAAATCCTATAAACACATTCTTGGCTATAGTCTGAATGTTGTAACTTTATGTAGTGACATAAACAAAATCAAGTTAACAGTATATAGCCTAAATGGTTTAAGAAGTATATGGATGAAATTGGGTATCACATCCTGGTAACACTATTGGATGCGGCCCACTCTGTAATTGTTATAAGAAATTGTAAGGTGCTACAAACGATGTGATCCACAAATCGTTCATGTTGAGACATAAGAATGGGAGCATCATATGTAATAAGTTTGCATATAGACTGGACCACGAAAATAGTAATTTTTCTTTATAACGACCGTTTACTGTTAAAACTGACTATTTCATTCATTTTATAACCTAGGTTAATTCGATCTTAATCCTGAGCTAGCTATGAACTCTTGTTTGTTCGGGATTATCCTTTGATTTGTAAACGGTGAGAGTAGTCCAACAGCACTGCTCAATAAGCTTACCATTTTGGGGATAAGACCGGATGAATAGCTGGGGACATAGCCTTGCAAGATGGAATTCACTCCTACCCTATTTAGGGTTAGCAGATAGGTTGTTCTCTTAAGTACTGATTTCAGGTATTGAACAAATGGGGCCCCGCCTTCTCATGATGGAGAAATGATTTGATTCATAAAGATTATGAAAAAGAATTGTTTATTAGAGGATCAGTAGGAACTTAAGAAACAAGATGTAGTCACAGGGGTAAAACGGTATTTTTGACCTAGCTGTGATTACAAACAACCTGTGAAGGACCGACTGACTGATTACAGTTATTAAGTGGACATAATATATCAGTGAGGGGAGTTCAACTATAGGCTATAGTGGAGTGTCCTATTAGTTAACGAGCGGGGGTTAGATCGGACTAATGAGTTTAGCCGATTAATCTCGAATCGTTGGAGCCTATGATCTGTAGGTCCGCGAGGTCCCCCTACTAGCTTGTAAATGGATAAGCTTTAGGGTAGCTTGAGAAATTAATTTGAAACGTTCAAATTAAACGGAACAAGAGAAAATATATTTAAATATGATTTAAATATATGAAGATGATTATTGTGTAAAAATTAATCTAATATTTGATATTAAATTAATTTATGAACTTAATTAAAGAAAATCATTTTTGTATTAAAATGGTTTTTAAATCATTTTTTGTTTTAAAAGAAAATGGAAAACGGTTTTGCATGGTTGCACAAAATAGGGATTTGATTTTCTCCATTACCTTCATCTCACACAAAGGCCATTATCCTCTTTACTTTGATTCTCCAAGCATGAGTTGCAAGCCATGCATTCCATCTCTTTGCATGTTCATCTACTATATATAAAGAAGATTGGAGTCGTTGGAAAAAGGTTAATGCAGAATTTTGAGAGAAAAATTTCTGTGAAGAAGAAACTGTCTTCTTCAATCGACTGCTATGAGATCTTCTTGCTTCTTCACATCTTCAAGTTGTTCTTGAGTCTCACAACTCTGCCTGAAGCTCCAAGAGGATAGTAGGGAAGGATTTGAGGTGGTTCACGGTGATATCAAGTGAAAACAGTTGTTGTACACACGTTTTCTTGGAGAGTTCATAAAAGGTATGTTCTTAAAACTCACTTTTTTAGAAAAGCATGCTTTAGTTTTTGCCAAAATTAGTGAATTAGAATGCTTATGTATCCTTGATACTTCATGTTATTTAACTCTTCCATTCTCCTCATTTCTTGTAATGATTTGTATCTTTTTTAAATACAATGGTTGAATTTTAGCCAAATTCAAAAAACAAAAACAAGTTTTTAAAAGCTACACTTTTTAGTTTTCAAATTTTGGCTTAGTTTTTTAAACCATTGATAAAAGGCAGATAACAAAGGAAGAAATTTAAAGGTAAAAGTAATGTCTATAGGCTGAATTTTTTTTTTCTTAAAAAAAATAAAAATCAAATGGTTAACAAACGTGGTCTGCGTTTTTTAGTTTTTTGGCTTGATTTTTTAAACCATGGGTAAAAAGTAGATAAAAAAAGAAGAAATTTAGAGATGAAGATAGTGTCTAAAGGCTTAATTTTTAAAAATGATTACAAAACGGGGTCTAGGTTTTCTGTTTTTTGAAATTTATACTTGTTTCTCTAAACTTTTTTATCATTGGTATTTCACCTTTTTTTAAGAAAAAAAACATATGAATACTTAATCAAATTCCCAAAAGAAAAACAAGTTTTTGAAAAGTCTAAAAATCTTTGACATATTTGACATTTCTAAAAAGTTTACGTGCCACCAAATTTTCTATCTTGCGTCTATTTTATCGTTGAATTGATAAACATCAAATAATACATTCAAAACTTTACAAGTAATTATTATTGTTATAGGTAATTTCAGACTAGCAAAAGATTAAAGGTTAAGATTGAACAAAGAGAGCTAACTAATCCAAGAAATAGACCTAGACTGACTAAAGAGTAGGTCCAAGACAGTTCCAATAAATAAAGGGAAGATAAGCTGGGCTCAACTCACCTTGGCTTCGGAGGTCGAGGCCGAGACGAATGTGGGCGTTGAGAGCCCAAGGCCCGCCTCGTTTCTAGAGACCGAGGTCGAGGCCATAAAATCTCGAATTGACCCTCTTGAACATTCTCAACGGCCTGATCCCAAGCTCCACGTGTCTGATTTCAAAGTAGGATAAGGAAATAGATCTCTTTATCCAATTGGGATAAGGAAGACCTCTAGGACTCAACTATAAATAGAGCATGACAACTCCATGAAAGGTAAGTTCATCTTTCCCTGAAACTACTTGCCCTGACATTTGTGCAAAGTATTGACTTAAGCATCCGAGTGTTTGTGGCAAGCACCACACTGGTGTATTACCTTTTCTATTTTCTTATAGGTAATTTCTTCTCCTAAAATACAAATTCACCATTGAAGGTACTAAGAAAGTTAGGTGAGTTTTCTTGATCGGATTTTGCCATCAACAATTATTATCTTAAGTTATATTATAACAAGAATGAAGATCAAACCATTGAACTTTGAGATAATATTTATCTACTAAGTTAAGCTTGAATTTAAGAATTTCTTAAAATTGAGAACATGTTTATCGTTTGAATTACTAAACATCAAATAAGTAAACACATTCAAAACTTCACTTGTTATTATTATTGTTTTTAGTGTAAATTGCAAAAACTACTCCTAAAGTTTGTTGATAGTCGCAATTATACTCTCAAACTTTTAATTGTAAAAATTGATCCCTCAAACTTATACCAATGTTAAAATCAAAACCTCAAACTTATACTAGTGTTAAAATCGAAACCTCAAACATCCATAATTGTATAACTACGATGGTTCAATTTTATCATTTGGGAGTCCAATTTTTACCATTACTGTAAATTTCCCCTTGTTTTTATTCTTCAGTTTAATAATGATGAAAATGAAGATCAAACCATCAAACTTTGAGGTGATATATAATTATGCTTGAATTTATAAATTTCTTAAAGTTGAAAGAATAGTTTACTGTTTGAATTGATCGACATTAAATATACATTCAAAACTTCACTTGATATTGTTATTATTATTATTTGAGTTCAACTATTGAAAAAGTAAAGATCGAATCATTAAACTTTAAAATGATAATTAATATTTTATCTATTGAGTCAGACTCGAATTTATGAATATTTTTTAAGTTGAAATAAGAGAAATTTTCTGATACTAATGGTATGGACTCTATCGTTACTTGTCACAAAAAGTAGAGTTTAATAATTATATAGAATCGAGGAAATAAATGAATAATAAATCAAAAAATAATTTAATGACATTTCAAAATATGAAATATCTTATAAAATGTTGGGTGACAACGACATGATTGATATCTAAATCCACGTACTATTTAGTTCCATTTCCATGTAATTAATAAGGAAGGCGCATATTCTTCCAAAAGGTGCATATTCTCTTCCATCAAGATATGGCAAAATTTTGGATGTTCTTCAAAAGAAATTTGCATTCGGCTGTTCCACCAACTGTCAGGTTGAAATGGCAGTGATCCAATCTCTCAAATTTTCTCTCCCGCAACCATATCTTCCCACATGGCTTCTCTCCCTTTGATCCCATTGCTCTGTATAATATCGATTCAGCCAAATCCCTCCCATTCCTTCACGTGTGTTTTTGCAATTTCACCACACCCACATCCATCTTCTCATTCGATTACATAAACCCATTTGCGGATTCCGATTTCTTATCACCCCAAGATCGAATCCATGGGAGTTTCCGCGTTTCGTCTTGGGTTCTCTGTTCTTCTAGTGTTCTCTGTTTTGCTATGTGATTTGGGCGTTTGTAATGGCGGAATCACGAGCGGTTTTGTTCGGAATGACGACGCCGCGTTGGATATGCCGCTTGATAGCGACGTCTTTAGGTCTCCTCCGGGTAAAAATGCCCCTCAACAGGTGATTCTTGTTTTCTTTTGAGGTTTTCTTTATTGCATTTGATGGAATTTTGAGCTTTCTCTGCGATTATTAGAGTGATTCTTTCTTTGTGTTATTTTAATCTCATTCTTCACCATACCGACTGATATTGATGGATTCCTGAAGGGAGATTTTAGTTTACTTATACAGATTTTGAAATGAATGTATTTAAAATTTTGTGTTTGAATGATAACCAAAATAGAAAAGAAAGATAGTTTACTTATTTTGCCTTTTAATTAAAATTAGATTGGTTAATTGAATTCAAACAACAGAATTCATGTCGTCATTAAATTGGATATTTGAAAGTATAAGGACTGTATGATCTTTTTTCATGCCGTAACAAACAATGTAATTCATTTGAAATCTATATGAAGTTCCAAAGAGAACACTACGGTAGGATCTTGGCGAACTTACAAGCTATATTAAAGAAGATAAAGTGATTTTCTTCGAATATGAGCAGAAATTGGTTAATAGGGAACTTGAAAGCTATTATGAGGAAGATGAAGATGAAGTAAAGTTAAAAAGTCTAATTATATAGGCTTTTAAATATGATTGGTTAATTGAATTCAAACAATGGAATTCATGTTGTACGTAGATCACTGAACTTGGATATTTGAATACTATATGATCTTTTTTCTTACGGTAATAAATAACAGAATTCATTTGAAATCTGTTATTATTTGAAAAGTCACGAGGTTCCAAAATGAATGTAGTATATGATCTTAGCGAACTTGGAAGCTATTATGAGGAAGATGAAGTGATTTTCTTTGAATATGAGCAGAGATTGATGGTTTTGTTTTCCTGTTGATTGAAGGTTCATATAACACAGGGGGATTTTGAGGGGAAGAGTGTGATAATCTCTTGGGTTACACCGGATAAACCAGGTTCAAACAGAGTGGTTTATTGGGCTGAAAACAGTGAGATTAGGAACCATGCTGCAGGTTATGTTGTTTCCTACAAATATTTCAACTATACGTCTGGTTACATTCACCACTGCACCATTAACAACTTAGAGGTTTGTGCTCTGTAATTGATTGGCCTCCTTTTACATTCTGAATTTCAATCCTAAATTTGAGAACATACCTTATTTGTTTCAGTATGATACTAAATACTTCTACGTGATTGGGTTTGGGAGTCTTTCACGAAGATTTTGGTTTACAACCCCTCCTAAAATTGGCCCCGATGTGCCTTATACTTTTGGTCTTATAGGTAATTTCTATATTGCTTTCCCTAGGATTTCAGTTTCTTAAACATAGGTTTGGATTTGAATTTTGATTCTCTTTCGTTTATCTCGAGCAGGGGATCTTGGTCAAACACATGATTCTAATAGGACACTTACACACTATGAATTAAACCCGACAAAAGGACAGACTGTGTTGTTCCTTGGGGACTTGTCTTATGCAGACCGCTATCCGTTCCATGATAACACCAGATGGGACACATGGGGGAGGTTTGTGGAAAGAAGTACAGCTTATCAACCTTGGATTTGGACTGCAGGGAATCATGAACTCGATTATGTTCCTGAAATTGTATTCATCTTTTTTTTTTTCTCTATTGTTGATTTGATTGGTTTATACCTTTAGAGCATACCATGAACAGCATTGTTTGATGATCTATTTCAGGGTGAAAGTGAACCATTTAAGCCTTATTTCCATCGTTACCGTGTCTCATACAATGCATCAGATGGCTCCTCCCACCTTTGGTACTCCATTAAGAGAGCTTCAGCTTATATAATCGTCTTGTCCTCTTACTCATCATATGGTATGTACTACATCCTCTTCATCTTGTATCTAACATAGTTAGCATCCTAAATTCATTTCAATAACTATGTTCAAGTCTTCTTCCATCTCTCAAAGCAATAAGTGTCTGATAGGAATATTATTAGGAAATAATTAAAGTATTTAAGGATATATTAGCAATTAGCTAGAGATGTTGTAGTAGTTTGTTATAAATAGAGGGAGTGGAGAAGGAGAAGGAGAAGGGAAATATATTTCGGAGAATGAATTAAGACTTGAGACTGAACTCAAGATTGCGAGAGTCCAACATCTAAGTACCACCGATAATTCAATATATTCAGATCCTTTGAATGTTGCTAAAATTTCTCTTGATCGTTTAAATGAGTGTGAGTTTTGTATGGTTATGATGAATATGCTCACACTTTGTCTTTTTGGCACCTTCTTCCGGCAGTGAAAAGCAGCCCTCAATATAAATGGCTACACGATGAGCTGCCAAAGGTAAACAGGGACGAAACTCCATGGCTCATAGTTCTTATGCATACTCCAATGTACAGCAGTTATATTCACCATTACATGGAAGGAGAAAGCATGAGAGTGGTCTTCGAGCCGTGGTTCGTCAAATATAAAGTTGATGTTGTCTTTGCCGGTCATGTTCATGCCTACGAACGATCTGTAAGTTAGATCATCGTCATTTCTTTTTCCATCCTGAAATCATAGAATTTGAATCCAACTGTTTCTTTTTGGTGTAATATGAAGCGAATTCTTTGTTAACGTTAAGTAATCATATGAATATTTTGATTTGCATAACAGGAACGAATATCAAACATAGCATACAATGTTGTAAATGGGTTATGTTCTCCAGTTCATGATCAAGATGCTCCTGTTTATATAACCATCGGAGATGGTGGAAATTCTGAAGGATTAGTAACCGAGTAAGCATTAGAAACCTCTCAAACTCTCTCTTTTTTAAACAATACTCTAAATCTTCCAACCAGTTCTTCCAAAATTAACTATGGTTTTCAACTATGCTAGGATGACTGAACCACAGCCAAAGTACTCGGCCTACCGTGAAGCCAGCTTTGGACATGGCATACTGGACATAAAGAACAGAACTCATGCCTACTTTGCTTGGCATAGAAACCAAGATGAATATGCTGTGGAAGCTGATTCCTTATGGCTGCATAATCGACAATTTAGATCAACTATATTGCCTGAATCTTCTGTACTGAGTAGTCACCTTTCATCAGCAATCTGAAACATCTTGTGCTTTTTCATGGCTTATAGTTTGCTATCCTCACCAGATAAAATGGTGGATGCTGTGTTAGACTTGAGCTTTTTATGGCTCAAGCTGGCCGCATGAGCTTTGTTTAATTAATTAATTAAGTTCCTGGATGTGAGCTGGGTTAGTGTCCATTTGGCAGTTTCTCCTTTTATCTCCTCCATCTGATTTGGAAGATTGGAAAGTACAAACAAAGCACAGAATCAGATAAAAAAACAGAACTGAAAAGTCTGATACTGTAAAAAGGTTATCAGATATCAGAACCCCACTTGCAATATAGAATCAAACTTTTGTAGAGAAAATTATGACATCAATCAGAGTGAAAACAAAACACTCCCCACTCGCAAGTTTTCATTAAAAAAAGAAATACTCAAAAAGTTAAACAGAACAAAAAAAACTGACAATATGTATACACCCATCTCTCCAAATACACAATAATTTTATATATTTATTTACAGGATAATAGCTTTCAATCCAAACAGCCCCAAACCAACAAGAATAGAAGAAGAAGAAGAAAGACCTCTAACCCTATATAATACAATCCCACTTGAGAAAATTACAACAATACAACTTTAGAATTACAAATCATTCTAGTTTTCTTGTGTTGAAGGGGTTGTTTGTTTCATAAACACCATTGGAGTGAATCCCATCCACCATTTCCATTTGTATCCATCAAATTAGCAGAAAAACAGCCTTGATCCATAACAACAGGAAAATCCAAAGACATAGCTGCTTCAACCCAAAGAGAATCATCTACACTAATACTCATAGCTCTCCAAAGCCCTCCAATTTGTTCTTCCTCCTCTTCCCTAAATCTCTTCTTAGGCAATACAGTGTTGCTGCTGTTTTCATTAGAAACAGAGGAAGAAGCAACATCTTCCACCATGGCATTGACATTAACATTAGCATTAGCAGCAACACTATCAGAAGAAGAAGAAGTGGAAGCAGAAACAGGGAGATTGAGTTTAGCATCAGAGCCATAAAGACGACGAGCAGCATTATCATAAGCCAAAGCAGCATCATGAGAAGTATCAAAAGTACCAAGCCAAAGACGAGCTCCACGATTTGGTTCTCGAATTTCAGCAACCCATTTACCCCATGTCCTTTGACGAACGCCTTTATAAGTACAAGAAGCATTTTCAGGGCCTCCTTTGCCTCTCATACAACCCTTTCTTGAAGAGGGTCTTTTGTTGTTGTTGGATGAAGAAGATTTCAACATATTCTAAGGAAGGAAAGAAGGGAAAAAAAGAACAAAGAAGAGATTTTTGGGAGTGGGAAACTTGGAATGGGAAATGGGGTATTAAAAACGGAAGAAGGAAGAATGAAACGTGGCTTCAAGAGAAGAAAAGATGATACATGGCAAGAAGAACACAAGAAATCGTGTCCATAGGATGAGCAGCTCTTCTGGGATTATGTCTTGCACACACATGGCCATATTTTGGTCTCTCCACGAGCAAAATTCCAGATTGCTTTCTTCAATTTTTATTTTGTTCTGCCACTGTATGTAGACTTTCTATCCAAAAACATCGGATTGGTAATAATAGAAAGAAGCACGATTTTTCAGATAGGACTCTTTGACCCCAAACAGGAATCGGACATTTGGGATAAAAAATTGGTTATTATAATCTTAGATTATTATAGTTAGGTTATAATAATTTATGTTTGTGATGTAGATCATTTTAGTTTAGGTTATAATAATATGTATTTAAGGTGTAAATTATTTTAGTTTGAGAAGGAAATAGTAAATATTATAACATAGAATAAAAAAATGATGGAGGTAAAATAGTAAAAACTGTAGCAAATAGTAAATACGATAGCAAATTAAGTTTTAAAATAATGTTAACTATAGCTAATAGAGGAATACAAAATAATATTTACTGTAACAAGAATGTGTTATTATAATCTTATGATAGTTCATGCCACAAACAAACTCAAACACTATAAATCAGTAATAATTGATGACTTTGGAATTTGTATCTATTTTGGACCTTCAAATTTTAAAGATTTGAATTTAATATCTGGATCTTGATATATTTTAAAAATCAAAGATCTACTACATATAAAATTAAGGATTTAGGATTCTACTAGATATAAATTTCAAAATTTTGTATGGATCAATTAATTTTAAACAATATTGAATTTTTTAGGGATTTGTTAAATATAAAATTGAAAATTTATAGACTTTTTAGATATTTTCTTAACTTTTAAGGATAAGATGGACTCAAACTTCAGAATTTAGAGACTAAATTTGTAATTGTAGGTTAATTGATGAGTTTAGCCCTCAAGTTTTAATTTTATAACTAATGGGTTTTTAATAAATACTAAATTAAAATTTTAAAGACTTGATAGACATTTTTGTTAGATGATGATGTTAAATTTGTATTCACCTATCAACTTAAGTTTTTGGTCAATTAATGATTTAAGATGGTATTAGGATAGATAATCTTGTGTTCAAACTCCTATAATGATATTTTCTTTTCAATTGATATTGATTTTCACTTATCGAGTATTTTATATTTTAAAAACACAAGTGAAGAACAGTGTTAGATCACACGACTTATTTTGATATTTTTATTCTTTAGTATATCACTAATACACCATGTTCCTAACGAATAACTTATAGACGATTGTATTAGCATGTGTCTATTAATGATAGTATTTGTATGTATAATGGAGTATCATTTAATTTTTTTGAGTTCTATTTGAATGTCAATTTTTTTTTTAAATACCATCTAAATATTAGTTTCAAGGTGTGAAGTGATTGTATTTGGATAGCAATTAGGCCACGTTTGACGTATATAAAATGTAATTCATCAATGGTAATATAAAAAATTGGTCCAGTTGATTACTTTTGTTGTCTAATTATAATGAGTTGTGGGGTCTACTTCGAAATTTGTAATCAAAACCTATAATTTAATGGAGGAATTAAGGGTACTTAATCTAATTGTGATTGAAAATTACGTGAGATCCACTACTTTTAGTGTTATCGTTACCGATATTGTTAATGAAAAATATGAATCTACCACATTTGTTGTTACCTTTACCATTACTATTACGATTACCATTAGGGTCAACTAGTAACGATAAGGATAATAGTAATAGTAAAATGTGACATATTCATAATTTTAGGTAAACACAATCGAAAGCAATCTAATTATATTTACAATTTAAGTCTATGATGATTCATCTATCAATAAAATCTTCTTTTGATTATACCAATTTTCAATACATTTCGATAAACGTGACATTGATAAATAATTATATCACGAGGATATTACCACCCTTCATGAATATAAAGGGCAAAATTTTCGACCACCGCAAGATGAATCGAAGAGAACTCCAAAAAGAAGGGAAACAAAATTTAAAGTTTTCAAAGGTATTATTATTATTATTCGTTTTGATTTAACTTTAATTTTCGACATTCCATTAGATCACTTTTGTTTCTATTATCCATTTCCTTTGAATATACACATACACGCATGAATGTAGATAAGACAAAAACAAACACATTTGTTTTAAGAAAAATAAGGCAGAAAAGAAAAGAAAAGAAAAGAAAAGAAAAGAATTTTTATACATAATTATAAATTTACTTGTTATTTATACTTTTAACTAAGTGGTTTAGATTATAAGTTAATAAGTAGAAAAGTAAATAAAAATGCAATATGTTAAAATATTTTGGACTTTGTTTTTCTTTCTTTCTTTTTTTTTTTTTCAAGTCCAATATATAATCTTTGAAGTGGAAATATTTGAACTTTAAATCTTTTGATTGAGTATTGTTGTGAATTTAATGAGCACAACGGGAGCACGGATGTCAATAAAATATAATATTAAAATAAATAAATAAAATATAAATATATGGAATAAGTGAATATTAAAATAAATTAAATATAATAATATAAATATATAAAACAAAATAAATAACAAAAGTAAATAAAATAACAAATTACGGATTTCTCCACTTTCTCCAAACTTTTTGGAATTTGTCCAATGCGTGTTTTTCAAAATCTACCAAATGCCATTATTTATAGGCAATTTGGCAAGTAGAAGGGAGATTATATGGACACTAATAATGAGCATTTACAAGACACATAGACAACACTTTGGAAAAATGGAGACATGACACATGGTCAATGGACACTAAGCATGAGCATCTATTTTCTATAATATTTGTAATACTCCCCCTTAGATGCCCATTATATATATTAAATATGTCTCATTAAAACATTGCTAGAAAAAAAAAATCATAATGAAGGAAAAAGAGTACATATTTCATATAATCTAATACTCTTAAAAGAAAATACAATATATTTACTCCGGAAACATCACTTGAGATCTCTTAGTCGCCGCATTCCAATATTGTGCACCAATTTTTCGAAGGTTGCTATAGGTAATGACTTTGTAAATAAGTTCGCCAGGTTATCCTTTGAACAAATTCGTTGTATAGTGATGTCACGATTTTCTTGAAGATCATGAGTGTAGCTTGGGTGAACTATGTTTTGTTCTATCTTCTTTAATATATCCTCCTTTGATTTGGGATATGCATGTTGCGTTGTTTTCGTATAATATTGTTCGAAGATTTTTACTAGAAGACAAACCACATGTTCCACGAATGTGCTAAGTCATTGATCTTATCCATACACATTCTCTGTCGGGTTGTATATCTTAAAACTCACAATTTATAAATTTAAACATATTCTATTTGTAATAAAAATGTTATTAAGTTTTTGTTCAATAAAACTGTTATTGAATATGTAAATTGCACTAAATCCAATAAACTAAGATCCATGACTAGGGTTGGCAAAAAACCCCGCTAGGACTCAACCCGTTCGGGTCGGGGATTCCCCGGTTTGACCAGGAATGGGATTAAATCGAAAAAATTAATCAGGGTCCTGTCCGGGGACGGGGACAGTATCCCCGCCCCGACCCCGACCTTGACCCCGATCTCGATTAATCCCCAAACCCGATTTTATATATTTTTATTTATATATATTTAGAATAATATAAAATAATTAATTTATATATATTTCTATAATATTAATAGGTAAAGTTTGGAGCCAAGAAGATCTAAAAAAAAGCCCCAAATTAAAAACTTAAAAGCCCAAAGAGAAAAGCCCATTTCTCCTCTCCTTCCTCTTCCTTCTCTTTCCCTAATTCCCTTCTCTTCTTTCTTCTGTTCTGATTCTTTCTTGACTCCCCAGCCGCCCGCCCCTCCCTTCCCTTTCGAAAACTTGAGTCCGCCAGCCGTGAAGTGAAGCCACCGTCGCCAAAAATGCCCTAGTTCGGTAGTTCCCTCGTGAAGTGAAGTGACCACCCAGTCATGAAGTGAAGTGAGTCCACTATCAAAAACGCCCAATCGTGAAGGCACTGTCGAAAACTGCCCAGTCGCGACCGCCCAGCCGTGAAGCCACTACCGAAAACGCCGCCCAGTCGTGAAGCCACCGCCATCTGCCAGCCGAGCCCGACTCCTGTCCTATTACAAAAACTTGAGTCTAGTCCACTGCCGAAAACGCCCTAGTCGTGAATTTGGTAAAAATTTCCTTTCGTTTTCCTTTCGAGTTTCGTTTTTTCCCATGAATTTCTTAGTTTTCTTGTTCATATTTTTTTTTTGTTTGCTAATTAAGATACATTTGTTTGTTAATTAAGTATAAATATGTTCAAAGTCCACAATGGTAAAATTATAAATATGTTAATTAAGATTTGTTTGTGTGTTTGGTTTGTTCGTGTGTTAATTAAGATTTGTTTGTGTTTGTTTTGTTTGTGTGTTTGGTTTCAAAGTCCATAATGGTAAAAGACTCTTGAAGGAGAGATGATGGCTAAGTTGAAATGAGAAATATTTCTCACAATAAGATAAACGGATATATTGCTTATTCAATTTTTATTTTTCCATGTAGTAGAGAACCTTTTCACTCAACTTTGAAACTTTTTGTAATACTAATATTTTGTAAAATCTTTCATGTCAAAATCAATAACAAATTGAGTGGTGTACGTATAAGTAGACATTTTCTCTTATAAGGATTCCATTTAACATAAGTTTCTCAATTCTCTAGTTCAAGATGTGACCTAAAGACTAAAAAAGAGGGGTTTTTAAATTAAGTCTTTGGTGGGTTGAAAACAATGTCTTCATCACTTTCTACAAATAAAGATTCTCCAAGTCCAATTCCAAGTCCAATCGCAGATCCAACCCCAGATTCAATCGCAAATTTAACTCCATGCTCTTCGAACGATGATAATTTGAATGTTGATAATTGTGTTATTATTTGAGAGGATATTGAGAAGGGATCTTTAAAAAGGAGATTGACATCAGTTGTTTGAAACCATTTTAAGAAACAAAAATAGATGGAGTAGACAAGGCGGTTTGTAATTATTGCAAACGAAAATTAGGAGGCGAAAGTAAAAATGGAACCAAACATTTGCATGATCATATTAAGATATGTCCATATAAAGGACAAAAGGACATACGAAAATCCCTATTGAATCCTAATAGGGAAAAAAACAATACATTGAGTTTATATAACTTTGAACAGGAAGCTGCAAAAAAAGCATTAGCTAGGATGATAATAAGACATGAATATCCTCTCTCAATAGTTAAACATGAAGGTTTTAGGGAATTTTGTAATGTTATCCAACCATTATTTAAGATGGTGTCAAGAAACATAATAAAGAAGGAGATTTTGAAAATTTATGAGACTAAAAAGTTGAAAACCATGACATTGTTGAATGAGATTAAAGGAAAAAATTCCCTTACAACGGACATGTGGACTTCCAACCACCAAACAAAAGGTTATATGACTGTCACTGTTCATTTTGTTGATGATAGTTGGATTTTGCAAAACAAAAAACTAATCAGGTTTATATATATCCCCTCTCCACACACTTCTAAGATGCTTCATGAAGAAATAATGGAATGTTTGTTAGATTGGAATATTGATAAAAAAAAAAAAAATTTGATCTGTAATAGTAGATAATTGTAGTACAAATGAATCCATGGTTAATATGCTTATTGATAGTTTGTGTGAAAACTTAATATTGGATGAGAGTTTATTTCATATGCGGTGTTGTGCTCATATTCTGAACTTGATTGTGAAAGATGGGTTGGCAGTGATAGGAGATGGGATCGAAAGAGTAGTAGTAGTGTATCTTTTTAGGTGCATACACAAAAAAAGAAGGAGAAACTTGAGGAAACTGCTCGACAGTTGAATGTTTATGATGGTCAGATGCTGAGTCTTGATTGTTGTACTAGGTGGAATTCTACATATTTTATGTTAGCCACTGTATTAAAGTACAAGGCTGTTTTTTATCGATTAAAACAACGAGAACCAAAGTACAAGTATCCCATTGCTAATCTTTTTTTCCCAAAAATTTGTAAATTGAAATTGGCTATTTCTAAGTGAACTAATTCTGGCATTCAAGAGATAAGAGACATGGCTTCAAATATGATATCAAAGTTTGATAAGTATTGGAATAAAATTCATAGGGTAAGGCCATAGCTGCAGTTTTAGATCCACGTCACAAATTGAAGCTGATTGAGTTTTACTTCCCTAGAATTTATGGAGATAGTTTTTTTCTTGAAGTGGAAAGGATTAAAAAAATTTGTTCAGATCTGGAAACAGAATATCAACTGAAGCATGAAGGTGAAGATGATGATTATCACACTAGAAATTTAGATGGAACCTCGCAGAATATAGAATTTGATGATTTTAATGATTATGACTTGTTTGTATCAAATTCCAATAATATGAATCAGAAGCAACAGTTTGATCAATATTTGGATGAACCTGTCTTATTCAAACATCCAATTTTGCATTTTGATTTGGTGGAAATTGAATGGTGTCAAGTATCCAATTTTACAAGAAATTGCAAGAGACATATTAGCCATCCCATTATCTAGTGTTGCATCAGAGTTTGTTTTAGTACCTGTGGTAGGATTGTAAACCCACATCGTAACAAACTTCATCCGAAGACGATAAAGGCTTTGATGTTTGCTCAAAATTAGATTTCAACGGAAGTTTTGACATGCTAGTTTGTTTATTTTGTTTTACCTCTTTTTAGTATTTAATATATTAATAAATATTTTCTTTTATTACAAATATTTGACAATATAAGGTACTAGCATTGGAAAAGAAATGGTTAAACATTTAACAATTGTTTTAAAAGATACATACGATTCTGATGAGGATGGCATGGTGACTAAGGTATACTCAAAGATTAACATTTTTTTGTGGTCTAGCTTTTTTTTTTTTTTTTTGTGACATTATTTGTTTATTATATTTTAAATGTAGGAATGAATAATACTCATAACTAAAGATGGGATGATACCAAGAAAGGAGAAAGATTTGATTGTGAAGTCATCATTGAAGAGAGAAAGATGAGTTTTATTAAATTTTAAGTTGTAAACTTATTTGGATGTATAAGACGTTTACCTTTAATTGACTTCTTTAATCAAACTTTATTGAATTTTAAGTTGTAAACTTATTTAATGGATTTGTTAGTTTTTTACATTGTGTTTATTTGAATGTATAAGATGTTGTGCACTAGTCAAATTTCAAATAAAATCACTTGAATTAAAAAATGAGGAATTCGATAAACTTATTTAATGGATTTTTTGTGAGCTAATCAAATTTTAAATCTAATGTTAATTAACAAAAAAAAATAAGGAATCCCTGCGGGAAAATGGGGAATGGGGCCCCGTGGGGACCCCGTTTCCCCGACGGGGTCGGGGACGGGGGACGCCCCCCGGCCCTGTTGCCAACCATATTCATGACTGTTACAGGAGTATTTGGACTTTATGTGGAGACATAAGAATGGATCAAGTTCGAGTAAATAGCCAAAATGATGTATAGTATACTAATAAGGTTGGGTATCTTATTCTGGTATACTATTGGATGCAGTCCCCTCTGTTTTTAGTGCAAACGATGTGATCCTGAATCGTTGATGTGGAGACATGCGAGTGGAGACATTCTATTCAAAGAGTTTGTGTAAGACCAGACCGAGAAATAAGTCACTCTTACTTTATAACACTGTTTACTATTTAAGATTGGCTATTTCAAAGCAATGACCTAGGTAACTCGACCTTAATCTTAAGCTAACTATGAACTCCTATTTGTTCGAGATTATCCTTAGATTTTCATGGGTAATGATTGGTTCAACAACACCGGCTCAAGAAACCTCCCATTTCAGGGGTAAGACTGGGTAGATAGCTGGGGACATAGGGTGCAAAACGGAATTCACTTCTACACGCTTTTAGGGATAGTAAAGAGGTCGTTCTCTTAAGTACTTATTCCAGGTCTTGAACAAGGGGTCCCACCCTCTCACTGGCCCGAAAGGGACTCAGTTTAGTGATTGGATCACGAATTAATTGTTCATTAGAGGATCAGTGGGACTTAAGGAGCAAGACGTAATATAGGAGATAAAACAGCGTTTAACTCGATCGTTATTACGAACAACCTGTGAAGGGTTAACTTACTGATTAAAATTAAGTGGATAAAAACATATCCACAGTGAGGGGAGTGCAACTACTGATCTTTAGTAGAGTGGCCCGATAGTGAATGAATGTTGATTAATTTGATTTAAAGAGTTTAGCCAATTAATCTCGGATCGTTGGAGCCCATGATCTGTAGGTCCATTAGGTCCCCCTACTAGCTCACAAACGGATTAAACCTTAGAATAAAGTGATGAGTAAATTTGAAGCGTTCAAATTCGAATTAAAGAAATTAGTAATTATATACGATAATATAATTACTTGTTTAATTAAACGAAATTGGAGAATTGAGTATTATTTGAATTTGATTTAAATATTAATTACATGAACAAAGATTTATGGAATTGGTGTTTTAACAAGTTAATATTAGATATTGAATTATTTTAATTAATTAATTAATTTTTAATTAAAATTAATTGTTTGAATTAATTTTATTTAAAATGGAAATTTTGAGTTTTATGAAAAATCAAATAATAAAATTAATTTTATTTTAATTTAAGTTTGATAAATTTAAATTAAAAACTTAAGGATTGGTTTTAAATAAAACTTTGATTTTGATAAAATTGGTTTTAAATAAACTTGAGTGAGTTTTTCCCACATTGAAGTCACAATTCCACTTAATCTCTTAAAGAGGTGTTGTCACCTTTTGATGCAATCAGATTAGTTCAAGTTGCTAAGATTCAATAGCCATGCAAGTCTGTTTTTCTGGTTGTGAAAAAGAAATGTTCTTCATCTCCTTGCTGAAAAACTAGTAGAATTCTCCTAAAATCTCCCTTGAATTCAAGTTCATTTTGGATACCACAATCCAATCTAAGGTCTAAGAGAATAGTAGGGAAGATCAAGTGGTGGTCTACATCCATTTGGAGTGAAGAATCAAGCTGGAACATGAAGATTTTGAAGTTTTCAAAGATATGTTTTTAGAAACCCTCATTTTTATCTTATGAAAATGCTTACTTAGATGCTAAAATTGATTAATTAAATTGCTTAATGATCTTGATTTCTTCTGCTAATCGCATGCTAACTCCATCATTCTCGACTAGCCTCGTGAATTACAAGAATTTCAGCATGATTTGAGGAACTAGCTGTTATGGTCTGTTTTACTGATCGCCATGATATAGCAGTTCCTTCACATATGCATAGATAACCTGTTTGAGATCTAGCTTTATGTAGATCAGATAAATATCCAAAATGTGCATAATTAACTAGATCAAAATTCGATTTATTTGAATAAAACAAACTCATATCAATCGTTCATCGGAGATAATGGAGAATATACTTAATTTCGTTCCACTGTCTTTTAGTTGGAGAAGAATTATATCTTGTTAATAAATTTACTAAAAATGCATTACATAGTCTTGTATTATTAGCAAGATACATAAGTGCATCAATTGCACTAAGATATGGTACTTCAGGACCAAGAAGCTCTTCATTATCAACTTGAGGTTGAAATATAACTTTTCTCACATCTAATCAACGAACTTTCATTAGAATGTTCGATGGATGCGCTTTGTCCATATAAAATATTTTAAAAAAATTTCTTGTATAAGTTGATTGATGAACAAATACCACATTTGCTAAATACTTAATTTGCAAGAGCCAAGGCAACATTTTGTTTTTTTGAGATCTTTCATCTCAAATTCTTCCTTAAGATATTCTATTGCCTTTGAAAGCTCTTCAAGTGTTCCAATTATAATTAAGTTGCCAACATATATAATTATAATAGTAAATTTTGACTCTGATTTCTTTATAAAAACACATGGGCATATTAGATTGTTTTTATATCATTCTTTCAACAAATATCCCCTTAGACGATTGTACCACATTCGTCCTGATTGTTTCAATTCATATAGCGATCTCTGTAACTTTATTGAATACAATTCCTGGGATTTTGATTTATATGTTTCAGACACCTTAATCCTTCTAGAATTCTCATATAAATATTATTATCAAAAGATCCATATAAATATGTTGTGACTACATCCACAAGATACATGTTTAGACTTTTATACACACTTAGACCAATTAAATATCTTAACGTAATTGCATCCGCCACTGGAGTATACGTCTCCCTATAATCAATACCAGGTCTTTGTAAAAAACCTTGTGCAACGGGTCTTGCTTTATATCTTGTGACCACATTTTTTCATTTCTTTTTCTCACAAATACCCATTTGTATCCCACTTTCTGGTGTTCGGACTACTGATCTAAAACCCAATGTTTTGAAAGTGAGTTTAATTCTGCCACGATTGCTTCTTTCCACTGAAGCCAAACTTTTTATGTTGATATTCTTCAACAGATTCTGGTTCAGAATACTTATTTTCATATATAATATCAATAGCAATATTATACGCAAAAATGTTGTCAATAACTACATGAGTTCGGTTCTATCTTTTTCCTGTCTGACATAGTTTATTAAAATCTCATTATTATTTTTAGGTATTTCATCTTCCTCACTAGTTACGTTGAGGATTTTTCTATGGGTATTTACATCCTCAACCAAGTCTTCTTGACTATTAACTTTATTGAATACAATTTTCGTAACTTTATTGGATACAATTCCCGAGATTTTGATTTATTTTTATCTTTCGAGGATTTTTATCTTTGGAACCCACTGATCTACCACGCTTCTGGCATATTCCATACTCATTAGTGAGAACTTTCTGTGTTGGGATATTAAATTTTGATGAAATATTTGCAACTGGTATATGTGATTAAGTTACTTTCTTTGCATCTATAATGCATCCGGTAACTGATTTGCTATATTTTGCAAATGAATTATCTTTCGAATTTCAAGTTCACATCGATCTGTACGAAGATTTAAATGAGATAATAACAATGCATTCCATGTAATTTCTTTTTCCAACTTCTTAATTCCTCCTTATAATGTTGGGAAATTTGTCTCATTAAAAGGACAATCAACAAATCGTGCAATAAATACATCATTTGTCAGGGGTTCAAGATGTTTGGTAATTGATGGGGAATCAAATATAACATATATTCCTAACCTTTTTTGAGGACCCATCTTAGTACATTGTGGTGGAGCAATTGGAACATATACTGTACATAAAAAAATTCTCAGATGGAAAATATTTGGCTCATAGCCATAAGCTAATTGTAATGGCGAGTACTTATGATAAGCTATTGGCCTAATGCATACAAGTGACATTGCATGCAAAATTGCATGACCTCATACAGATGTAGGAAGCTTAGCTCTCATTATCAATGGTCTAGCAATTAGTTGCAAACGTTTTATGAATGATTATGCTAAACCATTTTGTGTATGAACATGAGCTATAGGATGTTCAACACTTATCCCAATTAACATACAATAATTATCAAAAGCTTGAGACAAAATTCACTAACATTATCAAGACGAATTCTCTTAATTGTATAATCAGAAAATTATGCTCTTAATTTAATTATTTGAGCAACTAATCTTGCAAATGCAAGATTTCAACTTGATAATAAGCACACATGTGACCATCTGCTGGATGCGTCTATTAATATCATAAAATATCTAAATGGTCCACTTGGTGGGTTAATAGGTCCACATATATCACCATGAATTCGTTCTAAAAATGTAGGTGATTCAGTCCTCGCTTTAGCTGGTGATGGTTTAATTATCAATTTTCCTTGAGAGCAAGCATTATCACATGATAATTCATTAGATTAAAGGATCTTCTAACTCTTTAATGGATGTCCATTTTAATTCTCGATAATTCTCCTCATCATTATAGACCCTGGATGACCAAATATGTCATGCCAAATTGTAAATCTGTCCGGATTCATGAACTTTAGGTTCATTGTTGCATATGTTTCAATTACTCGTATATGAGTATAATACAATCCAGAAGATAAAGCTGACATATTTTCCAATATACGTTTTTCATTTGAAATAGTAGATATGATATATAGATATTTCACATCATTCTTACTATCAATCTCAATATGATAACCATTGCAACATATATCTTTAAAATCAAGTAAATTTCTCTTTAATTGACTAGAGAACAATGCATTGTCAATTGTAAATTTTTTTCCTCTAGGCAAAAAAATATTTGTTTTTCCAAAGCCTTCAATCAAGTTTGCAATTATGCATTTAACAACCAAAATAATATAGCATGCAAATAAAACAAGAACAGAGAATTAAGAAGGATTACAGGAAAGTTTTACCTTTGAAGAACCAAATCTTCACAAATTTGATTCTCTGTGAAAATCATGAACTACTCCAGAAGAGCACTACTGCGATATGACCTCGGTATTCTCTGGTGAGAATCCAGGAGTGTGTGGTACTTTGGTGATTTTGGATTGAGAGGGAGTGTACAATGATTAAGAGAGGAGAGGAAGCAATTTTTTATGAGGAGAAATACAGAACAATTTTGTATATTCAAACCACTGATCAAAAGAAAGAAGAAGAGAATTCGATATCCCTCTATCAACCACCCACATAATACATGGGTGGAGAGAAAATTGAGGACGAGTGTAGTTAATTCCCTCCTAATAATTCAAATATAAAAATAATCAATTTTAAAAAATTAATTTAAATTAATCTATATATATAAATCTATTAACTAATTTGTTATACATATATACATAACTATATGTTATATCACATATAACATATAACCTATAGTTTTATATTGTATCAAATACAATATAGCTTATATATAATTAATATTTTAATCATATTCAAATATTTATTTCCTCTCATAAATACTTAATAAAATATATCAAATACATTATAGTAATTATATCATATATAATTAATTCCCTCAATTAATTTGAACAAATCAAATTAATCCAAAAACTGATTCTCATTAAATCTTGTTAAGCAACCAAGGGGACCTTATGGACCTGTAGCTTGAAACTCCAATAGTAATTGTATAATTAATTAAACTCTTTAATTAAATTATTCATCATTAATTAATTATTCATCATCGTTAACTATCGAGTACTCCACTAAAGACCAACAATTGCACTATTCACACTACAGATATATTTCTATGTCCATTGGATGTAACCAATCAATATTACGGGGACCCTTCACAAATTGCTCGTAAATACAACTGGACCAAAATTACCGTTTTGCCCCTATAGTTACATCTAACTCCTTAAGTACCATTGATACCTCTAATAAATAATAAATCATAGTTCAACTATGATTAAATCCCTTTAGGGCCAGGAAAGGGTGTGGCACCACGTTTGTTCAAGCCTTGAAATCAGCCATTCAGGGAGCAATTTATCTACTTGCCCCGACAATGGGAAAAGAGTGAATTCCTTCTTGTGTAGCTGTGTTCCCAGCTCCCCAATCAGACGAATCCCCAAAAAGGTAGGCTTGTTGAGTTGGCGGACTGACCACTCTCACCCATACAAATCAAAAGACCGTCATTATAGGTAGGAGTTCACAACTCACTCAGGATTCAGGTCATGTTATCTATGGTCATCCTGGTGAAATGTAAGTCTCTATTATGAATGTCGTTATATAATGAGACTAAACATTTTGTGGTCTGGTCTTATACAAACTCTTTTGTATAGAATATCCTCGCCCACATGTCTCCACATGAATGATTGGGATCAGATTATTTGTAGCACTTTACAACATTTGTAACATCTATAAAGCGGGTCATACTCGTAGTGTCACCAGGATAAGGTATCCAGCCTTATCTATCTACTACAAACCATTTAGGTTATCACTTAAATATGATTCATCCATATGTCTCTACATGCATGTTTAAGCTAAAAGATAACCTTGGATGTTAGTTTATTGGTTTGTGGTTAATGCAACTAATTTTGAAAATAAAAATCACATATTTTATTACATAAATAAAAAGTTTGTACATTACAATTACAAACTATAGGATCCTACGAGATTTAAAGCATCAACCCTAACAATCTCCCACTTGACCTAAAGCTAATGGGGTGTACAATGTAAAATTAATACTAAATGCAAACTACACAAAGCAATAAATTAGGGCACAAACCGCCCAGTACAAATCTCTCACTTGTCTTAGTCTAAACGTGGCCTGTCCCATAGACCCATACTCTACAGGTGACCCTCAAACACTTTAGCCATGAGGATCTTTGTAAATGGATCAGCAACATTGAGTTCTGAAGCTATCTGCGTGACGATCATATCTCCTCGATGCACAATCTCTCGAATGAGATGATATTTTCGCTATATGTGTTTTTCGTGCTTATGACTCCTAAGCTCTCGGGAATTAGCCACAACACGGTCTTTGACATATTCGAAACGACTTCCAGATCCGTCAAGAATTTTTTGAGCCAAACAGCTTTCTTAGCAGCTTCACAAGCCAATACATACTCGGTCTCCATAGTGGAGTCATTAATGCACCCTTACTTGCTGCTCCTCTAGACTGTTGCCCCACAGTTAAGAGTGAATACTGATTCTGATGTAGATTTCCTAGAATCCTTATCAGTCTGGAAATTAAAATCTGTGTATCCAGTACAGATCAGATCCTTAAAACAATACACGAGCATGTAGTCCCTTGTTCTCCGTAGATACTTGAGGATGTTCTTAATGGTCGTCCAGTGATCATATCCTGGATTACATTGATATCTACTGACTATCTCCACTGTATAGCAGATGTCAGGTTTCGTACACAACATTGCATACATCAGACTTCCAACAGCCGATGCATAGGGGATTCGTCTCATTTCCTCAACCTCTTGAGATGTTTTAGGACATTATTCCTTAGACAAGATAACTCCATGCCTAAAAGGTAGTAAACCTCTCTTGGAGTTTTGCATCGAATACTTGACAAACATCTTGTCAATATACGATGCTTGAGACAGAGCTAGCATTTTGTTCTTCCGATCTCTAAATATCTAAATTCCCAAAAGAAACTGAGCCTCTTCTAAATATTTCATTTGAAATTGGGTCGCTAGCCAGTTCTTAACTTAATCAGTAAACCTACATCATTCCCAATGAGTAGGATAACGTCTACATGTAACACTAAGAAGGCTGCTGAATTGTTGCTGATCCTCTTATATACACAAGGTTCATCAACATTTTGATCAAAGTCATAAGATTTGATCATAGTATCAAACCTTATATTCCAAGATCAAGAAGGCTACTTCAGTCTATAAATTGATTGGTTAAGCCTGCAAACCTGTTACTTTTGCCCTTGGGTTATAAATCCTTCAAGCTGTTCCATGTAGATGGTCTTCTTATGATTGTCATTCAGACAGGCAGTCTTGTCGTCCATTTGCCAAATCTCATAGTCATAATATGAGGTAATGAATGAGAGGATCCGGATAGACTTTAACATGGTAACGGGTGAGAAAGTCTCCTCATAGTTGACTCTCTCAACCTGGGTATAACCCTTTACCACTAGTCTAGCCTTGAAAAGTTTTCACCTTTCCATCAGCACTCAATTTTCTCTTGTAGATCCATTTTCAACCTATAGGTTTAACCCTATCAGGTAGATCTACAAGATCCCAAACCGAATTGAAGTACATCGACTCCATTTTGAGATCCATAGCTTTGATCCACTCATCTTTGTCAACATCCTTCATTGTCTTCTTACAAGACAATGGATCCTCAACATCTTCATCAGCTACCATAGCTAGGATTTTCATTAAACCCATGTAACGAACAGGTGGGTTCGCAACCCTCCCACTGCGTCGAGGTTTCCTTAACACTTTAGGTGGATTTGGTCTACTAGATAATCCAACTTCAACAACTCTTGTTGAAGTGTTGGGTTCTTTAACAATTCTTGTTGAAGGTTCAGGAGTTTCTTTGGAAAGTTCATTCAACACAACTTTACTGCGGGGCTTGTGCTCCCTTATGTGGTATTCTTCAAGAAAAGTAGCATTTGTTGATACAAACACATTGTTTTCTTTAGTGTTGAAGAACAAACCACCTTACGTTCCTTTAGGGTAGCCTACAAATAGGCAAAATTTTGAACGAGATTCCAGTTTCTTAGGATTTGCCTCAAGCACATGTGCTAGATAACCCCAGATTCTAAAATGATGTAAACTAACTTTACGACCATTTCATAACTGCAAAGGTGTACTGGTAATACTCTTAGATGGAACACAGTTCAAAATATACGCTACAGTCTCTATTGCATAATGAAGGAACTCTTATCAAACAGTACCTCTGAGCGAAAGCAAGATCATTCCAAACTCATTGTGATCGAATTATTGCATTCACAATAAAACAGACAAGTTATGCATTTACAACAAATTACATATATGCTTTGAAACTTAAACAACTAAGAGAACAAAATACGTACCAGTTGAAGAACCCTTCTTTGCCTTAAATCTCGTTCTCGTCCAAGGACTGCATCTCTCGCTCTCGCTGAGATTGTCCAAACTCTCGTCCACCAAATCACGACGTCGTCTACCCATGAACAGACTTCTCACGAACAAGGCAGTAGGGAAGACACCACCACTCGAAACCCTCGCTATTCTCAAAGTGAGAATCCAGGAGGTGTGGGCTCTGTTAGATTTGGTAGAGGGAAGGAGGAAGAGATGATTGTTTACCACGGCCAAGCAAATGGAAGATATTGGGTGTCTATCGTATAGAAGACGCTTGATTGTTTAGGTAGAGGTAATCGATCATTTAGTAAAAGGGGTGAGATCGTATAGACGATCGTTTAGTAAACACTCAGACGTGCAATCGCATAGGAAAGAGCTAGACGGTCGTTTAGTAAAACTTATGCGATCGTTTAGTAAACCGCATACGTGTATACAATCGTTTAGTAAACACTGAGCTGTTATGTATGCTCTCGATTTGCTAGGAGATAGGTAGTATACACAATTCAGTGAGCAAATGTCTGATCCTTTGCAAAATGAAAACAATTTTCATTTTATCCTTCAGTTACGAAAACTTAATGCAACCTCCCACTAACTCATTCGGTTACGGAGAAAAAGCCGGCACAATTATCCCATAATTGTTAAATTAAAAATAAATATAATAAGTAACCTATTGTTTAATATCAGATCATATGCAATACATTAACTGTAGTTCTTTTCTCCTTCACTAGATATAAATCATATTTATATCATTTTCCTCTAATTAATATATCTCATACATCATGTCAACTATATCATATATAATTGACCTGTTCAATCATATCATATATAATCGAACTCCCTCTTGTCAATTTGAACACTTCAAACTGACCCAAAAACTAATTCTCAACTTGAATCCATTGAGCTACCAATGGGACCTTGTGGACCTATGGCTCGAAGCTCCAATGGTACGTGAATAGCTGACTAAACTCTTTAGCCACTAGATCTATCATCCCTTAACTGTTAGGCATTCCACTAAAGACCGACAGCTGCACTCTTCTCACCACATATATATTTCTATGTCCAACAGATATAACCAATCAATAGTATTATAACCCTTCATAGATGCTCGTAAGTACAATTGGGCCAATTACCGTTTTGCCCCTATAGTTACATCTAACTCCTTAAGTACCACTCATCCCTCTAATGAACAATACAATATAGTCTGACTATGTGTGGACACCTCTCGAGGCATGAGAAGGTGTGTGGCGCCACATCGTTCAAGCCTCGGAATAAGCTCTTAAGGGAGCAATCTATCTATTTACACTTGCTTCGGGGAATGAGTGAATTCCATCTTGTGTATCTGAGTTCCCAACTCAAAAATCAGACAAATCCCCAAAGTGGTAGGTTTGAGTCGACGATTTGGCCACTCGCACTCATGAAAATCAAAGGACCGCCCTCAAAGGCAGGAGTTCCCAACTCACTCAGGATTGAGGTCATGTTACCTATAGTCATCCTAGTGAAGTGAAGTCTCCGTCACAAGACTATAACACTTCGTGGTCCGGTCTTATACAAACTTCTTTGTATAGGATGCTCCTGCTCTCATGCCTCGACATGAATGATCAGGATCAGACCATTTGTAGCAAGTCACAACAATTGTAACTATAATACAAAGCAGGTCGCATCCATGGCGTTACCAGGATAAGGTTTCCTTCCTATATCCATATACTACAGACTATTTTGGTTCTCACTTAAGACATGATCCACCTGTATGTCTCAACATACATACTTAAGTTACAAACGACAACCAGGGATCTTAGTTTATTGGTTTGTGGTAAAGCAATTAAAACATCCAATGTTACATAACAATAATGGAGAAAATATCATATATTATTACATCACAAGCATTTGTTCAAAACTGTGTTTATAAACTACAGGACCCAACGAGAGTTTAGGGCATCAACCCCAACAATATCTCACTTGTCCTAAAGCAAGTGGGGTGTACAAAATACTAGTACAAAACAATAAACTAGGGCACTATGGCCCAGAACAAAAATATCTCCCACTTGCCCTAGTCCAGTCGCAGATGGTCGCATAGACCCATGCTTTGAAGGTGACCCTAAAAACTAGTGTCGTGAGATTCTTTGTAAACGGGTTAACAATGTTGTGCTCCAAAGGGATCTTCGTGACTATCACGTCCCTTCGATGCACTATCTCGCGGATGAGATGATACTTCCTTTCTATATGTTTACCACGCTTATGACTCATGGGCTCCCTGGAGTTCGTCACAACACCACTATTGTCACAATTGAGGGTGATGGGCCTAGACATGTCTGGAACAACTTCCAAATCTGTCAGGAACTTTCTAAGCCAAATGGCCTTCTTAGCAGCTTCACAAACCGCTGCGTTCTTTGCCTACATTGTAGAGTCAGCGATGCACCCCTGATTAGCGCTTCGCCACACTACTGCTCATTCGTTAAGAGTAAAAACTGACCCTAAAGTGGACTTCCTAGAGTCATTATTAGTCTGAAAGTCAGAATCCATGTATTTAGTAAGGATCAAATCCTTAGTTCCATACATGAGCATGTAGTCCCTCGTTCTCCAAAGATACTTAAGGATATTCTTGACTGCGGTCCAGTGACCCTGTCCTGGGTTAGACTGATACCTACTGACTATTCCCACAACATAGCAGATGTTTGGTCTAGTACAGAGCATCTCATACATCAAACTGCCAACAAAAAATGCATATGAGACCCGTCTCATCTCCTCAACTTCTTGAGGCGTCTTAGGACACATTTCCTTAGACAAAGTAACTCCATGATTGAACAACAATAGGCCCCTTTTGGAGTTCTACATCGAGTACTTGAGTAACATCTTGTCAATGTACGATGTCTGAGACAGTGCTAGCACTTTGTTCTTACGATCCTGAAAGATCTATATACTAAGAAAAAATTGAGCCTCTCCCAAATCTTTCATTTGGAATTGGGCTGCTAGCCAATTCTTAACTGCAGTCAGTAGTCCTACATCATTCCCAATGAGTAGGATATCGTCTACATATAACACTAAGAAAACTACTGAATTGTTGATGATTTTCTTATAGACACAAGACTCATCAACATTTTGGTCAAAGTCGTACGATTTGATCGCAGTATCAAACCAAATATTCCAAGATCGAGACGTCTGTTTTAGCCCATAAATGGACTGGTTCAGTTTGCAAACTTTTTTCTCTTGACCTTGGGCAATGAATCCCTCAGGCTGCACCATATAAATGGTCCCCTCAAGATTACCATTCAAAAAGACAGTCTTGACGTCCATTTTCCAAATCTCATAATCATAATAAGCGGCAATGGACAAGACGATGCAGATTGACTTCAACATGGCAACAGGCGAGAAAGTCTCCTCATAGTCGACTCCCTCCACCTGGTATAACCCTTTTGCCACAAGTCAAGCCTTGAAGGTTTTCACCTTCCCATTAGCACCCCGTTTCCTCTTGTAGATCCATTTGTAACCTATAGGTCTGACCCCATCAGGCTGATCTACAAGATCCCACAATGAGTTGAAGTACATCGACTCCATCTCGAGATCCATGACTTTGACCCATTCATCCCGGTCAGCATCCTCGATTGCCTTCTGATAAGACAACGAATCCTTAACGTCAGGATCAGCTACCATAGCCAGGATTTCCATGAAACCCAGATAGCAAACAGGTGGGTTTGGAACCCTCCCACTATACGGAGGTTCCCTTAACTCTTGAGGTGGAACTGACCTACCAGATGAACTATCATCAACAACTCTTGCTGATGAAGTAGACCCTTCGAAAACTTTTGTTGAAGTTTCGGTAGTTTCATTGGAAAGCTCACATAACACGATCTTACTACGTGGACTGTGCTCCCTAATATGATCCTCCTCTAGGAAGGTAGCGTTCTAGACACAAACACTGTTTCCATTGGATCATAAAAGTAACTTCCTCGTGTACCTTTAGGGTAGCCTACAAAAAGGCACAACCTCGACTATGGCTCCAATTTCTTTGGATTAGCCTCAAGCACATGTGTTGGGCAACCCCATATGTAGAAGTGACGTAAACTAGTTTTACGCCCGTTCCACAACTCCTGAGGTGTTCTCGCAACACTTTTAGAAGGAACACGGTTGAGTACATTCACTGCAGTCTTCATTGCAAAAACCTAAAATGAGTCCGGTAAGGAAGCGTAACTCATCATCAACTGAACCATGTCCAACAAGTTTCTGTTTCCACTCTCTGCTGCACCATTTTGCTGAGGTGTACCAGGTGCTAAGAGGGAAAACGATTACATTTTCTATCAAATAGTCCTGGAACCCCGAATCCAAAAACTTTCCACCTTGATCCGATCGAAGAGTTTTAATCTGTCTATCCAATGCATTTTCAACTTCATCCTTGAATTCTCTGAACTTTTCAAAAGATTCAGACTTCCGTCAACTTCATCCTTGAAGTTTCTGAAATTTTCAAAAGAAACAGACTTCTGTTGCATCAAATAAACATACCCATACCTAGAGTAATCATCAGTAAATGTGATGAAATACTCATAGCCTCTCCTGGCTCGCAAATTCATCAGATGACAAAGGTCAAAATGTACTAACTCTAGAGGCTCCTTGACTCGATAACCTTTTTCAGTAAAAGGTCTTTTAGTCATCTTACCCTCAAGGCAAGATTCGCATTCGTAAAGAATTTTCCTCTAACTCACTTAGAAGACCATTCTTCACAAACCTCCCAATCCTATTGAGATTGATGTGCCCTAATCGAAGGTGCCAAAGTTGGGCATTTTCTTTTGGAGAAACTCATTGAAGTTTATTTTGAGTTACGATAGTCTTAAACATCTCTATGTTATGGAAGGAACTGGTTGCTAACGGTCTTAGCACATACAAGTTATTTTCCTGATATGCTGTACAGATTTGAACTCCATCTTTATGAATAAACACTTTATTAATTTAAATTCAAGAGTATATTTACACTCTAACAAGCACTTTACAGAAATTAAGTTCCTTTTCAACTCAGGAACTACAAACACATCATGTAAAACAAGAAATTTCTTCTGTAAAGTCAACTGGACTCCTCCCAGTGCCACAACTGAGACGACGTGCCCGGTGCCTACTCGCATGGTCATCTCACCAGCCTCCAGATGCTGCCAGGATCTAATCCCCTAAAGAGAAGAACAAATATGATTAGTGGCATCGGAATCAATAATCCAGGCAGAATCATCATTCTCCACTAAACAAGTTTCCAAAACTAGTAAATCATATCTACCTTGTTTTTCTTTAGCCTTGGCCTTAACCTTGGCCGCCTTCTTCTCCTTAAGCCAGCAAGGACAATTCCTCTTCCGGTGCCCGTCCTGGTTGTAGGAAAACACTTTTCCTTGTCAACCGGCGTTGGACGCCTACCCCGCTGGGCAACAGGCTGTGGGTTAGCAGGTATCTTCCCCTTCCCCTTACCACCCTTCTTCTTCTTCCATTTTCCAATGTAAGAAGTAGAAGGTTCAGACTTCGTTTCTAAGGTCGAACCTCGATGGAACGTCTTTGAAGAGGAGGAAACATTTGCTCCACCTCCCCTCTTCTCCTTACTTTTTAGTAAGGATTGGAATGTCTGCAACTCGTTGAGGAGAGTTGTAAGGGTTTAAGAATCGCATTGCTAACAAAGTGCAGGAACTATCCAGCAACGAATGCAGGATTATGCTAACCTGGCTGCTCTCATCGATCCGAGACCCATTCATCTCCGCCATATTGAAGTGGACCATCATATTAAACACATGTTCTCAAACGGAGGTGTCTTCCCCTATTTTGGAGTTGAAGATGCATTTGAGAGCCTCATGTTTGAGCTATCCAGACAGTTGTCTAAACATCCCCCGCAGGGACTCCATGATCTCACGTGCTAAAACTATGGGCTCATACTTCTTGGCTAAAACATCGTTAAGACTGGCTAAGATATAAGCTCGGACCTTCTCATTCAACCGTGTCCAACGCTCATAAGCCTCCCAAACGTTTCGAGCGACATTAGGAGGTGGAATAGGAGGACCTTCTCCGTAAGGACGAATCTGAGATCATCGATGATCAGTATTGTTGTGATCGTGTGTTTCCAACTAGCGTAATTCTCGCCAGTCAGTTTGTCGGCGCTAAGTAGAGCTAATGTGGTAGTAGCCATTTAAAACGATGATGAAAATAGAACAAACTTAATAAGTCTATGCAAAACTACATTTTAATACCAATTTTAGTTTTAGCAAAATAGTTTTCAAGTATCCTATGTGAAAAAGACTTCTATTTCGAAATGATGCCCTAGCGAGGCAGGACAAATGTCACCAGTGGGGTGATCAGATGCCCCTTCACTGGGATGAGACACTTTCAACCATTAGGCAGAAACAACTCTTGTAACTACACCTAATAGTTACCATTCGTTCGATCTAAAACTGTTAACCCTTAACAATTCCGCGTAAGTGTAACCCCTCGTTTTCGGCCCTAGAGTCCCGCCCTAATGCGCCCACCGTAGGAAAAAATCAGATTAAGACAAGAGACTAAACGACCTATCCTATATAAGAGATCAAATAAAGAAACGTGCAAAACTACCATCCTATTTGGGGCACTCCCAAGGTTCCTCAAGGCGATGCACATAAACTTTATCCAACCTAACGAGAGAGATCGTGGGACATGTTGCCGCACATCCCGCTCCCACTTACTATGAAAATTCTCTCTACCCAAACACCATCCTTTAAGGGGACACTCCCAAGGTGCCACGAGGCCGATGATAAATCTCACGGTGTGGACAATAAAGGGAGAAACGCGAGAGGTTTAAATGAAGCATCAGATACCCCAAGTACCTCCCACTGAATGTTCTACCTAGGTTTCATTAACTTAGACCATCCCACTACTAATTTTAATCTAAGTCAGTTTAATTTGCTAAAAAATAACACTTGTCTTTGAAATTAAACAAGTTCAAGTAGTCACATTAAACTCTTTAATGGACTATCTTTATATTTGCATACATGCATCAAATCTATCTAATTCACCTTTCCAGGTAGGTTCCCAGGTAGGGGTGTTCCCTTTTCGTCACCTTAAATACCCCAGCCTAGATAAAACCCGCCTTAGACAAAAGGTTCCTTATATATAGATTTGCTACACTTTAACCTTTTATTAGTCAATTTAATCCTATTAAACCAACTAAAAGATTAAAGCCTAGGTTGCTAATCTTATTAGAACCGTGATCTTAGGTCTATCTCCACCAAGTTTTAAAACACTTTTAAAACCACGATTCAAATTTAAGTCCACATGCATGTCTTTCTTATAGATTTTAGTTCTAATTTCCTTATAACCTTTATAAAAGAAACAACTAAAACCATACACATTGCCACACAACTAGGTATTTATAACACTTATAAATTTAATCTATGTGTCATGCTTCATGAAATGTCCATTCATTACTATACATAACTTTTATATACAAGTAATGAACCAAGCAAACATGCTTCCATACACCCTTATACTATCACTTATAATATAAAGATGATGCATGTCTATGCTTTATGCATGCATAAATATAACTCTTATATTATACGATGCATGAGCATGCTCTTATGTAATTTAAATCATGCTTCTCTAAATCATAACACTTAAAATAAAGAGATGATGCAAGACCAATGCATAACCTAAGGTGGGATTTCTTCTATATGGCATACCATATGACATATAAATAAACATACATCCTATGTATATTCACAAAGATTAATGGACCGGGATGAACCGCCTCAAAATAGAAAATTAAAAATTTTATTTATTACATTTTCCATCGAGCAAATTGGTTCACAGAAGAACTGGGTCTTGAACTGCCCAAGCGAAGCTTCCATCATTTAGTAAATGTGGCCGGGTATACACGATCGTTTAGTTACGATCGAGTACCAATAACTATGCAATGAAGCATGAGGTACTCAATCGTTTAGCGCACAAGACAAAACACACGAGTCTAAATGATCGTTTAAACGATGACGTTGCTTTGAAGCACGGTCGTCTAGACGATCACATAACAAGCGCTTAGTAAACTTTTTACTCCACGATCATGTAGTCAGGAACTAAGCGATGAAGCTTGCTGAGCTACACAATCATATAGTACGCGCGCGTCAACCTGCTCCCAAGTATCCGATACTGTACGATCATTTACCCTATCATTTACACGACCCGACCAATGCTTGGTCGTCTTCATCCTCATAGGACAGAAACTCCTTGCCTTGAAGCTTCATCACGAACGACTCACAGAGACTCAAACACTTTGAATTTACAGACTCGATAGCAAGTTAATACGCCCAAAACGCAAGGGCCCTTACAATTAACTTCAAATGTAAAAGAACTTAAATAACCAGAGGCTTCATCCCAGAAAACTCCATTAATCCACATCCACAAACACATGTTTAATGCTTAAATAGAATGTAGACATGCTTTACCTACCGAGAAAGTAAATGTTATTCTTTGCATCAATGAATTTGGAATATCATAACCTGACTCTAATACCAGTTGAAGGAACTCTTATAAAAAAGTACCCCTGAGCGGAAGCAAGATCGTTCCAAACTCATTGTGACTGAATTACCGCATTCACAATCAAACAGACTAGTTATACATTTACAACAAATTACAGGCATGTTTTGAAACTTAAACAACAAAGAGAATAAGATACGTACCAGTTGAAGAACCCTTATTCGCCTCAAATCTCGTTCTCATCTACGGACTGCACCTCTTGCTCTCGTTGAGATTGTCCAAGCTCCCGTCCATAAAATCACAAACAGACTCCTCACAAACAAGGCAGCAGGGAAGACACCACCACTCAGAACTCTAGATATTCTCGAAGTGAGAATCCAGAAGGTGTGGGCTCTGTTGGATTTGGTAGAGGGAATGAGGAAGAGACGATCGTTTACCACGACCAAGCAAGTGTAAGATATTAAGTGTCTATCTTATAGACGATGCTTGATTTAGGTTATGTTACCTATGGTCATTTTGGTGAAATGTAAGTCTCTATTATGAACGATGTTATATAATGAGACTAAACATTTCGTGCTCCTTTGTATAGAATATCCTTGCTCATATGTCTCCACATGAATGATCAAAATCAGATCATTTGTAGCACTTTACAACATTTGTAACATCTATAAAGCGAGCCATACTTATAGTGTCGCGTATCCAGCTTTATCCATCTACTACAGACCATTTAGGTTATCACTTAAACATGATCCATCCGTATGTCTCTACATACATGTTTAAACTACAAGATAACCTTGGATGTTAGTTTATTGGTTTGTGCTTAAGTAACTAATTTTGAAATAAAACATCACATATTTTATTACATAAATAAAAAGTTTGTACATTACAATTATAAACTATGAGACCCTACGAGATTTAGGGCATCAACCCCAACAATAACATTAAATTTGTTAATTATAACGAAGAGGAAAAAACTGACTTACCTTTAGGACCTACTTTTAGAGGGAAAAACGATAGGAGCTCATGCTGATAACGTGTTGTGAATTTGAGGAGCACAATGGAAACATGGATGCCAATATAATATAATATTAAAATAAACAAATATAATATAAATATATGGAATAAATAAATATTAAAATAAATTAAATATAATATATATAAATAAAAATAAATAACAAAAGTAAATAAAATTACAAATTATGGATTTCTCCACGTTCTCCAAACTTTTTGGAATTTGTCTAATGTGTGTCTTTCAAAATCCACCAAATATCACTATTTATAGGCAATTTGGCAAGTAAGAGCTAGATTACATGGACACTAATAATGAATATTTACAAGATACATAGACAACACTTTGAAAAAATGAGGAAATGATACATGATCAATCGACACTAAGCCTAAGCATCTAACTGACATATATTTTCTATAATATTTATAATAATATATATCTTAAACAAGTGAATCATGTTTATATTATTATATCTAATCATTTTTATCTATTATTATAAACAATTTTCTAAAAACATCAAAGAAACCTTGTATATAGAATGACGTTTAAAATTTCATAAGACTTATTGAAATATTATCGCTTATTTTTATCTTCTGTGTTCTATAAAATATCATGAAACTTGAAATGTCATAATCTAATAGAATAGAATAGACCCCTAATTTAAAGGGCGGACAGTAAACTAAAATTTGAGAATAAATGAATAATTTAAAATACATTGGTGATGAAATTTTGAATTTATTTTTAAAAATGATAAAAGAAAAATAGTGTTAATAGTTTTAAATTTTTTTCAACGTAAATTAATATTAAATATGTAAAACGATTATTTAGTAAACTATCGAAGTTTAAAATGTAAATTTTGAAACATATTGATCAAATTGAAGTAAATCTCAACCGTTAAAAGTAAAATTGTAATATTTTAAAATTTAAAGACTAACTTAAAATTTGAGAACTAAATAGACAACCATATGAAATGATCTAAAATTTAGAACTAAAAATATATTTTTTTTTCGGTAATTATTTAAAATGAAGAATGGGAACTTGGAAAAAATAATAATAAATTAAAATTGGAATGAGCTTTTGAGAATGGGAAAGAACATAAAACTCCTTTGGGACTTGGGAGGATAAAGCCTGGGAAAAGAACAAGAAAATTGGGAATTAGATAAACATGGGCCCACATGAATCTAGTGGGTCCTATTTCCTCGGTTTTCTCGAAATGATAAGACGTACGTTTTACTGTCCCCACTTGCCTCACTTTTCGGCTGCTCTTCATCTTTCCAAATTTTTAACTTTTTTAATTAATATAAAAAAGAAAGAATTGTAAACCAAAAGAGAAAATTGATATCCAAAACTACTATTTAAATCGAATAATTAGGGACGTTTGGGGCACATACTAAGTTATTATAGTACGTGATTATTATAATTTATAGGTTATAATAAATTGTATGTTATTAGTTTATGTTTAAGATACATATTATTTTAGTCTATATTATAATAGTTTATATTTGGGATGCAAGTTATTATAGTCTGAATTATAACAATTTGTAATTTTTTTAATGTAGGTTATTTTATATTACCTGTAATTTTTTTCTACTATTATTTTTTTATAATACATATAATTATGCATATGAAATATCATATTTTGAAAATAATTTTTTTTAAAAAATATGTTCCACCAATGTATACAAAATTAATTGGATTTGAATTTATGTTAAAAGCTAACCTTTTTTTTTTTTTTTAATTATTTTGGGAGGTACCCTAGTTAACATGGACAAAAGAAAAGTATATTATATTAGGATGCAATTCATATACGAAGCTCTCTTTTTTGGAGGTACAAACAAATCTAAAACAAAATAACTAACTCATAATTGCATGATTAAAATACTATCCAGCAAGATTACATACAAAATTTATTACAACTTAAATGCACAATTGGAACAAAGTAATCATTGTTTATTATCGAAAAGCAGTCTAAAACACGGGTTGATCAAACATTCTCTTGAATGAGGAGGTTGCAATAGTCCAACTTCAGGGCTGTGGCAACAGATAAGAGCTTTATGTATCTTGCAAACTGCGGAATATGATTTGCATAAGCTTCACTCTCTATTGACTATGCAATTCAGGAATATCTTGAAGTTGGCTCATGACTTCAGTACGCAGCTCAAGCTCTGTTGCATGCTTCTCTTTCGATCATTCTGCAATCACCTTCAACTAGTCATTTGCAAAGTCCATCACATTCCTAACAATCTCTGTCGTTTCATATTGATATTCACTTTGCTTTCTCTTACTTCCTCTCGAAGCATTTCCTCCTTGAGTGCTTCGACCAGTACGTGTTCCATGCATCTCATCTAGTGACATGTCCATTCCCTGACTAGACATCATGGGGATGTTCTGATATTGTGATTCACCAATGGGGACACCATCATTTATATGGTTTGACACATTAGACTCGATGTCTGGATAAGTCTCTAACCTTGCTCTCGTAGCTCTATCCTTGTCGAAGAAGTACACCAAATCATCATAATATGGAAAGGACATTGTGTAAAAGCCCATTTGTTGCAAGATGACTCTACATGAACAATAAAGTGGATATTATAACTAGGATGACTCTACACGAACAATTTGTAATGAAGTAAATGAATTGAAAATTAGATACCAGTAATGGAGATATGAAGACCAACAATGAGCATTAGAAACCAAAAGATGCAAAAAAGTTCATGGCAATGTGAAATGAAGCATGTGAATTGAAAATAAGAGATCTATAATGGACATACATAGACCATTAATATGCATTAGAAATCAAAAGATGCACAAAACTTCATGGTAATGTGAAGTCAAGCGTATTTCCTAAAAATCAGAGACCAATAATGTGGAATCAAAAATCAAAAAATGCACAGAACTTCATGATAATGTGAAACAAAGAATGTAAAATGAAAAGCAGAGGCCGAGAGTGAACATACAAGAACAAGTATATTGCAATCAAAACCAAAACATGCAAGAAAGTTCAAACTAATGCTTACAAAAAAAATAATAATAATTAACCACATCATCGGTTGAGAAAGGAAAAGAAGCAAACCTTTTACCTCCTCCCCCTACCAAACTCCAATCTACATCCTTCAACCCCTACCAAACTCCAAACGAGAACCTTCAACCCCCACCATGCAAAATTGAATGAAGCAGCAAAAGGTGCAACTACGAAAAAGGACAGATGGCATGACCAAGAACCAGAGATGCTGCGACTGCCTCATTTTATGCATAATTCGTGTTAGGATCTACCAAAGAAATTGTTGGGGTATAGGGCATATAATAAAAGTGTTTCCATTTCATTTTGATAAAAACATAAAAGAAAAAAAAAGTAGACAAAAGTCGTTTGATTCTCTAAGCAAGCTGGTTTTTAGTTATTATTTTAGCACCCTAATTCCCTTGTTTAGTGGTAAGAGGAAGAAGGAAGGGAAGCATTTAGACCGTTAAAGAGAAAGAGAAAGTCGGACGAAAGGAGTTCACAAATCTACAGAAAAATATGCATTTGGAGTACCAAACAAACATAGATCTATAAACAGAGACGAGAGAGACGAAAAAAAAAACCAAGAATCGATAGAGACGAGAGAGACGAAGGGAACGACAAATGTCATACCCCCTCCCGAGCTCACCACTCTGACCCAAAAGGAAGAGTGAGGACTACAGATATTAGGAACTTCTACTGTCTAGGATTTTTTTTTTTTATTACAAAACATTATTGTTTATCAATTATGAAGTTACATTGCTAACATGTGTCTGAATCCTCCTAATACAGCTGTCAAGACGGGATGATTTCTGCAATCACTCTGTCGACTGGTTCTAAGCTAAATCCATCGCCCTCTTTCTGATACTCGGGGAGAATTTAGAAAAACATTTGGAATACGTGAGCGAGAGTGCTCAGTGAGCGGTAAGTTCATATTAAAAATATTATTTTCTTTCAAAACATTTTTGGGAAAGAAATATCACAGCATATATGACCATTAAATATAATTCAGTTTAATAAATGAGATGAAGTTGGCATGATCACATAATCCTCCAATTATGTAGCAAATCACCATAAATCGGTTTGAAGAAACAATTTCCAGTACCCCAAACAACCTGTTGAATGTGCACGTGTCGAAAATTCCTGTTAGACATACTCGGGCATGTGGATAACCCCAGCCAAATATACTGACAATTCCAGTCTAACGTCCACGAAGCATGCTAATAATATTCGGGTACAATTTTTCAATTTTCAATCAAACCAATAGGAACAAACATCCAAACCAAGACTCACAGAGAAAACAATCATTCAAACAAAAGAACTATAATTATAATCCAAAAAAGCATATATTTTTAGATCATGTCAAATTTACCAAACTGGTACAAATATATAATACATCCAACCATTCAAAAATATAAACCACTCACTGTCAATTTGTTTTCCTTTCGAACTCTCTTCCCACAGGTTTTTTATAATTCTTGAAATTTAGTTAATATTCTCCTAATTACTCTCCACATAGACACAAACCAATAAATTTTGCTTAAATGGACTTAATTTTTCCCAAACCCTAATACTATTCAATTTTAGGGTTTTACTTTACACTTTCATACTCAAATTATCTTAAACCAACTTAAGATTCAAAACTAATTCAATCCCAAGATTAAAACATTTTATTTATATCCATTAGAACGTAAATTAAGGTTGGAAACATCTTAGTTAATATTAATTTTATCCAATTTTGCAAAATTTTCCTATTAACTCTAATTGGGGTTTACTTTAAATTAACCCCTTAATCAGCTTTAAAATTGACTTAGGATCCCATTTTCTCCTAATTGCATACTTAAAGCATTTTATTAATACCAATTGGAATTTTAATTATGATTAGAAGTACCTTAATTAGCTTAATTTAAATTTTCCAGCTTTTAATGACGGACAAAAAATGACAAACAGAAGTCAAGCCTAATAGGTCAACTCTTTCTTCAACCTACAACCCAAAATTTTCCAGATTTCAGCCAGATTTTCCGGCGAGCTCCGGCGACCAAATTTTCTTAATTCAGCCATACCCACTCTAATTAATCAATACAATTCCCTTACTCATCATCTAAACTATCTTACCTTAAAGTTTGAACATCTGATTTACTCCAAAACGCCTGAAATCGACCAAACTTTCCACGGGTACCTTTGAATTTGGAGTCTCAAATAATTCTTTAAGTCCACAAATTTACCCAAAAGTTGCACAACACCTTAAATTCCACGTGACCTCCGATTAGCAACATTTTCCTCTGTTTTCTTGCTCGTTCCGTCACAATTTCTTAACAAAACTCTCCATTTTCTTTCCTACTAATTCCCCAGAAGTTTAACTTACTTTTCCCTCAAGGAATTGCTCCAATTGAGTGTGTTTCAACTCATTTCCCCTCTTCTCCTTTTATAGGCCGAGAACCTTAACTCTTACCATTCCACCTTTAATTTCCAGCTGATAGCTCCTAATTTTGATCAGTCCCAATACCTAACTAATGCATCTCCCAACTTTTGTCCCTCAAATCACAAATTAATAGCCCAATTCCTTAGATTTCTCTAGCTTTATCAAAAACTATGTTTTATTTTATCCTTCTTGAATTTCCCCTTTTCCCCCTAATTTTGTTCAAATCCCTCAATTTCTCAAAAATTTTAAAAATAACCAAGTGCTTCCTTGTTTGTGCTTGACCCTTACTCGATGCATGATGGCCTTTAATTGATGCACGATGGCCTTTACTCGATGCCTAGTGGCCTTTACTCGATACCCGATGGCCTTTACTTGATGCACGATGACCTTTACTCGATGCACGATGATCTTTACTCGATGCACGACGATGCTAATCTAGTGTTTACTCGATACTTGCCTAGTGTTTAATCGATGCTAGACCACCCTTTTCACGGCCAACATTTAGCCAAAATTTCTTCTTGCTAGGCTAACTTATAAACACTCGAGTGTCAAGCTTTCAATACCTAAGCATTTTCCTTCTTCATTTCCTTATCCTTTACTCATTTCCCTATATTGCGCTTTACTTAAATATTAAATCTCTCATTTTACTAATCTCAATAATTAAATAGGGAAAGTAGAGTTTTGGTTTCACAACAAACCTAATTTAAGATGTGGAATCGACAGAGATGAAGGAGACAAGAAAGCTCTGAGAAGTGGTATCGATGAATGAGAGAGCTGGAAGAGAGTGACAAAAGGGTTGAATGAGAGAAATCGAGGAGTGGGGAGAAGAAGTCACTAGAGCAAATTTGAGGTGGGAAACAGTAAATATTGTTTGCTAATTAAGGTTATAATATTTGGAGCTCTAACTAAAAATAGTTGAAGCCCCAAACATGGAGTGGCTATTATAGCCTAGTCCCTCTAACTCCAACCTGGAGCCCAAACGATCCCTTAGTAACCCATCAATCTAACTCGTTTAATTGTAAAAATACAGAAAAATTGTTAGAAATAGCACATTGAAGTTTTCATCTTACAAAACTAGTACCTTTTCGTTCAAATAGTTTTCCTAAGTTCATCTTAGACGAGATGGAGCACTGAGATTTAGTTAAAAAGTTAACTTTTTCTAACTTATAGATTATTTTGGGCCTTTTTAGTATATCTCGATATACGTTGGGAAAATTTTTCTCTAAATTCGGTTATCTTACTAAATATTATATTGAAACGTCAAGTAATTTTGCAAATGTTTAACCCAAATTCTAATTTCCAAATGAATATACCAATTATCCAAATGAATCTTTTTAGATGGATCTATTGCATTTTGATTATTAAATTTTGGGAAAGTATAAATTTTTTCTCAAAAAAAAAAAAAGAAAAAGAAAAAGAAGAAGAAGAAGAAGATAGATATTGAAAATATATGAAATCTCGATTTAATCTTAGCAATGAGATCAATGAATTCTCGGACAGATAAATATCAAGATTTTATATATTTTCCATATGAGATCTATTTTTTTTTTCAAAAAAAATATTCTTTAAATTTTTTTTAAATCAAAGTGTAATTATCCATCTAAAAAAATCTAATTGGTAAATTCATTTGAAAATTTAGAAATTCATATAATTGTGCAAACAGAAATTGATCTAAAGTTTTGAAAAATTACATAAGAATTTGATATAATTTGATAAAAATAACCAATTTTGGAGAAAAATTGAGAATATATAAGATTTGGGTAGATTACATAATATTTGAAAAAAATTATGTGTAATGTGCCCTAGATATATCGAGAAGGCCCAAACCAATCGATAAGTTAGAAAAAGTTAACTTTTTAATTAAGTCTCAATTGTTGATCTTGTCTGAGATGTACCAACAACAACTATTTGAACGAGTTTTTAAGAAAGGTACTAGTTTTGTAAGATGAAAACTTCAACATGCAATTTCGGGCTTTTTCCCAAAAATATAGTATCTCTAAAATATAACTAAAAAGTAATTTCTTGAAATTACAAAAGTCATACATAATATTTAATTGTAATAATAAATCAAAAATTGGAAATTAAGATTGACAAATATCATGTATCTTAAATAACTATCAAATGACATCTCGCTCAATCAGATGTTATTGAATCCTCATTGAATTCTTAACCTATACCATACAAGCAGAGGTAAATTTAGTATGGGACTAGAGGAGATCGAGTCTCTCTCAGCTTTATGCTCTTATATATATATATATAACTGGCTTAATATCAAAATCATAAATTAGCCTAGTGTTAAATTTACCTTTTAACCTCTTTGGGACTCAAGTTCAAGACTCACTTATTGCATTTATTTTAACTAAAGTATATAAAGCCCATCGTCAACAAAATTTTGGATCCATCACTACATGCAAGCACAATTCTTTTGCAATAATCTCATCGTATGCATTAACTCTACTTTCGTCAATAGAGAGCTATACACTCTCCCAAACACACCTTAACCCATTGAATTCATACAAATGATTGAACGAGTTTGCACTTTCTCCGTCCCTCATCTCGAATACTATACAAAGTACCAATTACTTTCTCGTTTCTATGTTTTGAGTTTTTTTCCAATGCTTTTTTCTCTTGTTAGAGGAGGAATTACCTCATAAGAAAACCTTGTACTCAAAATAGATAAAAAATATCTTTAGATTGAGCTCGACAGATATCTTGATTGTAAAAACGATTTAAATCTTTATTAGATTGAGTTATTCAAATACTTTATAATAGCTCAAATTCACCCAACACGCAAATACCTTATGTAAACAAAAAAAGTTAATATATTCGTCAAACTAAGCTAATCTTATATTAAAAACAACTAAAATTTTTGTAAGATTAAGTTGCAATCATCATATAATAAGGTCCAAAATTGCATATAGAAAAATTGTGCATTAAGGAATGTTTTGAAAGATAATTCACACAGAACCTGACCACTTGGTTGTGGAGATGTAAGAAACAAGTTATGGCTAATACTTATCAAATTTTGATTTTGAGTCTTCAAAATAGATTTTATCCACCCCTTTCTTAAATAATGTAGAGTTCTCCTCATAGTTGCAATCCACTATCGATAAAGGATGTGGTGTGGCTGCACTTGTCTAATATGAGGTCATTTTCTTTTTTCAAAAGAAAAAACAATAAAAGTAACAAAAAAAAATCTATAAAATCAAGAAAAATATCTTGTTCTCCTTTAATTTTGAATTTAGTTTTTATTGCATCTTTAGATTTCAAAAATATTAAAGGAGGATGGATGAAGACAAATTTAATATTATATTATCTAACACTCTTCCTCACTTGTGGGTAGGTTTAAATATGGACTTCTCTAGATCACTCACTTTAATACCGTGTTAAATCACTGACCCGAAAGTTTAAGCTGATGGGTGAAAATAAATTTAATATCATTTTATTTAATAAAAATGTTACAATTTTAGTCTTTAAATTTTAAGTTTGTTTTTAATTAGTCGATAAATTTTAAAATATTACAATTTTATCCTTGAAATTTGAGTTTTGTTTTAATTTTGTCGAATTCAAAATTTACACTTTTAACTAATAATTTTCACTAAATACTTACTTTTAGTTTTTAGTATTAATATTAGGGGTCTTTTTAAATATAAAAAAAATATTTAAAAATATTTACACTTTGTAGCAAAAAGTTCTAAAAGTACAAAACACTATTAGAATTTTTTGCCATAAAGTGTAAATATTTTTGGGATTTTTCTATTTATAAGAATTTTCCTTAATATTAATTAATTAATTTAAGCATTAAAATAAGGGTAATTGCTTAAACCGCTAAAAGTATTTTCAAATATAACAAAATGTCATTGTCTATCAGTGATTGATAGTGATAGACCGCGATAGACATCTATCAAACGCTGATAGATTTCTCTGCTAAATAGTGATATTTTGTTATATTTGTAAATAGTTTACTCAGTTTTCTAAACTTGAAAAAGACTCCTTAAAATAATTAAGATTAATTAAGTTTCACTATTTTTTTTTCATCACTATTAAATTTAATTTTAAAATTTAACCTCATAAATATTTAAAAATTAGTTAATAAACGTCTCCAAAATGTTTAGTTAAAAAAAATTGAGGTTAAGAGTATCAATCTTGAAATAGGGAATCAAATTGAAAAAAAAATAAAAGTCAAAAAATTAAAAATATAATATTTTAAAATCTACGGACTAAATCGAAACTAAACTCAAAACTTAAAAGAAGTAGAAGTATAATAATTTAAAATTCGGTAAACTAAACACAATCTAAAGTCGATTTTTTTTTTTTTTTTTTTTTAAGAAAAAGGTGAAAATCATCAGGAACATGGTATCCTCGTAATTTTATCTCACTCGGAGACAACATGGATTTGTTTGATGGGCCGAGGCCCTAGACTTATTGGGCCCATTGAGATTCAAAAGTCCATTTCTCTTTTCTTCACCAAAGACTTAGAGGCCGAAGCCCATTAAACCCAATAATAAAAAAGTTGTTTTTAAATATAATAAAATGAACCGAAGTATTTATAACTACTAATAAAAGATCACATCCTATCTATGATAGACCAAGATAGATAACGATAGACTATTATCTATATCTATCTAATTATAAATATTTTAAGTAGTTTTGTCATTTAAAATAATTTTTCTAAAATAAACTAATAACAAATATTATTAGAAATAACCGAATAAATGACACTCTTTTACAAACTTATTATTAATTATGACTTTTTTTTTTGTTATTTCAAAGTGTGAGAGATAATCTAAACATCTAATCTCTTAAGAGGCATTTGGGGGGCAAAAGGTTGGTTATTATATTTATAGGTTATTATAGTTGGGTTATAAAAATTTATATTTGAGATGTAAATTATTTTAGTTTGGGCTATAATAGTATGTGTTTGATGTGTAAACTATTTTAGTTTTATAATGAACTAGTAAACACTCTAGTGAAGAATAAATAAAACAATAAATGTAAAATAGTAAAAATTATAGTAAATAATAAATACTGTATTAAATGAGAGTTTTGAAATAGTGTTGACGGTAGCTAATTGAGGAATACAAAATAGTATTTATTGTAGCAAGAGTTAGTTATATAGTCTTAAGATAGTTCTTACCCCGAACATATATATTTCTTAGCTACATGTAAATTCATGTAGTTAATTTACTATTGTTTTAGAAGATAAATTATTTACAATTTAATAATCGAATCTAGATGTCATTTAGTGAAATTTATGAGCTGAGGTAATCGAAAAACTTCACTTCATGCTTTTGTTACAAGGAAATTTGTAAGAATGTCACTTTTTTGAAAATAATGTCACTTTCTTTATTAGTCCATTCAAGTGTGAACTCATATATACACATATGGTGTTTGGAGATTAGAGAGCCACGTCCATGGTAGGTGGAAATTTATTACAATCAATTTATTCTAGACAACTTCAAGATTCGATCATAGAAAAAGAGTACATCCTAACTATTAATTTCATTTTAGTTTTAGCCTACACATGATTATTATTCGTAAATGCTTAATCTATATTTTAGATAAATAAACTAGCGATATACTACATTGATAAAAACAAAAATTATTGGATTTATTGTGTCAACCTTATCATAATTCAATCGATTTAAATATATAAAAATATTATCAATAAAAAGGTTATACTCACTTGTTTAAATACTCTCATCCTAGTTTAGTATTGAATAAAAAGATTTATTGATCCTGTGTTTGAAGTTGGAATAACTTTGAGGGAAATTCTTACTAGAGAAAATTTGATTTTTCTATAAACAATTTTGGAATTTTTAAGTGTTTATAGTATAGTTTGTCGAGTCTTTTGGACAATAAAAAAATGATCTTTAAAATTTTTTTATCAAATAAATAGTAGTTCAAAAAACTTGATATATATACACTAAAATCAAAGATAAACTACTTTTTTAATCTCGATTTTTAAAGAATAGGTGCATTCTATTTTCGAGTTTTCAAAACATATTTTTTTAGTTCATGACTTTTTAGAATAGATCCATTTAGTCAATGAGTTTTTCAAATGTATCTTTTTAGTCTCCAAATTTTTAAAAATGGGTTTAAAATGTTTATGAACCACTTTTTATTTTCACTTTATATAATTATATGAAATTTTGAATTACCAAAATATATTTAAAAAATAATTTTAGAAAGAGGAGGTAATCTTTAAAAAATAAGAAATAAAAAATGGGTGCACAAACTTTTTAAAGATATTTTAAAAAATTCAGGAACTAAAAATTACTTATGAATTAAATGAAACTATTTTAAAAAATTCAAAGATTAAAGATAGATTTAAAAAATTGAGGATCAAACACATCTATTCTTTCAATTACAAAGACATAAAAGATAATTTTCTGACAAAATCAGTCATATATTTTTAATCAAAAACAAAACTTGTAGATAATTGACAATAGTGTATACTTAGGAATTCAGTACAAACATTTTAAGATCATTCTCGAAAATATTGCAAATAAAATAAATTCGCACGATGTAAATGTAGTTCCTGTTAGAGATTGGGCTCTTGTCAATTGCCGATTGGTTCGGACTCTGTTCATCGAAGATCGAGTACCCAATCCTCTGTCTATTTCATCGCAGCCATCTACGGCGGCCGTCTTTGGGATGCCATCTTGCCGGCGATAACCCATCACCGCCGCGCTCATATCTCGACAAGGGAAGGGATGGGCAACTTCAGCTTCCATTTTCTGACTGTCTTTCTCCTTCTTCTTCGCCCTCTTTCTGCTACTTCTAATGTTTCGGAGCTTTTCGAAATCTGGTGCACAGAGCATGGGAAATCGTATTCCTCCGCCGAAGAAAAGCTTTACCGGCTAAGTGTGTTTGCCGATAACTACGAATTTGTTACTCATCATAACAGTTTGGGTAATTCTTCTTATACCCTTTCTCTCAATTCTTATGCTGATCTTACCCACCATGAGTTTAAGGTCTCTCGCTTGGGTTTTTCCTCTGCTTCGCGGAACTTGCGGCGAGTTCCGCCGCAAGAACCCTCTCTTCCACGGGATGTTCCTGATTCGTTAGATTGGAGGAAGAAAGGGGCGGTGACTGCTGTTAAGGATCAAGGAAGCTGTGGTATGTTTATGTTCTGTTTTTTATTTTTTGTTTAGTGATTTATCTTGAATTCGATTGAACTACTCTGTTTTCTGCCGCGGATGTGGGTATCTGGGCTAAAACTTTAGGGTCAATTTTGACGATCGATGCGTACAAATGGGATTCTCCTGAAATGGCATCATTTAGCTTTTGAATATATGGTCGTCTCTCACAAAAAGGAACGAAGAAGTCAATAGAAGGGGAAAACTGCTTTTGTTCCTTAATACAAAACATCATTGTTTGGACATATGCGTTTAAACATTTGCTTTTTTTTTTATGCATTGATTTCTTTTTTTCGTTTTTGATCATTTGGGTTTTCCGAATTTGGCATATATCTTGCTAGTTAGATGCCATTGCCTAACTTTTTGAATTTTTTCCGTCCACTCTTCACTTTTTTCCGCCATGTATCATATCTCACTCTTGTGGGAATGTTTTGAGAATATGTGTTAGATGATTGGCTATAATCCCATAACTTTTTTTTTTTGGTTTAGTGATAGTTTTTAGATGGTTTGAGGAGATAATGTTGCAAATTTAATATTTGAGCCAACATATAAACTAGAGTGTTAAAATTGTATTAAATTATTAATGTTAATCTAGTGTTGTTTAGTTTTGGTTCTAACGATGATTTTATCATATAGCATGGTGGTGATCACCAAGGTAGCCAAGTTGATTCCAAAGTTCTTTCTTCATTTTCATCTCTTCATGTTAGACTCGAGTTATTTTTCATTTAAAAAAAGAAGAAGAAGAAAAAAAAGCCTCTAGTTATTTGGAAGCTTTGCTCATCATCATCAGATTGGGAAAAAACTGATGCCTCTCATTTTCACTTTTCAGGTGCTTGTTGGTCTTTCTCAGCTACGGGAGCCATTGAAGGGATCAACCAGATTATGACTGGGTCTCTTATTAGTCTCTCTGAACAGGAATTAATTGATTGTGACAGATCTTACAATTCTGGCTGTGGAGGAGGATTGATGGATTATGCATACCAATTTGTGATCCAGAACCATGGGATTGACACTGAGAATGATTATCCTTATCAAGGGCATGATGGATCATGTCGTAAGGACAAGGTAATATAATCCATCTCTCATTCATGTCTTCCTAATAGATTCACAATATTAATAAACCATGTTATGGAAGGGGGTTTTATTTGTAAAGATGCTACTTTAAACATGGAATAAGCATGGAAATGTGAATTATAATTCTTTATCAGGGTGCTCTCTTGGGACCCTTGCGGATAGGAAAATGTTGTTTGCTGACTTGCATTTTATGTCTATTGAGCTTGCAGCTGAAGAGGAATGCTGTCACCATTGATGGCTATACTGATATTCCTCCAAATAATGAGGGAAAATTACTGCAAGCTGTAGCAGCTCAGCCTGTGAGTGTTGGTATATGTGGCAGTGAAAGAGCCTTTCAATTATACTCTAAGGTTGGTCCTATTCTCAACTTCCATTTGATGATTCAACCATATATAAATTTATAACTAAAATCCCCAGTTGTATTTACTTGCTTGGTAGGGAATTTTCTCGGGTCCGTGTTCTACTTCTTTGGATCATGCTGTGTTGATTGTAGGATATGGCTCGGAAAATGGAGTTGATTATTGGATTGTGAAGAACTCGTGGGGTAAAAGTTGGGGAATGGATGGTTATATGCTCATGCAGCGCAACAGCGGCAGTTCGGAAGGTGTTTGTGGAATCAATATGCTTGCTTCATATCCAACTAAAACCAGTCCTAACCCTCCTCCCTCCCCTCCTCCTGGTCCAACAAAATGTAGTATTCTTACTAGCTGTGCTGCTGGGGAGACCTGTTGTTGTACAAAGAAATTCCTTGGCCTTTGTTTATCTTGGAAATGCTGTGGATTGAGCTCTGCTGTATGTTGCAAGGATGGTCGTCATTGTTGCCCCTTCGATTATCCCATTTGTGATACTGACAGGAACCTATGCCTCAAGGTTTGTTTTTTTTTCTTCTTCTTTCGATATGGTACACTGTACTTGAGATGAAAATATTCTTCTACTCTCATAAGTTAGAACTAGCTCGTTTCGAGGATTTATTATCTTAATGTTGATTTCTCTCTTCAAACAAGTTCCATCATCTGGAAATTGATCCATTTGCATAAGTACATGTTAGAGAAGAAAAAGGAGAAAGAACACATTACAACTTGCCTACTTAGGGTGTGATGTAGCTGCCTGTATAATGAGTTCAGTAATGACACTTTATTTCCTGATGAACTTTTTTTTTTAAAAGCCAAATTTTCATTTAGAAAGAATAAAAGGGCAGACAAAAAGAGCCTAACAAAAGGCAAGGGGAAAAAGAGAACCTAAAAAACTACAAAAAGTGGCTCCAATCTCACAATGAAAGCAAGATCTTAGTTACAAAAGAGTTTACTAACCAACGCCTGTGACGAGGACTTAAACTTAGCTCCCTCCCGTACATCCTCACTCGATCTCTCCATTTCCTAGAAGTGCATCCAAATACTCCAAAAAACAGCAAAAAAGAATTAGCTTATCGCAAAACTTTACATTCTCATGAAAAGGCAAACTCAAGAGCACTTTTACCTGATAGACAGTTGTTACACTTACCGAACGCTCACCCATTTACACGTGTGAATCAAAAAAACCATAGCAACGTTACTTCTAGCAAATGAACATTTTCCATGAATGTATCATTGAAGTAACTATATGTCAGAAGTGTTTCCTTTTCTTTGTTCTCTCTGTATACTGTCCATATTCTAGACTAACAGTTCATATCATCTGGGCAGCGAACGATGAATGGTACAAGAACAGAAGCACTTGAGAATGGGAGTTCTTCGGGAACATCTCGTAGTTGGAGCTCTTTCTAAGGTTTGGATTCTGTGAAATGGCTTCATTTATAGAACGAATAAAGGCTGCCATTTCTGTTACCACTGTGTTCTACAAGCTTTTAGCTACATTTGAAGTCTAAAGGGGTTCAGTCTGAGAGGTTCCTTGAGTTGTTATCATCACATTGTAGTTTAAGAGCAGGTTTCTTTTGTCATTAGCTTTCTGCTGTGGTCCAAGAACTTCCATGGATTAGCTTTGGAGGCTTCTTACCTTGGCCGAGGCCGGAGTTTTATCGGGTTTTGGCTTATCATTTCCTTCAGGTTTCTGGTCAGATTGCTACCTTTTCAGGTTCTTAAAGTTGTATTGGATTATATCTTTAAATATTATGGACTGATTAGGATCTATGGGGTTAGTTGTTGCTTGTTACCTCTTTGAGAACTTTGGTTCATTTATTTGCGGTCCCAAACGCTCCAATATAGTTTGATGCTCTTTTATTCTGTAAATATTGAAGGAACTTGTGCTTGCTGCTTAAGCACTTTTGTGAACCGTCGTTCATTCGAATTTGGTAGTAACATAAAGTGTTATTGGAAAAGGTCAAAAACACCTTATGAGATGCTTTTAGGGCACATTTCTATTGATTCTCTAAGATGCTTAAAAACACTTTTAATGCTTTCAAAAAGTACTTTTAATAGTGTTAATTGATTGCTTTCATTAGAGTACTTTAGTTAAAATTTGAGTGATAAAAGTCTTATTTTCCTCCAGGAAAAAGACTTTTAAAGTTTTCAACAAAGAAAAGTACTTTAAAAATCTAAATACAGGTAGAAAACACTTGGAAGTTCATTGAAAGGACACTTTTTGACTAATTTTCTTCTAGAAATCCTTGTATAATAAGCATTTCACTAGTCTTTAATGCAAAACAATTATTACACTCTCATTCCATCAGAATTTTCAAACTCCTGGAATATGAATTTAACTAATTGGTGTCTTTGGTGTTTTGTAAAACTTTTTTTTTTTTTTTTTACTATTCTAAAAATATTTCAAGTATTTTTCTTTTAAATTATAATTGATTGGCTTGTTAATTTTAACATTAATATGTATGCTGAAAATTACTTTAAAAAAAAAAAGAAGAAACAAAAAATTAATACCAAGAGATTAGTTTTAGAACGAGAGAAATTTTGAGGTACTTTGACCACATTTAGTTTTAGGAAAATTATTTTAAATAGCAAATGGCGAAAATATTTACAAATAATTCAAAATATCATCGTGTATCTACAACAGACCGTAATAGACTACTATTTATATTTATCATGATAGATAGACATATATAATATTTATCGCGATTGAAATTTTACTATATATATAAATATTTTAGTTCATTTTCAGAAAACAACCCTTTATTTTATGGTTTTTTTTTCTTGATGTAATACAATAAATGGGATAGGAGATTTGATCTTCAAGCTTCTGGAGAGGTACTGCATGTGAATTGTTGTTCAATTAGGTTGACTTTTGGATTTTTTTTTTCCATTTATCTTTCATTTCTTACAAATTTAAAAGTCACATCCAAGAATGCAAACGGAATATAATTAGTGGCATTTAAAAATTAGTTTTTTTTTCAGCTTATTATTTAATGAATATTCTCAAATAAAGTCCTTATCTCCAAGAATATATTGTAGTGGCAAATAAAAATTAGTTTTTTTTTTTAGATTTATTATTTATCGAAAATTATTTTACTCAAAAAAAAAAAAAAAAAAAAAAAAAGAACATTCTCGATTTCTTTTGGCACAGGAAGAGGATCCAACCTCCCGGGAGACAAAATATATGTCAATTATAAGGTTAAATTGATTTTGCTCTTATATATATATATATAAATAATTATTTAGAGTAGATTTTTCCCCTTTTAAAAAATTTACACGTTAATGGACCCAAATTCACACGTGAGAGAAGCCCACACCAAAACCTACCAAATGATCGGCCTATTTTTCACACCTTTCGTTTGTCCTCATTGAGAAATTTTCAGTACTCTCACTTTTGTTTTATTAATTAATATTAGCAAAAATTGTCATTTTTTATATATATATATATATATATCATATCACTTTTAAATGACATGATGTAACTTACTAGCATAGTATTGAAATAAACTTTTTTATAGGCTATAACACATAATCCAATGCATTTGGCTTTTTCCCAACCTATCTCCAGTCTCTTCGTATACTCATTTGAGTTTATATATTATTAGGAGTGATTTTGGATCAAAAAGTATAATCGAGAAGGTCGGGAAAATAATAAAATTTGGACCAAAAATAGCACCCTAAGCCTAAAATAGACTTAGGGAAGAGGGTTAGTTCGTACCAAAGCTCAAATTTATGTACTCGACTGAGATCAACCTTAGCAAAATAGCTAATAAGCATGTTTGATATGCCCAAACCCAAAGCTTCATCATAGGACCAAAGTGGGCCTAGGGAGAGATGGTCGGCCTCAATCAACCTTAGCGAAACATGAAACCATGCTCGCCCTTTTACGGGATAGGTTACTTAATCATCCTAAAGTGACTTTGGAACCCTCGCAAAAAAAAAACTAGATCAATCGGTCGATCACCTCTATAAATCCATAATTATAGTTTCACATTAGGTAACTTGAGTTCCACTCTCAAACTCTTTAGTTTTCACATTCTTTTATTCTCTGACTTAAGCATTGGAGTATGTGTGACAAACATCACACGCGTGCGAAATAAATTTACTGTTAGTATCACGTGAAGGTAATGTGCATTTTTCCTATTCAAAATTTGACGTCAACATAGATTATATACTACCAATTGGTCAATGGTGTAATTTTATGCTTTTAGCCGTAGTTTATTTTTGTTCCGATCCTTTACAATGTCTAATTTTCCATTTTTGTTGAGCAAAGGGCATCAGACAACATTAGAAGCTTTTTTTTGCTAGCAAATTCTCTTTTAACGAAAAATTATTGTCGGGAGATATATAAAAATAATAATTAAACATTGAAATAATTTGAATTAGTTAGACTTAAAAACTAGCTTAATGGAAGTTCCTTTGTAATTTTTATTATTTGCATAATATATTTTGAACAAGTCTTTTTTGTTGTTGTACTAAAAAAAAAAGACTAATTTAGGCTCCATTTGATAATTATTATATTATTATTTTTTTAATTAAGCATACAGACACTAATTTTATCTTTAAATTTCTTACTTTGTTATCTGTTTTTACTAATAGTTTAAAAAATCAAGCCAAATTTTGAAAACTTAAAAAAATAGTTTTATTTTTGGAATTAGGCTAAATATTCAACTATTATATTTTAAAAATATACAAATTAATATAAAAAATAGGAGGAAATAGGTTTAATTTTCAAGAATAAAAAACAAAAAGCAAAACGATTACCAATTGTGGCCTTAGTTACTTTTTTTTCAAATCTAAATTACTTTGTTATCTGTTTTTACTAATAGTTTAAAAAATCAAGCCAAATTTTGAAAACTTAAAAAAATAGTTTTATTTTTGGAATTAGGCTAAATATTCAACTATTATATTTTAAAAATATACAAATTAATATAAAAAATAGGAGGAAATAGGTTTAATTTTCAAGAATAAAAAACAAAAAGCAAAATGATTACCAATTGTGGCCTTAGTTACTTTTTTTTCAAATCTAAATTACACATATTCTACGCATAATGTGTTTTAGTACAAAGTTGTGGCTACATTTAAAAAATTATAATTATAGTGTTATATTGACACTTTTGTATACAAAATTAGATTAACAAAAATTGTAGAATTTAAAACAGTGAATATATATATTTGAAAATATAAAGACTTAAATGGATAAAAAAAAAATGAAAACATTAAGACTATAATAAACCTTTTGAAAGTAATTTAGAAACCACAATGAACATGAATTTATAATAAAAAATTAAAATATAATTTAAACCTTTTATTTACCTATTACTAAACAATTTCAATACTTGTTTCATTGTAGTCTCTAAAATTTTGAATGTCCCATTTCAATCTCTCAATTTTGCTTAAAAAATCATTTTAGTCATTGTTTTAATTTAATCAAATAGATAAAATGGCATATTAAATATCTCATCTAAATTCAACATCTTATTTTGTTTTATTTATTTCATTTTTTCCTGACCTCAACTATATTTGGAGTAAAAACTTTGGAACTTTTAACTTTTTTTTTTTTTTAATGAAAATATGTGTCTTGAATTAAACTTTTTTTTACACTCTTAAAATGTTTTTTTTTAAATACGTCTTAAAATAGTTAAAGATTTAAAAATATTTTTGGTCTCTAAACTTTTGTGAAGTAATGTAGTCCATAAACTTTGGTTTGTAACGATTTAGTCCATATATTTTCAATTTTGTAACAATTTAGTCACTGAACTTACATAAGAAATAAATGATTATAGACTAAAATTTAGTAACTAAACGATTACTTTTATAAAAAAGTTAGAGATTGAAAATGGTTTTTATCATGTTTAAACCCTATGAAATAGGGTTGATCTCAAATTCTAGAATTAAGTTTGGATTTATTCTAGATTATTAAAATAATCAACCGACGTAGGCCAATGACAATGTGAAAATTGACATTTAAAAATAAAAATTGAATTCAAAGTCTTTATTTTGTATTCTTTTTGCTTTATTTATTTATTTATTCAAAGTCTTTATTTATTTTCCCATTTCCATTGGGGAAAACGCATTATTAAGGAGAAAATGCATTCACATTATTCATCCACACGGTTAGCCCGTAATAAAAGTCAAACGTAAGGGTACTTTGGTAAAAATGCATTCCCACCCTTCTATATAAGCCCTCCTCCCCCTTATCGTCTCTGTTCATCGCTTCTTTTTCAAATACAGCGTAGACTTTTGCAGAAGAACACAGATTCTTGGTTGAACCAATGGCTGAAGAAGGGCAAGTGATTGGAATTCATAAGGTTGAAGAATTTGATACGTTAGTCAAGCTAGGAAACGAAGCGGGTAAACTGGTATGATTTTCGCTTTTTAGTATCCTCCATTTCTACTACTTGATTCATTTCTATGTGATTTCGATGAAATTTTGGATCTGGTATGTAGGTATATCTGAACATTTTTCATGTCTCAACGATTGTTGTTGCATTATCATTGTTATTGTTGGAGAATGTTCTGTTTAATGATTTGGGAAAACTCGCCATCGATTCGTTAGGGTTTCTGATAGTTACATATGACTGGGTCTAGTTATTAGTTCAATTTCTTCAGATTTGACTAGTTATTAGTTTAATTTCTTCGGACTTAAGGACTTATGGAATGTTTTGAATTAATTTTTCTCTGTTATTCGTTTTGTGACGTTTTAGAACAAGTCTTTGAACTTGATGATGCCATAAGCAAAACTTCACTGTATTATATTTAGTTTCAGATCTATAATTCCTAATGTTTCTAAAATTTTGTTTGCTAGATTGTGGTGGATTTTACTGCTTCCTGGTGTCCACCATGCCGTTTCATTGCTCCAATATTCGCAGAGTTGGCTAAGGCGAACGTCAATGTCATTTTCCTGAAAGTGGACGTCGATGAAGTTAAAGTAACGAAATTTAAGCCCTTTTCAGCCTACCGTATTATGCCCTCTTTGTTGCTTCGGGAAATTGTTGATACAATGGAATGAGACTGTTTTGTTGAGTTGTTCCTGTTTTAACAAACAATGGCTCCTGTCTCTTTGCAGGAAATTGCTGAGAAGTACGGGGTTAATGCAATGCCGACCTTTGTTTTCCTGAAAGATGAGAATGAAATTCACAGGATTGTGGGTGCTGACAAAGTGCAGCTGGGGAATAAAGTAGCTGAGTTAGCCCGTTCAGCGGCTGCTTCTGCTACTTCTAGTGCATAAATGGTCACCTTGGAAGATCTTTCTCTCTCTTCTTATTATTATGGTGTATTAATGATTCTGGTTTCGGGTTTGTTCTACTTGTGGATTTCATGACATTGTGTCTGAGATGTTTACTTTGTTTAATGAATGTTTGTAGAACAATAAATGTATAATAAGATTTAACATATATGATAAATTAGCTGTTTGAGCTTTTGAATTCAATTCAGTGGTGGCTTAAAAGTTTAGAGATGGCTTCTTTTGTGTGGGGACATAAGAAAAGTAGTTTACTTTTGCTTTACTCTCTCTTTTTTCCCCTTAGCTTTAGGAAAGTCTTCATGCTGGGAAGGGTCTTAAGACTTATAAGTTTTGTGGTTGCTTGAAATTCTCGTATTTTGTTCTTGGTTGTCCATGATGTGTTGTGCTTGATCAGGATAGATAAGATCTGAAATTTTGGAGACTTGTCCCTTTCTGGTCAAGATTTAGGGGACCTTTGATATGAGGAAATGGGATGAAAGGAGGAAAAGAATGAATAGGTGTCTGCATACTCTTGGAATAAAGTTAGATGTCTTTCAAGGTGGGGTATTGGAATAATTTATTCCTAAGCATATTTTGTATCCAAGACTATATACATTATGGTTTCTTTTCCTTTCATTTTTATGTTCCAATCTTTTTAGCCAGTAATATTTCAGTTTTATTTCATTACATATTAAATTTAAGATTTTTCTAATGTATTTTGGTCCTAGGGTCTTTTAGGCTTCAAAAAGAGACTTCTCAAGGAATGTTGACTAAATTGTTTAGGCTTCGTTTCGTAACTATTTGAATTTTTGTTTTTAGTTTTCGAGTATTATGCATGCCTACAAGCATTCATTCTACCTCTAATTTTCTTGATTTGTTATATTCTTTTTGTAGATGGTTTAAAAAATCAAGCCAAATTTTAAGAATTAAAGAAATAGGTTTTATTTTATAACCATTTGATTTTTTGTTTTTGTTTCTAAAAATTAAGCGACACTACTTTTTGTTGTTATCTATTTTTTACCAATGGTTTAAAATACAAGCCAAAATTTGAAAACTAAAAAAATAGTTCTTAAATAATTGTTTTTGTTTTTGAAATTTAATTAAGAATTCAACCATTGTATGCAAATCATGTAAGAAATGGGATGAAAATAGACTTAATTTTTAAAAATGAAAAATAAAAAACAAAACAATTACCGAATGTAGCTTTTTAAAAACTTGTTTTTGTTTTGGAATTTGATTAAGAATTCAACCATTATAATTAATAAATATAAAAATCATTATAAAAAATAGAGAAAAAATATGTTTAATTTTTTTAAAAAAATAAAAACAAAAAATGGAATAATTTTTTTTTTTTTTTTTTTTTTTTTTTTTTTTTTTTTTTTTATCAAACAGGGTATTAGCTGACAGCTGTCAATATTATAATAAAAATTGTCAACTTATTACAAAGTATTTATGGGTACAAATAGGTTAAACATTTAAGATATGAAGCAACTAAAAGTATTATAAAGATAAACACTTTGAAATATCTTTTAAAATGTTAGAAGGTTGTTCCTTTTTAAGTGGTACCAATCTATTTATAAACCTTTATTCCGAATAGAAAGAGTGATTTGAAATTGAACTTTATTGTTATTGTTTATAAAGGATTCTTAATTCACCATATTAGGTATTAATAGCCCTATCAATCTATATAACTAATCCAACTTAAGAACAAAGAAAACTCTTCAATTTTGTACTCATATGAGTTTAACTTAACAGCTTAGACATTTTTGTTTTAAAAAATCGTATGTAATTGTAAAAAAATTAATAATAATAATAATAATAATAATAATAGTAATAATAAATAATCGTGGCCGAATTCCAGCATCCTCTTTTTCTTCAAGTGGACAAGGTTTTTTGTCCTTATTTCCCCAGTGATTTTAATTGGCCCAAATGTGTATGTGAGAGAAAGCTTCCATAGACGTGGGCCATGGCGGAGAATCCAATTCCTTGACCTCTTCAAGTCCTACTTATTATTTATTTATTAGTACTTTCGTTTTTCAGTTGAGGATAGTGACACCCTTTTTTTTATTACAAAAACCTCTAACATCAAGGCTGGTAATATAAATTTATATCAGTTAAGTTATGGTCAGATTGATATATCCTATAGCACTCGATATAGCAATGATACATGTTTTTGTTAAAAGTAAATCTGGTCGATGGTAATTGACGCACTTCATCTTTTGAGATTAGAGATTTGATTTCCATCTTTGTAATTCTTTTACTAAAAGAGTCATTTTAATATTTAAAAATTTAATTATATTTCACTTTATATTTAAGTTTTTTAAAATATTTATTTTTCTAGGAAACTACTTTGATATTTGGACTTTGATAATGTGCTATTTGAAGGAATCTATGAAGATCCTGAGCGAAAGTGAGGATTGATTCCAATTTTTAATTTTACACATAAAATAAATTACAGAATACAAACTTTATACATAATCACACAACATGCTATAATAAAAAAGAGAATAGAATTAGAGTTTCAAGAAACTCTTACCTTTAAAGAACTTTTCTTCACGTTTTCCTCTCCAAGAATGGTTGGTTAAGTACAAAACCATGAGAATCCAAGGAGTAAAAGAGAGATTGAAAAATTGGGAATTTTTTAGAATATTGCCCCCTTTGTCAAACAAAGAAGAAGAAAGAAAATCTCAAATGTAACCACCCACACTCACATGTTGGTTGAGAGAATAGGGGAATTTCCCTCCCTAAATAAAATTCAAAATTAAAATAAAATAATTTTGCTTTTAATATATAACCAACTTATTATATGTATATATATATATGTATGTAAGTAATTATATGTTATATCATATATAATATATAACCTATAGTTTAATATTGTATCACATACAATATAAATTATAGTTTTAATTCTCTCAACAAAGATATTTAATATAAATTATATTTATATTAAATTTAATTATATAAATCCAATTCACATAATTCATATTCGAATCATATTCAAATGTTTATTTCTTTTCAAATAAACTTTATAATGTATCAAATACATTATAGTAATTATATGATATATAATTAAATTAAATTAATTATATCACATATAATTAATACCCTCAATTAATTTGGACAATTCAAATTAATCTAAAATTGATTTTCATTTAATCATTGTTGAGCTACATAGGGGACCTCATGGAGCTCCAATGGTACTTGAATAATTAATTAATTAAACTCCTTTAATTAATTATTCAACATGAACTGTCGGACACTCCACTAAAAACTGACAGCTGCACTCTTCGTACTAGATATATATTTCTGTGTCTATTAGATATAACCAGTCAACAGTGCGATGACCCTTCACAAATTGCTCGTAAGTACATCTAGGCTAAAATTACCATTTTGCGCCTATAGTTACATCTAACTCCTTAAGTACCACGAATCCCTCTAATGAACAATAAGTCATAGTCCAACTATGACTATGAAGGAAATTGGACATGAGGATTTCTATGAGTAGTGGAAGAATCGTTCCAAATTTCATTCATATATGAACAATACAATTACAGTCAAGAAACGAAAACATATAGGCTATGTATAAACCGAAACTATAACATGCTTTACTAAATGATCAAGGGAAGAATTCACATACATTTGAAGACTCATCTTCAACACCCTTGATCATGAACACTCGTTCACAGCAAGACGGCAACCACGAATGCTTGAACACTACAAACTCTACACTACACGATCACAGCAAACTCGAACACCGCAATCTCCAAGTCACGAACACCCCGAACACCACGAACGACCTCCACAGAATCTCGACTGCATCGAGTTGAGTATGACACCACCAAAAAGGTTACCTTGGTATTATCGATGTGAGAATCCAGAGTGTGGACTCTGTGTGGACTTGGTTAGAAGTAGAGACTGGAAGAGAACAATAATGTAAATGATTGAGCAAGTGGGAGATATCAAAGCCTATCGTATAGGACGATACCCAATCGTTTAACAAAAGCTATGTGATCGTTTAGCTCATCGGCCAGTTGAGAGTCTATCGTATAGAAACTCTCTACGATCGTCTAGTGTCTTCAAGTTGTCGTTTAGTAAATCGTATTTATTTGACAAGCTTTCCATGAGTTATTTCCGAGAGTGGAAATCTCAAATCAACATTACTAAAATTAGGAAGTCATTTTTTCTTTTATCTCACGGTTACCATGAAACCACCAATAACCTTCCACTCAATTGGTTATTAGAGAAAAAGAAATAATTATCCAATAATTAATATTATTATAAATATACATGATAACCAACTTACCATATTATATTTATAACCTATAGTTTTAATATTTCATCTCATGAAACATATAAACCATTGTTCTTTTTCTATTTCATGGTACTTAATGTAAATCTCATTTACATTAATCCTCCATTTGATGTATCTCATACATCACACCGATCATCTCATATATAATCGAATTTTCCTCTTGCCAATTTAAACATTTCAAATCAACACCAAGAACTGATTCTCAACTTGAATCCATTGAGCTACCAAGGGGACCTTATGGACCTGTAGCTTGAAGCTCCAACAGTATGTGAATAATTGACTAAACTTTTTAGTCACAGTATCCACCATTTGTCAACTACCAGACACTCTACTCAATACCGATAGCTACACTCTCCTTACTACAAATATATTTTGTGTCTATATCAACCAATCAACAGTGCGATAACCCTTCATAGATTGCTTTTAAGTACAGCTTGGTCAATAACTGTTATGCCTCTGTAATTGTATCAAACTCTTTAAGTACCATTGATCCCTGTAATGAACATAAGTCATAGTCCTACTATGACTGAGTCCTCTCTTCCAAAGAGAAGTTGTGACCACTATGTTCAAGACCCGGAATTAGCCCTAAAGGGAGCAATCTATCTACTTACCCTGCTTCGGGAAGGGAGTAAATTTCATCTTGTGTAACTAAGTTCCCAGCTCCCAGATCAGACAAATCTCCAAAAAGGTAAGAAATGTTGAGTTGGCAATTTGGCAACTCTCACCCATACTAATCAAAGGACCGCCCTCAAAGGCAGGAGTTTCCAAAACACTTAAGATCAAGACCGACAACTACATTCTCCTTACTACAAATATATTTTATGATTTGGTATGTAAGGGCCCTTTTTTTTGGCATTAATTGCTATTGAGTCTACATTATTAAAGTGTTGAGTCATTTGTAGCTTCGTACTGGTGAAATGGAGCCCAAATTGGAGAAGAAACGAAGCAATCTGCATCTGTACACTGTACCACAGCATTGCAACGCTGTGATGAGGTGGAACGGGGTGGTTTGGTTCATGGCTCGCTTGGTTCGCCTCCGATTCACTTGGTTTGAGCAATTCGGGTCCAGTTTGGGTGCTAGAGGGTCCAATTTGTGCGGTTCAAAACCCAGTTCATTTGTTTCGAACCGCTTGACTATTAATTTGTAATAGTTAGACTTTTTTATTAATTTAATTAATATAAATGTCATATTAATTTAATTAATGGTTTTAGGAGTCCAATCTTGGTCCATAATTGTTGTTTAAATTATGCATACGATATATGGTTTAATTATTTTGTATGTCATAATGTATGTCATATAGTAAAAATTTCCACTATAGGTTATGCATTATTCATGTATTATTTATATTATAAATGTTATTATATATAGTTGCACGATTTAATTTTATAGCATGCTCATGCATCATATAGTATAAATGTTATACTATATGGTTGCATGCATTAATAACATATACATGCATCATTTATATTATAAGAGTTATAATATATAGTATGGATGTATGTTATTAATTGTTTTATTACCTTATTATATTATATATGGTTAGTAATAAAATGAGAATTGCATGATATATGACACTAAATTGTTATAATTTTATAAAGTATGTCATTTGATGCAATAAATGGTTTTAATTTATTTCATTTATTTTATAAAATTTATAATTAAATGAAATTAGAAATTAAATCAATAATTCAAAATTGCATGCAAACTTAGGTAAAATCATTTTTTAAAATATGATTCACATAGACCTAAGATCACAAATTTCTAATGAGATTATAAATTAGTTTAATTTTTTTAATCAGTTTAATAGGATTAAATTGGTTTTAATAAAAGATTAAACTTTTGGCAAACGTATTTATAAGGGACCTTTTGTATAAGGCTAGTTCTGTCTAGGTTAGGTATTTAAGTTGACAGAAATGGAACACCCCTACCTAGGAAGTGACTTGGAAAAATGAATTAGATAGATTTACTACAAGCATGCAATTGTTGATTAATGTTTGTTAAAGTATTTAACGAACATTAATCAAAATTGTTTAACTATCTAAAGTAAATGTTACTTTTGGACAAACTTAAACAATCACTTAGTAAAAGTAATTAGCCGTATTTTTCCTAAATTAAATAAACTCCTAGGTTATTAAAATATTCAGTGGGAAGAAAAAGATGTATACGATACATCAATTTTTACTCACGTTTCTCCCTTAATATTCACACTGTAAGACTCATGCTTGGCCTTGAGGTGCACTGGGAGTGTCCCCCTTCGGATGGTGTTTGCATGGGTCAATATCAAGGTGAATGGAGAGAGTATTTATAGTAAGTGGGAGAGGAATGTGTGTCAACATGTCCTACGATCTCCTTCAATGGTTTGTATCTAGAGGCGCCTTGGGAGCATCTCCCTTCGGATGGTTTGTGCATTAGGTCAATATCAAGGTGAACTCCATAAATGGATAGGATCGTTTTAGTTTTTACCCTAATCGGTTTTTTCACTTCGGTTGGCTCATTGGGACGGAACTCCAAGGTCTAAAATGAAGGGTCACACTTACAAGAAATTGTTAAGCTAGTTAATGATTTATTGACCAAATAAATGATGATCGGTTATTATAGGAATAAGAGTTATTTTGGTGTAATAATTGGTTGGAAGTGTCTCGGTTGAGTGAAAGGACAACTAACTACCCTTTGGTGGCTTTTGTTCTAAATCACTAAAGGATCATTGTAAAACTAGATGTTAAGTGGGGTTCATTTAGTTTCTGCTAAAATTGATTGGATGTTTCAGAGTTATGCTAAAATCTAATGTAGATCAATTCTTATCAGCAAAAATGTGAAACTGTAATTTTCCGTTAGTTGCCTCTAATATTTTGTCCATTTTTAATTAGACAGTGTGAAAAGATTCAATTAAAACTTTTTTCGTGTTTAACAACCTCAGCATTATCATGACTGAGGATTGTCCTCAAGTCCCAACCCCTGATGCAACACGAAATGTTCAAGATGCATACGAAATATGGATAAAGGCTAATTCTAAGATCAGGTATCACATTTTGGTAAGCATACCTGATGCATTAGCCAAAAGATTTGAGAGCATGGTCACTGCACATCAGAACATGAAATCAATGAGAACTGTTTGAGCAAAAGTTCTCACAATTCAATCAAAATAGGGTTGGTTACAACGAAACCAGTAATGTCAGTGATAACATGTAGAAATACAAGTTATTTATACCGTTTTATTTAGATTATGCGGCAAAAAGAAGGAAAAGTTGCGTTGATAGTATAGAAATTGGCTTAGAATCGCGAAAATTGTAAAGTGTCGTAAGCACACCCGCTAACCCCATTGTGATGGAAAAATGGAATGTCCAAGTCTTTGTTTTGCAGAAAACAGTCACCGCATGCGACAATCGCTCGAGGAAAAAAATGAACAACGCATTATCACAGCATGCGACAATCATTCAAGAACAAAGAAAGAACAATGCAATTGTAGCGCATGCGACGATCGATCATGGACGCAAACGATCAACGCATTTCCACCGCATGCGACAATCGATAAAAGATCAAAACAATTTCACCGCATGCGGCGATCGATCGTAGATGAAAAGAGTGATGTATTCGTAAGGACTTTTGACATTGTACAACTTTTCTGTTGTACGATTCTGACCAATTGAACGTGGAGCAGAGCAGACGTTTCTACCAAGCCATGGCAGGAATTATCAGTTTTTCAGAGTGGGACCACTGATACAGAAGAAGCCAAGATCTATAAATAGCTACCTTAAATTCAAAGAAAGAAGGCTGGTCTGAAGAGACAATTTATAGAAATCGGGGGAGAAAGACGAGATAAGATCGAGATGGAAGTTTCTGGAGTAAGCAATTATTTTCATTCCCGAAGAAGAAGCTCTGTGCAAGAGGTCACTTCTACCTAGAAAACAAGCCTGAGAGGGAAGCTTTCCACTCCATTTCTACCACACGCCGACAAGAAAATCGTCTCCGATCGGGATCCGTGTCAAGACATTGACACTCTTTCCATATTTGTTCTTATTTTCCATTCATCTACTGTATTCATCTCTAAACTTTCATTCACTATCTGTAACAAACGCTTATCCTTAGATTTTAATATCATTATCGTATTCATCAACATTTCTCCGTTCTTCTCCATACATTCATCATCCATCTTCTTCATCATGTGTAACTAATCCCCAGGGTAAGGGGAAGGATTAAGCGAGTGAGTTAATATTTGTTGAAGAAATCGACTGAGTTTAGCTAAAGCATGCTCAACGGAATCTTCATCTGTGAGAGCAGAAGTGAAGATGTTATTTCGCCTCTCGAAAGAAGGTTGGAAGAATGCGGTAACTAAAACGAGAAGTATTTTCAGAGATGGAAACAACCTTGTGTTCATCACGTTCATCCCTATTTCACCATAGACATATGGGAACACGACCGATCACTGAAAGGTGTATGCCAAAGGAAAGCGAAACCTTAGTTGCGTCCTCAATAAGATTGACAAACTTGCGATGTCCTTTCCCTCAACCCATTATCTTTCTGACTCATTTCACAAGACTTGCCACCGCATTTATCAGACACTTTTGCACATCTTCACAACCAGTCCTCAACTTTTATATTTAATTGTTTATTCATTTACTTTATCACCGCAATTTACTTTATCACATTTTACTTTTCAGTGCATTTTATTCTTTACCGCAATTTACTTTTCAACACAATTCATTATTCTTTATGTTTAACCGGTCGCATATACCACATTAGTATCGCATTAATTCTCACAATCCCCATGTTCGACCTCAGATCACTCTGAGAAACTTGCGTTGGAATTATACTTGGTTCTAGCGTAAGAAAACTTGTGACACGCGCACTACACGAATGCATACTACTAAGCATTTAAGCATCATTGCATACATTTAGAATGTAGTATCGCATATTATCATTGTCGCATAGCACATACATATAAATTTATTATTACAAGTTTTTGGCGTTGTTGCCGGGGACAAGAACATGAATCATCACATCATAAATCATCAGCGCATAAGCATTAAATTTTTCTATTATAGTCAGCTCCCTAAATAAACTCCAGTCCATATTGAATGTCAAGGGACAAAAGAGAAAACAATTTTTTGTTAAATCTAGTGAAGTTAATCAACGAGGATTTTCCTCTGAGATGAAACTTGGAGTTTATGATATGAGTTATGGAGCTGATCCCACTACTCTCCAGAAAAGGAAGAACTTCGAAGAAAATAAATCTGATTTATTCGTCATGAAGACGTATTTAGTAGAGAATGATGATTCTGCCTGGATAGTTAATTCAAGAGCTACTAATCACATATGTTTTTCTTATCAAGGATTTAATTCCTGGAGACAATTGGTAGCTGGAGAGATGTAAAACCCGGACCTTAATCACTTTAAGCAGGAGTAAGTAATATGATGTCTTCTAATGAGTTAAATGAAGCCATGTTTAAGGAGGGATAGATGATGGAAGCAAGAAGAAATAAGCTCTTGTGTAGCTAAGTGTAAACCCCAAATTCTAAGTTTCCTAAACAAGCATGTTTAGCCAAAGGAATGATATATTAAATATCTAATAAGTGAAAAACCATGTTATTTATAAGAGTTGTTGAGAAAGGAAAAGAAAAACACAAAATAAGAAAACTCATTTATTGGTTTGGTACGTGGCGGTTCGTCCTTAAATTCGGGAGGCGGCAGGAAGATAAAAAGGAAGAGGAAATTCGAAAGCTTGGTTTTCGGCAATCTACCTGAGCAAATTTAGTCAAATCGGTGCCATTTAAAAGCTAGAAGAATCTAGTTTTCGAGGTTGTCATGTCGGAGAAAGATTTCAAGAGGAGAAGAACAAGAAGTGAAGAAAGTGTAGAGGAGGCAAAATCATGGATTAATCAGGGCCCGAAGGTGAATACTGGAAGCTCTAGGCCAAACTATAAGGAATTTTTGGCTGAAATGTTAAAGTAATAAATTTACTCAATTCTAAACAAGTTTGTAGAAGGAAGTTTCTTCAAAAGAGGTCTAGATTTTGAGTTATGAATTTTTGAATTTGTAATAGAGAATCTGTGCATAAGCAGACAGCTGCTTGAGAAGAACAAGCAAACAGTTCACCATGGAGAGTTATAGTGAGATATGGAGAATGAGGATCTCACTTATAAAGGAAATCTCGCTAATTTTATATTGAGGATCTCGCTCTAGAAAGAAATCTCTCTAGAAATTGGGTTGAATCTCGTTGGTAAGGTTAGTATCGCTAGGATGAAAGTCTGTCAGGAAAAGCCTGATCTCGCTCATGAGGATTTCGCTGATCTCGCTCATGAGGATCTCGTTAGTAAATCTATCTTTGATAATGAAAGTTCCATTAAGAAATGAACTATTTGAGGTATTTTGCTAAAAATTCTAAGTAGTTAACCGGGAATTATGTCCTTTTAGGCCAAGAAGAGCTAGAAGAGGCATATAATCCATTAAGAGGCCAACGAGGTGTGAGTGACTATGTGATGCTTTAATGTTTTAATGATTTAGAAACTATGATTTCTTAGAAGATATTTCTCATATTAAGTGTTCAAATGAAGTGCCAAGCAACATATGTTTGAAGCTATATCTCATGCTAAGTAAAGCATGTTTTCCACGGAAATTGACACGATTTAAATATGTTATCTTGTTCAAATACTTTCAGCATGTTTTAGTAACTCCATTTTCATGATGTTTACTAGTCTATGGGTTTTCCAAGTATGTTTTCCATGTCTAATGCATGCTAATGGTTTTTACAAGTTGGTTCAGTGTATTTTAAGCCTACTTATTTCACAAAGTATGAAGCATGCGTTAGGGTTAAAGCTAAGGTTGAATGAAACTTGATGTATTACATTTTAAATACCTAAGATTGTCAAAGTACAGACGTTGGTATTTCTAAACATAATGAAAAGGGATACTAAAGGTAGGGAAGGCATCTTAAAGAGTTTCTATGCTATATTTGATAACTATTCTTTTAATGCTCTTCGAAAACTTGATAGCTTAAATGAGTCGAATACTGAAGGTATGGAAGGTATCTGAATAAATGTACTGAAGATGTTGACGGTACATAGAAAACACCACGTGCACGTTTGTAATACGACGTCAAGGGATTGAGCAAAAGGGTTCTCCCCGACTAAGGTTGACGTTGAGGGATTGAGCAAAAGGGTTCTTTCCGACTAAGGTTGACGTTGAGGGATTGAGCAAAAGGGTTCTCCCCAATTAAGGTTGATGTTGAGGGTTAGATCTAGTAGTTCACTCTCAACTAAGGATAAAAGGAGGTTGAAGTATGGGTCTCCTAGGTTGTATACCAGCAAAGGGAGGGCCAAAGTATGGGTCTCTTGACCGGTAACAGACGTTGGGAGCTAGAGCGATGTATGCTCGTGCTTAACTAAGGAATAATGATTTTTAATGATGGTTTTAAAGGTTTTGTATACACGGTTTCTTGGTACATTTTAGTTCCAGTATTATGTTTTCGAGCTTTCAGTTTAAGCATGATATTTATGTTTTTATTAAGTCACTCACTGGGCTTCTAGCTCACGTTTTCAAATGTTTTTTTTTCAGGTAGCGGTCAGATTCCTCAAGGTTAATCTTGCTGCTGCTTGCCACTGAAAAGTTCGGCTTGTTCAGAAGAACTTAGGTTGATGGCTTGTTTATGTACACATGTTTTGAGAGGGGCTAGGGTTTTGATAGAAATGTTTTGGACCATTTATGAATATTTTTTCGTAGATGTTAAGTCATGGCTGTATGCATGTGTTTATGTATCTTTGTAGAACCTTAAGGGAGGCTTGTTGTATGTGTATATTACTAATGTGTTGAACAGGTTGGTATCTAGAATAGAAGGCTATAGTTGTGGGTATTGGCAGTAGGGTTAGTAACTACCACGGTCATATCCTCATCCAGATTAAAAGGATAACTGGGAGGGGGTGTGACAAGAGATGGCTCTTAAAGTCAGTACTTGTAAGGCCGTCTTAATAGTTACTATAGACAGGCTTAAGTTATTTTTGGACAAGTAACGATATATGTTATCGGATGACGTATATGTAGTACCTCAAATCAAGAGGAACTTAATTTCAGTTTCTTGTCTGATTAAACAAAAGTGTTTATTTTTAAAAATGGAATGGAACTAGACTTTGGTTCAGTGGAAAATAAATTATATGTACTAAGGTCATTAGTTACAAAAGTCGTGCTAAATACTGAAATGTTCAAAATGGCAAAAACTGTTAAAAGATCGAGAGTTTTTCCTAAAGAAAATGCCCATCTTTGGCATCTAAGGTTATGTCACATTAATCTCAATAGGATTGAGAGATTGGTGAAAAGTGAACTTCTAAATGGTTAAGAAGAAAACTCTTTGCATGTATGTGAGTCATGCGTCGAAGGTAAAATGACAAATCAACCTTTTATTGGAAAAATTTATAGAGCCAAAGAGACCTTGGAGCTTATACATTCAGACCTTTGTGGTCCAATGAATGTAAGAGCACATTATACATTCAGACCTTTGTGGTCCAATGAATGTAAGAGCACAAAGAGGGTATGTATTGGGTTGATGCCCTAAATCTCCTAGGCTTTTATAGTTTGTAATTATATTGTACAAACATTTTATTTATGTAATAAAATATATGATGTTTTATTTCAAAATTAGTTGCATTAACCACAAACCAATAAACTAACATCTAAGGTTATCTTGTAACTTAAACATGTATGTAAAGACATACAGGTGGATCATGTTTAAGTGATAACCTAAATGGTTTGTAGTAGATGGATAAGGCTAGATACCTTATCTTAGTAACACTACGAGTATAGCTCGCTTTGTAGATGTTACAATTGTTGTAAAATGCTACAAATGATCTGATCACGATCATTCATGTGGAGGCATGTGAGTGGAGATATTATATACAAAAGAGTTTGTATAAAATCAGACCACAACATGTTTAATCTCATTATATAACGTCGTTCATAATAGAGACTTACATTTCACCAGGATGACCATAGGTAACATGACTTGAATCCTGAGTGAGTTGTGAACTCTTGTCCATGAAGGTGGTCCTTTGATTTGTATAGGTGAGAGTGGTCAGATCGCCGACTCAATAAGCCTACCATTTTGGAGATTTGTCTGATTGGGGAGCTGGAAACACAACTACACAAGAAAGAATTCACTCATTTCCCAATGTCGGGAAAAGTAGATAAATTGCTCCCTTAAGGGTTGATTCCAGGGCTTGAACAATGTGGCACCACATTCTCTCCTGGCCCAAGAGGGGTTTGGTCATAGTTGGACTATGATTTATTGTTCATTAGAGGGATCGGTGGTACTTAAGGAGTTAAATGTAACTATATGGGCAAAACGGTAATTTTGACCCAACTGTACTTACAAGAAATTTGTGAATGGTCATTGTACTATTGATTGGTTATATTCAATAGACACAGAAATATATCTATAGTACGAAGAGTGTAGTTGTCGGTCTTTGGTGGAGTGGCCGATAGTTAACGGATGGTGAAGAATTTAATTAAAGAGTTTAATTAATTATTCAAATATTGTTGAAGCTTCAAGCTACAGGTCCATGAGGTCCCCTCGGTAGCTCAACAAGAATTAATGAGAATTAGTTTTTGGATTAATTTGAATTGTTTAAATTAATTGAGGGAATTAGTTAATTATATCTGATATAATTAATTCTAATTATATCATATAATTATTATAATGTATTTGATGCATTATAATATAAAGTTTATTTGAGACGAAATAAATATTTGAATATGATTCAAATATTAATTATATGAATTTGATTCACATAGTTAAATTTAATATAAATGGGTTTATATTAAATGTCTTTGATGAGAGAATTAAGACTATAGGTTATATTGTATATGATGCAATATTGAATTATAGGTTTCATATATATATGATATAACATATGGTTATATATATATATATATATATTAGTTTGTACTTGTAAATTAAAAAATATTTTTTTTGTTTCTAAAATTTTGATGTGAGGGAAATAACTTCCCTTCCATATTCTCTATCAAATAATACGATAGTGGGCAGTTCAAGGGTGTGGTTATTTTTTCTCTTTTTCTGGGTGTGTGAAAATATACACAAAAGATAGAGAGCTCTAAGTTTTTCTCGGTCACCCTTTTCTTCTCCTCTCCTCTCTATCAATTCCTTCTCACTCAAAATAGCTAGAGCCCCACTCCTTCTGAATTCTCATCTAGAGAATATTGAGGTAGCCGTTCGTGGTGATGTTCAAGGAAATTTTACTTAAAGATTAGATCTTCAAAGGTAATGATTTTGAGCTATTCTATTTTCTTCTCTTTAGTTAAGTTTATGCATGTTGCAACTTTTAGATGCATAATGTATATTTACTGTAAAATTTTACGTGCTGTGAAATTTTGGGAATTAGGACGATCCATTTCTACTGTATATTTCAGTATGAATATTTCATCTCTTTCATAGATGATTATTCTAGATATGGATATCTATACCTAATGCAACATAAGTCTGAATCATTTAAAAAGTTCAAGGAGTACAATACTGAAGTTGAAAACTTGTTAGGTAAAAAGATAAAAACACTACGATCTGATCGTGGTGGAGAGTATATGGACTTAAGATTCCAAAACTATATGATAGAACATGGAATTATGTCCCAACTCTCAGCCCTAGGTACGCCTCAATAGAATGGTGTATTGGAAAGGAGAACCAGAACCCTGTTGGACATTGTTCGGTCTATGATAAACTATGCTCACTTACTGACTCGTTTTTGGGATATGCGGTAGAGATTATGTTTATATTTTGAACAACGTTTCCTCAAAGAGTGTTTATGAAACACCTTTTAAATTATGGAGAGGTCATAAAGATAGTTTATGCCACTTCAAAATTTAGGGATGTCCAGCCCATATGCTAATGACAAATCCCAAAAAGTTTGAACCTCGTTCAAAAGTATGCCTATTTGTAGGCTACCCCAAGGAAACAAGAGGTGAGTACTTCTTTGATCCAAGTGGGAATACAGTGTTTGTGTCAACAAACGATACCTTCTTGGAAGAAGACCACATGCGAGACCATAAACCGCGAAGTAAGATAGTTTTAAGTGAAATTTCTAATGAATCTACTAAGACTTCAACAAGGATTGTTGAAGAGGCTGATACATAAACAAGAGTTGTTGATGTTGGTTCATCTAGTTATTCACATCCATCTCAAAATTTGAGATTGCTTCGACGTAGTGGGGAGGTTATGAACCCACCTGTACGTTACATGGGTTTAACAGAAGTCCAAGACATGAGGATCCATTGTCTTATAAACAAGTAATGGAAGATGTTGACAAGGATAAATGTGTTAAAGCCATGAATCAAGAAATGAAGTCTATGTTCTTCAATTATGTTTGGGAGCTTGTAGATCAACCTGATGGGATAAAATCTATAAGTTGTAAATGGATCTACAAGAGAAAAAGAGGTATAGATGGAAAGATACAGACCTTTAAAACTAGACTTGTGGTAAAGGGTTATACCCAGATTGAGGGAGTGGACTATGAACAAACTTTATCACCTGTTGTCATGTTAAAGTCTATCAAAAATTTTTTGTCCATAGCCACATATTATGACTATGAAATATGGCAAACAGACGTCAAGACTGCCTTTTTGAATGATAATCTTGAGGAGACCATCTACGTGAATCAACCAGAAAGATTCATTGAACAAGATCAAGAGCAAAAGGTTTGCAACTTAATCGGTCAATTTATGGACTGAAACAAGTATCTCGATCTTGAAATATAAGATTTGATGTTGCGATCAAATTTTATGCCTTCGATCAGAATGTTAATGAGTCTTGTGTTTACAAGAAAATTATCAACAACTCACTAGCTTTTCTTGTATTGTATGTGAATGATATCCTACTCATTGGGAATAATGTAGGTTTTCTGACTGATGTAAAGAAATGGTTGGCCGCCCAATTATAAATGAAAGATTTAGAAAAGACGCAGTCTGTTCTAAGGATCCAAATCACCAGGGATCGTAAGAACAAAAGGTTGGCCTTGTCTCAAGCATCGTACATTGACAAGATGCTTGTCAGATATTCGGTACACAATTCCAAGAAGGGTTTATTACCTTTCAGGCATGAAATTGTATTGTATAAGAAACAGTCTCCTAAGACTCCTCAAGATGTTGAGGCAATGAGACGAATTTTCTATGCATCGGTTGTTGGTAGCCTTATGTATGCAATGTTATATACCAGACCTGACATTTACTATGCAGTAGGGATTGTCGATCGATATCATTTCAAACCAGGATTAGATCACTAAACAGTGGTTAAAACAATCCTTAAGTATCTTCGGAGAACGAGAGACTATATGCTTATGTATGGAGATAAGGATTTAATCCTTATAGAATACACGAATTATGACTTTGAGACTGATCGGGATTCTAAAAATCCACATCAGAGTAAGTGTTTACTCTGAATGGATGAGCTATAGTTTGGCGAAGCATCAAGCAAGGATGCATAACAAAATCCACTATGGTAGTCGAATACGTAGTTGCTTGTGAAGTTGCTAAAGGCTGTTTGATTTAAGAAGTTCTTTACTGATTTGAAAGTTGTTCCAAATATGTCTTTGCCCATCACAATTTATTGTGATAATAGTGGTGCTCTAGCAAATTCTAAGGTACCTAGGCGTCATCGTAGAGGCAAACACATTGAGTGAAAATATCACTTGATTCGGGAGATTGTGCATCAAGGCGGCGTGATTGTCATGAAGATTTCTTCGGAGCACAATGTTGCTTATTCGTTTACAAAGGCTCTCATGGCTAAAGTGTTCGAGGATGATCTAGAAAGTTTAGGACTACAGGACATGCGACACATTGTTTAGGACAAGTAAGAGATGTTACTGGGTATAGTGTATGCCTTAGTTTATTGTATTTTGTACTTTGTTTGTATCGTACATTAGGCTCCCTAATCTTTAGGACAAGTGGGAGATTGTTGGGATTAATGTCCTAAATCTCTTGTATTCTCGTAATTTGTAAACATTATATAAACAAATTGTTATTAATAAAATAATTGTTATTTTATGAGCATACACTCAATTCAATAAACTAAGATCCTAGGTTATTTTATGTAATTTAAACAAGTATGTAGAAATATACAGGTAAATATTGTTTAAATAATAACCTAAACGATCTGTAGTAGCAGGGTACCTTATCCTGGTGACACTACAGATACGACCCGCTTTGTAGATGTTACAAGTATTGTAAAGTGCTACAAATGATCTGACCCTAATCATTCATGTGGAGACATGTGAGTGGGGGTATCCTATACAAAGAGTTTGTATAAGATCGGACCACGAAATGATTAGTCTCATTATATAACAATGTTAATAGTAGAAACTTATATTTCACTAGGATGACCATAGGTGACATGACTTGAATTTTGAGTGAGTTGTGAACTCCTACCTATGAAAGCGGTCTTTTGATTTGTATGAGTGAGAGTGGCCAGATTGCCAACTCAATATGCCTACCATTTTGCAGATTCTTTTGATTGGGGAGCTGGGAACACAGCTATACAAGACAGAATTCACTCATTCCCTGATGTCGGGGTAAGTAAATAAATTGCTCCCTTAAAGAATGATTCCGGGGCTTGAACAATGTGGCCACACCTTTTTCTAGCCCAAGAGGGACTTGATTATAGTTAGACTGACTTATTATTTATTAGAAGGATCAATGATACTTAAGGAATTATATGTAACTATAGGGGCGAAACGGTTATTTTGGTCTAGTTGTACTTACGAAAAATTTGTGAAGGGCCATCGCACTGTTGACTGGGATATTCAATAGACACAGAAATATATCTGTAGTGCAAAGAGTGCAGTTATCAGTCTTTAGTGGAGTGATCGACAGTTAATGGATGTTGGGTAATTTAATTAAAGAGTTTAATGAATTATCTAAGTACCATTGGAGTTTCAATCTACGGGGCCATGTGGTCTCCTCCATAGCTCAAAAGAACTTATTGAGAATTAAGTTTTGGATTAATTTGAATTGTTTAAATTAATTGAGAGAATTAATTATATGTGATATAATTAATTAAATTAATTATATATGATATAATTAATATAATATATTTGATTCATTTTAATATAAAATTTATTTTGAGAGGAATTAAATATTTGAATATAATTCAAATATTAGTTATATGGATGAGATTCATGAAAGAAATCAGATATGAGTATTTCCATGAGCAGTGGAAGGATCGTTCCAAATTCCATTCAAAATTGAACATACACAATTACAGTACAAGAACAGAAACTAACAGGTAATGCATAACACGAAATTACAACATGCTTACAAAGAATGTCAAGGGATAGAGTATGCTTACCTTTGAAGACTCATTCTTCAAACTTCCTCGATCAATCTACAAGTGTCCACAACAACACAACCTTTGAACGCAACGATCAGTGCACAACACAAACACAACAATCACGAACCCAACTAATGGCCTCTAGATCCTCGAAATTAATCGAGTTGAGTGAGGACACTACCACAATAGTTACCTTGGTATTCTCAGTGTGAGAATCCAGAAGTTGTGGGCTCTGTATGATCTTGGCTTGAGGAAGAAACAGAAGGACAACGATCATGTAAACGATCGAGCAAGTAGGAGATGACACAGTCTATTGTATAGACGATGTGCTCGATCGTGTAGTAAATGGAAACCTATCGTATAGACAATGCCACGCGATCGTTTAACTACGATCAGCTAATGAACTATCGTATAGTCAATGTGCACAATCATTTAGTCTCTCTATAAGCTATTGCTTAGTGAAACATTTTCACTTGATAGCCTTGTCCGTGAGCAACTTTCCGAATGAAGTAACTTCTAATTTTAGGAAAACATTTTTTCTTTTATCCCATGGTTACCACAAAACCACCAATAACCTCTCATTCAATTGGTTATTAGAGAAAAAGAGATAAGTATCAAATAATTAATATTATTATAAATAAATATGATAACCAACTTACCATATTATATTTATAACCTATAGTTTTAATATTTCATCTCATGAAACATATAAACCATAGTTCTTTTTCTATTTTACGGTATTTAATGTAAATCATATTTACATTAATCCTTCACTTGATGTATCTCATACATCACACCAATTATATCATATATAATTGAATTTTCTCTTGTCAGTTTGAACATTTCAAATCAACTCCAAGAACTGATTCTCAACTTGAATCCATTGAGCTACCAAGGAGACCTTATGGACCTATAGCTTGAAGCTCCAACAGTACGTGAATAACTAACTAAACTCTTTAGTCACGGGATCCACCATCTGTTAATTGTCGAGCACTCCACTAAAGACCAATAGTTGCATTCTCCTCACTACAGATATATTTTGTGTCCATATCAACCAATCAACAATGCGATAACCCTTCACAGATCGCTCGTAAGTACAGTTGGACCAATTTACCATTTCACTTCTGTAGTTACATCTAGCTCCTTAAGTACCAATAATTCCTCTAATGAACATAAGCCATAGTCCTACTATGACTGAGTACTCTCTTCCAAAGAAAGGATGTGGCCACTATGTTCAAGACCCAGAAACAGCCCTTAAAGGAGCAATCTATCTACTTACCCCTGCTTCAGGGAAAGAGTGAATTCCATCTTGTGTAACTAAGTTCCCAACTCCCTAATCAGACAAAATCCCAAAAAGGTAGGCTTGTTGAGTTGGCAATCTGGCCAATCTCACCCATACTAATCAAAGGACTGCCCTCAAAGGTAGGAGTTCCCAGAACACTCAAGATTAAGGTCATGTCAGCTATAGTCGTTTTAGGTGAGATGTAAGTTTTTAGTATCAATGATGTTATATAAAAAGACGAATCATCTCGCAGTCCGGTCTTATACAAACTCTTTGTATAGGACACCCCCCTTCGTATGTCTCCACATGAATGGTCAGGATCAGACCATCTGTAGTAGTTCACAACACTTGTAAACCTCTACAAAGCGGGCCGTATCCGTAGTGTCACCAGGTTAAGGTATCTCTCCTTTAATCCTTATACTACAGATCTTTTTAGGTTATCGCTTAAGGCATGATCCATTTGTATATCTCATATACATGCTTAAGTTTACATACAATAACCACAGATCTTTGTTTATTGGATATGAGTAAATGCAAAATAAAATAACTCTTATTTTATTCATAACAATGTGTATGTTTACAAACTATGAGACTCCAGGAGAATTAGGACACTAATCCCAATAATTTATATAATTGAATTTAGTATAAACATGATATATATTAAATGTCATGCTTTATTGAGAGAAAATAGAACTGTAGGTTATATTGTATTTGATACAATATAAAAACTATAGATTATGTGTTATATTTGATGTGACATATATATATATATATATCAATTAAATTATTTTTAATTTAATTAAGGAGGGGGTTACAACTCCTTCCCCTTAACTCTCTAAACCACAACGTGAGAAGTGGTGGTTTTTTCATTTAGTTCCTCGATTCTCTGAGTGTCAGAGGACTAGTACCGTGATTCTAAAAAATCACACAGAAAAAAAGAGGCTTCTTCTTCTTCCTCCTCTCATCCCTCTCTAGAATTCAAGCAAAGCTCACAACTCTTGCTTGAATTCTCAATCCCAAGAGAATACAGAGGGTTCTCAAGTGGTGGTTCCTTTTTTTTTAGGATTTTGAATTCAAGATCTAGATTGAAGCGTTCGTGATCATGGATCGAGGGAATTACGCGAAGAAGGTGTTCTTCAAGGGTAAGCCATGTTCTTCCTTATTTCTCTCAAATAAGCATGCTGTAATTTTAGATTGATAATGCATAATTTTTGTCTCTGTTATGTAATTCAAAATTCCGTGAAAAGAAAAATTGAGATCGATCCCCATGTTTTTGTTGGGGTTTGTGCCCTTAAGTCTCGTGTCCTGTAGTTTGTAAATAACTTTGTAGGAATACTTCTGATGTATAATATATATGATATTTAATTCACTTCTTGACTTTGCACATTTAGATGTTTTTTATTTTACCACAAACCAATAAACTTAATATCCCTGGTTGTCTTATGTACCTTAAGCATGTATGTAGTGACATACAAGTGGATCATATTTTAAGTGACAACCAAAATAGTCTGTAGTATATGGATATAAGAAAGAAACCATATCCTGATAATACTACGGATGCGGCTCGCTTTGTGGAATTATTAGTGTTGCAACTTTTCACAGATGGTCTGATCCTAGTCATTTGTGTAGTGGACATGCGAATGGGGGCATCTTATATAAGACCTGATCTTGAAATGTTAATGTCTCGTCATATAACTCTGTTTATGATAGAGACTTCACTTCACTATGATGACCATAGATAACATGACCTTAATCTTGAGTGAGTTGGGAACTCCTGCCCTTGAGGGTGGTCTTGATTTGCATGAGTATGAGTGGCCAGAGCGACGACTCAAACCTACCACTTTGAAGATTCGTCTGATTTGGGAGCTGGGAACTCAACTTCACAAGATGGAGTTTACTCCTTCTCTGAAGTAGAGGTAAATAGATAGATTGCTCTTTTAAGGGCTAATCCCAGGGCTTGAGCGATGTGGTGCCACACACCTTCACATGGCCTGAGAAGTGTTCACACATAGTAGGACTATGTTGTATTGTTCATTAGAGGGATCAGTGATACTTAAAGAGTAAGATGTAACTACAAGGGCAAAACATTAAATTGGCCTGCTATAATTACGAGCATCTATGAAGGGTCATCGTACTGATGATTGGTTACATCCAATGGACATAGAAATATATCTATGGCAAGAAGAGTTCAACGGTCGGTCTTTAGTGGAATGCCTAGCAATTAACGGATGGTGGATATCGTGACTAAAGAGTTTAGTCAGCTATTCACGTACCGTTAGAGCTTCGAGCCATAGGTCCATAAGGTCCCCTTGGTAGCTTGGATACAAGTTGAGAGTCAGTTTTTGGGTTAGTTTGAAATGTTCAAATTGACAAGAGAGAGTTCGATTATATATGATATAATTAACTTTATGTATGAGATACATTAATTTGGAGGAAATTGGATATAAATATGATTTATACTAGTGGAGAAAAAATACTATGATTAATATATGATATTAATTCATAAGTTATGAATATGATGTGATCACATTCATTGGACGGTTAAAAGGGAAATGGGACGGCGTCTCATCTGTTTTAATAATAGATGAGTAAGTTGAAAGATCACTTTGAGACGCATAAGTAGCTCACAATGTGTCAAGCATGAGATGCGTGGACATTGTATTAAAAAGTGTCTCATCGCTTAGAAAACCTGTGCCTATACGATAATGCATGCATGATCGCTTACCTATACGATAGTGCTAAGTGATTGCTTAACGATTACACCCACATGCACTATATACTAAACGATCATATACATTCTCCTAAGCGATCGTTTATCGCCTGATATTTACTAAACGATCGTATAAACGATACGATCGCTTAATTTTTCTACACGATCGTTTAAACGATCACTTACCTTTTTTCCTACACGACGTTTAGACGATTGTTTACCTTTTTTCTACACAATCGTATACTTATATTTTGCCTATACGGTAGATGAGTTTATCTTCCAATTGTTTGATTGTTGTATACGATCTCTCTTCCTCTTTCCCTCTACAAAATCCGAACAAAGCCTACCCTTTGGATTCTCACTCCAAGAATACTGAGGGCTCCAAGTGGTGGTATCATCTTCGTTTCCTTTTCTTCGTGTGGAGACTGTTTGAGGTAGACGATTGAGTTTTAGATTTGCTGTGAAGAAGTCTTCAACTGGCATGATCTCTCGATCTCTTTAGCATTATGAATGCATTTTAGTATGTTTGAATGTATATGTGGTAATTCTGTCACAATGAATTGGAAAGATCCGCTTCCGCTCGTAGGTACTCTTAAATAAAAGTTTCTTCAATTGGTATCAGAGGACCAGGTTTCTGATATTCCAATTCATTACTGCAAAAGAATTGCATTTACATTCACAGTGGATGCAACATGTCTACTCTCTATTTTAGTTGTTAATTCGTTTGTAGATGTGTGGATTAATGGAGTTTTCTGGGATGTAACCTCGGTTTGTTGAAATATCTAGCTAATTGTAAGGCCCCTACGTTTTTTGGCACAATTAATTGCTATCGAGTCTATAAATTCAAAGTTAGTTTGAGTCTTGAGTCGTTCGTGTTGAAGTTCGAAGCACGAGTTGTTTTTCTTCGTGGAAGAAGACGATCAAGTGTTGGTCGTTTCATGTAGACGATGAGGTAGACGATCGCTGAGTATCAGATGCTCGACTGTCGTTTAACACGGGCATGCACTAGACGAATGTATAGCTTAGCAAGCCTCATCGCTTAGTTTCTGACTATACGATCGCAGAGTAATTGCGTAGTAAATCATTTACTTTTCGCGTGCAAAGCGAACATCTAGACGATCAGGCCTTGCGACCTCATTGTTGTCTGTGCGACTGTTTAGCTTTTGCGCTATCGTCTAGTGTGCGCTACACAATCATTTACCTAGAGGCATTTACTAAACGATGGGAGCTTTGCCCGGTGGTTTAAGACCCGATTCGCTTGTGAACGGTTTGCTCAGCAGAATAATGTAAATAGATAGTTTTCTCATTCCGGTTTTTTTTTTGTTCATCCCGGTCCATTAATCCATGGTTTTATACTTGTGATGTATTTTTATTTTTGTATTTCATATGGTATGCACATATAGATAAATCTTACCTTAGGTCATGCATTGGTCATGTGTATTCTCTTTATTATAGGTGTTATGATTTAGTGAAGCATGATTTAATTTACGTAAGTGCATGCTCATGCATCATATAATATAAGGGTTATATTTATGTATGCATTACTTATTCAACGTAATATTTATAAATGTTATAAATACTTTATTATGTGGCATGTGTGTTTTAGTTGTTTATTTTATAAATGGTTATAAAATTAAATTAGAACTAAAATATTTAGTAAAAGATTAATATGTAGCAAATCTATCTATAATAGACCTTTTGTTTAAGGCGAGTTCTGTCTAGGCTGGGGTATTTAAGGTGACGGCAGCGGAATACCCCTACCTGAGAACTTACCTAGAAAGGTGATTTAGACATATTTGATACATGCATGCAAGTTAAGGCCAGTCTATTAAAGAGTTTAATGTGACTACTTAGACTTGTTTTATTTCAAAGAAAAAAGTTGTTTTTGAGCAATCTTAATAATTGACTTAGATTATAATCAGTAGCCGGATTGTCTAGGTTAATAAACCCCTAGGTAGAACATTTAGTGGGAGGTACTTGCACCATTTGATGCTTCATTTACACCTCTCACGTTTCTCCCTCATAGTCCACACCGTGAGATCTATCCTCAGTCTCGTGACACCCTGCGAGTATCTCCCTAAAGGATGGTGTTTGGGTAGGTTCAATATCAAGGTGGATGGAGAGAATGTTCATAGTAAATGGGAGCAGGAAGTGCCACAACATATCCCATGGTCTCTCTTGTTAGATTGAATAAAGTTTCTACGCATCGCCTCGTGGCACCTTGGGTGTATCCCCCTATAGGATGGTTATTTTACGCGTTTCTTTATTTGATCTCCTGTAAGAGGATAAGGTTACTTAGTCTCTTGGCCTAATATGCTTTTTCCCTACGGTGGGCGCATTAGGGCGAGACTCTGGGGCCGAAAATGAGGGGTTACACTTATACGGAATTGTTAAGGGTTAACAGTTCTGGATCGAACAAATGGTGGCTATTAGGTTCAGTTCCAAAGTAATTTTGCCTAATGGTTGAGAATGTCTCATCCCAGTGAAAGGACATCTTATCACCCCACCAGTGACGTTTATCCTACCTCGCTGGGGCATCATTGCAAAAGTAGAAGTCTTATCACTTAGAGTACTTGGAATCTGTTTTGCTAAACCTAATTGGTTAAAAATTTGGTTTTTACAAAGTTTTATAAAAGGTTATTCGTTTTTTTTAGCAACGGTTTTAAATGGCTACAGCCACTATCAGTTTACTTAGCACCGAAAAATTGAATGGCCAAAACTATTCAAGTTGGAAACATATGCTCACGACGATACTCATCATCGAGGATCTGAAGTTTGTGCTTACGGAGAAATGTCCTCCTATTCCACCTTAGGACGCTACTCGAAATGTACGGGCGGCATACGAGCGTTGGACATGAAAAAAACGAGAAGGCTCGAGCCTATATCTTGGCTAGTCTTAGTGACGTGTTGGCCAAGAAACACGAGTCCATAGTCTCAGCACATGAGATCATGGAGTCCCTGCAGGAAATGTTCGGACAACCGTCTGGACAGCTCAAGCATGAGGCTCTGAAACACATCTTCAGCTCCAAAATGGAGGAAGGCACCTCTGTTCGTGAACACATGCCAAATATGATGGTTCACTTTAACGTGGCGGAGATGAATGGGTCTAAAATCGATGAGGGCAATTAGATTAGCATTATCCTGCATTCATTGTCGGAGAGCTTCCTCCACTTTGTTAGTAATACGATTCTTAATAAAGTGGACTATTCCCTTACCACTCTCCTCAAAGAGTTGCAGACTTACCAATCCTTACTAAAAAGTAAGGAGAAAAAGGGAGGCGAGGAAAATGTTGTCTCATCTTCTAAAAGGTTCTACCGATGTTTGACCTCAGGAACAAAGTCTGAACCTTCAACTTCTAACTCTAGAAAGGGGAAGAAGAAGAATGGTGGTAAAGGGAAAGAGAATGTGCCTGCTAACCTGCCACCTGTCACCTAGAAGAAGCATCCACCGTCGGTTGAAAAAGGAAAATATTTCCACTATAACTAGGACGGACACTGGAAGAGGAATTGTCCTCTTTATCTGAAGGAAAAGAAGACAGCCAAGGCTAAGGCCAAGGCAGACAAAGGTAAATGTGATTTACTTGTGTTAGAAACTTGTTTAGTGGAGAATGATGATTCTCCTTGGATAATAGATTCAGGCGCCACTAATCATGTATGTTCTTATTTTCGGGCGATTAGATCCTGGCGACAGTTAGAGGCTGGTGTGATGACATTGCGAGTAGGCACCGGGCACGTCGTCTCAACTGTGATAGTGAGAGGCATCCAGTTAACTTTACAGAATAAGTTTCTTCTATTAAAAGATGTCTTTGTAGTTCCTGAACTAAAAAGGAACCTTATTTTTGTAAAGTGTATGTTACAATGCAATTACGCTCTTTCTTTTAAACTGAATAAAGCGTTTATTCATAAGGACGGTGTTGAAATTTGTACAACTAAACTGGAAAATAACTTGTATGTGCTAAAACCGTTAGCCTTAAGTTCCCTCCATAACATAGAGATGTTTAAATCTGTCGTAACTCAATCTACACGCTAACGAGTTTCTCCAAAAGAAAATGCCCAACTTTGTTATCTTCGATTAGGGCACATCAATCTCAATAGGATTAAGAGATTGGTGAAGAATGACCTTCTAAGCGAGTTAGAAGAAAATTATTTACTAGTGTGCGAATCTTTCCTTGAAGGTAAGATGACTAAAAGACCTTTTACTGGAAAAGGTTATCGAGCCAAAGAGCCTCTTAAATGAGTACATTCTGCCTCTTTGTGGTCCTTTGAATGTGTGAGCTCGAGGAGGCTATGAGTACTTTATCAATTTTATTAATGATTACTCGAGATATGGGTATGTCTATCTGATGCAACGAAAGTCTGAATCTCTTAAAAAGTTCAAAGTATTTAAGGCTGAAGTTGAGAATGCTTTGGATAGACGAATTAAAACACTTCGATCAGATCGAGGTTGAGAGTTTCTGGATTCTGAGTTCCAGGACTATTTATTAAGACATGGAATCGTTTCCCAACTCTTGGCACCGGGTACACCTCAGAAAAATGGTGTAGCGGAGAGGAAAAACATAACCTTTTTGGTCATGGTTCGTTCGATGATGAGTTACACTTCCTTACTAGACTCGTTTTTGGATTTCGCAGTGGAGAATGTTGTATACATTCTCAATTGTGTTCCTTCTAAGAGTGTTGCGAGAATACCTTTGGAGTTGTGGAACGAGCGTAAAGCTAGTTTACGTCACTTCCGCATATGGGGTTGCCCAGCACATGTGCTTGAGGTAAATCCCAAGAAGTTGGAATCACGATCGAGGTTGTACCTCTTCATAGGCTACCCCAAAGGTACACGAGGAGGTTACTTTTATGATTCGTCCGAAAACAAGGTGTTTGTTTCCACGAACACTACTTTCTTGGAGGAGGATCATATCAGGGAGCACAGTCCATGTAGTAAATTTGTGTTAAGTGAGCTTTCCAAAGAAACTACTAAAACTTCAACAAGAGCTATTGAAAGACCTGCTTCATTAACCAGAGTTGTTGATGATAGTTCATCTGGTAGGTCGGTTCCACCTCAAGAGTTTAGGGAACCTCGACGCAATGGGAGGGTTACGAACCCGCCTGATCGCTATTTGGGTTTCACGAAAATCCTAGATATGGTAGCAGATGGCGATGTTGAGGATCTATTGTCCTATCAAAAGGAAACGAAGGATGTTGACTGGGATGAATGGGTCAAAGCCATGAATCTCGAGATGAAGTCGATGTACTTCAACTCGGTATGAGATCTTGTAGATCAACTTGATGGGGTAAGACCTATAGGTTGTAAATGGATCTACAAGCACAAACGGGGTTTTGATGGGAAGGTGCAAACCTTCAAGGCTCGACTTATGGCAAAGGGTTATACCCAGGTGGAGGGAGTCGACTATGAAGAGACTGTCTCACCTGTTGCCATGTTAAAGTCGATCTGCATCCTCCTGTCTATTGCAGCTTATTATAATTATGAGATTTAGCAAATGGACGTCAAGACATTTTCTAAATGACAATCTTGAGGAGACCATTTACAAGGTGAAACACAAAGGATTCATTGCCCAAGGTCAAGAGCAAAAAGTTTGCAAACTAAATCGGTCCATTTATGGGCTAAAACAGGCGTTTCGATCTTGGAATATTCGGTTTGATGTTGCGATCAAATCGTATGGATTTGACCAAAACGTTGATGAACCTTGTGTTTACAAGAAGATAGTCAACAGTCCAGTAGTTCTCTTAGTATTATATGTAGACGATATACTACTCATTAGGAATGATGTAGGTCTACTGACTGCAGTTAAGAACTGGCTAGCAACCCAATTCCAATTGAAAGATTTGGGAAGGCTTAGTTTGTTCTGGGTATACAGATCTTTCGAGATCATAAGAACAAAGTGATAGTACTGTCTCAAACATCGTATATTGATAAAATTTTGCTCAAGTACTCGATGCAGAACTCCAAAAGGGGCCTACTACCATTCAGGCATGGAGTCACTTTGTCTAAGGACATGTGTCCTAAGATACCTCAATAGGTTGAGGATATAGACGGGTCCCATATGCATCTACTGTTGGCAGTTTAATGTATATGATGCTCTACACTAGGCCAGACATCTGCTATGCCGTGGGAATAGTCAATAAGTATCAATCTAATCCAGGCCAGGGTCACTGGACCACAGTTAAGAATATCCTCAAGTACCTTCGAAGAACGAGGGACTATATGCTCGTGTATAGGTCTAGTGATTTGACCCTTACTGGATATACGAATTCTGACTTTTAGACTAATAAGAACTCTCAGAAGTCCACTTCAGAGTTAGTATTTACTCTTAACAGAGGAACTATAGTGTGGCAGAGCACTAAACAGGGGTGCATCGTCGACTCCACGATGGAGACCGAGTACGTAGCAGCTTGTGAAGCTACTAAAGAGGTCGTCTGGCTTAGAAAGTTCTTGAAAAAGCTGTAAGTTGTTCCAGATATGTCTAGGCTCATCAACCTTTATTGTGACAATAGTGGTGCTGTGGCGAACTCCAAGGAGCCTAGAAGTCATAGCACGGCAAACACATAGAGCGGAAGTATCATCTGATCCGCGAGATAGTGCATCGAGGAAACGTGATCGTCATGAAGATCGCCTCGAAGCAAAAAAATTATTGATCCATTTGCGAAGGCTCTCTACGTTTGAGGGTCACCTTCAGAGCATGGGTCTATGGGACCGCCCGCGATTGGACTAGGGCAAGTGGGAGATTTTGTTGTACTGGGTTTTTATGCCCTAATTTATTGTTTTGTAACTGTTTGTTTGTACTCCCCACTTCACTTTAGGACAAGTGAGAGATTGTTGGGGTTTGTACCCTAAAGTCTCGTGTCCTATAGTTTGTAGACAACTTTGTAAGAACACTTGTGATGTATAATATATATGATATTTACTTCGCTTCTTGACTTTGCATATTTAGATGTTTTTTTATTTTACCACAAACCAATAAACTTAAACATGTATGTAGTGACATACAAGTAGATCATGTCTTAAGTGACAACCAAAATAGTCTGTAGTATAAGGATATAGGAGAGAAATCTTATCCTAGTAACACTACGGACGCAGCCCGCTTTATGGAATTGTTACAAGTATTATGACTGTCACAGATGGTTTGTAGTGGACATGAGAGCGGGGGCGTCCTATACAAAGAGTTTCTATAAGACCTAACCTCGAAGTGTTAACGTCTCGTCATATAACTCCATTCATGACAAAGACTTCACTTCACTAGGATGACTATAGGTAACATGACCTTAATCCTGAATGAGTTAGGAATTCCTGCCATTGAGGGCGGTCCTTTGATTTACATGGGTGCGAGTGGCCAGAGCGCCAACTTAAACCTACCATTTTGGGGATTCGTGATTTGGGAGCTGGGTACTCAGCTTCACAAGATGGAGTTCACTCCTTCACCAAAGCAGGGGTAAGTAGATAGATTGCTCTCTTAAGGGCTGATCTCGGGGCTTGATCAATGTGGCGCCACACACCTTCTCATGGCCCAAGAGATGTTCACACATAGTAGGACTATGTTGTATTGTTCATTAGAGAAATCAGTGGTACTTAAGGAGTAAGATGTAACTACAGAGGCAAAACAGTAGATTGGTTTTCTGTAATTATGAGCATCTGTGAAGGGTCATCATATTGATCATTGGTTATATCCAATGGACATAGAAATATATTTATGGCAAGAAGAGTTCAACTGTCGGTCTTTAGTGGAATGCCTGGCAGTTAAGGGATGGTGGATATCGTGACCAAAGAGTTTAGTCAGCTATTCACGTACCATTAGAGCTTCGAGTCATAGGTCCATAAGGTCCCCTTGGTAGCTTGGATACAAGTTGAGAGTCAGTTTTTGGGTCAGTTTGAAATGTTCAAATTGACAAAAGGGAGTTTGATTATATATGATATAATTGAACTAGTTAATTATATATGATATAATTAACTTTATGTATGAGATACATTAATTTGGAGGAAATTGGATATAAATATGATTTATATCTAGTGGAGAAAAAAAAATACTATGATTAATATATGAAATTAATTCATAAGTTATGAATATGATGTGATTACACTCATTGGACGGCTAAAAGGGAAATGGGACGATGTCTCCTCTGTTTTAATAATGGATGAGTAAGTTGAAAGATCACTTTGAGACGCATAAATAGCTCACGATGTGTCAAACTTGAGATGCGCGGACATTGTTTTAAAAAGTGTGTCATCGCTTAGAAAATCTGTGCCTATACAATAGTGTCTGCACAATCGCTTACCTATACGATAGTGCTAAGTGATCGCTTAATGATTACACCCTGCGCGCGCTATATACTAAACAATCATTTACCTTTTCCTAAGTGATCGTTTAGCATTCGATATTTACTAAACGATCGTACGTTTAGTTTTTCTACATGATCATTTAGACGATCGCTTACGTTTTTTCTACACGATCGTATACTTATATTTTGTCTATACCATAGACGAGCTTATCTCCTACTTGCTTGATCGTTGTATACGATCTCTCTTCCTCTTTCCTTCTACCCAATCCGAACAAAGCCCACCCTTTGGATTCTCACTCCATGAATACTGAGGGCTCTGAGTGGTGGTGTCATCTATATTTCCTTTTGTCTGTGTGGAGACTGTTCGAGGTAGACGATTGGGTTTTAGATTTGCTGTGAAGAAGAAGTCTTCAACTGGTATGATCTCTCAATCTCTTTAGCATTATGAATGCATTTTAGTATGTTTGAATATATATGTGGTAATTCTATCACAATGAATTGAAAAGATCCACTTCCGCTTGTAGGCACTATTGAATAAGAGTTCCTTTAGTTTTCGCACAAGGACCTCCATTTGTTCCCTTCACCTACATACATGTTTAAGCTATAGAAGATAACCTTAGATGTTAGTTTATTAGTTTGTGGGTTTAATGCTACTAAATGTCAAATAAAACATATCATATTTCATTAAATAAATAAAATATTTGTATAATACAATTACAAACTACATGAGCCTATGAGATTTAAAGCACCAACCCCAACACTATTGTGATCTCTAAGTTTGAGGGAGAAAAAAATACATAAATTTTAGGTCGCGTTTGCTAATCATTTGGTTGTTTGTTTTCGATTTTTGAAAATAAACCTATATTCTCTCAATTTCTTGCCATAGTTTCCATTTTTCTTAAGTAAAAAAATACAGATCTTAGTTTGACAAATTTTTAAAAACGATTTTTTTTTGTTTTTTATTTACAAAACTTAGCTTAGTTTTTTAAAATATTGATAGATAACGATGTAAGAAACTTATAAGTGGAGGGGGGAGGGGTGGATTTTCAAAAACTAAATGGTTAGCGTAAGTAGTTCACATATATATACTTTTAGTTTATATATTAAAATAGACATTTTAAAAGTTTACAAAAATACAAAATATAAAGTTTAAGATAAAAATAAATTTAAAGTTAAGTTAAAACGATCATCAATCAACTGAAATTAAATATATACAATAACTTCCTATCCTGAAGTTCAATCCCTATCCATGTATTGTGAAAATAAAGTTGCTCCCCACAATTCTACCATCCTCGTTTGTAGGAACAATTCCAAAACTCTAAAGGTAGAAATAGCAAAATCGAAGTAATATTCTTTTCATTTTTTGTTCTAAAATGCACAATAAACATTTAAAAGTAAATATTCGTTATTTTTTAAAGATTTTTTTTAAATACCTTCCCTTAAAAAAGAATTTCTTTTAATATAACAATTATGAAAATAGAGAATCAAACTTCCATCCTTTAACAAGAAAATACTATGAAAATTTTACCAAACATTTTTTTTTTCTTTTTCAATAAAAAAACAAGTTACAATGAATCACAATTTTGTTTTTATTTTAAGTTAAATTATAAAAATATCTTTGAACATTGTCATTTATTTTTTTTAAGAAAAATATCGCTATACTTCCGAAAGTTACAAAATTACTCTAAACATTTATAAATATTTAAAAAATATTTCTATACTTTCCAAAAGGGTGATATTTCCTGTGGACTTTAATAAACATTTAAAAAATATCCTTATAATAAAAATTCTTTCAAATATTGCATAAAATTTAAGATGTAAATAGTGTAACAGTGGCTTAAAACGAACATTTAGATCTCCAAATATTTTAGATCAATGTTACCTAATTCTAACTTTCAAATCTGGTTGAAATTCTAAAATATTTCTAATCAAATACTAATATTGAAACATTTATAAAAATTGATGATTAATACTTTAACTTTTAAAAGTAAAAAAGTATTTTCAAAACAAATGATCAACTTCAAAAATTAGCCTTTTATTTATTAGAAAAGGAAAACCAAGAAAAGAAAACACATGATATATAGAATGAAACCGCACTAAAAAAAATTATAAATTTGGTTTGTATAGTATATAAAAAGTTACAACTTGATCACTATAATTTTAAAAGTTAGAATAGGCTATGATTTAATAAAATTTCATTATCAAACTATAAGAGCCTAATTCAAACTTTCTTTCATAGGAACCAAGTTTGCAATTTAACCAAAAAGAAAAGAAATAATGACAACTTTATGAAAATAGATAATAAATAATAACTTTATAGAAAAAAATATCCTTTTAGTCCATAGGTTTTAGGTTTAGTTTCTATTTAATCCTTTAGTTTCAAAATATTATACTTTAGTCCTTTAAATTTTGAGTTTTGATTCCAATATAGTCTTTAGGTTTCGATATATTACAATTTCACTATTGAGATTTCAGTTTTGTTTCAATTTAGTTCTTAGGTTTCATTATTTACCTTTTTAAACTCGATTTTTGTTAGATACTTACTTTTCGTTTTAAGTGTTAATGTACATTAGTTAATTTAAAAGAATATTAATTGATTCAGTTTTACTATTTTTCTTGACGATCAAACTTATATATATATAATTGTTTTGAAAGTAAAAAGTGAAGGAATCGAATTCCAGTGGAAGCATTGAACATCATGTCATTAATTTTGATCAAGAATTTTGAAATATAGAGATGACAAACATGAAACTTAAATATGTTTTTCCTACACTTATAACGAATACAGAAAAGATGAAAACTTACCCTTAAAGACTAATTCTTCAAGAAATCCTCTAACAAATTCCTCCGACGAATAAAGACAATACCATTAAGTGTTGCCCACTATTCTCGAGTAAGAACTTGGTTTGTGGGAACCACCTTTTGGAAGACAAAGGGAAGAAAATGTTTTGCAAATAAACACTTTTTTATGTAATATGAGAGTATTGAGAGAGTGAGGGAGTTGATTGAGAGACAGCAGAAGAATTTCACCAATTTATCAAAAAATGCAGAGTTTTCTTGCATAACACGTAAGAGAGGAATTAATCCCCTCACCCCACTCTATTCAACTTCCATCTAATTATAGGGGAGTTTAATTTAATTTAATTTTAAATAAAATCAAGTAATATATAATTAATTATTGTATTAATTAATCTTAATTAATTAAATATCTTATATTTAATTAATATTACATTTGAATCATATTCAAATATATTTCCCTCTTATAACATGTAGTTTTAATTAATATCCCATTCACATTAAATTTCATCTATAGTTTTGATATGAATCTCATTTATATTATATTTGAATTTTATTCAAATACATTATTCTCTCATATTATATAATTTAATTTTGAAGCTCATTCAAAATTAACTTTATAATATAATGTATCTATATACATTATATTAATTGTATCATATACAATTAACATGTATTCCCTTATAAATGGAATAATTCAAATACTTCAAAAACTAATTAATCCTTGTTTTACTCTTAGTGAGCTAGCAATGGGACCTAATGGACTTACAGATTAGAAATTTCAATGATTCCAGATTAATTAATTAAACTCTTTAATGAACTAAATTAACACTCATTAACTATGAACCACTCCACTAAAGATTCACAGTTGCACTTTTCGCACGATAGAATATTTATGTGTCCATGGATATAACTATTGCCAGTAAGTCGATCCACGAGTCAGTTCATAATTACAACTAGGTCAAATTATCGTTTTACTTCTATAATTACCTCTTATTCTTTAAGTCTCACTGATCTTCTAATGAACAACCTATTAATGGTCCTACCATAAATAAAATTCCTCTTAGGCTAATGAGAGGAAGAGGCTCCATTGTTCAAGACCTAAAGTCGACATTTAAGGGAACAACTCATCTACTTACCTTAAAGTCGAGAATGAGGGAATTCTATCTTGTGTAGCCATGTTCCTAATTTTCCACTTGGTATTGTATCCAAAATGGTAGACTTATTGAGTCGGTGATACGGGTCACTTTCATTCATACAAGTCAAGGACAAGCCCTCACAAGCAAGAGTCCATAACTCGTAGGATTGAAATTGAGTTACATATGATCATCCTATAAAATATTAATCTCTTTAGTTAATGTTGCCGCAAAGAAAGATTAATTATTTCATAATTTGGTCTTATACAAACTCTTTGTATAGGATACCCCACTGCATGTCTCTACATGAACGAATTAGATCAAATAGTTAGTAACGATTACAAAGTAGATCATATCTATATACTATATACCATTTAGATTATTTTTGAACATGATCCACTTGTATGTCAACCATATACTGTTCAATTTACCTGAATAATCTTGAATTTTAGTTTAATGGATTGAGTTACATAAGTCTAAATATTGAATAAAATGACTCTTTATTTTATTAAATGAGTTTTGTTTTTATACATTACAAACCACGAGGTTTAAGGATTGAACCCCAACAAAAAGACCATACATTTTAAAATTAATAATAAAATTAGGTTGATTAGGATATAAACTCATAAAATTTTCACTTATTTAAGCCTAATCGATGATTGACAACCCAACCGGTTTGGGTTGATGGGGTTTATAATTCTTCAATCGATAGCATTATCGTAATAAAACGTCGAAAGAGCAGGTAATTTAGTAAAAATGAGAAGAAAGAACGGGAGCCCCACCCCCGAGTATATAAATACCTGCCCATCGCCATCATCTCTCCGTATCGTTACGGTTTTTGATACGGAGAATATTTCTTTTGCAGAAAGCGATTTGCGTTTAATCCAATGGGTGAAGAAGGCCAAGTTATTGCATGCCATAAGCAGCCTGAATGGGAGGCTCTCTTAGCCAAAGGCAAGGAATCTGGAAAACTGGTATGGTCTTTTCATTCTTCATATCATTTTCTATATTATTTCAATTGATTCCCATCGAATTTTCGAATTTCACTTTCGATGGTTCCTTTTTCCTGTCAGGAGATTGTTTAATGTCTTGGTACGTAATGGATTCGCTAGGGTTTCTGATCTCTTTAGCTAGTTTAGTTTATATATTCGATTTATCTAGATTGAATGATCGCTTAAAATTGACGAATCTTTTGATCGATTTGTATTCCTCATGATCTCAATTTGAACTTTGATTGCACTATTTTGCGCCAATCGTTCTGTGGTTTTGTATTCCATTTTGTGTTCATTTTTTTTATTCCTGATGTTTCTAGAGATTTGTTTGATAGATTGTCGTGGATTTTACTGCTTCCTGGTGCGGGCCATGCCGTACAATTGCTCCATATTTCTCCGAATTGGCTAAGAATCATCCCGGTGTCATTTTCCTGAAAGTGGACGTCGATGAGTTGAATGTAAGCATATCTAACCTTTCTATTAAATCATATTTTCAACAGTTACTGTTCTAAACAGGATATTGTTGAATACATAGTAGCATGCAATGGAGGCCGATTTCTTTTTGATCACTTGATCCCCTTTAAGCAATGGATTCTTTTTCTCTCTACAGACTGTTGCTAGCGAGTGGAAGATTAATGCAATGCCGACATTTGTTTTTGTGAAAGGAGGGGAAACAGTTCACAAGATTGTTGGTGCTGATAAAGGGGCGCTGTTGAAGAAATTAGAAGAGCTTAAAACTCCAACAGCTGCTGCTACTTCTACTGCTTAGACAAGTCAACTTGGAGGAATGTGTCCTCCTTATTATCAGTATGGTTTAATGTTGATTCTGGTTTCGGAGTTTGTTCTTCTTGTGAATTTCATAACATTGTGTTTAAGATGTTTACTGTTCTTTGTTTCCCCTTAAAGAAGTTTGGATAATATGTGCAAACTTTCAAATATATGATTCTCTGGTGCTTGTTATAAATAGAAGCTGCAGGTTTCATCGTGGAATAAATGGGGCAGGAATTTGTTGAACTCTGAAGTCGCCTGAATTTGCACATTTTATCAGCAGTGTTCCGTAAGAACTTGATAGTACTCTACATACTGATTTTTATGCAGTTTGTTTATTGTTTGCAGTACAGTAACTTTTGAGTAGGTATCTGAAACTTAAAAAAAGATGGGTGTTTCTAACCTTCGATTTTGTGTTTGATAGGGCTTGAAATACTCAATTTTGTGCCATTAGTTTATAATGTTAAAAGTTTTTTTTTAACTTTATGTCTAGTAAGCATGTGAGGGGCTTTTGGTTTGTAGAGTTAATATGTTGGAATTTGTAAGTTTATGTTTGGAATATAGAATTGTAAGATAAAGTTCTTTAATAAATGTGAAAAGTAAAAGTAAAGAAAGAAGAGAAAGTGGAGTCATTTGATAAATGTGAATAGTGAAAAAGAAGAGAAATGAAGTTACTAAGCTCCTGAATGTCTTAGAATATTATTGTAGATTAATTGATCTATTAGATACAGAATTGATTGAAAGTTTAGTGACTTAGAAGTTGTTTGTGGGGCGTTGGTTGGTTATTATAATTTATTGTAGTTTGGGTTATAATAGTTATGTTTCCGATGAAGACTATTTTAGTCGAAGTTACAATCATGTATGTTTTTTTTGTGTGTTTTAGTCTGGGTTATAATCATTTATGTTTTTTTCGTGTTTTATTATGAATTATAATCATTTGTGTTTTTGGTGTGTTTTAGTCTAAGTTATAATAATTTGTGTTTGGTGCAAGATTATTTTAGTAATTATAAAATAGTAAGACAATGAAAGTTTTCAAGTAATTTTACCGAGAACTTCAACTATTATAAGGGAGTAGTGAGTTATAACCCAAATGTCCTCTTTAGTCTAAATCTATTAGATGGGAAGTTTAGAGGAAAAGGAAAGTCATGATTTGCTAAGAATATTTGAAAGTTGTTAATGTTTGGTTTGTTTATTAGCAAAGACCAAAGGGGAATATGTGTGTACGGCTGTGAAATGTGGGGAGGGATTTTGAGTGTGTTTGAAAAGGGATGTCTTTTGAAGAATCACTTCTTAAGAAAAAGAAGATTATTTGCTAAAGAAAGAATTTCAACTTTTTGGTGTGTGATGTTTTGATTCACTTTAACCTCCTTTTCTGTAGTGGGCATGAATTTGATGCTGATATGATGTTTTGTTGAAAAACAATAATTAAATATATGAATGTTGGCAATTCAATTAACTAATGACACAAGCAACTTTGAAAGATGTTAAAAATAAATAAATAAATAAAATGACACTTTTGGACATTGTGTTTAAAGTCAATGGTTTCATATTTTATATGCAACTTTAACTGATCAAAGGAACAAAATTTATGAGAAATTTCTCAAAATAAAAAAAATTAATCAAATTTGTAATATTACCCAAAAAAATGATAATTTGCTAATAGCGATGGCTTCTTTTAAGTCAAACTAATAATTAATAAAAAAAAAAATCTACAATTTTTTTCCCATCACAATATTTATTAGGATCGATAAGGTAAATGATGAATTCATATACAGTTTCCAAATTTGATAATGACATTAAAGAGAGCCATTTTTCCTCGAATAATGATAACAACAACAAAGAGGGCAATTAATTTTTATACCAAAACGTGATGTGGATAAGAAAATGAGCATGGTTAGGTCAGATTTGTCAAATTCAATTTGCAATTCAACCATAGTTCTATGGATGAGCTTTTAAATCATTTCAATCTTGTTTGATAATCATTTTATTTTTCATTCTTAGATTTTAAAAATAAGTCTATTTTCTTTCATTTTTTTATAATAATTTACATTGTTCTTAAATATAGTGGTTGAACTTTTGGTCAAATTTGAAAAAACAAAAACAACTTTTGAAAAGCATTTTTTTTTAAAATTTAGTTTTCAAATTTTGACTTGGTTTTTCAAATCATTGGTAAAAGGTAGATAATAAATTAAGAAATTAGGAAGTGAAAGTAGTGTCTATAGGCTTAATTTTCACAAAAAAAAAAAACAAATAAATAAATAAAGACTCTGTTTGGTAGCTTTTATTTTTTTTTAAATTAAAATTATTTCACCCACATTGCTTAAATTTTAAAAATAAAAGTAACTTTTGAAAAGTTATTTTTTTAGTTCTAAAAATTCTGCTTGGTTTTTTAAATTATTAGTAAAAAAGAAAGAAATTTGGAAGTGAAAATCGTATAATAGAATTAATTTTCAAAATCAAAATGGTTACCAAATAATGTCAAAATAATTACAAACGGAGCTTTGATGATTCACTTTTTCCTTTTTTTTTTTCCGGATTTTTTCCTGATAAATATCAATTTTCACATTTGAAGTCAAGAAATTAATCAAATAACAATTATTCATTTTCCTAAATATTCGTGGTATGGTCACCGACACTCAAAGTAACAAAATTAAGACTACCACAACCTTGGCCAAAAGATGGCCAAATTTTGTCACATTTACGCCTTCAAATAAAAAACAAAAGAGCAAACCTTTGCCAAAGGGACTTGAACTTCTCTTTAATGAGAATTGAGAATGCCTTTTTTAAAAATAATAATAATAATAATTTTATATAATTTAAAATTACGAGAATTTTTTTTTAGATAATAAAGATATAATTATAATGTTGTCATTAGTTTAACTTTGAGGCGGTAATAGAATTTATAAATATAATTAGATTTGGCTTTTAATCACATTTAGTTAGAGTTATAAATATGTCATATTCATAATTCTCAAAGTAAATGTGACCATAAAACAAATGAATCACTTTCCACTCATCAATTAATTTATATTTTTTTATTATAGATTGAATCATAGATCCACGTATATGGAAAATAAAGTAAACAATAATAAATGTATTATGTATGCCACATATTATATTATTGTTCATTTTATTGCTTTTACTGTTGATGTATATATGTTATTAATTATTCAAAACATAAATGTTGGATTAAAAAGTTTAGAGGTTTGAATCTATTAAAAAAAAAAAGAAAAAGAAAAGGAAAGTAGAAAGAGTATCTGATAACCCCATCCAGTGGAGGCTGTGGAGGAGGCGCCACGTCCACAACCTGCGCCATCTTCTGATCTTCTAATCTTCATTTTTCGTTATTTTAATGAACAAGCTCTGAATTAAACAACTTTCAAAGGGGCCAAGAAGAAATCTATACTCCCATTAACAATGGAGAAACTGGCAATTCCTTGCCAAACGAATCCTCCAATTTCTGTTCCTGCTTCAATTATCAAACCCAAACCCCTTAAATTCTCCTCAAAACCAACTAAATCTTCTATATTTTTCACCCAGAAACTTACTACAAGGTTCAATGACGACCATTTGAGTTACCTTTGCAGTAATGGGCTCCTCCGGGAAGCCATAACAGCCATCGATTCAATGTCTAAACGTGGGTCTAAGTTAAGCACTAACTCTTATATCAACTTGCTTCAAACTTGCATAGATACGGATTCTGTTGAACTGGGTCGTGAGCTTCATGTTCGTATGAGTTTAGTCGATCAGGTAAACCCATTTGTTGAGACAAAGCTAGTTAGCATGTATGCGAAATGCGGGTTTCTAAAAGATGCACGTAAGGTGTTTGATGGAATGCAGGAGAGGAATTTGTACACTTGGTCGGCAATGATAGGCGCATATTCAAGAGAGCAGAGATGGAAAGAAGTAGTTGAACTTTTCTTTTTGATGATGGGAGATGGGGTATTGCCTGATGCATTTCTTTTCCCAAAAATATTGCAGGCTTGTGGGAATTGCGAGGATCTTGAAACTGTGAAGTTAATACATTCTGTGGTTATTCGATGTGGGTTAAGTTGTTATATGCGTGTCAACAATTCTATTTTGACGGCATTTGTCAAATGTGGGAAATTGAGTCTAGCTAGGAAGTTCTTTGAGAACATGGACGAAAGAGATGAGGTCTCTTGCAATGCTATGATAGCTGGTTATTGCCAGAAGGGAAATGGTAATGAAGCTAGGAGATTGCTTGATGCGATGAGCGATCAAGGATTCAAACCGGGTCTGATTACTTATAACATAATGATTGCTAGTTATAGCCAGTTGGGGAATTGTAGTCTTGTTCTAGAATTGAAGAAGAAGATGGAGAGTATGGGGATAGCGCCTGACGTCTATACTTGGACCTCAATGATATCGGGTTTTGCTCAAAGCAGCAGGATTAGTCAGGCATTGGATTTCTTCAAGGAGATGATTCTAGCTGGGGTTGAACCAAATGCTATAACTATTGCAAGTGTGACCTCGGCCTGTGCTTCCTTAAAATCACTGCAAAAAGGGCTGGAGATACATTGTTTTGCAATTAAAATGGGAATTGCGCACGAAGTATTGGTTGGGAATTCACTTATTGATATGTATTCTAAATGTGGAAAATTGGAAGCTGCTCGCCATGTCTTTGACACGATTTTAGAAAAAGACATTTATACGTGGAACTCGATGATTGGAGGATATTGTCAGGCTGGATATTGTGGTAAAGCATATGAACTTTTTATGAGATTAAGGGAATCAAATGTAATGCCTAATGTTGTTACATGGAATGTGATGATATCAGGATGTATACAGAATGGAGATGAGGATCAAGCTATGAACCTCTTTCAAATCATGGAAAAAGATGGGGAGGTTAAGCGGAATACAGCATCCTGGAATTCTCTTATTGCTGGGTACCACCAGCTTGGTGAAAAGAACAAAGCTCTAGCAATATTTCGACAAATGCAGTCTCTTAATTTTAATCCTAATTCAGTGACTATCTTGAGCATTTTACCAACTTGTGGAAATGTAATGGCAGAGAAAAAAATAAAGGAAATCCATGGTTGTGTGTTGCGCAGAAACCTGGAGTCTGAGCTTCCTGTTGCAAACTCACTTATAGACACTTATGCCAAATCAGGGAACATTCAATATTCAAGAACCATCTTTGATGGCATGCCATCCAAAGATATTATCACCTGGAATTCAATTATTGCAGGATATGTTTTACATGGTTGTTCAGATGCTGCATTTCATTTGTTTGGTCAGATGAAAAAGTTTGGAATTAGGCCGAACCGAGGTACTCTGGCTAGTATTATTCATGCCTATGGCATTGCTGGAATGGTAGACAAGGGAAGACATGTTTTTTCTAGCATCACTGAAGAACATCAAATTCTACCAACTTTAGATCATTATTTTGCTATGGTAGATCTGTATGGACGTTCTGGGAGGCTTACAGATGCAATAGAGTTCATCGAAGATATGCCTATAGAACCCGATGTCTCTATCTGGACAAGCTTACTTACTGCCTGTAGGTTTCACGGCAACTTACACTTGGCAGTACAAGCAGTCGAGCGCCTACACGAATTGGAGCCTGATAATCATGTGGTTTACCGTTTATTAATACAAGCATATGCTTTATATGGGAAATTTGAACAAACTCTAAAAGGGAGAAAGCTTGGAAAAGAGAGTGCGATGAAGAAATGTACAGCACAGTGCTGGGTTGAAGTCAGGAACAAAGTCCATTTATTTGTCACTGGCGAGCAGTCTAAGCTTGACGTTCTAAATACTTGGATAAAGAGCATTGAAGGGAAAGTAAAGAAATTTAATAATCACCATCATCTTTCTATTGAAGAAGAACAGAAAGAAGAAAAAATTGGTGGGTTCCACTGTGAAAAATTTGCTTTTGCTTTTGGCCTTATTGGCTCATCTCATACACCCAAAAGTATAAAGATTGTGAAAAATTTAAGAATATGTGGGGACTGTCATCAGATGGCCAAATATATCTCAGCGGCTCATGAATGTGAAATATATTTAAGTGACTCAAACTGCTTGCACCATTTCAAAAATGGTCACTGTTCTTGTGGGGATTATTGGTAGCCTTTAACAAGACGTGGAAGTTGTTCTTAGAATCAGATTCCTGTAGAATTTGGCTGAGAATGAATTGTTCATAACATCATTTTGACAGGTGTGAGACCTATTCATAGGTATCCGAATTTTGTTTATGGTATTCATAATTTTATTTATTTATTAATATAATTCATATAGATTCTTAATAGCAGTTAGTGGAGCATGGAGACATTGCATGCTTGTTTGGGTGCATAGCTTACTGTTTCTTGCAAGTGTGTAATGACATGACACATTTAGGTTGAAATGATCCTTGATAGTGTATCACCTTGGTATTTTGATGAAGTTATAGAGAAAGCTTCTTGGTTGAACTAGACTTTCATGATTTGCTTATTCCCATGTTGGAGGGTAGTCACTTTCTAGATTCATGTCCAATTGGTATGGTGGTTTTACCTCCTTAGCTTAGCTGCTGCTCACTTGAGATTGATTGTTAAGTCCATCTCGATTTTTGTTTACCTTTGGTTATAAGAAATCTCCGTGCAGATGGCTGTTTTACTAATAATTCAGTTATGTCCCTCTGTGAGTGAACATACCATTATGGATTGTCAAGCTTCTTCATGCGTACCGGTTATCATTTTCTGCAAAGGCCATGATGTAGAGTAATATGCGCTCCTTCTCAGACAGTGGGGAAGCCCCTGGGGAGGGGTTGATATGTAGAGAAAACCGAGATAAAGGTCTGTTGGGATTTCATGCCTGCGTACGTCACTTTTCATAAATTTCACTGGATTAAACTCTCACCGTCATTGTTTGTTAATTTGGTGGAATATGCATAACAATCAGCTGGTGGGACTCTAGTTAGGATGTCATACATAGGAAAATAAGACAAGCTCGCCATATTTTAATTGAAAACAAAGCGACCCATGGAGACGAGAGAATAATAATGATACCAAACAGATTAGGATCCATTGGCAAACACTATTATTTATTTGTTTTCTTTAAATATTAGATTTCATTTTTCTATTCTATCCAGGGATCAGATTCTTGTCTACTAAATCTTTCCCCTCCTTAGTGAAAATTGGAATCTATCTCCTCCCCATCATTTGAAAAAGCTTTTGAAACCTTGATTCTGTACTCCACGCCTTTTTTGCTCAAATAAATTCCTCACAGTCTGCTTTGAACGCTACAATTGTGCTCAGGCATTGAAGTTCAAGAAAATCGTTGCTCTTCTCACATTTCTAGTCTTTTGTTTCTGTAACGAGAATGGTAGGTGCTATTCATTTGCTTTGCATTATTTGATTGCATTCAACTTTTTTTTTCTTCCACAGCCAGTTAGAAGTTTGTTTTTTCCCACACAGAGTTTTGATGATTCTCGAAAAATCAAGCCAATCATGGCTGGTCCTTTTGGAGGACCAGGTGGAAGTAACTGGGATGATGGAGTTTATTCAACTATCAGGCAGTTGGTAATTTGCCATGGAGCTGGTATCGACTCCATTAAGATTCAATATGATGTGAAGGGAAGTTCAATTTGGTCAGATAGACATGGAGGAAATGGTGGCACTAAAACAGACACGGTAGCCCCATACTTTACTGGATCATCGATTGTTTGCTCAATAATTTCGAAACGTCTCAAGTCCTGTACTTCTTTGAAATGAAATTTAGATTTCCAAATGATACACAAATGCGTGTTAGTTGGTTTTGGTTGATCATTGATGATGAATACAGGAGTCTCTGTGTACTAAGTTATCGTTTTTGGTTTTACAGGTGAAGCTTGATTTTCCGGATGAGTACTTGACTATGATCCGTGGACACTATGGTAGCTTTGTGTCATTTGACAAAGTTTTTGTTCGATCCCTGACTTTTATGAGCAACAAAAAGAAGTACGGACCTTACGGGGTCGAACAAGGAACAATTTTCTCGTTTCCCATGACTGAGGGCAAGATTGTAGGGTTCCATGGCAGGAGTGGATTGTACCTGGATGCCATTGGAGTTTATCTAAAGCCTATGGCTACACAATCGCCATCTAAAGCAATGATTCAGTCACAGAATTATGTTGCTAGTAAGACTGACAGTGAAGGCTATTCAATTATACAAGGCAGTGTTGGCCAAAATTATGATATTGTTCTTGCTGTTAGGCAGAAGGATGAATTCAAAAAGCCTCTTCCAACTACTATCTCAAAACAAGTATCTAGTTCCTCAAGCTCAGAATCAAGCGATGATGAATCCACAGTCAAGGTGGGATGAAACTTTTTACTTTTACGCCTTTATTATCTTGTTTCAAGTAAACTTTTTCCCCTCCCACATCTACTTTTGTACGAATAGAATTCAAATAACGGTTGGTGATTGTCATCTCAGAGGCCTGTTAAGAAGGGACCGTCTAGAGTCGAAAATGTGGTACCATGTGGACCCTGGGGTGGCTCAGGTGGAACTCCATTTGATGATGGATATTATACTGGTATTAGACAAATTAATGTGTCGCGTAATGTTGGAATTGTATATATAAGAGTTCTGTATGCTTGTGATGAGGAATCTATATGGGGAGGACGAGCAGGTGGAACTGGAGGATTCAAAAATGACAAGGTGAAATAATTTCCTGCATATTTTGGATTGGAAGGCATGCAGTTCCACCTCTCAGTTATTAGTTTCTCTTAGTCGTAACAATGGTTTTGCAGGTTATCTTGGATTATCCATATGAAATCTTGACTCATGTAACTGGACACTATGGGCCTGTCATGTACATGGGACCTAATGTTATCAAGTCACTCACATTCCATACTACAAAAACGAAGTACGGACCATTTGGAGAGGCACAAGGAACCCCCTTTAGTACCAACGTCAAGGAGGGGAAGATCGTTGGATTTCATGGGAGGAAAGGTTTGTTCCTAGATGCTCTTGGTGTGCACTTAGTTGAAGGAAAGGTGACCCCGGTGTCTCGTCCTCCCTCCAGCGGTATTGTTCCTGCTGCACCACCGGTTCTTGAAAATGAGAATGCCCCTTGGACTGTGAAACTGGCACCTTCAAAAGGAGGAGCACTTGAAGAGGTACTGTCTAACGCTGCTAACCTTTTTAGATGTTTCTTGCGACTGAACAAACAGTGGAAGCTAATATAAGTATAGTCATGAAAGAACTTATGGATTGATTATTTGTTTCATAGATTGCTCGTGGTGTAGTAAAACAACCAGCACCCTGTGGACCTGGACCATGGGGCGGAGATGGCGGGAAACCATGGGATGATGGAGTATTTTCGGGCATTAAACAGATATACTTGACACGGTCTCTTGAAGCTTTTTGTTCGATTCAAATTGAATATGATCGAAACAAACAATCAGTTTGGTCAGTTAAGCATGGAGGAAACAGTGGAACAACCATACATCGGGTACCATTGAATTTACCTTCAACAGTTTCTTTTACCTGCTAATATATATTACATCCACAATCAAACAAACACTTATTCTGGCTGTGTTTGCAGGTAAAATTGGATTATCCACATGAAGTGTTAACTTGTATATCAGGATATTACGGTTACATCGGTAAAGATGAGAGACAACAAGCTATAAAGTCGCTTACTTTTCACACAAGCAGGGGGAAGTTCGGTCCATTTGGGGAGGAGGTAGGGTCGTTTTTCACGTCCACGACGACGGAGGGCAAAGTGGTTGGCTTCCATGGGAGGAGCAGCTTGTATTTGGACGCCATTGGAGTTCACATGCAACACTGGCTAGGAAGCCAAAGGGCTTCCAAGTCTTTGTTCAAACTGTTCTGATATGAAAATGAAAGAACTAATAATGCTGAGATGGAGCAATATGATTCCGTTAGTAATCAATTAGGGAAAAGTGAGATTCTATCATCTTTTCCTTGTCTTCCATTTGCATGGAAAAGAATGTTTGGCCTAATCAATAACGCTTATCAATATTATTCCTGCATATGATATTTCATATTCGATACTACTAGTGAAATGTAATAAAAATTGAGCGTGAATACAGTATGTAGAGTGATTTTTTAAGTGTTTTTTTAATCAATGAAGTTTTTTTTTTTTTTTTAGAGTTGAAAAAAGTACTTAAAAGCACTTGAAAAATCATTTCAAACAGGTCAAAAGTTATTTGTGGAGGTTGTTCATAAGGTGTAATATTGTGATATTATGTTGAATAGTTGTGTGATAATGTGATATTGTGTTGTAATGAGGTGAGGGATGATTGGTCACATCAATAGACAAATATGAATTTTGATTAAGTTTTACGAAACTTTAATAGAGCTCTATTTTAGATTTCTAACCACAAATTTCATTTTTGATTAACAATACAAAAGATAGAAATAGTGATAAAACTTTTAAGGGACCTAGATTAAAATGACTTTTTATTGGTTTAATTATTAAAAATATTTCTGAACTAGGGTTAGTTTGAATTAAAAAGTTCTATTTTAAAAACAGATGAAGACTCTCGCAGATAAATTCATGGACAAAAAAAAATTGTCCATCCTTTGTTTAGGTGAACAAATCTCGACACACATAAAGTAAATTTGGGGGTTAGGGTTTGTGAAAATATTGCAAATGAAAAAAAAAAAAATCGAATTGTACAAATGTATTGATGATAAATGTATCATGTCTCTTTGTTTTATATTTATTCAGATATGCAAATTTGAAAAGAAAAAATTTGCACAATCCAATACTATGAATGAGTTTAGAATTAGAGGTGGGTGTTTTTTTGTTGGAGGTAAGATGAAAGTAAGTCTTGGAATATCATTCCTCTAATCTAAATATAAGCTAACCAAAACTCAAGTTATCAAACCCATGACAAAGAGATTAATACAGAGAGAAATCAATGTCAAAGTGAGCGTAACTCGATTCAACTAAGATGTCTATAGTTCGAATTCTATTGTCTTATTATTCTTAAGAAGAAGAAAAAAGGAAAAAAAATGTAGGTAACTATGTGACATGTCAACTAACTTTGATAGGTAAAAACTGAAAAGAGAAACAAAAACAAAATGAAGATACATATTAATTATTTTGGGCCTTGGAAAATGATCATGGGCCAAAAATTCCTTAAATCCTTGAAAAATGCTGAATGGGCCTTTGGAAAGTGGGGTTCAATAGATTGGGCAACTCAAGCACATAGTTTTGTGATGAACATTGTCTTTTCATCATTAGAACTTTCAATTTTACTAAATAATATCATTGAAATTGAATTACAGAAGGATATGAAATAACATTAAATATATATATATATATATATAGATATAAACACTTACCCTATCCAGTTAGAAAATAGAATCAAACTGATTTGGGCAGTTGTTAATGACTCTCCTGACTTGAACAATTTTGTACTAATGATTAGCATTTTTTTTTTTTCCAAAATCCAAATCATGAGAAACGATCTGTTACTTCTAGATCATTTCTTAAATAATTGTTTCTTATATGATACAATGATCTAGTGGAAAAGCAACATTCCCAAAAAAACAAAAACAAAACAAAAATACACAAAACAAAATGCAAAAGTGATTAATTCTCTAAAGTTATCCAAAAAAGAAAAGAAAAGAAAAAGAAATAAAATTGTAGCTCATTATGTCCCTTCCATTATGGTTGCAATTTTTGATAGGATAATAACAACTATCATGAAAATATATTTTTTTAAAAAAAAAAAAAAAGAAAGAAAGAAAGACAACAGTTGGACAATAACTTATATGATGGAAGAGAAAAATTATTCAACATGACTGTTGGTAAAACCATGACTTCTAGCTGTAATTTCTCTATCATATTTAACAATGTAAAATTATCTATAAAATTGTCAGCCTCAAGTAATTTCTCCAATACTCCAACGTAAATAAAAACTACTAAAATTCACCATGATTGTTTTTTTATTTACATGTAGACAATAAGTTATGTTGGATTTATCTAAAAAAAATTCAACCTGACCTGAATTTAGACGATAAAAAGATAAATTGATCAGATATGAACATGGACGATAATAATATAAACCTTATCTGATTTCATGAATACATACAAATATACAAATATTTATAAGGAAATTTCTATCCTGAATTCCTATGGTAATTGAGTGTTTGTTTCTCAAGAAAGGAAAAAACTTGAACAAGTTTTCCATTGGTTTGGGTTTTGGTTCTCTTCAAAACTTTTACCCAAAAAGACTTGCAAAATTCATAATGATCCAAGTGGGATGAATATGTATAAGGGTCATAGTCTTCCAATGTGAATATAACCTTATAATCTCCCTTTTGTTGATTTTTCTAACTTTGCATATGCATTGCACCTTACATAAAAGTCAAATATTTATTTCTTCTCGATTAAATCTTTTTTTTAGTACAGTTGAATGGAGATCAAACCTTCGACTTTAGGAAGAGAGAGTACATTTTAATTATTGTTAAGCTAAACTCATTTTGACGGTTAAAGGTTGTTTAGTAGTTTTGTTGTTGCTTTCTATTTTAATCCTACATAATTTGTTTAATTCAAAAATATATTTATCCAAGTTAAATAGCTATTATGTACTCGACTATTCGATTTGAACATACTAATAATTGAAAGGTAGTTTTTTTAATTTAGATTTAGTTTAACATCCATTTGGATTTCGTTTGATAATCACGGTTTTAAGTTTTAAAAAATATGTATTGGTTTTTAGTTTTTTATAAAAATAAACTCATTCATGTTTGATTATTATTTTTGGTTTTTGTTTTTAAACTAAAAATAAAAAACATGTTTAGTAATTATACATTTTTTGTTTTTAGAAAACCAAAATAAGCTTTTGATGACTTATTTAGTTTTATATATTTTTAAATATAAAATGAAGTTATTTTAAAGAGAATTTTCTATCTAGTCATAACATTATATCTTTGTTTTAACCTTTTTAAAAAATCAATATTGATAAAACATTATCAATCTTTTAAAACCCACAAATTAATCACAAATGAATACGAAGAAGAATAACAAAAACAAATATACCAACGAAATACAAGAAAATAAGAATAATTTTAATTTATTCATAATCACAACCATTGGATCACAAGGTACTTTCAATAAATGATAAGACGCTTATTCTTTAAAAACTAAAAATGTATTATAAATATTATAATATGTGTTAGATAGATGTCGGAGCTTAGTGTTAAAAGCCAAGTGTCCTCCTTCCATTACCACATGTGTTGATCATATGTCATACAACAACCTATGCTTGGTGTCCAAATGTGTCACATTCTACTTACCAAAATTCCTATAAATAAGTGGTCATTTGTGGATTTTAAAAGACACACATGCATTCGGTAAAATCCATCAATTTTGGAGAAAGTGGAGAATCTTGAGAAATTCTCATATTTTATTATTTTATTTATTTATTTTATATATATTATATTATATTATATTTATCTTAATATTTATTTATTTTATATATATTATTATTATATTATATTTTCTCCTTCTTGTTGTATGTCGTTGTACTCTCTCAAATTCACAACACTTATCAGCACGAGCTCCTATCGTTTTCCCGTTGAAGGTAGGTTCGAGAGATAGGTCAATTTTTTTTTCTCTTTATTGTAATTAATAAATTTAATGTTATTTTGCATATTTAATATCTATTAGATTTTCAGTATAAATACAATATTTTGTGATAGTGTTTTCATGACAAACCTAATGAAATTAGAATTCATAGCCTTGACATTAATGACAATAATTATTTGTCATGGGTGCTCGATGCTGAAATCCACTTGGATGTTATGAATCTTAGGGAAACAATTAAAGAAAGAAATATGACGTCCAATCAGGACAAAGCAAAAGCTATGATTTTCCTTCGTCATAATCTCCACGAGGAATTGAAAATTAAGTATCTTACAATAAAAGATCCTTGTATCTTGTGGAAAAAATTGAAAGAAAGGTATGATAATAAAAAAAACATTTGTTCTTCCTAAAGCTCGTTATGAGTGGATGCATTTGAGGTTATAAGATTTTAAATCAATAAGTGATTACAACTTCGTATTATTTAAAATCAATTTGAAATTGTTGTTATGAAGTGAATGCTGTAGATTTTAATAATACAAGGTCGTGGTCGTGGTAGAGGTCGTGAATATGGTAGAGGAAAAAATAATTATTATTTTCGATATGGTCATTCTAATAATTCAAATTTCAAAAGAACCACACAAAATAATGATCACAAAGGAAAAGCTCCACAAGATAAGAGCTCAAAAAGTGTTGAAAATTAAATGCTTCCAATGAGGAATGACTGAGCATTGGTCACATACATGTCGTACGTCAAAACACTTAGTTGATCTCTAACAAGCATCCCTGAAAGAAAAAAAGAAAAATGTTGAAGCAAATTTTGCATACTAGGATAATGACATATTGACCGATCCCATATGGATGTGACGGATTTCTTTGAATCTCTTAAAAGAGAAGATCGGCACAGTTGATAGAACATCAAATGTTTCTTTTGACTTTGAAAATATCTAGACTTAATGTTGTTTTCTTTATCCATCTTTATGTTTTTTTCTCTTAGTAAATATTAACTTTTGTATATTCAGAGTGTTGTTTTTCTTATTGTAATTATTTTCTTTTGATGAAAAAACATGGATCATTTTCATATGTTTAGTGATTCAAAAATGAACAAAGAAGATAATATCTGGCAGACAGTGCAACTACACATAAAATACTTACAAGTAAAAAATGTTTTTTCAAATTGACAATGTTGGAAGCAAAAGTCAATACAATATCAAATTCTACAAACTTAATCGAAGGGTTTGGAAAAGCAAATATAATTTTCCCTGGAGGAACAAAATTTACAATTGACAATGCATTGTTCTTTAGTCAATCAAAGAGAAATCTGCTTATTTACTAAATCACTGTACAAAAAATTTGTTCGAAGGATAACCTGACAGACTTATTTACAAAATCATTACCAATGGTAACTTTTGAAAAATTGGTGCACAACTTAAGAATATGGCGACTCAAAGATCTTAAGTGATGTTTTCATGAGGGGAGCAAATATATTATGTTAGCATAATCACTTTAAATCTATATCAAATAGATTTAACCCTAGGATCATTCATGCTAAATTGTCATGAATAAATAACATACTAGATTCCATTGTGATTAATGATAGCTTTAAGATGACGATGGCTTTAAGATGACTATAGTCTTCCTCAACCAAAACTCTGAATGCACTTAGTGGGATCTCTCTCTAGATGAGATTCAAGAAAGACTGAGTGCTTATTGTTTTGGTATATTGGGGACCATAGCCCTAAGGTCTCTTTTTATACTAGTTCAATTAGGGTTCCCATTAAACCCTAATTAACTAGGAATGTGCTTCTACCCATTAAGTCCATACTCAATTAGGAATCTAGGGCTTTAATTAATTAGATCATATAATAGAGCCCAGCCTAATAAAATAACCCAATGTGATAAATTATTAATCCACATACATAGCCCATACTTTAATTAAACATATTATTATTTAAATATGTCTAAAAATCTCCCACTTGGGCTATGCCTGTGTACTTGATATAATTAAATCACATAAACCTTAAGCGTGCATAAACAGGTTATTTCAATAATAAAATTCCCTTTTAGTTCAATTTGGTTCATCTCCTGTATTAGAACAGAATCAAGGCGGCTTTCGTCACTACCCTTGTAACTAAACCTTTCTTGATCACCAATTCCAATACATTCAATGCCATATATCAAATATAGATGGATAGCATGGAAACTACATGCAAAGTGATCTAGATCATGTTTGTTTCCAACTGGTCTAAATTTCTTAATGAGATCATTCTTAAAAACTTTATGCTAAATTGCATACATGATAAACGAGTTCAGATAATAAAACATAAATCATCAACTTTATTCTATATAGAAAATAAACAAAATAAGGTCAAAGAACATCCTCAATAACAAACTCCCACTAAACCATGGAATCAGAAAAGTGACTAACACACATGTGAGCAACATACTCATGAAAAACTTTAGGTGGTAAGCCTTTAATCAATGGATCTGCCACCATAGAGTTTGTTCCTATGTGTTCTATCGAAATTTGACCATTATGAACTCTTTCTTTAACAACCAGAAACTTCACTTCTACATGTTTTGACTTCACTTCTGTTGTTGTTGGAATACATCATTGCCGACTTATTGTCACAAAATAATTTTAGTGGTATTTCTATGCCAACCACTATCCGCAGCCCAGTGACAAAATTTCGAAACCATATTCCATGATTGGATGCTTCATAACATGCTATAAGCTCCGCAGCCATGGTAGAAAAAGTCATAAGTGTTTGTTTAACACTTTTCCAGGATACAACTCCTCCAGTCAACATGAAGATATAGCCTGAAGTGGATCGCAAAGTGTCTAGACATCTAGCATAATCAGAATCAGTACATACAATGATCTCCAAAACTTCTGATCTTTGATAAGTGAGCATATAATCTTTTGTTCTCTATAAATACCTCATAACCAGTTTGGCTGCTTTCCAATGATCCATCATCGGGTTAACACTCCAACTATGAATGCAATATCTGGAAGTGTACATACTTGAGCATACATTAGACTTCCAATGGGCGATGCATAGGAAACCTTCTGCATCTCCTTAGTCTCGAGTGTGGTCTTCGGGCATTGACCTAAATGAAATTTATCACCTTTAGCGATCAGGGTATCTCTTGGTGCATAATCTTTCATGCCAAATCTACTCAAAATCTTTTCAATTTAGTTCTTTTATGACAACCTCAAAATACCTTGAGAAAGATCTCGCAGTATTTCAATTCCTAATACAAAAGAAGCGTCACCAAGATCTTTCATCTCAAAATTCCTTTTGAGAAATCTTTTAGTGTCATTCAATAAACCTACATCATTACTAGCTATGAGTATATCATCAACATATAACACCAGAAAGATTGATTTACTCCCACTAAACTTGTGATATACACAATCTTCCACTATGTTCACCTTAAAACCAAAGGAGGTTATCACTTCATGAAATTTGTGATATCATTGATGAGAGGCTTGCTTGAGACCGTTGATGGATTTCTTCAATTTGCACACCATAGACTTTGAATTACCGGACACAAAGTTTTCCGGTTGCTCCATATAAATCGTCTCATCAATGTTCCCATTGGGAAATATAGTTTTTACATCCATTTGGTGTAGCTCTAAATTAAAGTGAGCTACCAGTGCCATGATTACCCTAAAATAGTCTTTCGATAAAACCGGAGAAAAAGTCTCTTTGTAATCAATGCCTTCCTTTTAAGTAAAACCTTTTTCAACAAGACGAGCATTATATCTTTCGATATTGCCATGTCAATCCCTTTTGGTTTTAAATATCCATTTACAACCTATGGGTTTCACTCCTGATGGTAGTTTGGCAAGTTCACAAACGTCATTGTCTTTCATGGATTTTATTTCCTCTTCCATAGCACTTATCCACTTTTGAGAGTTAGAACTTTGTAGAGCTTGTTGGAAGTTGATTCGATCATTTTCCATTATGCCCACATCATCCTAATGTTCTTGAAGAAACACGATATAATCATCTGGAATTGCACTTCTTCTCTCTTTAGTAGATGTTCTTAGTGACACTTCTTGAGGTTGTTGAGTTTGAACTTCAGATTCAACAACGAGGACTTCAATGCTGTCTTATTCTATAATTGGTTCAATAGTGAAGTCAGTAATTGGAGCCTGAACATCATTTATAACCACATGAGGAAAAGAAACTAATTCCTCTTCAAAGATAACTTTCCTTATAATTTCCTCCCCTCACGCTCAACATCCTCAAGAAATCTAGCATTTCCTGTCTTAAACAATGATCTAGAAGTGGGATCATAAAACTTGAAACCCGATAGCGCTCCGAATACTCAACAAAATAGCACCTAATAGTTCTTGAGTCCAATTTTCTTTCATTAGGCCTATAAGGCCTAACTTCAGCTGGACAACCCCAGATATGAAGATGCCTAATACTAGGTTTCTTTCTTGTCCACAACTCATAAGGGGTTTTAGCTACTTCTTTACTAGGGATATATGCTGCAGTCTTTAGTGCCTCACCCTAGAGGGATTCTGGTCTAGAAGAGTGACTAATCATACTTCTTACCATATCAAGTGTTCTATTTCGCCTTTCCACTACACCATTCATGTTGGGTTTGCCCAGCATGGTGTATTACGGAACGATTCCACATTCCTCTAGGTATTTGGCAAAGGGCCTTGAACGTTGTACACCTGATCCATCATATCTACCATAATATTTACCACCACGATCAAATTTGACAGCCTTAATTTTCTTTCCAAGTTGAAGTTTAACTTCAGCTTTGAAAAGCTTGAAAACGTCAAAGGATTGAGACTTCTCATGAATTAAATATAGGTACCTATATCTTGAATAGTTGTCTATGAACGTAATAAAATATTGTTGTTCATTCCAAGAGGCCATAGGGAATGGACCACAAATGTCTATATGTATTAGTTCTAAGACGTCTGAACATTTATTGGTACCTAATTTTCTTATGTTTGTCTATTTTCCCTTAATACATCCCACACAAACGTTGAAGTTACTTAAATCAAGGGAATCAAGAATTCCATCTAACACAAGTCTCTGTATTCTCTATTTACAGATGTGACCTAAACGCTTATACCATAACATATTGGAATTCTCATTTAATTTACGCTTTGTACCACATGAATTAGATAACAGGATCTTGTTAAATAAAGAAAAAAAATCAAGCATATATAAACTATCAATTAAAGAACCGGTACCAATAAGCTTAGAATCTTGAAAAATACTAACTTTATTATTTCCAAAAGAACAAGAAAAACCAAAATTTTCCAAAATGGAAATATAAACTAAATTCCGTCTAAATGATGGTACAATAAAAGTCACATTCAGATCCAAATAACAACCAGTTTTTAAAAGTAATATAAAATTTCCAATAGCTTCAACTGGAACTGCTTTGCCATCGCCTACATAGATGAATCTTTTAGCATCACTTGGCGGCCGCCTCCACAAGCAACCTTGCATTGATATATTTATGTGAATAGTAGAACCAGAATCTATCCACCAAGTATCTGTAGGTACAGAAGCTAAATTAACTTCAGAACAAACCAAAGTAAGAAGTTTACCCTTCTTTACATGCCACTTGGCGTACTTGGGACAGTCTTTCTTGAAGTGACCTTTCATTTTGCAGAAAAAACTAGGATCTTCAGTAGCTTGTTTATTGTTTTTATTTTGCTGAAATGTCCCCTCTACAACATCTACAAATTTTCTTTTCTTCTTATCACGAGAGTCTATTGCCAAATGAGCACTTTCTGTCCTTTTTCTCTTGATCCTTTCTTCTTCTTGCACACATTGTAAAATAAGATCATTAATACTTCATTTATCCTTTTAAGTATTATAGCTTATCTTAAACTGAGTGAATTGTACAAGAAGAAAGATAAGAACCAAATGCACAAGTAAATTTTCATTTATCTTGATATCAAGTGCCTTTAATTTACCTGTAAAATTGGACATTTTCATAATGTACTCCCTTATATTTCCATTACCCTTATACATCATAGAAGTTAAAGAAGTCAAAAGACTACTTGTCCCCTTTCTCATTTTTAGCAAAATATTTCTCAATTTGAGCAAGGAACTTATTGGCATTTTCACTTTCCGTGATAGAGCCTCGAAAAGACTCCGGAATGAAGTACCTAATGATTATCAAACACATGCAATTTGACAGTTCCCACTTCTCTATATTAGTCGTATTTGGTCGTTCCTCAGTAAAAGTAGGTTTATCGGTCCTTAATGCAAGGTCTAAATCCATACACCCGAGAAGTATCTCTAGGTTTTCCTTCCAAATCTTAAAGTTCGATCCATTCAACTTAGGGATTAAACTCATATTTCCAGATATTTGAGTAAGACCAACTAAAGCAATAAACAACAAAACATATGCTCACAATTAAAATATAACAAAATAATTTCACATATGTGGTGGGCCCCTTTAACAAGAGACATAGCACAACATTGATGTCCAGCCTTTGGGCAAAAAACACCAACTGTAAATGGTACTCTCAACGTAGTAATCAAAGTACTGATAATAAACTCGATAAAAAAAAGCCTCTTTGGACCGACTATTTTTCACATGAGCAATCCTTATAATTGTCATATACACATTACCACAAGCATATCCACAATTTGGCCAAATAATTATCTTCCTTTGGGCCGATAATTATCCGCATAAATTCATGAATATGCACATCTTATATCTCATAATTAAATCGATCCAGATAATAGAGGCTAGTTTGGTAACATATTACTTTTGACCAATTCAATCGAAAATATAAGGCACAATAATATAATAATAATATTGTATAAAAATAAAGGAGGAAGAACACCAAATAATCTTTATCAATATTCACTTAATAATTGCATATACATAATACAATTAAAGCTATATAAACATGTGAATATCGCCAAATATTATCAATCAAATTTAAATTTAAATTCACAAAAATATCAATCATATTTAAATTTAGTCTACAAAATGATCTATAAATCTTGAATCCACAACATGATTAATGAAATTTAAATTAAATCCACAACATGATTAATCAAATTTAACTTAAATCGACAATATTTTCACTCAAATTAAAACCAAATTCACAAAATTATCAATTAAAAATCTTGATTTTAAATTCAATAAATTATCAATAATTAAAATCAAGAATCATCGACAAGATCAAACAAAAACCGCCAGTAAAATCAAATAGATTGTTTTATTCCCAATATATGTTAGATTGGAAAAATTAGATTGATTAATTATTAATAAAATTGATTAATCAGTTCTTGGACTTGAATCTACCAAACTCATTGATTAAAAGAAAGAAAAAAACTGTGCAAGAACACAAATTGCCTACCCAAGAGCTTGCACAAATTACGAAAAGCATTGAAAAAAATTGAAATAAAAATTGTGTTCATGCCAATATTCAATCATATTAGAATGCTAAAGAATACAAATTAGATTGCAAAAGAACATAAATCCGCATGAAAAAAAAATTGAACATTCAATAAAATTGTGTTCCACGTTTTTTTTTTTCTTTTTCTTTTAAATAATCTTTAAATTCTTTAACCAAAACTCAAAATCCCAATGGAAAACAAACCTAAACCAACAATCCAACATGAAATTCATGCTCTGATACCACTTGTTAGCATAATCACTTAAATAGATTTAACCTATGCTAAATTGTCATGAATAAATAACATACTAGATTTCATTGTGATTGATGATACCTTCAAGATGGCGATGATTTTAAGATGACTATAGTCTTCCTCAACCAAAACTCCAAATGCTCTTAGTGGTATCTCTCTCTAGTTGGGATTCAAGAAAGACTGAGTGCTTATTGTTTTGGTATATTGGAGACCATAGCCCTAAGATCTCTTTATATACTAATCCAATTATGGTTCCCATTAAACCCTAATTAACTAGGGATGTTGTTCTACCCATAAGTCCATACTCAATTAGGAATCTAGGGCCTTAATTAATTAGATCACATAATAGGGTCCAATCTAATAAAATAACCTAATGTGATAAATTATTAATCCACATACATAACTCATACTTTAATTAAACATATTATTATTTAAATATGTCTAACATATTATTCTTTTTAGGAGTATAAAGATATAAAATATGTATTATTTTTCCTTTACTAGATTTTTTTTTCCATTGGATTTTTCCTAGTAAGGTTTTCACGAGGCATATTACATACATATAATGGGCATCTAAAGGAGAAGTATTATAAATATTATAATGTGTTAGATAGATGCCCAAGCTTAATGTCAAAAGCCAAGTGTCCTCCTTCAATGGTCATATCTGTTGGCCATTTGTCATACAACATCCTATGCTTGGTGTCCAAATGCACCGCATCCTACTTGCCAGAATCCCTATAAATAAGTGGCCAAGATACACATGCATTGGGCAAAATCCATCAATGCAAGCCTTTTCTTTAGCTAGCTTCAATGCACAACAACCCTCACACACAAGCCAACCTCAACGCATGTCTCTAACGCTTGTGCCATCTCATGCCTCACTCAACACCTTTGCTTAAGGCTGATGCCTTAGCCTTTTGGCCTTCAACATCAACGCATCACTTGGTTTTTAACCTTGCAAGGCTGACCAACGCAACCATCATCATCGCATGCCAAGACTTGGTCATCGTACCATTCGTAGCTTGCATCTAAGCCAACATCTTGTCATGCCAACGCTCAAGGCTTTGCCTTGTTGCACGCCCACATCACATGCTAACCTCTAAGGCCCTTGTCAACGCGTGATGCCTTTAATGCACAAGCTCACGACCATCACTCATCTCTTGAATGCATCTGCTAGTTCATCGCCTAGTCCTTGTGCCAATGCCTAAACAACCACCTTGCCTTGCATCTTCCCTTGCCAATGCCTAGCACATTCTTGTCGCATACTCACTAACCTCTCATGCCCTTGGCTGCCGCAACCTTATCAATGCATAGGTCACATGCGCCCAATAAGACCATCTTGGTGTGCACAACTCTGACGCCTAGCTCCCACACTCGGCCACATTTAGCCTCCTCAAGAGCTCTCTAACCTCTGAGAGCAAAACCAATGCATAAGCAAAATCTACGGCAACACTTAGCCAAATTTTACCCTTGCTAGGCTAACTCAAAATTCATCCGAGAGCCATGCTTCACAACTTAATCTTTCCTTCTTTTCCTTTCTTATTTCTTACCTAAATTTCCCTACAATTTGACATTAACTCCTAAGTTAACCTATTTAACAAACAAACATAACAATGAACAAATTCAAGTAGGGAAAATAGGGTACGGGGTTCACAGACAAGGCTCGAAGGGGGTGTGACACAGACAACCATCGTTTACCTGTGACCAACCATTACACCACCATCGTTCACGCCAACGATCATCGTTGGCAACCTCCACCAATCACATTCACATTACTATAAAATCTACATTACTTGATACTTGTAGTTTTTAATTACTTGATATTTCTTTGGAAAAACGTCAAGTAATGACCTTTTAGAAAAGAAAATTTCGAGTAAACGGGTTAAAAAGCAGAGATTGACGGAATGTCTCGAATATTTTCATGCGAACCATTACTTGACACATTTTTCGTGTCAAATATAAAAAGCTCTTACTCGAAACTTTTTTCATGTTAAGTAAAATATATATATAAAAAAATAATTGACTTATTATTTTAAACAAGTAAAAGGGTTAAATGCCTAGATTGAAACCCTCCACGAGGAATACTCCACGTGAAACACTCCACGCGAAACCCTTCCCCCCTTTTCTTCTTCACGTTTAACCAACCCTAGCCGTCAGCCTTCACACAGAACGTCGCCGTCGCCATTTTTTCCCTCCTTTATTTCCCCTCAATTTTTCCCATCTTCCATTCGACCACCCTTTCCCCTCTCTCCCTTCCCTAACTCTTTCCCTTCCTCTTCACTCAACCTCACCACCAGGGAACATACCAGCAGCCTGCAAACAAAACAACGTCGAAAAAGTAGAACGGATGGACTTCTATGCAAAAAAGAACAACACTGACGAACTCGAATAGATGGTGTGGTTTCTTATTCTCAACGTGCTGGTGAGATTTTCCAACAGTTTTGAGTTTCGTTCGAGATTTTTCTTTTACATCTTCTTCGATTTTGTCTCTATTTTCTTCGAATTGTCGATTGTTCATCAGTCTTGAGTTTCTTTTGAGATTCTAATGCTATTCTTTGAGTTGAAATCAATAGATTATTAGAGGAATTCATATTCATTATTCTTCTTTTTAAAAAAATTTATGAACACTAAGGGGAGGATTGTGGTACTAGTGGTTGATTTTAAAATTAGGGGATTATATTGTTATTTGGTTCTCAAGAAATAATTAGGGGAAAATGTTAAATAATTTCTTATTAGAGTTAGAAAACACACAGTAGAAGAAAAATGAATCATTAAGCATTCTAATTCATTAATTTTGGCTTTCAATTAAGCATGCTCATAAACTAATAAGAGGGTTTCATGGCATACCTTTAAAGAAACACTTGATTCTTGAATCTCAGCTGCAATCTCCTTGAAATCAGCTTGTGAACCACCACAAGGGCTTCCCTACTATCCTCTTGGTGCCTAAGATTGAGTTGTGGGACTCAAAATAAGCTTGTATTAAGGGAAAAAGGAGAAGAAGATCACCGGTTTATCAGTTGAAGATTCCTCTTCAACCTAGAGAGATTTTCTGTTAAAATCAACCCAAGTGCATGCCCGATTTCCACTTCAATCTTCTTTATTTATTGCATGACTTTCATGCAAAAAAAAATTGTTGCATGAATTGCACCTCATGCTTGGAAGATTGACTCAAGATTATGGTGGAATATGCGTGAGCTAGTTGGTTTGAAAGTGGAAAAACCCAATTTTGAGATTTTCCATTTTCCATCTTTTTCAATTTTGATTTTCTAATTGATTTCTAAAATCAATTTTAATTATCAAAAATGAAATCTTTATTAATTTTACAAAATTAATTTTCTAATAAAATTAATAATAATTAATTAATTAAACAATTTAATTAATTATAATTAATTCAATATCAAATATTAATTTAATTTAACACTAATTCCACCATCATGAATCCCTATTCATGAATTTAATATTTAAATCATATTTAAATATTAATTGATTCTCCAACTTCGTTTAATTTCAAAATTAAACGTGTAATTATATCATATATAATTACTAATTCCCTTAATTCGAATTTGAACGTTTCAAATTAACTTATCATACTACTCCAAGGCTAATCCATTTGTGAGCAAGTAGAGGGATCTCGTGGACCTACAGATCATGGGCTCCAATGATCCGAGATTAATTGGCTAAGCTCTTTACACCGAATTAGCCCCTATTTGTTAATTACTGGGTCACTCCACTAAAGCACAGAGTTGCACTCCCCTCACTATAGATATATTATGTCCACTGAATATAACCATGATTAATAAGTTAACCCTTCACAGGTTGTTCGTAATAACGGCTGAGTCAAATAGTCGTTTTACCCCAAGATTACCTCTTGTTTCTTAAGTCCCATTGATCCTCTAGTGAACAATTGGTTTGCGATCCGATCATCCAACCGAGTCCTTCTCGGGCTAATGAGAGGATGGGACCCTTTATTCAAGACCCGAAGTTAGCACTTAAAGGAACAACCCCTATACTATCCCTGAAAGAGGGTAGAGTGAGTTCTATCTTGCTCCCTATGTCCACAACTATCTATCCGATCTTACCATCCCTGAAATGGAGGTTTATTGATTCGACGCTGTTGAGCCAACCCTCACTTATGAAAATCTAAGGATAATCCCAAATAAACAGGAGTTCATAGTTAGCTTAGGATTAAAGTCAAGATACCTAGGTCATCCCTTTGAAATAGTCAGTCTTAAATAGTAAACAACGTTTTAAAGTAAGAGTGACTTATTTCGTGGCCCAATCTTGTGTAAATTCATTGCACAGGATGCCCCCACTCTTTATGTCATGATATGTACGAATTAAGTACACTTCGTATGTAGCACTTTACAACTTCTTGTAACAACTACAGAGTGGGCCGCATCTGATAGTGTTACCAGAATAAGTCACCCAACCTTATTCATATATTATAGACCATTTTGACTATTTACTCGAACCTGATCCACTTTTATATCTCCACATAAAGTTCAAGTATTCATGTAATAGTCATGGATATTTTAGTTATTGGATTTATTTCTAAAACGAAATAAGTAATTTATATATTCAATAATAACTTATTGAATTTTCAGAATAAGTTTTATTGTTTACAAACCACGAGTTTTAGGACATAAAACTCAACAAATCAAAGGACTGCCCTTATAGGCAGGAATTCACAACTCACTCAGGATTAAGGTCATATTACCTATGGTCATCCCAGTGAAATGAAAGTCTCTATTATGAACGGTGTTATATAATGAGACCAAACATTTCGTGGTCCGGTCTTATACAAACTTCTTTTTATAGAATATCACTACTCGCATGTCTAATACATGAATGATCAGGATCAGATCGTCTGTAGCACTTTACAACAATTGTAACACCTACAAAGCGGGTCCTACTCGTGGTGTCACAGGATAAGGTACTCAGCCTTATCCATCTACTACAGACTATTTAGGTTATCACTTAAACATGATCTACCTATATGTCTCCACATACATGTTTAAGTTACAAAGATAACTTTAGATGTTAGTTTATTAGTTTATGGTTAATGCAATTAAAATATCATATATTTTATAGACAAAATGAATAAAAAATCATATATTTTACTAATCACATAAAGAGTTTGTTCATACAATGTTTACAAACTATAGAACCCTACGAGATTTAGGACATCAACCCTAACAATCTTCCACTTGACCTAAAGCCAGTGGGGTGTACAATATAATCAAAATACAAGTACACAAATAATAAACTAGGGCATAACACACCCAATACAATATCTTCCACTTGCCCTAGTCTAGACGTGGTCTGTCAAATAGACCCATACTCTGCAGGTGACCCTCAAACACTGTAGTCGTGAGGGCCTTTGTAAATGAATCAGCAACGTTGTGCTCTGAAGCTATCTTGTGACAATCATTGAAGGAAATCAGACATGAGAATTTTCATGAGCAACAGACTCATCATTCCAAATTCTATTCAAAATTGAACACTAACAATTATAACCAAGAAATGGAAACTTAAAGGTCATGCACAATACGAAATTATAGCATGCTTTACAAAGAGATCAAGGGATAAAATATACATACCTTTGAAGACTCGTGCTTCAAACTCCCTCGATCACGAACACTCGTTCAGTCTTCAAGATAGCAACACACAACGCTCGAACACAACGACCGCAACACAACACAATCAACAGCAAACACGAACTCAACGATCTCCAAGATCACGAACCCAACGAACGGCCTTCAAAACCTCAAACTCAGTCGAGTTAAGTGAGGACACCACCACAATGGCTACCTTGGTATTCTCGATGTGAGAATCCATAAGTGTGGGCTCTGTGTGGACTTGGTTAGAGGAAGAGGCCCGAGAAATAACAATTGTGTAAATGATTGAGCAAGTGGGAAATGAGAAGAGTCTATCGTATAGACGAATGCTCAATCGTTTAGAAGAAGGCAATCTATCATATAGAAAATGGCCTACGATCGTTTAGCTATGACCAGCTGAGTGAACTATCGTATAGTGTCACTCCACAATCATTTAGTCTCTCTTTCAGCTATCGTTTAGTGAATCCAATTCACTTGACAGCAAACCGTGAGTTTTTTTCAAGAATAGAAACTCTACCAAATTTAGGAAACATTTTTTCTTTTATCTCATGGTTATCATAAAAACACCAATAACCTCCCACTCAATTGGTTATTAGAGAAAAAAAAAGATAATTATTCAATAATTAATACTGTTATAAATATATATGATAACCAACTTACCATATTATATTTGTTTATTGGATATGAGTAAATGCCAAATAAAATAACTTTTATTTTATTCGCAACAATGTGTACAATTTACAAACTACGAGACTCCAAGAGAATTAGGACACCAATCCCAACAATCAGATCCCATTGATGCACAATTTCTCAGATGAGATGATACTTTCACTCCATGTGCTTGTCGCGCTTATGACTCCGAGACTCTCGAGAATTAGCCACAGCACCACTATTATCACAATAAAGTGTGATAGGCTTTGGCATGTCTGGAACAACTTCCAGATCAGCCAAGAATTTCATGAGCCAAACGGCTTCCTTAGCAGCTTCACAAGCCGCTACATACTCGGCCTCCATGGTGGAGTCCACGATACACCCCTGCTTGGTGCTTCGCCATACTATTGCTCCTTCATTAAGAGTGAATACTGATCCTGATGTGAATTTCCTAGAATCTCTTTCAGTCTAAAAATCAAAGTTTGTGTATCCCTTAAGGATCAAATCCTTAGAACCATACACAAGCATGTAGTCCCTCGTTCTCCGTAGATACTTGAGGATGTTTTTAACGGCTGTCCAGTGATCTAATCCTGAATTAGATTGATATCGGCTGACTATTCCTACTGCATAGCAAATGTCAGGTCTAGTACATAACATCGCGTACATCAAGCTGCCCATGGAAGATGCATAGGGGACCCGCCTCATCTCCTCAACCTCTTGAGGTGTCTTAGGACACTGTTCCTTAAAAAATGTAACTCTGTGCCTGAAAGGCAATAAGCCCCTCTTAGAGTTCTACATCGAATACTTGACAAGCATCTTGTCAATATATGATGCCTATGATAGTGCTAGCATTTTTTTTCTTTCGATCTCGAAAGATTTGAATACCAGAACAAACTGAATCTCTCCCAAATATTTCATTTGAAATTAGGTCGCTAGCCAGTTCTTAATTGTAGTCAATAAACCTACATCATTCCCAATTAGTAGGATATCATCTACATACAACATTGGAAAAAATACTGAACTGTTGATGACCTTCTTGTATACATAAGGCTCATCAACGTTTTGATTAAAGCCATAAGATTTGATCACAATATCAAACCTTATGTTCCAAGATCGAGATGCTTGTTTCAGTCCATAAATGGATCGATTAAGCTTGCAAACTTTTTGCTCTTGACCTTGGATTATGAATCTTTCGGGTTGCACCATATAAATGGTATCTCAAGATTGATATTCAGAAAATCAATCTTGACGTCCATTTTCCAAATCTTGTAGTCATAATATGATGTAATAGATAAGAGGATCCAGATAGACTTTAGCATGGCAACAGGCGAGAAAGTTTCTTCATAGTCGACTCCCTCTACCTGGGTATAACTCTTTGCCATCAGTCTAGCCTTGAAGGTTTGCACCTTCCCATCAGCATCTTGTTTCCTCTTGTAGATCCATTTACAACCTATAGGTTTAACCCCATCAGGTTTATCTACAAGATCCCATACTGAATTGAAGTACATAGACTCCATATCGAGATCCATAGCTTTGATCCATTCATCTTTGTCGACATCCTTCATTGCCATCTGGTAAGACAATGGATCCTCAACTTTGGCATCAGCTACCATAGCTAGGATTTCAGTTAAACCCATATAGCAAATAGGTTGGCTCGCGACCCTCCCACTATGTCGAGGTTCCCTCAACACTTGAGGTGGATTTGACCTACTAGATGAACCTACATAAAAAAAACTCTTGTTGATGTACTAGGTTCTTCAACAACTCTTGTTAAAGATTCAGTAGTTTCTTTGAAAATCTCATTCAACACAATTTTACTTCTAGGTCTGTGATCCCTTATGTGGTATTTCTCAAGAAAAGTAGTATTTGTCGATATAAATACTTTGTTCTCTTTAGGATCAAAGAAATAACCACCTCTCGTTCCCTTGGGGTAGCCTACAAATAGGCATAACCTTGAACATGGTTCCAATTTCTTAGGATTAGTCTCAAGCAAGTGTGTTGGGCAACTGATAACTGGCAGAAATGCCAGATATTATAAGCCTTTTATTTAGAATTATGAGGGCTAACAGGTAGAAAACGCAGTGATAATACTTAGAATTTGTGAAAATTTGAGTTTTGCGTCGATAAGCACCTAAAACCTCATTGACCCAATATTATGCGTTATTCCGTGCCAAAGTGTCTATTTTTGTAGTTATCACAGGAATCAAATGCATGCGTTTGTAATAAGCAATCACAGACAAACGCATGCGCTGAAGCCAGACGACCGCAAAAGACGAATGCAGACAGCAACCTCATGCGTCCAATGCATGGAAGTTGCAATAATTCCATGCGTCCAATGCATGGAGAATACGGTGAACAAATAGAGATTGCGGCCACGGATTGACAGCCATAATAGAAGATCGCAAGATGGGTAGAACGCATTGATAACTTCAGCTAAATTCAGCTCGGACGCATATCTTGGGAGTATCAACAAGATAAGGCGATGTGCCCATACCGCGACAAAAGCAGCAGTGAGCCATACCTTCATCATTACAGCTGTCGGCGTCCAAATTCTATAAATAGCCCTTGAGACCTTCATTTTGAGACATCCAAGCTTGTGTCTCAAGGCAGAAGTTTGTGATCACAGATGAGAGTCTGAAAGAGATTTTCAGTGAGAATTCCTCATCTTCACAACTCAGACCGAGTGACAATCGGAGCATTCGCCTGAGATAGAGCTTGAGAGAGACATCTCCACCATTTAACCATGGCACCACTGGCAGCCTTGACGCAGATTCCTTCATCTCCCTTCTAATCTCTGTATTGTATTACATTTTAACTTAAGATATTAAGATATTTTATGATTAATGTAAATCCTAATTTCTTCATTGTCGTCTTCTTCATCATCTTCATTTCTATCATATTTTATCTTCAGCGTTTATTTATCAAAGTCAATCACGTGCTTAATCGTGTAGCCTAGAGATAGGACGCATGAAGCAACCCATCAAGAGGTGTGTGTTGTGCAAGTATAGTGAGTTAATCCTCTTTGCTTGGTGAAAGGCTGTAGCAACGCTTGTCTATGGGATGTTGCATTGCTTGTCTATAAGTTAAATAGTCGCGTCTAACTGCCTGAAAAGGTAAGAGATGGAACGCACTAAGCAAGGTTCGCATTATTCCTAGAGATAGGCACAATCTTATGCTCAACGCAACCATGCACTATAGAGATATAGTCATGCGGCTGACCACCGAAAGGTTTGATGCGTTAGTGCAACGAGCTGGGATAACTCGGATGATTTAAGATAGTAAACATCACTATGCGTTATTGGTTGTTGTGTTTCTACCTATTCTCATTGTAAACCTCCTAGTGCTCAATCTGTTTAGTTAGGAGTAGGAGTAGTATATAAGTCATTTAAACTTTCTTCGCTTTATTTTTTTATTCCTCACCCTAAACGCATCACTTCACAAATATTATTGAGTAAAAAGTCCCCGTGTTTGACCTTGGATCACCCGAGAAACTTGCGTTTGTGTTATACTTGGCGCAAGCGTAAGAAAACTTGTGATAGGAACACGTGGTCATTGCATGCAAAGATTAATGCATCATCATTCTGACGCATGGGAGAAAACGCATCAGTTATGTCTAACGCATGATTTCATGTTCAAACTCATCCATCCTTAATAATTAAATAAAATAAAACAAAAGTTGTTCCCTAAAAATATCAACAGCAACCCAGATTCTGAAATGACGTAAACTAGCTTTACGACCATTCCATAACTTCAGAAGTGTTCTAGCAACACTCTTGGAGGGAACCCAGTTCAGGATGTATGTTGTAGTCTCCACTACATAACTCCAAAACGAGTCGGGTAAGGAAGCGTAACTCATCATAGATTGAACCATGTCTAACAGGGTTCGATTTCTCTTTTTTGATACACCATTTGTTGAGGTGTATCAGGTGCTGAGAGTTGGGATATCATTCTATGTTCTATCATATAGTTCTAGAATGTTAAATCCATTAACTCTTCACCTCGATCAGATCGAAATGTTTTAATCGTTTTATTTAATGCATTTTCAACTTCAGCCTTGAATTCTATGAATTTTTCAAAAGATTCAGACTTATGTTTCATTAAATAAACGTACCCATATCTTGAATAATCATCAGTAAAAGTGATGAAATATTCATAACCTCCCCTAGCTTTTACATTCATCAGACCACAAAGGTTTGAATGTACTAGCTCTAAAGGTTTTTTGGTCTTATGATCTTTTCTAGTAAAAGGTCTTTGAGTCATCTTGCCTTCAAGGCATGACTCACACACAGGTAAAGAATTTTCTTCTAACTCGCTTAGAAGTCCATTCTTCACCAACCTTTCATTTCTATTAAGATTGATGTGTCCTAGTTTTAGGTGCCAAAGTTGGGTATTTTCCTTAGGAGAAATTCTAAGTTTTTTATTTTGAGTTACAGAAGTTTTAAACATCTCTATGTTATGGAGAGCATTTGTTGCTAACAGTCTTAGCACATATAAATTATTTTCCAATTTTGCAGAACATATATCAACACCATTCTTTGTAATAAACACATTATTGAAAGAAAAGTTGATTTGATAATAATGTTCTAACAAGCACTTTACAGAAACTAAGTTCCATTTTAAATCAGGAACTACAAATACATCATTCAAAATGAGAAATTTTTTCTGTAAAGTCAACTGGAAACCTCCTACTGCCATAGTTGAGACAACGTGCCCGATTCCAACTCGCATCATCACCTCACTAGCATCTAGTTACCACCAGGAACTAATTCCCTGAATTGAAGAACAAACATGGTTAGTAACCCTGAAGTCAATAATCCAGGAAAAATCATCATTCTCCATTAAACAAGTTTTCAATACAAGTAAATCACATTTACCTTATTTGGCCTTCTTCTTTTTTGCCAAATAACTGAGGCAGTTCCTCTTCCAGTGCCCATCTCTGTTGCAATGGAAACATTTTCCTTTTTCAATCCTGACAGGTTATTGTTTGGGTTAATGCCCTCAAATTTCGTGTCCTATAGTTTGTAAACAGTACATATAAACACCTGTGATTGTTAATATACGATATTTACTTCACATCTTTTTGTTTTGCTCATTTACTTGTTTTAATTGCTTTACCACAAACCAATAAACATCAAATCCCTGGTTATCTATATGTGACTCAAGCATGTATGTGATGACATACAAGTGGATCATGTCTTAAGTGATAACCAAAATGGTCTGTAATATATGGATATAGGAGGAAAACCTTATCCTGGTAATGCTATGGACGCGACCCGCTTTGTGGAATAGTCACAAGTGTTGTGACTTACCACAGATGATCTGATCCTGATCATTCGTGTTGGGGACATGCGAGCAGGGGTGTCCTATACAAAAGAGTTTGTATAAGACCTGACCATGAAGTGTTAATGTCTCGTTATATAACACCATTCGTGACAAAGACTTCACTTCACTAGGATGACCATAGGTAACATGACCTCAATCCTGAGTGAGTTGGGAACTCCTGCCATTGAGGGCGGTCCATTGATTTGTATCGGTGCGAGTGGCCAAGTCGTCGATTCAAACCTACCATTTTGGGGATACGTTTGATTTGGGAGCTGGGAATTCAGCTACACAAGAAGGAATTCACTCCTTTCCAGACGCGGGGGTAAGTAGATAGATGGCTCCCTTAAGGGCTGATTCCGGGGCTTGAACGATGTGGCGCCATATACCTTCTTTTGGCCTGAGAGGTGTTCACACATAGTTGGACTATGTTGTATTGTTCATTAGAGGAATCAGTGGTACTTAAGAAGTGAGATGTAACTACAAGGGAAAAATGGTAAATTGGCCCAGCTGTATTTATGAGCATCTGTGAAGAGTCATCGTACTCATGATTGGTTATATCCAATGGACAAAAAAATATATCTGTGGTAAGAAGAGTTCAGTTGTTGGTCTTTAGTGGAATCACTGACAGTTAATGGATGGTGAATCTCGTGGCTAAAGAGTTTAGTTAGCTATTCACGTACCATTGGAGCTTCGAGCCACAAGTCCATTAAGCCACCTGGGTAGCTTGGATAAAGTCGAGAACCAGTGTTTGGGTTAATTTGAAATGTTCAAATCGACAAGAGGAAATACAATTATATATGATATAATTGGAATGGATAATTATATATGATACAATTGGCTAAATGTATGAGATACATTATTTTGGAGGAAATTAGATATAAATATGATTTATATCAAATATAGGAAAAATATTATAGTAGATATATGATATCAAACTATAGGATTATAATATGATTATATTTATTAAATAAATTAATTGATTAATTATTTATAATTAACCAATTTTCATGTTTTGTACATGGGAACGTGGCCAGCGAAGGTTAAGGTAACCAGCGGGATACAAGTTGAAAATAGTTTTCAATTTGTGAAAAAAAAAACTCAGTCATGCAAAAGAAACCCCACGCTCAAAAGAAATCGTGAAACATTGATCGTCGATAGCCTATACAATAGATTCTTAGTCGTCTAAACGATCGTCTAATTCACGTGTTCCCTAAACAATCGTACATCAATTTCCTAAACGATCGTCCAGTTTTTCCTAAACGATCATGTAGTTTTACTATACGATAAGCGTCCCCGCTATACGATAACAAAGTTCTTCTCATGCGCGCTTGTCGTCTACACGATTTCTTCTCCTCCGTCTTCTACCAAACTCACTAGAGCCCACTCTCTGGGTTTTTGACGCCGAGGATACCTGGGTCTCCCTATTGGTAGTGTTGTCCCCGACTTCTTGATCATGTACGTTCGGATCGTACAGTATTAGACGAGAGATTTGTCGAGGTGCTAGTAGATCGGTGGAGTTCTTCCGCTGCTGTGGGTTCACACATTCGAAGATTGTCTTCCTCTGGTAATGAATCTCTTCTCTTTGCTTTATTGTATAATGAGCATGTTATTGTTGAGTTTTATTATGCATAACTGTTTTTTTTAGAATGTATATCGTTTATATTCCGGTCACTATGAAAATCAGAGCGATCTAAACCCGCTCATGGAATTCTCATTTTTAGTTCCTTCAGTCTACCCCTTCATGCAACAACGCTTGGGTTAGCAGCAGCCTTTCCCTTTCCACCCTTCTTCTTCTTCCACTTTTTGGTACTGGAGGAAAAAGGTACAGATTTAGTTCCTGAGGTCGAACATTTGTGGAACTTTTTAGAAGATGAAGCAACATTTATTTCACCCTTCTTCTCCTTGCTTTTCAACAAGGATTGAAAGGTCTGTAGCTTGTTGAGCAGGGTAGTTAAGTTGTAGTCAATTCTGTTCAAAATAGCATTGCTATGGAACTGCAGGAAACTTTCAAGTAAAGATTCCAGTATAATGCTAACCTGGCTGGCCTCATTGATGCTTGACCTATTCATCTCTGCCACGTTGAAATGGATCATCATGTTGAGAATATGTTCTCGACTGATGCCCCCTCTTGCATATGGGCATTGAAAATGTACTTGAGAACGTCGTGTCTGAGCTATACAGAAGGTTGTCTAAACATTCCCCTCAAGAACTCCATGATCTCACGGGCTGTGAGTATGGACTTATGCTTCTTAGCCAAGACTTTTTTAAGGCTTGCTAAAATATACGTTTGGACCTTTTCGTTTGCCCTTGTCCAGCGCTCATATGCTTCCCAAACGTTTCGAGGAGCATTAGGAGGTGGAATAGGAGGACACTTCTCCATCAGGACAAAATGCAGGTGATCGATGATTAAAATAGTGTTGATCGTGTTTTTCCAGCTAGCGTAGTTTTTTCCTGTTATTTTATCGGCGGCTAGTAAACTAAGAGTAGCGGTAGCCATTTTAATTTTTTTGAAAAAGAACAAATTACTTTAGTCTACTTGCATTAAACAATTTCAAACCAATCAAGTTTTAGCAAAATAGTCTAGTGTACCCTAAGTGACATCTATTTTGCAATGATGCTTCAATGAAGCAAGAAAAATATCACCGTAGGGTGATCAAGTGCCCCTTCACTGAAATGAGATATTCTTAACCATTAGACAGAAACAACTTCTTATCCCTGTAACTAATAGTCACCATTGTTCGGTCCAGAATTTGTTAACATCCTTAAAATTCTGTGTAAGTGTAACCCTTTATTTTAGGTTCTAGAGTCCCGCCTCAATGAGCCAACCTTAGAGAAAAGCCAATTAGAACAAGAGACTAAAATAACCCTATCTATTTCTAGAGATCAAATAAAGTGTCATGCAATACAGTCATCCTTTAAGGGGGACACCCACGATGCCTCGAGGTGATGCATGGAACTTTATCCAACCTAATGAGAGAGATCGAGGGATGTGTTGTCACACGTCCCGCTCCCACTTACTATAAACACTTTTTTCATTCACCTTGTTATTTACCTACCCAAATGCCACCCGTAGGGGGACACCCATGGTGCCTTGAGGTCGATAGTAGATCTCACGGTGTGAACTTTTAGGGAGAAACGTGTAGAGGTAAAAGTGAAGTATCATATACTCTATTTTCTTCCCACTGAGTGTTCTACCTAGGGTAATTAACTTAGAAAAATTCGGCTACTGGTTTTATCTAAGTGTTTGTTTAATTTTCTTAAAAACAACTATTGTCTTTGATGATTAACAACTTTGATTCAAGTCTCATTAAACTCTTAATAGACTTTCATCAAACTTGGATGCATGTAACAAATCTATCTAATTCACCTTTCCAGGTAGGTTCCCAGGTAAGGGTGCGACGTTTCCATCTACTTAAGTACCCCAGCCTAGCTAGAACCTGTCTTAGACAAAAGGTCCCTTATAGATACATTTGTTATATATTTAATCTTTTATTAGGAATCAATTTAATCCTATTAAACTAATTTACTTGGATTTTTAATCTTATAAGAAAAGTGATCTTAGGTCTATCTCAATCATATTTTAAAACAATTTTAAAAATTGATTATAGCCTAAGGTTTGCATGCAACTCTTTATTACTGATTTTAATTCTAGTTTCATTCAATTATAACAATTATAAATAAATGAAACAATTAAAACCAACCATCACATGATAGACATACATAAGTTAATTATAACATTTATAAATTAACTTAAGGTAATGTCATGCTTCATACAATGCTCATTCATTACTAATATATAACTTTTATATAACTAAGTAATGAATCATGTTATAGTATACATTTCATACAACCATTCATTATATTATAACACTTATAATATAAATGATGCATGGATATGCTATAATGCATGCATACATATACTATAACTCTTATATTATATGATGCATGAGCATGGTTTATGTAATTTAAATCATGCATATTCATATATTCTAACACTTATAATATAAAATGATGCATGAACATAAATGCATAACCTATGGTGGGTTTTAAAACTATATGACATATATTATGGCATATAATAAAAACATACATCACATGTACATTTATACTAAAAGTTGATGGACTAGGATAGAACCTCTCTAAAAAGAAAAACAAATGCTAACTATTACAACAATTTGAGTCAACTGATTCGGAAGTGAATTGAGTCTTGAACTGCTCGACCCAAACTGCTCCTCAAATAACACTTTACAATTGATCATGTAGCAAACACACCATGCGTCGAGCAACTATGCGATGAACATGAAATATTATGTGATCGTGTAGCTAATGACTATGTGATGAGCATGATAGTCCACGCGATCGTGTATCATGCAAGATGCATCGAGTATCCAATACTGCACGATCTTTCAGCAAGCAAACACCTATGCGATCATGTAGCCAACATAACACGATCGTGTAGCAAACTCTACACGATCGCATAGCATTAGCTATGCGATCGTTTAGAAAATGCTACATGATCGTGTAGCCAATTCTACACGATCGCATAACTAAAGCTACCCGATCGTTTAGCTCTAGCTACACGATCTGGAACATCTATTTTGTCTTCTCTATCGAAAACCACATTGTAACCCTTCTTTGAAGCTTCATGAGTGACTCAAAACTAACAAATTTACAGACTCGATTGCAATATAATGCCCAAAAACGCAGGGGCCCTTTACAAACCAACTTTGTAAATTTAAAGAAAGTCTTAAACTGAGAGTTCTATCCTAAAACATCCATCAACAATACCATCCACAAACATTTATCACATAAACGGAATGCAGATTATAAAATCCACCAGTATTGTAAACGAATTCAATACAAGAATGGAATTTGGAATCATAAACCAACAACCTAGCTCACCAATTGAAGGAACTCGTATGAGGAGAACCTTGAGCGGAAGCGGGTCGAACAAATTCTATTAATTACTGAATACAAAATTTACAGTAAACATACAAACATATATGCATTTAAATTAAATTACAACGTGCTATAAAAAGAAAAGAGTTCAAGAAATATCACCTTTGAAGAAACCTTTCTTCACGTTTCCCTCAAACAGTCAATTTCTCAAATCAAACCCCGGACACAACCACAATGCTACCTTGGTATTCTCGGGGTAAGATTCCAGGAGTGGTGGGCTTTGACTATTTTGGTTAGGAGGGAAAAGTCTTAAGGCGGAGGAAGAAGATTGAGAGCTTTCTTACAAGACAAACTCATAGAAATTTTCTATAAAAATACTCTCAATCGTTCAACAACAATCATACAGTACAAGAGAAAGAAAAATTATTTTTCTTTTTATTCCTCTCGCCATAAAAAACATAACCACCCACTAAAGTGGGTGGAGAGAAAAGATGGGGAAGGGAGTTGTAATTCCCTTCCTTATTATTCAAATAATAAAAATATAATATAACTAACTTATCATATTATATTCATATTAAATTATATGTTATATCAAATATAATATATAACCTATAGTTTAATATTGTATCACAAACAATATAAACTATAGATTCTTTTCTTTATTATATGGCATTTAATATAAATCATATTTATATTAAATTTAACAACTATGAATCATATTCATAGAAAATATATTTGAATCTCATTCAAATATTGATTTCCTCCCATTAAGCTATAATGTATCAAATACATTATGACAATTATATCATATATACATGTGAAAGAGAAATATTGTTGTAATTTGTGAAGAGTGTTCATTATGAAAGGTCATAGTTGAACATATGGAATTTTTAGTGAATATATTGAGTTGATAGATCTTAAATATATAATGTTTATTTAGTTGATGTAATTGTATTGTTGGAATACAAGACAGAAAATGAGAATATCAATTGGGGTATTTAATTTGAAAAAAAAAAAAAGACATTCTTGACAAATAAAAAATGTAAAGAGTTATTATATATGATACGTAATCAATGTCAAGAATCAATAAACTTGATATACCACCAATGTTATGTGTATTATCTTTCTTGACACGAAAATTGTATCAAGAAACATTTGTCTTGACGTTTTTTCGAAGTCAAGTTATCACATTATACTTGATAGTCGGATACTCGATGCTTTTATAAGCATCAGGTATATCCTTTACTTGACATTGGAAAAACGTCACGTAATCCAATTTTTGTAGTAGTGTCATCTGTAACCGGCCATCGCACCAACGTCATTCGCACTTAAGATCACCGTCGTTCACGCATGGGGAGACAATGATTTTTTCACCACCGTCATTCATGCCACCGTCGATTCCTTTCTCACTAGCGTCAAGCTTTGCCTGTAGTCAATCACCTACAACTTGTCAGAAGAAAGAAGGAGAAAGAATATATAAGGGATTCCAACGATTTTTCCTTTTCTGAAAAAGGAACATCAATGAGCTCATGGATGCACGAACTCTATGCTATGCATAGAGGAGAGATACCCAAAACCCTAGGTAGTTTTTTTAAAAAAAGAAAAAAAAAAAGAAAAAAGAAAAAAAAAAGATTGTTTTATAAAAATCATGGATGAGGACTTAATGATAAATAGACCCCAAAATTAGTGAAGATTTGTAGTCCGTTGAGCTATTTCTAAAATAAATTGAGTGTAAAAGACAATAGTGTAATATGAGCCTACAATTAAGGTCTTATATGGTAAAATGCCCAAAACTAAACAAAGAAAATTAAGGTATACAAGTTTATCATGAACAAGTTTTCTAAAAATAATAAAAGCTTCCTTTGATTGGTAACTATCTTATTTTTTTATTTTCTGCTTTAAAAATTAAGCTCATAAGTACTATTTATACCTATAATTTTTACTTAGCTTATCTACTTTTTAAAAATATTTTTTAAAAATCAAATCAAAATTTAAAAATTAGAAACAATAATTTTTAAATTTTATTTTTGAAATTTGATTTAGTATTTAAATATATTTTCAAGGAATATATCATACTTAAATTTAAGAAAAAACAAACGCGATTAAAAAAAACACAAAAAAGAAAAAATGGTTATCAAATGCTCAACGAGACTTCTTATCAATAAGTTAAACTTTTTAAAATAGAAAACTAAAATGCCATAATTATCAAATAAAGTCTTAAAAATTCTAATATTCTACTATTATTTTTATTTAACTATGACCCCATACTAGACCATTCAAATTAATTTATATATCTTGACAAGTTTGGTTATGATATATATTAATTAAAAATATTTGGGTGTGCATCTTGAAACTACATTCATTTTTGTGCAATCCACTCAATTTTCAAATCTTAATGTATCACATGATAAACTTTTTTCTTTTTCTTAAAAATATAATTTTCAATTTTTCCATTATGTTGTTAGATTGAACTACAAGATGATAAGTACAGTTAAGAATACAATAAACCTAGTATTATTCATATATTATCAACAAACTTCAATCATATATCTCAAATCTTTACATTTAAAAGTTTTTAGATTAATCAAATAAAGGGACTAAAAAATACCAGACAAATATATTATTATTATTATTGTTCAACCAAAATTATATAACCAAATCTAACCTTTTTTTTCTTTAGTAAATGAAAGAATCTAACTTAACATACACAATCAAATGTTATTTACCAAAAGATAGAGGGAAAAACAAAAAGGTTGACAACAGAATCTAATTAACCTAATTAACTCTTCCATGCATCATCAAATCTCTCATGATTTTTTTTCTAATAAAAAAAAAAAAGCTGAATCATTGGTCAGAAAAACAAATGAAAGGATAATGAAAACAAATGAGGAGTGAGCTGTAAAAACCAAATTCAAACCCTAACCCTTTCTTTTTAACTTTCTTTTTTTTTTTTCCTCCATATATTTTATATTATTATAAGCTTTCTCTCTTTTTTTATCTCTTTCTTTTTAATTTGTTTTGAAGATAAAAAAAGTGAAGAATGTGATGTCTATAAATAAAATCAAAATTCAAAACATAGAGAGCCCATGGATTCTGTTCCTTATAAAGTTAAAAACTGCTTCAGAATCAAACCTAAACCCATGTGAGTTTGTTTATCTCTCTCTCTCTCCTGTTGCTTTTTTTTAAGTATAGAGAGAGAAAGATATGAACTTTTAGGTTAAAAAGATGTTTGTGTGTTATGTGGTTGTGTTTTACTTTTTAACCTTTAACTAAAATAGAAAAAGATTTGATCTGTGAGAAAGTGAGAAGGAATAAAACCCTTTTCCCCTTTTCTTTTCTTTTTTCTTCATATCACATGAAATATCATCACATTGGGTAGATTCTTCAAATTTCTATGTAAAAGATTTGATGAGAGAGAAATTAAAAGAATTTTAAACTCATTGGTGCTTTTATTTTGGGTAATTGTTTTAAATAGTAAATTTACTAGAAATATTTCTAAATATATCAAAATATCACTGTCTATCACCAACAATGATAAATACATATAGATATCGATGTTTATTAGTATCTATCACTGAGAGACTGTTGACTCATTTGAACAATACTCAAGTAAACGATATTATCGTAGTTTATTGTTAATTATTCCAAAATCGTACCAAAAAACATAAATGTAACATGAATAGGCATTAACCCAAGTATATAGTTATTCTAGTTAAGTGTAACATAGTATCGAAGTTATGTAATTTGTATTTTCGATTCTTCGTTTTTAAAGTTTTAGTCTCATCCTTCAACGTTTAACTATTTTTTGGATCAAATCTTCACCAACATAAAATACTAAAAGAGTGATGATATATAAATTTGTGATTTGTGATTTTTTTAAAAAAATAGTATGCCACATTTTTAATGAAGAAATAATAAAAATTTAATGAAACAAAAATAGAAAATAAATAAATAAATAAAAGTGTTGGGCAAACATGGAGAACACACACTTCAAAAAGCTAATTAACTTACTTTAATGTATGCATGCATGCATTTTTTATTCCATTTAAAAGCTTAATTAAATAATGTTGCATGTCTATATACCATATTCAAATGGTCAATATAAAAAAGTGGTTTTTTTCCCATTTTCCAAGAAGTGCTTATTCACCTCAATCTTTCTTTATAATGGATTTTTATTATATATGATATAATGAAAGTCAAATAAATATCCAAAATAATGGTTGAAGAAATAACAAAATAAGTAATAATAATGCCTCTCCAAGTTTCTGAATTGATTGGATAAGATGCCAATGAAGAAATAAAAGCATATCCACAAAAGGCATATTTAAAGTAATTGTAAATATTTAAACATATATTATATTTTACCCTAAAAAGCATATATCTCATATATATATATATATATATATTCTCTTACACATACATTAAGAATTAAAGAAGGGATGAATAATCCTTGGAATTAAATATGTAAGAAACTGGCACGTGACACTTTATCCAATAATTCACTTATTCACATATTTTATACACAGAGATTTCAATTAAAAAAAAAACCCTTTAATTTCCTGTGTTTTCCTATACAATGATTAAGAACATAGTTGTATTTCTTTTAACCTCATTATTTGATGCTTAATACATGTTACACAATTATTAACTAAATGAGATTAATTCAACTAATTCAACTATTATATCGTGAATGTGAATTTAGTTTAATGGTAACTAATTTATACTTTATACTTCATACATTTGTAATATTATATTTTTGAATTCTTTGGTTCACTTTTAAGGTTTTGGTCCATTACTTTTCCCTTTTTTCCTATATTAGTTCCTTTTCACTTATCATAATAATGAATATTATTATTATAATATGAGCAAGCATTCGTCGTAATTGACACATACGTCTTTCATGTCTCAAAGTCAGAAATTCAAATTTGACCATCCATATTTATTGTACTTAAAAATATTTATCTTTTATTCTTATGTAAAGAACGTAGATGTTATGATTAACATTTATTTACCATATTCAAAATGTTAAAAATTAAAACATGGGCTTAAAATAAGCTATGATCCCTTAAAGCTCAATATTTTAGTAGACTTCTTTTTTTGTATTATTATTATTATTATTTAATTTGTATGTTTATCATAGATTTTTTTTTTTTTTTTTTTTTTTTTTTTTTTTTTTTACAGTGAGTACTTTTGGTTCTATTACTGGCTATCATAAATTTGATGTAGAAGTTAGATAGAATTGCATGATAGGAAAAAAAAAACATTAAACATAGAAAGAATATCAATTTAGTAAATTTAAAATAACTTTGCATTATTCTAAAAGTCATATCAAAACCCACCTTAAAAAATTTTTAAGGTGATATATAATAAGAAGAGGTAATTAAGTAACAAATTAAACTTAATTCTCATTTACTTAAAAACATAAATATACTATTCTAAAAATTATGACAAGAGTTACACTAAGATCAACGGAGAAAGAATAATTTAAATAATGCATAACTAAGTTAGGTAAAAATCCATGATTAGAAGAAGAAAACGAAAGTACTTTAATTTAAAACGTATATTTCAAAAAGTTAAATTAATGGAATATTATTGTTTTAGGGAAGTAATTGGTTATTGAAATAAATAATTAAGTAGGTATAGCTTTATTGCATGCTTAATTAGTAATTTAGTAACATAACAAAGTATATGTTGTAATGTGTTTGAATAATAAAGCAAAGTACAATTATGTTTTGTTTTTTTTAGACCAACGAGGAAAATGTTACATCTCTCTTTTGCAAATTCCAATAATTATTTGCTCGATCATCTTATTGCTCCTGTTTTGTCAATTCCTCTTACAATAATACAGCCGTTTTCACTCTTTTCTATAACTTCTTTTTTTCTTTTTTATCATTTTGTAACAAATTTGATTTTTTTTTTCTACTTTTTATTTTTTTGGAGAAAGAAGTTTTATTTTTCTAGAAGTTAGATTTTAATCTTCAACTTTCAATATATCATAATGAAAAACCATAAATTGAACAATAATGTTGCAACTTATATGTCTTTAATTAAAACTAAAATTAAGAATTGCGGATCTTCCAATCAATTAATTAAAAAAATTAGACAAAATCTAACCATTTAAGTAATCAATAGAGTGCTAAAATCCAACTAAATAAAAGAAGGCATCAATCACATTATTAAAAAATATTATTGGTAATAATAGTTTCATTCAATTACAAGAGCTCCTATAACTAATCATAAATCTTCAAAGTAACAATAAAATTCAAAATAGTTGAGAGATTAATAAATAATAACCCCATTTATATAGAATAATTTAGAAAAAATATATATATAATTTTTATCTTAAAGTTAACTAACACAATGCATTCTTAAGACAACACATTAGCTTTAGAGAATTAGATACGTTGGAGATTGTTAATCTCTTGATTAAAAAAAAAAGAGTATTCACTAGCTGAAATTAGGATCCCGTTGAGATATTCTTTAGAATGGAGAATAAATTTGTCAATGTTCGATATTGCAGTTTTGGTTTTTTTTCGTGATTGTTCTTTGATATAAAAAGATATTTTTTAAGACAATATTCTCTTTTTCCTCGTTCATGTTGAGGAAGTGAAGACGCTTGGTTGTGTAGTAGTTGTATCTTTGAAAAAAATTGTAATACCTACTCAATTTAAAAAAAGTAATTAAATAATGAAATTAAGTTTTCAAAAAAGTTGACCTAGTTCACCTAGGTTAAAGAAAAAAAAAGGTAAAACTTGAACTTTTCTTTTTATTTTCTAGTTCATAATAAAACAGTCAAACCAATCCTCTCTCTCTTCAATCTCTTTAAGAAAATCTTGAAGATCCTCTTTTTTTTTTTTTTTTTTTTTTTTCAAACAGATATTTAATGCAATGGGGTTTCTAAAAAAAATGAAAAAAAAAATAGAGGACAGATTCTCTTTCTCTCTGTGTAGTGTAGATCTTGTTTGATGGGTAAAAGAAGAGAAAATCTGGGTTTGATTGGGAATTGCTGTCTGAAAAGACTGAAAAGAGAGACAATATCAAAATAAATATTTGATTTATATATATATAAATAAAACTTTATTTACATTTTAATTTGAAACCTTAAGCATTTTCCCATATGTAACCTTTGTCCCAAACACACACACAAGTCCTTGTTTCATTGTATGTGTAACACAAACAAAGTTTGACATTTAAATGTTACAATTTTCTCAATCTTGTCGTTTCAAACCCTCAAACATGATTAATTGGCATGTGGCCAAATCTTAACCTCCATGTCTGGTTCATATTTTTATTTTTTATTTTTTATTTTGTTTATGGACTTTTAAAAAAATCTTATAGTTTATTCTATTTTTAAAGTAATTATCAATATAAAATTGAATTTTGTGTCTAAATTAGACTCTAAACTTTGTGTCTCGTACGTTTTTTAATTTTAGTTTTTTTCATAGGTTAAGGACATCTATTAGACATTAGACACAAAATTGAAAAAACAATAACCTAATGAAAATAAAGTTGAAAGTTTAAGGATGTATAATTAGATATTTTGAAAAGTTTGGAAACCTATTGGATAATAAATTTAAATCTAAAAGATCTATTAGAAACTTTTTAAAATTAAGTGACCTAATAGATACAAAATTGTCCAAATTGTCGGATTATAATTTCTTATTCATGCCAAATTGTCGGATTATAATTTCTTATTCATGCCAAATTGTCCAAATTGTCGGATAGTTTAAACCTTAATCTATAGGATTAAAGGTATTCCTAGTTTGGGTTCGCTTGAGTCAAAACACTTTTTAGACTTAATCAAATTGTCCAAATTGTAATTTCTTCAAATCAAATAACTCTTATTAAATAATAATGAATCCAACCCAACCAAACCACAAATCATTTGGGTTGAATTGTTTCGGGTTATTCATGTTATTTCTTTAATTTTTTGTTTTAAAAATAAATAAAATGTTAGTTATTTTCATATATTGAATTAAGATAATAACTCAATTTCAATTTAGGTTATGATTTTTTTTTCTAAAGTATTAAAAAATAATTTTTAAGTGTTGTTGGAGAATAAATTATCTAAAAAAATTATGAAATTAAATAAAATTAAAATAAATGTTGTATATACAATTGTATCATAAATATAAAAAAACATATTTTTTTAAAATTAATAATAAGCCCGGGTTGGTTGGATTAACTAGGTGAACAGGCCATAAACCAACTCAATCCATAAAATTTTCATTTATTTGAATCCAACTCAATTCAAGTGAATTGCTAACCCAATCCAAACCGTATAGATTGGATTGGGTTGATCAGATTTTTCGAATCTATCGAGTTTAATTTTTTTAACACATAGGAGGGATTGAGTTATCAGTTCACAATAAAAATAGGTAACAAGGAATTAAACCTTAAATTTTAGAGTCAGATATAGTTGGTATTTTATAATCTAGACAACTCGAATTGATTATTTGGAATTTTTTAAAGAGAGTTAATGTAATCTATAAGGTCAACAATCACACAGAGTGAGATGTATAAACCAAATAATCCACGTAGCTTGGCTTTGAAGTATTTTAATCTTTCATGATCATTTATTTAATTCAATATAATAGGAAATATATCACATATCAATACCTAACGTGATAATTTGACCAATAATCTTTCTAATTTTCCAAGCTTCTGTAGTCCTTTTCATATTAGATTTGAATAGTATATTATGTACCAAAGTCTATACTTTTCCTCATACTTCAACACTATAATACTTAAAAGAAATAATAAAGTAAAAAGGAAAAAGAAAAAAAAAAACTAATGTAATAGGTTTGCTAACGGAGTTGAACGGGACATTTTTTTTTAAAATAAAAATCAATTATAATTAGAGAGAAATAACATTTACAAGGACTTGACCACAAAATCTTTCTAGACTACATGCTTAAAAGTTGAAGTTAATGGATGAAGGTAGATTTAATAATATTATCTAACTATTTAATTGGTATAGAATCATATATTAAATAGATATTTTTGTATTAATTAGGCAAAACTTATTTAAAAAGAAAAAAAAAACATTAAATCATTTAGAGTGACAGTATACACGTTCAATACCAAAGCTTCCCTTCGATATCCAAAAATATTTGCGAGATCAAAACACCATTTGTGAATTTGTTTCTTTGCGATTAATTCAAATCTATTTTTAGTTCTTGAAATGTGTGTTGAAGATCCCGACGATGTGTTAGAAATATGGATACTCTTTCTATTGTCAACTAATTTTTAGATGAAAATTTATGTCGATTTAATATGATATAAAATCTCATGACGTTTAAACAGATAAATGATCCAAAATTAGGAAAAGGTACTATCTTGATATAACACGTTATGTATACATAAAAAGAATGCCCATGAACTATGGGATTAGCTTCAATGGAGTTTGAATTTTTTGTTCAAAATAAACCTTTAGGGATGGTTTGTTTCGCGGGTATCCTAGATTCACATGAAGTAAACATCTCGATTATCGTATTTGACATTTAGAGAGTTTTGGATGCCTCTCAAAACATAAATTTTTCAAATTCCCGAATTGAAGGCATCTCCAATTTACTTTTTTTGTCATTCCTTTTTTTTTTTATTTTTATTATTATTATTATTATTATATTAATTTTCATTATTTGTAATATATAATTAAAATAAATACTGTCAACCATGTATATCATATATTTTTAATTGTATCATAATTCTGATTATTTTTTAGCAATATATTTAAATTTAAATCTAAATTAATATTTATCATATAAAAAATCTTAAATCATGATATATTATTTTGTTGAGAAAAATAATATATAAAAATAATATAAATTGTATTAATTTTTAAAAGAAATTCAAGTTGATAAAAACAAATATGTTATATAGGTTCAAATTATATCAAATTAATTATAAAGTAATAAATAGTTGTAAGGGTATTCTTAGAACTTTATGTAAATTTTAAGACATTCCCAAGTAAAAATCTTACGAAACAAACACAATTATCGAAATATTCCAAGATATCTGCAAAAATATTCCTTCAAAACAAATATGGTAATCTAAAGATGTCATACATCTATAATTCTTAATATATTATTTTGGGTGTTTAAGATTCTGGTTATCTAACTTTTCCAAAAAAAAACAAATGGTCCCTAAAAATTTTTGTCATTAAATTCATGGACGAAAAAGTTAATATAAGCTTATTTGTTACTTAAATAAATAAATCTAAACACGTACAATAAGTAAATCTGGGGTTAGAGCTTAGTGGAAAATAATAAACAAATAAAAGAAAAAAAGACAAATACTAATTTATACCTCTAAACTTTTAGGGTTATACCAATTTAAACCTTAAACTTTAGTGATTGTATCAATTTAAACGTTGAATTTTCATAAATATATTACTTTAAACTTTGAACTTTCATAAATACATCTAAATAAAATATAATGGAGAGTTTAAATTAATACAATTATGAAAATTCAAAGTTCAAATTGATACACTTATAAAAATTCATGGTTTAAATTGATACAATTATTAGTTTGATATTTAAATTGTTACCGTAAGAAAAGCTTAATATTTGAATTGATACAATTATTAACTCATGATTTAAATTGATATAACGTTTAAAATAAGAGATATAAATTTATATTTATTCAAAAAACTAATAGAGAAACAAAATCACATGTGTGTATTAATTTCACCCAATGAAAGCTTGACACGTAAAGAAAAAAGAAATACGTGTCTATAAATTATTGGTGGTCCAAATAATTGATAGAGAATTAAAATTTTAAAAATAGCATTCATTTATTGGCCAATCATTTTCTTTCCGGACATTTATAGGCCCCCGCGAATAAAGACCAGTACTTGTCATCCAAACATAATTTATATATAAATTTGACACATTTCAAAAACAATATATTCTATTTTTTTCTTATCTAAAAATTAAAAAAAAAAACTTTATTCTTATAATTATTTCAACGTTATTATATGTTTTCGGCTAACACCATAATTAATCATATAAATAATTATTCTTTGATGCATGATTGTACTATTTTCTAAATATAAATAATCCCTTACATGGCAAAAGAGTTTAAGAATACTATTCAATGAGTTAGAATACTATTTTGGATATTTGTACTTTAAGGTTTATTTTACTTAAATTTAGCCTCAGTATCTTTTCTTTATTTTATTAATTTAAGTGTTTCAAAATTATTTTTTAACATAATTGGTTAAGACTTAATTTGAAATTATCATAGCTTTTAAAATAATTGTTTGTAATTGTGTTTTAGAAAAAATTAGTTGTAATAAGGAGTAAAATAGTATTTGGTAAAATTTAATTTAAATTAGAAAAAATTAGTTACAATGTTTAGCAAATTAATACTAGATTTGTGTAATTTAATTATATGAATAAAAGTATATTACCATTTCAATTATTTTTTATAATATTTAATTTATGATCTATTGTAATATAATTATTTGAAACTATATAGGATTTGAATTGCAACAAAATTTGTTTGATTTAAATTTTTTTATAAAATAATTTTTTTAAGTGATTGTTATAAAAAAAAAAAAAAAAAAACTAAACCAATTAATTTTGGAATAAATATGGAAAAATGGATCAATGGAATGAAAATTTGAGATGAATAAGAGAAGATACCAAATTTTTAGGAAAGCTAAAATCTAAAAGATCCCTCCAATAACTTTTGCATGATAAAATAAATTTAAAAGTGATTATGGATAGATTAATAAATAAATTATTTTACTATAATAATTTTCATGAAAAAAAATTATGTGAATATATATATATAAGATATGCTAATAGATTTTTTTTTTTTTTTTTTCAATAAACAAAAGGCAAAGACTATTTTAATCTAAGATTAATTTAACAAAATTATATAGAGTAAAATTAGATATTTAAAGTACAATAATCAAAATAAAAATAAAGTTTTATGTATAAAACAAATGTGCATAGTTTTTTCGTTCTTTTTCTCGAATGGATTGATTTTATTTTTGAACGATTTAAAAAGTTAAAAATGATGTAATATGATTGTGAAAAGTTTTACAAGGATTTTTCGAATATACCCATTTAAGAATGGAGCTTACTTTGAGGAGTAAGGACATCATCCAATTTGTCTTTAAATGGACTAATACTAATATATCCAAAACCCTACTTGTTATTGTTTTAATTAGATTAATAATGAGAAATTTTCATGTAATCTAAGGCTTAGATTCTGTGTTATTATATATTTTTTCCCTTTTCTCCAAGTGGATCGAGGGAGGGTATAGAATAGGGGCCTATATAAGGAGAATATAATTCGTGGACTTTTATGACCCTTGTTATTTAGTAAATATTACAGAAATGGGCATGTTTAATACGATAGCACGTGTCGATATGTGATTGGATGTTCAAATTAGTTGCAGTATGTTACGTTCACACTTGATTTTCGCCCATGCTCGTGTCCCAACGCAGATCCTCCGTATCCAAAAGTGGGGCCCAGAGCAGCCCCCCTTTCATCCTCCCCTTTACACAGTTTCCTCAACCTCACACGTGTCTACCTCGTCCTTGCACGTGACGAGTCACGTGTCAACCAATCGTTTAATCAAACTATAAATAAATAAATAAAAACTTACCACGACTTAGAAAGAAATGAAATGTTTTAATGGCTAGAGATATGTTTGGTCTAATGTTTACCTTTGATAATTTTAGAGATTCTATCCTTCACTCCTATATTTATTGGACTCAAATGAATTCATAGCTTATGAATTATTTATGTCTATCCATATAATATGAAATCAAATAACAAGTTTTTATTACTAAAATCAAATTTATTTTAATTTCAACATTTCATCAAAGAAGATACATTTATTTCTTTTAAAAAATAATTACACTATAATGAACTATAGAAAGTTCAACCAATAAAGAAATATAGATATTTAACTACTTGAAGGGCCTAAAGCCAGCTTTTGTTATTCAATAGAGACTCAATTTTGCAATAAAATTCAACACCTAACTTTGTATCTTTCTAAAACATATGAATATGATCCTCCATATCTTTAATATCTTTAATCTTTTAGTTAACTGTTAATATCTTAATCAGTTTAATTATATATTAAAATTGATAATTTAACATTTAACTTTAGTTCTTACGTAAAGTTTCTAAGAGAATAAAGATGAGATTTATATTAACTTGAAGGATGTTTATTGATCTTTCTAAATTTATTCACTGTACAATATAATAAAGGTAATTATTTTAAACAGTAAAATTATTGAATATATTTTTAAATATAACAAAATATCACTATCTATTAGTAGTAAAATATGTTAGGTATCTACTACTGATTAAATGTTTATTATGATTTATCGCAATTTATCACTGTAAGAGGTAGATTATAAAATCAATATATCACCTAATAATTACTTCATAAATTTAAGTTATTTCTAGACTTTCAGTCTTGTACATCTAATTAAACAGAGAATATTATTATTATCTCGTAAATGGGAAAAAAAAAAAAAATTAAGATTTTGCTTACACGGGGTTACTTCTAGAGAGAGAATAAAAGTTTTTTTTTTTTTTTTTTTTTTTGGAGTTAAAGTTGTTATTTTTCTGTTTGATTTCCCTTCTCCAAGAAAAAAAAAAACACATAAAATAAGAATCTATTTAGTGCATGTTTTTGCGTACAAAAAATCTTAAAAGCACCAATATATATATAATCCTTAGTCTTAGGTTACACTTCAACAAACACAGACACTCCCATTTCTCTGCAAATTTCAACATTTCATCTTAAGGGAAAAAAAAACTCTTTTTTATTTTCCTTTGTTCCCTTCCCATGCAACACGGCCACCGCCGCCACCACCACCGCCGTCCGATTACCGCCGCCGCCTTGAAAATTTTCAATAATAATTCAACAATGATGACCACTAAGCTTCTCTTGGCCTTTGCCTTTTGCCGTTTGATAGCAACCGTCGGACTCAACATGGGTCCAGCGGCGGAGCTTCCGCGTCTCGGTATCGAGGGCCATCTCACCGTCGATCCCTCCGATATCGAAACCGCTTCGATCGATTTTGGGCTCATGACCCGAAACCCACCTCTCGCCGTCTTGCACCCAGCCTCCGCCGATGACGTCGCCAAATTAATCCGAACGGCGGCAGAGACGGCGGAGTATGGTGGGTTTACGGTGTCGGCGAGAGGGCACGGGCATTCGATAAATGGGCAGGCGCAGACGGGGAATGGGGTGGTGATTGAGATGAGTGGCGGCGGAAGGGGTGTTTCGCCGCCGTCGCCAGTGGTGTCGGAGAAAGATAGATTTGTTGATGTGTGGGGCGGAGAGCTGTGGATTGATTTGTTGAAATGGACGTTGGAATATGGGTTGGCGCCGAGATCGTGGACGGATTATTTGTATTTGTCGGTCGGTGGGACGCTGTCGAACGGCGGAATCAGCGGCCAAGCTTTCAACCATGGCCCTCAGATCAGCAATGTCCATGAACTCGACGTCGTCACAGGTCCTTTTTTTTTTTTTCTTTCTTACTAAAATAATGCAAATGCAATAATTCAAAAATTAAATCTTCATTATAATTTAAAGTTTTTTTTGTCACATTAAACACTCTTGTGATCGTTTTTGTTTAGTTCAAAATTTTCGTACAAAATTAATTGTTTATAAGTGATTAATTTATTTTTTTTTTGAAATTTAGCCATGAATTCTACTCTATCACTCAAGAAATGAGAAATGAAAACCATTCTAAAAAAAGTAGATTTAATCTATAGTAAAAATCAAATAATTACCAAATAAATCTTAAATTAATTTTTTTTATAATAAATTTACGAACACTATTTTCACATTTTAAATGTCGAGCTGAATTCTGGAAATTAAAAAAGATAAATTTTACAAAGTTATTTTAATTCTTAGAATGGATGAAAACTATAGTAAAAAGCAAGCACATATATTTTTTTAAAAAAATAGAAAACTAAAAATAAAATCATAATCCTAGCCAAACATAGATTTGCATTAAAAAAAAATTGGCTAAGAATTTGAATCTAACCGAAATAAGAAAAGATTGGTAATTTCGAAAATGAAATGTTATCAAACAGAACGTAAACGAGTTTTTGTTCTGAATGAACAGGAAATGGGGAGATAGTGAAATGTTCAAATGAAGAAAACCCAGATCTATTCCACGGAGTTCTTGGTGGATTAGGACAATTTGGGATCATTACACGAGCTAGAATTCTTCTCGAACCAGCTCCTCAAAGGGTACAATTACATATAAATCATAACTTTAATTTATTTCTTCTCATTTCCCATGCAAAATAAAATCAAAATCAAAATACATGCAATATTAATTTATAAATAAATACAGGTTCGATGGATTCGAGTATTGTACTCAAATTTTGAAGCATTTACGAAGGATCAAGAATGGCTAATTTCTTTACACTCAAAAACAAATAATGAGAAATTTGATTACGTGGAAGGCTTTGTAATCGTGGATGAAGGTTTAATCAACAACTGGAGATCCTCCTTCTTCTCACCGGCTAATCCGGTCAAAATATCTTCCTTTAATAATAACAACTCCGATGGAGGAGTTTTATACTGCTTGGAGATCACCAAAAACTACCATGAATCCTCATCTCACACCGTTCATCAGGTATACTTTATTATATCGCACTCTATTTGCATAGACGGTCAAATTTTGCATAAATGATTTTAGAATTTTGAAATGGATGTTCTTAAATTTTTTGTTTTGAGTAGTAACAATAAGAAAAGGTTAAAATTCATCAATATAGCCTTTTAATTATGATTTGTTGCTTGAAGATTATAACATGATAAAGTTCAAATTATTCTGACCATTTTAGTTTTTGTTAAGGATTTTTTAATCCATTTCATATATATATATATATATATATATATATATATATATATATATATATATATATAATTGAAAAATGTTAGAATGATAATGTATGTTTTAAGCTAAATATGAAAGTGGGCTAAATTGGGTGAGCAGTTTTTTTTCTTCTTATTTTGTCAATTACTTAATTTATGAACATTCCAGGGCATCAAAAGTAATAATTCTTATGCTATTTTGCAAGCTGTATTTGGCTTTTGTATTGATTTTGAATATTAGGGTTGTTTTTTTTTTTTCCTTTTGTTGTGTGATTTAAATGGATTTTTGTGTGGAAAGAGAGAGATATACATATAAAATCCCAAATGATTCAGAGAGTTTTAAGGGAATGTGGGCCAACATTGTTCTTTGTTGCATTATTCTTTTTGAGTTGTGTCTCTCTCTCTGCTGCATGGCTGGAACCTTGTTTGCTTATATATATATATATATATATATATAAATATATATAGACACCCAATACCCTTTCTTATTTTTTTCTTAAAAAAATATTCTTCATTTTCTTTTTCAACACTCAAAAATAAATTTAAAAAAAAATATATTAAAAAGAGCACTATTTAGATGCAGTCTACCTATTTTCACTCCAATTACAAAGAAAAAAATTATTTTTAATATTATAAATTAGACAGTTGGATGAACAGTACAAAAATAGGTCGATACATTCAATTGTTTTATATATAGAGCAATGGGAATTTGCTCAAATATGGATTTGGAATCTTCTACTGCCATCTTTGTCTTTCATTGTGTTTGTTGTTCTTCTTTGCCCTCTCGATCCTTCTTGGGCCAAACTCTATGGATCATCACACAAGGTTAAATGGTCTATAATTTAAGTGTTTATTTGATAACAATTTTATTTTAAAATAGTTTTTTTAGACGACTTATTAAACACGATAGGATAAGTGTAGTTTGGATATAATTAAAATGGTATGATAATTGATAAGAATAATACACAGAAGATCTTGTGTGAATCAATTATTGTTTTAAAATCCTAAGACAAAGAAAAGAACATGACTTTAAGGAATTTTTCTTTTTCTTTTCATTCAATGTTAAATAATAAACTACCAAACTATTCTCTCTCTCTCTTTTCTTTTTTTTTTTTTTTTTTTTCCCTTCTCTCTTAATTTTAAGATTGATTGGAATCAAACTTATCCTCTGACAAAAAGTAGCACCTGCTTTGCAACAAAAGCTGTTCTCCATTTTTATTAATTTTTTTCAAAATTCAAACTTCAAAGTACTATTTATTATATATGTTTTTTTTTTTCTTTTTCAATTTGACTAAAAACGACGGCGTTTAATCAGGAAGTGGAGTCATTGATGAAGAACTTGAATTACATACCCGAGTCGGTTTTCACAACGGACCTGGGTTACGTGGACTTTCTGGACCGGGTTCACAAGGCCGAGTTAAAGCTCCGGTCGAAGGGCCTGTGGGATGTCCCACATCCATGGCTGAACCTCTTCGTCCCAAAGTCAAGAATCGCCGATTTTGACCGAGGAGTTTTCAAGGGTATTTTGGGAAATAACACCAGTGGGCCCATCCTCATCTACCCCATGAACAAACACAAGTGAGTTTTTTCCTTTTTTCCTTTTTTTCTTTTCCTTTTGTTTTTTATAAATAAAATAAAATAGCAATCACTTTCTGCATGCAACATGCAAAATTATTATTATTATTATTATTTTATATAGGGAGAGGGAAGCTTTTTATAATATAATCCACCTCTCAAAATGTCCATAACATAGTTTCCAAAATTTGATAGCTTTCAAATAGTCCCTACAAGTTTTTCTTTTTTCTTCCTTTTTTTTCTTTTTTTGTAAAGGTATAAAAAGTGGGCCATTGAAAAGATATTATGCTTCATGTTTGGATGAGTCAATGTATTCACTTGGAAGAGAAATTATATGGTGAGGTCGTTATAACTACCTTGAATTTATATCTAACTGATATTATAAAGCATCTAAATTTATGTGGTTGTCTTATCAAATAATTTGTTTTTGACAAATTTTATGAGACAACCAATCTGATCTTATAACATTTAAGTGTCAAGGAAACTTGTAGGACAATAAAAACCTAATCCTAGGAAGGTGACCATCATACCGTCATAGATTGAACCCATTACTTTTTAACCGTTTATCAAACCCAAGTAACGACTCATATAATCATGAAATGAGTACCATAATAACCAAAAGAAATGGTGAACTAGTTTTTAAAAAATTCCACATAAGACATGAGATGGAGGCCTAGACAGCTTGGATTGATAAATACTTTGAGGGGGGGTTTTTTTAAATGGGAAAATCGGACGGTGGTGATTGTCCAAGGGAGAAGATTCTGGTGTCAGGAGATCTTCTCCGTTGGACCTACCAATGGGGATCATGTCCTTCTCCAGTTGACGTATTCAGTTTGCAGTTTTCTAATGAACATTTTGGCTGTTACTACACATCTAACGACCCCTACACTTGGGGGGGTCCCATTCATTGCCTCATAAACTATCAACTCCATGGCCCATTCCCCTCTTACACCCTTTGTTTGTCATTTGATGACAGTTGTTTTCCCCTTTCCTGTGTAGATGGGACCCGAGGACCTCCGCCGTGACCCCAGAGGATGATGTGTTCTATCTCGTGGCATTGCTACGTTCGGCATTGGACAATGGGGAGCCAACGCAGTCGTTGGAGTATTTGAGCCATCAGAATCATCAGATCTTGGCATTCTGTTCCGAAAACGGGATTGAAGTGAAACAGTACCTACCTCACTATACGACGGAGGAGGAGTGGGTGGAGCATTTCGGGGATAAGTGGCCGGAGTTTCAAGCGAGGAAGATGAAGTTCGATCCTCACCACATTCTAGCCACTGGGCAGAGGATTTTCCCACCCTTCAAGCCGGTAAACACGGCGGTATCCCGGTGATTGACAAGCAAGAATGGCAGCAGTATGCACATACAGTAATGAATGAGGAGAGGAATATTTTGTTGTATATAATGAAGTAGAAAAGAGCAGAGAATCAAAATGTTCTTGAGAAGAGGGCTTTTCTTTTTTCTTTTTTCTTTTTACAGTGCAACACAGCTCAGAATTGTTTTGCCGAGGACCAGAAAAGGACGGTGGATTTTCAGCAACATGGAGATGGGGTCCTCCATGATCAATGCTGCACAAATAATGTACTGCTGAGGCTGTTTTCCGAACGTCCAATTGCTTTACCTCTGGCTTTTGATCATCGGCAGTTTGATGATGGGTTCAGTTTTAACTTCCAAGTCTAAACCTTTCATAATCTGCCAATTTTCACTGTTCTACCTCTTTGTTACATTTTTGTTGATTCGAGTTAAAGTATCGCATTCCCTTATCAGCTTATGTAATCAAAGAATCCTATTGTTTCAAATTCTCTTCAAGCAATATCTTGGCTAACCCAGTAAAGTAATTACTAGTTCAAGAAACAAAGAGAGAAAAGCAAGGGGCTGTAAGCGGATGCACAATGACAACAGCGACACAGCCAGAGAAACTAACTTGTACAATAATCATTTTTCAATTCAACTAGAAAGCATAGAGATGGAGATTTAAAATCTCTCCTTTTTTCTTTGAGTTACTTATTCTGATCAGTCTGAAATCAATCTCACATACTTGGTGACTGAGAGGAAGACTAATTTGAGTCGCTTCAAAATTCAAACTAGCAAACAACCAATATGGAGTACAAGGATAATTATTTGTAGCAAAATAGTACATTCCAAATGAGATTTTAAAAAATCATGTACGACACATGACACTTTAATAAACAATTCAGATACTTGTAACGCATGCATCAAACACTCAAACGGACTAGAAGGCACAAATAGTAACATGGGACAAAGCTAATAAATTTTAAGAGCAAAATATATCGAGATTATTTTGCATAAACTTGTAACTATGAATTTCCTTATTATATAAAGATGATATATGTCTTGAAAAATATATATTTTAGTAAATACGTGTCCACGACCTAATTTTTTCCTTAAAAAAGTTCACGTGTTACAGTATCTATGCTTCTTATATAGCCACTATTCTAGCACAAATCATATATCTTTGTCCCACCGACCCCAATAATATCTAACGAAAAGATTAGAACAAAACCAACAACTGTCAAAATGTATATGGAAAGGCAAGTTGTTCTTCAGAAGATTACCAGAACAGTTGATACAAAGTAGTCATTTTGCAAGAATGGAGAGATGATTATAAGCAATTAACAACTTACACCTGTGGCAAGCATGCTACAGACAATCATTATTTACAAGAATCGTTCTCCGCTCCAAGTTGATTCCCGAATCTTCGCAATGCTATTGAATAGACAGTTTTCCTACGTGCTGATGTTTTGCTAGCAACCAATTTGACAGCCTTCACGAAAATAAAGTTTTGTCAGAATTCAGGGACTACAATATTTCTATGGTTCGTGGTTTGTTCCCATCTCGAAAGTTGTAAGATCTATTCTATATTCTTTCCTGAACTTAAAAATTTCTATTTAAACTTTGAATTTTAACAAAATAATCATTTTGTTCACTACTATCTAATATCTTCCCCTCACTACCCACCCTTAACCAGCTTATACAACTTCAATAAATGCCACCACTATGACATGATATGAAACACAATGAGACATTGAAGTCATGTCATCCATGTATTGGATGGTCAAATATCAGCCATGGCTAAATAGTTATTATTCAAATCTTTGGAGACTAAACTAGAAGAAACCTGAAAGTTCAGACCAAGACACTCCTCTTTGTCCAGTACTGAGAGAATGATACCAAGCCTCTGAAAATGAATTACTTTTCATAAAATTGTCTTTATCCTATAGTCCAATTCAAGTCATTACCGTAGAAAGCCTATGTCCGCTGGAAATCAATTCTTCCAACTCCTTTTCCAGCTGTGATTCTGATGGAGTTTCGACTTCAGAATTTAGATTTCCTTCAATCAGCAGCGTAATTTCACCCTTCGTCTGGTGCAGCGAGAAGAATTCTTTAGCTTCAGCCAGGGTACCCCGCCAAAACTGTTGCAATCATCATGCTTATTTTTAAATGACAAGTCAAGTGAATATTGTGAAATCTATTATTGGAAACCCTTGAAATTACAGTATTCATGCATGAATAACACTAACGTATCACAACATATCAAAAGAATTAACACAAGATCATGGTAGTTAAATAATTGATAGAAAGTAGATCAAAGACAACATCAACTAAAATATATGGCCATTGGCCACTTAGCATATATGTTCTATTCTAAATGATAGTATAACCCAGTTCCCATGTACAGGAATCAAATCCTCCACAAGAAAAAGAGAGCGACAAATTGTATATCACAAGAATGATGAAATGAAAATTCCACGTAAGCTTTCTTGCTTTCAGGATGAGTAAAATGTTTTCAAATAATAATTGCAAATTGCAACCAATCACATTTGTGTTGAGCAGCGTGTTGGCCCTGTTCCGTAAAATCTAGTTACTGTATCTAAATATATGTTTAGCCGTCATTTCGGTCTTACCTTGTCACTGAAGGAGCATCAATATGGATAAGAGACATAGATACATACGACACAATGACACTTTGTTTTTACATATTTAGGACACAGACATAGTAAGGATGCACTTATTAAAATATGCATTTTTATAAATATATATTATTTTTATACAATATGGAAATTCAAAAGCAATAAGTTTATGGACATATATATGCTTATAAAATGAGTTCGATGAAATTTGCACTCGAAGTTTATTATTTTTTTTTGGCATTTTGTATGCTTAAATAACAAATATTCATTTTTCGATACGTATCTAAGAAATGTTGGACTCATATTAACTTTGAACAATTAGTTTCTAATACATATTTATTAATTGTGCTAGAAGGTGTTCAATTTGTATTCAACAAATGTTAGAGTGTCCAAGTTAAAACGGACACATTAGCTAAATCGAACTAAGCATGCTTCTTATGTTATCGTATGGAGTTGACTTTTTTATTTACTTTTACTATTATTTTGATGCTTAAACTTATAAACTCATAATTGGAAGTAGGGGCATACATCGGTCGGTTAGGGTTGGTTTTGGGGGAAAACCAGCACCGAAACCAACAGGTTTTCTACCGATTTGCACGCTCCTTTGTAAGGCAGCCAACCGACCAGCGGTCAGTTTTGTCCACTCTCTCTCTCTCTTTATTTATTTATTTTTTGAATGGTAAGGGTTTCTGTTTTGTCTGATTGAGGGCCAATTTAGAGAAAGTCTGAAAGGGATGTGGATTGGGCTGGAGAAAGTGGGTTGGGCTGGGGATTTATTTTGTTTTTAAAAAATAATGAAACTTAAAAAGACCAATAATATATTATAGGATTACATATTGGTCAGTTGGTCGGTTGGTTTTTTTTCCCCCCTTTCTTTGGATCGACCTACCAACCAGTTTTTTTTAAAAAAATCAATAAACTGACACCAATCGTGACCACTAGTTGGTTGGATCAGTTTTTCGTGTAAGAAGTATTGGGAACCCTACCAACTAAAATAGCAAAAAATAGAGTAAAGAAGAAAGTTACCTCCTCGTGTATCTTGGTCATTTCACGAGCTATGACACATTGCCTGCAAAACAGTAACGGAAACAAACATATTCAATAAGCAAACTGGCTACTAACAAAAGATGAGTCTGCTCCTCCACTAAAGCAATTTGGATCACAATATGAGTTTCGATTATAGGGATGTTTGGGAGTCATTTTGAAATGGTAAAATCACTCGAATATGTCTTTCATCATTTCAAAATAAATTTAATGTTTGATATTACACTTCTAAACACGAATTCATACATGGTATAATCATTGATTTTCAATATTAGCAGCATGTTTTTGAGTGTTTTTTGACATAACAAAAGTTGTTTTAACCATTTCAAAATCATTTCCAAATAACCACATATGTAACTAGAAGCACATGAACAATATTATACAACCAGTACCCACAGTCATTATTCAAAGAAACACACACAAGCTTCCAAGTTATACAATGTCTAACAAATCCTTGATGACTTGGATAGAACATAACAGGATAATGCATGATGCAAGCTTAACTGCAGAATTAGTGAGTTTGTTTATTGTCTTCAAACACTAGAACAAGCCAAATACATCATAACCTTTTCCCAACCCAACTTGAACATTAATGAAATAGACTAATTAAGATATGATGATTAAAGTATCTTCATACAACTAATTACCTCAAAGGTTCCAAATCAGATGTCATGAGTTAATGAATTATATAGATTGAACCAGATAGTGGAAGAGGGACTGCACTGATAAATTGCCCCGAGAGAATTATTAGTACAGTAGATTGGATTATACGAAGTACCTTGATTCACCAAATAATTGTGAAGTTTCCTCGAGAAACTGCTTGAGTTTGTGCGGAGGAACATAGAATATTTGAGTTGCCTCCTCGCTTGCTGAAACCATCAGCCTCTCTCTTCTAGATGCAGCATGCTTAGGAACAAAACCAACTGCACACTATACACATACTGAGAAACTGTAGCAAGCCTGAAGGTAGCCATAGGGCAAAAAAAGCTCAAAGAAAGATGCCCTTGCAGTCAAAGCACAATTATAAGTACCAGTATGAAATTTACCAAATGTAAACTCATCGGTTGACAGGCCAGAGGCAGAAATAGCAGCAACAACAGCAGAGGGCCCAGGAACAGGAATAACGGGTATATTTTTATTGACACATAATCTAACCTGTATTCACATGGTACAATTATATTAATACCACCTTTCATAATTACGACTTTAGCATAGCTCAATTAGTTAAAAGCATATGCCTGCAACTAAGAGGTTGGAGGTTCAAATCTTCTCATCCCTGCTTGAACCTTTTTTTTTCTTTTTCTTTTTTTCTCTTCGATCCCTGCTTGTTCTTGAACTAAAAAATATTAACACCTTTCATAATAAACCAATAAAATATTAAGAAGAACGCCAATATGAAAATGCATGGCTTTGTTCTAGTATTTTTCCTTGGCTATGACTATAGTCTACAGCGGAACCTTCAAAAGTAGTTTTGATTCTCTAGATGATAACTTCTATAGGAATTTCCATAGCGTTTTGATTTTTCATTTCCCCTCTCTGAGTATCCGCTCTCAAGTTTTTCCTTTCAAATTAATTGGTTACATTATCAAGTCTCAGATTTTTATGAAATGTGAATGGTCAATCAGCACATTGAAAATGAGCCCAATAAATGTAGATTATAAAAGTGATAGATGCTTAACAGAGCCTTAATGAAAGAACTAAATTTAAAATTGTTTAGAGCATGCTCACCAACTCAGTACCAGGGTCACTAATGCCTGGTGTCCCTGCGTCACTAATTAGGGCAACAATTTCACCCTCTTTTAATCTCTTCACTACTGTTTGCTCTCTTTGAGACTCGTTGAATTTGTGAAAACTGAGCTGAAATCTAAAAGCCTTCATCAGAACAAATGAAGAAGGAAAAGAAAACTATAATGTCAGAAAATAAATGCCTCAACAAACTCACAAGAGGGGTTCTAATGCTGAAATGCTGAAGCAACTTTCCTGAGTGTCTTGTATCCTCTGAAAGGATGACGTGTGCTGACTTTAAGACACGTAGAGCACTGTGTAATAGAATTTTATGGAGATAAATAGGCAGATTATTCCAAATAACTGAATAACGTCATCAAATATGGACCAGTATAAAGGAGGAGATCCTAAACTTAAGAACTTCATCCTACTCCAGGAAATGAGTCAGCTAGAAATATCACAAAACATAAAGTCTATTTCCAAATTATGAGTTTAGAGATGTACGCATGAAAAGAAAATAGCAAATTGTCAATGCTGAGTGTCAAGCTTTCAGTGTTTATGCATATATGCTGAAAAGAAAGGACAATAATGTTGGTGCTCTTTATCGAACTTTCGTACCGTAGGGTGATATCTTCAAGATTGCCAATTGGCGTGCCAACCAGATATAACCCAGGTTTCAAGGGTTCCTACAATCACGTAGATCAAAAGACAAGAATGTCTGTCAAAGTTTAAAGACAACGCATCTTAAACCATGAAAAACGGACAGAATGCACCTCCTAGTTTCGTTTTACGACTTACGAAGTTGCTATAACTTAAATTCTGATCGGGTACTAAGAAAGACAAATTCTGATCGGGTACTAAGAAAGACATAGATTAAAAATCCAGTAGTTGAAGTAGAATCCAATCCAATAGAGGTGTCAGAAAGAGAAGTAGCCTAAGTGGAACAACGGTTTCAACATGGAGAGCCAACAAAAACATAACCGTTAAGAAAACGTATAAAAGATTATGCATACTTTTCACTTTAAGCTTTAGGGGTTCAGTCTTATGTTCTCTCTATAACCATGTATGTCATTATCTCTGCTAATCACTAACTGGGTTTGTGCTAATTTTCAAGCCCACAAAGGAAATGGTTAAGAATGCATATAAAAGAACTTAAGCTCTGGGAAGTAATTCATGGTCTTACGCGCTTCAAGGATTCTTCCGCATGAATTGGTTCTACAGCTTCAGAGATGGATTGAGAAGCAGAACAAAAAGAAACGAAACAACTTTTGGGGCAAAAGGCGAGGAAGGAGTGGAATTCAAGCGGCGTCCTGGGGTTGATAGAGTGAGGAGGTCCACGACGCCATGGCAGAGCTTGCGGGAGATAAACTGCCACTGAAGGAATTCGTCGCGTCAACATTAATGCCGGAGCAAGCGAATTGAATTGAATTGTAAATGGGGACGACGGTAGAAGGAAGATTAAAGGAACAATTCTCCAAAAATCCGCCAAATTGGAGTAAAGCCGCCCTTTGAAATTTTACTAGACATTTGTAATGGGACAAGATTTTATATAATTAGTTTCCCACAGGTTACACGCTCGGGCCAAGTAACTTTGAAACATGTTTTTAAAACCAATTTTTTTTCCTTTTTTTTAAGATAAGAAAATTATCTTTAAAAGTATATAATCAAATATTAAATTAATTTTAAGTGATTAAAGATATGTTTTATGATGATTTTGAATACAAAAGTAATTTTAGTAAATTTCAAAATCGCTCTCAAATATATACTTAAGTGTGTCTGGTTTAACTTTTTAAATGTTTAATTTTGAAAATATGTCATTTTAAAAAAAATTAAAATGTTTGACAACCACTTAAAACAAGTTTTCAAACACTTGAAAAGTGTATTTTAAACTACTTTAATCAAAAGAATTTAAATAAGAATGACTTTTTTAAAACATTTTTTTCTAATCAATCCAAACAAACCATTATTCTAGTCGAACATTAGAAATATGAGAAAAACTCCTCATCTTTAAAAAATTACTTAAATAACTTATATTTTTCATTAACTTGATTTAAAACCTCATGTTTATCTAATTTGTCTACAATTTTTTTTCTCTAGCTCCTTCTACATGTGGGTTCCTTAGATACCAAACCTCTGGAAAAGTGATGCATGTTGCTTGACATTAAATTTTTCATAGTTGAAAACGTGCAAAATACTTAAAGACTTTTGGTAGAGAATATGAAAATAGAAATTTGAAAAGGGGTTAAATGAAAAGTGAAGGACCAACCAAAAACAGGCAAAATAAGGTTTCAAAAACTAGTAGCAAAAGGACAATGGGAAAAAAAAAGGTGAACTGGTGATTCAGCATGTTTATGACACATATAACACTATAGGGAGAGAGAGACATATAAGGCATTCGTCTCTGCAAACGATCAACGGTATTGATGACACCCCGGCTAAGTTCCCAAAAGAAAATTTTTAATCCTCTTGGGATATCCTTCTAAATCATCGAATAGATATCATTCAATACTGAGTCCATAGTGTCCATCAAATCAGTCATAAGAAATTTAACAGTAAAACCCATAGAAGGATCAAGAGGCTACAACCAAACATCAGGGGAAGAACGTAAAGGTACAGATGCCAAGAGATGATATTTCCATTCAACAATCTCTAAATCAGTAAGATTACGACGAAAATTCAAATTCCAAACAAATGTAGAAGAGATCCATGCATTAGCAATAGTAACCTTAGGTTGTTGTACAAGACGAAAGAGTCTAGGATAAGTATTGACAAGGACACCACAACTGAGCCAAAAGTCATACCAGAAAGACGTAGAAGAACCATCACCAATACATCGACGAATTTGATTAGCAATCAGATCAACAAAAGTACTAATGAATCTCCAAGGAGCTCTGGAAGAACCACCAGAAATAGGCAAGGGCCAAACACAATCAATAAAAAAATATTTAGCAATAATGAGTTTCCTTCATAAAGCATCATGCTCAGAAAAGAATTACTAAGTCCATTTTGCAAGAAGAGCAGAGTTTCAATATTTAAAATTACCAATGCCAAGACCACCCAATAATCGAGGACGCTGAGAAATCACCCAATTCACATTAAATAAGCCACCTTCACCTCGAGAATCCTCCCAAAAAAATCTCTAACCAATTTATCGAGGAAACCAATAACAGAAGAGGGAGCTTAAAACAAAGACAAGTAATATGTTGGAAGGCTAGATAGAGTGGATTGGATGAGAATGTGATGACCCCCTTTCAATATATAAGCATACTTTCAATTATAAAGCTTATGTTGTATTCTCTCAAATATGGGCTATCAAAATGAAACAGACTTAGAATTGCCCCCCAAAGGAAGTCCTAGATAAGACATAGGCCAAGAACCTTTTTTGCAACCAAAGGAACGTAACAACCAATCAAAACCAGAGTCTGAAATATGAATCCCAAGGAGTTCACTCTTAGCAAGGTCGATTTTAAGCCTCGAAGAACATTAAAAAATGTGGACAATATCAAATAAGTTCTTTAAAGCAGATCTATCAACAGTAGAAAACAGTAAAGTGTCATCAACAAACTGTAAATGGGTCAAAGAAAAAGTCGAGTGACCAATAGGATGAGTAACAATAAGACCCAATGCGTAACTGTGGTCAAGAAGACGGCTCAAACAATCAGCAACAAAAATAAATAAGAAAGAAGAAAGAGGGTCCCCTTATCTTATTCCGCGTGTAGAGATAATCTTACCACATGGGTGACCATTAACCATGATGGAATAATTCGCACTAGTTATGCATCCTTTGATCTAAGTGCGCTAACGACCACCAAACCCTTTGATCTAAAGGATAGAATCAAGAAAATCCCAATCAACAATATTAAAGGCTTTCTCAAGGTCCAGTTTTAAGACAACTTCTGGTTTATTTCTCTTATTCCAATCATCAATTAGTTCATTCACCATTAAAAAACAAGCATCAAGAATCTGTCTGTTCTCCACAAAAGCAAGTTGATTGACAGCAATGGTAAAGGGAAGAACCTTCTGCAGACGATTGGATAAAACACGAGTAATAATTTTGTAGGCACATGGAATAAGGTTAATAGGTCTATAGTCAGAAACTGATCTTGAGTCAACCTTTTTAGGGATCAAACAGATAAGTCTCCTTGAGCTTCACATTAATAATCCCCGATGTGTAAAAATCATTAATAACAAACATCATATCAGATTTAAGAGTAGTCCAGAAAAATTTGAAAAACTCAGTTGTAAAACCATATGGACCAGGGGATTTACTAACACCAAGGGCGGAAACAACAACAAAAACCTCATCTTCAGTAAAAGGACATTCAAGGTTGAAGGATCTCATTGAAGAGAACCTTGAGCGGAAGCGGGATCGTCCCAATTCCCGTTTCTCATTGAATGTGATTTTTACAGAAAAGAAAGAACAAATTGTGCTTTTATATAAAATACATCGTGCTTTATTAAAAAGACACTTAGGGTTTCAAAAACCCTTACCTGTGAAAACCTTCTTCAAGAATCCCTCGATAAGAAACGAACACTACCACGATGGTGACTTTGGTATTCTCAGGTAGAGAACCCAGGAGTGGTGGGCTCCGACTATTTTGGAATGAGGGAATAAATTTTAGAGAAGAGAGGAGGAAAAGGAAAAAATTCATAAACTTACAGAGAGTACTATTTTCTTGGTTCAATATCGTATATTTTCTGACTTTCTTTCTTTTTCTAAGATGAAGGTGACTCTCTCCTATCAAATGTCTATAAAAACATCAACCACCCACTTACGTGAGTGGAGAGAAAAGAGGGGGAGAGAGTCCTCATTTAAATTAAAAATAACAATTAATATATATATATATATAATATGATAACTAACTTATCATATAATATATACATATTAAATTATATATTATATCAAATATAATATATAATCTATAGTTTTAATATTATATCATATACAATATAACCAATAAATTCTTTTCTCTCTCATGCGACATTTAATATAAATCACATTTATATTAAATTTAACAATTATGAGTCCAATTCATATAATTAATATTTGAATCATATTCAAATATTTATTTCCTCTCTTAATGTATAGAATACATTATATCAATTATATCATATATAATTAAAATACCTCAATTATATCATATATAATTAAATCCCACTAATAATTTGAACGATTCAAATTAATCTAAAAATTGATTCTCATTTAATCCTATTGAGCTAACAAGGGGATCTCATGGACTTGTAGCTTGAAGCTTCAAAGGTACATGAATAATTAATTAAACTTTTTAATTAAATTATTCACCATCCGTTAACTGTTGAACACTCCACTAAATATCGATGGCTACACTCTTCGTACCACAGATATATTTTTGTGTCCATTGGATATAACCAATCAACAGTACAATGACCTTTTACAAATTGCTCGTAAGTACAGCTGAGCCAAAATTACCGTTTTGCCCCTATAGTTACATCTAACTCTTTAAGTACCACTAATTCCTCTAATGAACAATAAATCACAGTCCAACTATGACTAAACCCCTCTTGGGCCAGGAGAGGGTGTGGCGCCACATTGTTCAAGTCCTGGAATCAGCCCTTAAGGAAGTAATTTATCTACTTACCCCAACCTCGGGGAAGGAGTGAATTTCTTCTAATGTAGCTGTGTTCCCAGCTCCCAAATCAGACGAATCCCCAAAATAGTAGGCTTATTGAGTCATCAATCTGGTCACTCTCACACATATAAAGCAAAGGACCACCCTCATAAGTAGGAGTTCATAACTCACTCGGAATTCAAGTCATGTTACCTATGGTTATCCTAGTGAAATGTAAGTCTCTATCATGAACGGTGTTATATAATGAGACTAAACATTCCGTACTTCGGTCTTATACAAACTCCTTTGTATAGAATATCCCCACTTACATGTCTATACATGAATGATCAATATCATATCATTTGTAGCACTTTACAACAATTGTAACACCTACAATGCGGGCCATACTTGTAGTGTCACCAGGATAAGGTACCCAACTTTATCAATCTACTACAGACCATTTAGGTTATCACTTAAACATGATCCACCTGTATGTCTCTACATACATGTTTAAGCTATAAAATAACCTTGGATATTAGTTTATTAGTTTGTGGTTAATGCAACTAAAATATGGAATAAAATATCTTATATAATAAACAATGAGCTTGTTCAAAACATTTACAAACTATAGGACCCTACGAGATTTAGAGCATCAACCTCAACAAAGGTCTATAGCTTGAGAGGTCGAAATGGGATTCAACTCAATATTAGTTGGAAGAAGCGTTGATTCTTATATTTTATGAATAAAAATGAGTAAAATAACAAAAATTCATTCTCAATATTCTCTACACTCAGAAGACTACAACCATCATGTGAGAGAATTTATGTAATGGAAGACTTACGGCGGCGAGCAACAACAATTCTATGAAAAAACTTGGTATTTTCATGTCACACCCCCTCCTGAGCTCACCTTTCGATCTGGGAAGGAGGATGGCAGATACCATCCTTTTGTGATACCTACTGCCCATCTGAACCTTTTTCACTAACTAAACTTAAAGCCAAGTAAATAAACAACAGTTCGTTGGCTTAACTTATTTTGTTACAAACAGTATAACGTTTATACAATCTCTAGAACCTTAGCTACAACTGTTTACAACAACAACTAAAATCCGGAAGTGTGGCTGTGGCGTGGCAGACCTTGACCTTAGTAACACCCTGGAACTCTTCTCCTTCGCTACCTTGGAAGAAAAACATAGAAGAAAAGAATGAGCTTCAAGAAGCCTAGTGAGAGGTAACAGCTTAGCAAGTCTCTTTCAACTTATAACTATAAAAACATAACATACTATGAGGTCAACACTCAAACCTCAGTCTTGAACGAGTCTGTTTTCAACTTTACTTACATATACAGTAGATAATTAAAATTAATATTTATCATAATCGTGTAATCTTCTATGTGCACATAGTTTCTCCTCTTATGGGCTCAGAAGCTAGGTCCGTCAGCCCTTTGACCATCCCATACGAGGTTCCTCCCACAGGCTCAAGAACTAGGCCATATGGCCCCCTGACTATCCCGTGAAATTCTGCTTCGGGCTCAGGAACTGTGAAACCCAGATTTCCATTATTCCTACTTAAGCAAGTGGTTAAGGAAATTAACTAAGTAAAAGTTAAATCCTATGTTGAAGTGAAGGAAATTTCTAGGTGTTGAATAGATTTTTCTTGAGTGTTTAAATTAAGCTTTAATGGATGAAAATTGACTAAGTGTTGGACTAGGCATTGCCATGTGTTGGCCATAAGATCTTGGAGAGATTATTTGGGCCAAGGGAGAAGTTGAAGTGGGAGTGATGCATGCCTTGGAGGTTAGACCAACGCATTAGGCTGGATGGATGCGTTGGATGTGTTGGATTCATTGGATAATGGATGCGTTGGATGCGTTGGATTCATTGGATGATGGATGCGTTAGTGAAGGAAGGAAAATGGAAAGATGCGTTGAAAGGTGGCAGGCGGTTGAAGAATGGCAGCCGAGGATGAGGCATTGGGATGGCACAAGGGCTAGAGGGTGCCATGCATCGAGCAGGCTCGGCCAAACTGCCCAGCCATGCGTCAAAGTGCCTCGACCAAACTACCTAGCCGTGCATCGATGGAAGCGCCCATGCGTCGAGCGGCCAAGCGAGCCCTGCGGGCGATGCTAAGCTGTCATGCCAAGCGCCCCTGTCCATGCGTCGAGCGACCAAGCAAGCGAGCGATGGCCAGCGCCTATGCAGCATGCCCATGTGTCGAGCGATGGCCAACGCCTATGCAGTATGCCCATGCGTCGAGCGATGGCTAGCGCCTATGCAGCACGCCCATGCATCGATGGCCAGCGTCTATGCCAAGCGCCATGCGCCCATGCCAAACCCGCCTACTTAGTGAGCCATATGTCGTGGATGAGCGGCCACCCTATGCGTTGGTGATGGCTAAGTTGGATTGCGATGGTAGTGAGTTGGCTTGCTATGCGTTGACTATAGGTTATGCATTGAGTAGTGGACTGTGCGTTGAACATCCAAGAGTTGGACGCATATAAAGGATGAGATCACCTAAAAAAGGTCATCAAACCATGTGTCTTCTAGGGAGGAAGCCTTAAGCCTTAAGCATTTGAGGTGGTTATATCAGAGGACATGCAATTGGAAGCTCATGCGTTGGCTGCATAGGAGAAGGACACTTAGATTGCGTTGATAAAAAAGATGTGTTGGTAGTATGAGGGAGGAACACTTGGACATGCAGCCAAGTAGGAGTTGTCGAATTTGGAGAAGGTTTGGACGCCTATAAATAGGGCCAAAGACTTCATTTTTAGATCATAATTCAAAAAGACGGTAAAAAGAGTGGGAAATTTGAGTAAACCTTGCGTTGAGAGCAAAATCCATGCATTGATCATAGAGCTTCAAAGAGGATGCATTGGACAGTGAAGTCTGGAAAACAGTATCAACTTGGGACGAGAAGTTCTCCCAATTTACTTGTGCGTTTGGAGTGATTTCAAAGCCACCTGAAAGCTCTGAAAGTCTAGTTTTCAGAGTAAGGCTATCAGAGAAGAAGCTCCAAGGAATCGGGTTGGAGAATGAGGAAAATACAGAAGGGTCGAGCTGTCGGGTAAGCGGAGCAAGTCTTGATACTTTAATATTTACGGCCAAACCACAAAAATTTAGGAGCTAAGATTTTGAGGTAAGCTTCCTAAGAAATTTTAGAGAATATTTGTAGAAGGAATAAACTCGAGATAAAGCCTAGAACTATGAGTAGTTTGAGCTTTAAATTGAATCTAGAATTTAGGGTTCAAAAGAGGAGCCCGAGAAGACCAAGGAACTTCTAGAGAGAAAAGTTCCTAAACGACTAAGGTGAGTGGTACTTTCTTTTAAGTCTTAAAGCATATCTTTTAGAGTAAATTTTATATGCTTAGGTTATGAATGAGTATCTAGCATGAGAATGAGATTATGTGATCGGGATGGTCAGGGGGTCAATAGACCTAATGTCTGAGCCCGTAAGCAAACCTCACGGGATGGTCAGGGGACATGAGAAGTCTAGTTCCTAAGCCTGTGGGAGGATCCTCGTATGGGATGGTCAGAGGGCCGACGAGCCTAGCTTCTGAGCCCATGAGCGGGGAGCTATATGCACATAGGAGACAGAGGCAATGTAAAGAGTAAGGGTTGTAGCTAGTAACAGTTATCTATCTACTGTGTGTGTAGGTAAACAACATACACATTCTAGTTAGTTATTGGTTTAACTATCTATCGTGCGCGTAGATAGAGTTGAGAACAGACTCACTCAAGGCGGAGGTTTGAATGTAACCTCGTATTCGTGATATGTTTGTTATTTATGAGTTGAAATAGACTCTAGAAGTTGTTTACCACTCACTGAGCTTTGTAAAATCTCATTATATTATTTCATGTTTTTCTTCCCAAGTAGCGAAAAGGTGAGGAGTTCCAGGGTGCTGCTAAAGTCAAGATCTACCACAAGCCATAGTTACACTTCCGGAGGGTTTTACAGTTGTTGTCGTAAACTTTGTTGTTAAGTCTTAGATTTTTATAAACGTTATATTATTGTAATAAACTTAGTGAGTTGTAAGTTGAATTTGTTCATTGGTATCAGAGTTATTTCCGCAAGAGTTTTTAGGCAGTAAGTGTCAACAAAAGGGTTGATAACTACTGCAGTCACACCCTTTCCTAGGCTAAGAAAGTGGTCTGGGGCAGGGTGTGACAACTTGGTATCAGAGCATAAGTTTCTGGGACAATTGAGAAATTAGTTTATACCAGCTTAGTATTAAAGCATAAGTTTCTGGGAAAGGTGAAGGGTTAGTTGATACTAGTTTAGTATCAAAGTATATGTTTTTGGAAACTAGAGGGTCGAGTTAGAAAAGCTTGAAGTTTGAGTTTAGTAAAACCAAAGGGAAGTGTGGTAGAGTAAAGGTTTAAAGAGAACCTTAAGAAATTAGTCAAGGTAGACTAAGAGGAATAGTGGAAGTGGCATGACCTAGCAGGCAACCGGAGCTAGAACTCACAACGCTACCTGAAGATCTACCGAGGAAGGTAAGTGTGAATTTAAGTTATTCTCATGTAAAGTTTGAGATAGAAATGATTATGTTGTAGATAGTTTTGTTCAACATCTAGATGGCTAGGTGAGGTATCGTTGGTAAATTAAGAAATTTGATATCAGAGTAGCGTAGTGGAAGCATGGTAATAGACGAGATTATAAGAGGTTACGATAGTGGTTGTTGTGAAACCTTAAAACGGAGTTAGTTTGAGTAAATTTCGAGGACGAAATTTTCTTAAGGGGTAAGTAAATGTGAAATCCGGATTTCCATTATTCCTACTTAAGCAGGTGGTTAAGGAAATTAACTAAGTAAAAGTTAAATCCTATGTTGAAGTGAAGGAAATTTTTAGGTGTTGAATAGATTTTCCTTAAGTAGTTTGAGTTAAGCTTTAATTGATGAAAATTGACTAAGTGTTGGACTAGGCATTACCATGCGTTGGTCATAAGATCTTGGAGAGATTATTTGGGCCAAGGGAGAAGTTGAAGTGGGAGTGACGCATGCCTTGGAGGTTAGACCAACGTATTAGGCTGGATGGATGTGTTGGATACGTTAGATGATGGATGCGTTGGATGATGGATGTGTTGGATGCGTTGGATGATGGATGCATTGGTGAAGGAAGGAAAATGGAAGGATACACTAAAGGGTGGCAGGTGGTTGAAGGATGGTAGCCGAGGATGAGGCATTGGGATGGGACAAGGGCTGGAGGGTGCCGTCGAGCAGGCTCGGCCAAACTGCCCAGCCATGCGTCGAAGCACTCAGCCAAACTGCCCAGCCATGCTTCGAGCGGCCGAGCGAGCCCTACGAACGATGCCAAGCTGCCATGCCAAGCGCCCCTGCCCATGCGTCGAGCGGCAGAGCAAGCGAGCGATGGCCAGCGCCTATGCAGCATGCCCATGCGTCGAGCGATGGCCAACGCCTATGCAGTACGCTCATGCGTCGAGCGATGGCCAGCGCCTATGCAACATGCCCATGCGTCGGTGACCAACGCCTATGCCAAGCGCCATGTGCCCGTGCCAAGCGCACCTACCTAGTGAGCCATGCGTAGAGGACGAGCGGCCACCCTATGCATTGGTGATGGTTGGCTCTTGCGATGGCTAAGTTGGATTGCGATGGTAGAGAGTTGGCTTGCTATGCGTTGACTATAGGCTATGCGTTGAACATCCAAGAGTTGGACGCATATAAAGGATGAGATCACCTAAAAAACATCATCAAACCATGTGTCTTCTTGGGAGGAAGCCTTAAGCCTTAAGCATTTGAGGTGGTTGCATCAGAGGACATGCAATTGGAAGCTCATGCGTTGATTGCATAGGAGAAGGACACTTAGATTGCGTTGATAAAAAAGATGTGTTGGTAGTATGAGGGAGAAACACTTGGACATGCAGCCAAGTAGGAGGTGTCAAATTTGGAGAAAGTTTGGATGCCTATAAATAGGGCCAAAGACTTCATTTTTAAATCACAATTCAAAAAGACAGTAAAAAGAGTGGAAAATTTGAGTAAACCTTGCATTGAGAGCAAAATCCATGCGTTGATTATAGAGCTTCAAAGAGGACGCATTGGACAGTGAAGTCTGGAAAACAACATCAACTTGGGATGAGAAGTTCTCTCAATTTACTTGTGCGTTTGGAGTGATTCTAAAGCCATCTGAAAGCTCTAAAAGTCTAGTTTTCAGGGTAAGGCTGCTAGAGAAGAAGCTCCAAGGAATCGGGCTAGAGAATGAGTAAAAGACAGAAGGGTCGAGCTGTCGGGTAAGCTGGGCCAGTCTTGATATTTTAATATTTTCGGCCAAACCACGAGAATTTAGGAGCTAAGACTTTGAGGTGAGCTTCCTGAGACATTTTAGAGAATATTTTTAGAAGGAAGAAACTCGAGATAAAGCCTAGAACTATGAATAGTTTGAGCTTTAATTTGAATATGGAATTTAGAGTTCAAAAGAGGAGCCCGAGAAGACCAAGGAACTTCTAGCAAAGCTATGTGATCGTTTAGTAAATACTGCACGAATGTTTAGCTCGCACCTGCACGATCGTTTAGCTCGCCCAACCGTCGTTTAGTAAATCTGTATTTACTTGACGACATACGTGAGTTTCTTTTCGCGGAGAGAAAACTCAAAATCCTTTTCAAACTTTTGTAAAAAACTTCTTTTCAAAATAGGAAACCATTTTTCTTTTAAACTCACGGTTACCATAATCCAATAACCACCCACTACTTTGGTTATTTAAAAGAAAAAGTATTAATTATCCAATAATTAATATTATTATAAATATAAATGATAACCAACTTATCATACTATATTTATAACCTATAGTTTTAATATTTCATCTCATGAAACATATAAACCATAGTTCTTTTTCTATTCCATGGTACTTAATGTAAATCTCGTTTACATCAATCCTCCACTAGATGTATCTTATACATCATACCGATTATAACATATATAATCAAAATACCTCTTGTCAATTTGAACATTTCAAATCAACACCAAGAACTGATCCTCAACAGAATTCAAGCTACCAAAGGGACCTCATGGACCTGTAGCTTCGAAGCTCCAACGGTATATGAATAATTGACTAAACTCTTTAGTCATGGGATCCACCATCTGTTAACTGTCAGGCACTTCACTAAAGACCGATAGCTGAACTCTCCTTACTACAGATATATTATATGTCCATCTTAACCAATCAGTAGTGCGACAACCCTTCACATATCGCTCGTAAGTACAGTTGGGCCAATAACCGTTATGCCCCTGTAGTTACATCTATCTCCTTAAGTACCACGGATCTCTTTAATGAACATAAGTCATAGTCCTACTATGATCGAGTCTTCTCTTCCAAAGAGAACCTGTGGCCACTATGTTCAAGCCTTGGAATCAGCCCTTAAGGGAGTAATCTCTCTACTTATCCTTACTTCGGGAAATGAGTGAATTCCATCTTGTGGATTGAGTTCCCAGCTTCCAGATCAGACAAGTCCCCAAAAAGGTAGGCATGTTGAGTTAGCAATCTGGCCACTCTCACCCATACTAATCAAAGGACCGCCCTCAAAGGCAGGAGTTCCCAAAATACTCAGGATTGAGGTCGTGTAACCAATGGTCGTTTAGGTGAGATGCAAGTCTCTAGTATCAATGGCATTGTATACAGAGTCTAGTCATCTCATGGTCCAGATCTTATATAAACTCTTTGTATAGGACACCCCCGCTCCACGTCTCCACACGAATGGTCAGGATCTACCATATGTAGTAGTTTATAACACTTGCAAACCTCTACAAAGCGGGCCGTATCCGTAGTGTCACCAGGATCAGGTATCCCACCTTAATCCTTATACTACAGATCGATTTAGGTTATTACTTAAGGCATGATCCACTTGTATATCACACATACATGCTTAAGTTCACATAAGATAACCAAGGAGCTTTGTTTATTGGATATGAGTAAATGCTAGAATTAAATAACATTTATTTTATTCATTGAAAAATGTGTATCTTTACAAAACAACGAGACTCCGGGAGAATAAGGATACCAATCCCAACAATCTCCCACTTGTCCTAATGACTCGGAAGACTAATGTACAATAAAATATAAAAATGTACAATATACAATAAACTAGAGCATACCCCAGTATCATCCCCCACTTGCCTTAGACAAGATGTCGCATGTCCCACAGACCCAGACTGTCCAGGTGACCCTCGAACACGTTAGTTGTGAGGGCCTTTGTAAAGGGATCAACAACGTTGTATCCCGTAAGAATCAGATCCTTAACTCGATACACAAGCATGTAGTCTCTCGTTCTCCAAAGATACTTGAGGAACGTCTTGACCGTTACATCTTTGTCAACATCCTCAATTGCTTTCTTAAAAAACAACGGATCCTCGACCTCATTATTCGTAATGAAATTTTGGGCTTCAGTCAAACCCATGTAATGATTCGGCGGGTTCATAACCCTCCCACTATGTCGAGGCAGTCTCAACTCTTGAGCTGGTTGACTAGACGTTCCAACCCAAATACTCTTGTTGATCTATTGGTCTGTTCAATAACTCTTGTTGAACCCTCAGCAATCTCAACCTCACTTGAGATCTCACGTAAAACGAGCTTACTTCGTGGCTTATGATCCCTCATGTGATCTTCTTCCAAGAAGATAGCATTAGTGGAAACAAACACTTTGTTCTCACTTGGATCATAGAAGTATCCTTCTCTCGTTTCCTTGGAGTAGCCCATAAAGAGGCAAACTTTCGTACGCGGTTCCAACTTCTTTGGGTTAGTCGCTCGCACATGTGCCGGACAGTCCCAAATCCTGAAGTGGCGTAAATTACCTTTATGGCCTCTCATCAAAAGATGTTTCAAAAACACTTTTCGAGGGAACGTTGTTCAGGATATAACATGCAGTCTGCACTGCATAATCTCAAAATGAGTCTGGAAGATGAGCATAATTCATCATAGACCGAACCATGTCCAACAAGGTTTTGTTTCTCCTTTTAGATACACCATTCTGCTGAGGTATACCCGAGGCCGAGAGTTGAGACGCTCCTATGATCTATCATATAGTTCTGGAATTGGAGGTCCATATACTCTCTACCACGATCAGATCGTAGTGTTTTTATCTTCTTGCCTAACAAGTTTTCAACTTCAGCCTTATACTCCTTGAACTTGTCAAGGGCTTGCTTACGTTGCATTAGGAAGAGATATCCAAACCTTGAATAATCATCTATGAAAGAGATGAAATATTCATACCCACCTCGAGCTCTAACATTCATCGGACCACAGAGATCTGAATGTACAAGTTCCAAGGCTTCTCTACCTCTATAACCTTTTCCAGTAAAAGGTTGTTTGGTCATCTTGCCTTTGAGGCATGATTCACATACCGGCAAGGATTTTTCTTCTAAGCTCTTTAGAAGTCCACTTTTCATCAAATTCTCAATCCTATTGAAGTTGATGTGACCTAACCTTAGATGCCAAAGATGAGAGTTTTCCTTTGGAGAAACCTTTGGTCTTTTAGCTGTTGTTGCCATACTGAACATTTCAGTGTTAAACTAGGCTTTTATGACTAACGACCTTAGTACATATAAGTTATTTTCCATTGAACCATAACTAATCTCCATTCCATTCCTGAAAATAAATACTTTATTCTAAAAAAAGGAGACAATGTAGTTTTGTTCAATGAGACAAGAAATCGAGATTAAGTTCCTCTTAATATGAGAAACTACAAAAATATTATCCAGTAATAGATAACGTTTCTTGTCAACAAATAAATTCAGCTTGCCTATAGCAACAGCTGAAACAACCTCACTAGAACCGACTCGAAGAGTCATCTCTCTCTGTGGCAACGTTTTCCAGGAACTAAATCCTTGGTAAGAGGAACTGACATGATTGGTAGCACCTGAATCAAGGATCCAGGCAGAATCATCATTCTCTACCAGACATCTCTCCAAGACCAATAAATTGTATTTACTGTTTTGTCTCCTCTTTTGGAGAGTAGTGGGATGGAGGTCGTTTGCCATGAAATTTGTTTCACACAATTCTTTCCACTATAATAAATCAGTCATTTTTAAAAGTTGTAAACAGAAATACTAACGAGTTGTTGAAAAGAAAAACACATTGACCTACGTTAGGTTTTAAGCAAATACCCGTTGTAAAACAAAACGACATCCAATAAGATTTTAGCAAAACTAACATGAACCCCGTGTGACATTTAGTTTCGCAATGACACTTCAAAGGTTTAGGAAAAAAGCTGCCTAAGGGAGGTAAGTTATCCCTCCTCTGAATTGAGAAGATCTCAACCGGTCATTAATACCAGAATAACTCTTGCTCCTATAACGACTAGCCATAATTGATTTGGCCAAGAGATCATTAACTTACTTAAAAATCTCCCGTAAGCGTGACCCGCCATTTTAAGCCCTAGAGGTCCGTCCCAGAAGGCCAATTCGAAGGGAAAAAATCCGATTAGGGCAAAACCTAAAGCGACCCTATCCATTTCTGGAGTTCACCTTGATATTGACCAACTGCACAAAACCCATCCGAAGGAGGCCGCTCCGAAGGCGACACAAGGGCGTACAGAATGATCTCATGGTGTGAACCAATGACAGAGACCATAGAACGTGTTGACACATACCCTTCACCCACTTACTATAAATACTCTCTCTGTCCACCTTGATATTGATCATGCAAACACCATCCGGAGGGAGATGCATCATGGGCATCTCAAGGCCAAGCATGAATCTCACGGTGTGAACATACAGGGAAACGTGAGTGGAATCATAGACATATCTGATACGCCTTTTCCTCCCACTAAGTATTTTATAACCTAGGGTTTAGCTTACTTAGAAAAACACGACTAAGGATTTTAACTAAGTGACTTTTAGGTTTTCCCAAGAGTAACTTTTACCTTGGATAGTGAAATAACTTTTGATCATCATCCATTAAACTCTTTAATGGAGTCTTTAACCAAAACGTCGCATGCTTGTTGAAAATCTATCTAATTCACCTTTCCAGGTAGGTTCCCAGGTAGAGGTGTTACGTTTCCGTCATCTTAAGAACCCCAGCCTAGCCAGAACCCGCCTTAGACAAAAGGTCCCTTATAGATAGGTTTACAACAAATTTAATCTTTTATTCCAACCAATTTAATCCTATTAAACCGATTTTATAAGATTAATTTAGGTTACTAAACTCTTTAGAACCACTTGAACTTAGATCTATCTCAATCCAATTTTAAAACCCTTTTAAGAAAACTTGAGTTCACCCTAAGTCCGCATGCAACTCTAAATTATTGATTTTAGGTCTAATTTCCTTTATAACACTTATAAACGGAAACAACCACAATGCGAAGTTAACACATGCAAGGCATTTATAACACTTATAAACAGCCTAAGTGTCATTTTTAATGCATTGTCCATTCATTACTACTTCTTTTATATAACACTTATACAAAAACCGGAATGAAACAAACAAGACATGCTTCCAGTCACCTTCTTTTATTTCATGATGCATATGCGTATGCTTTCAAGTAATTTCTTCATGCAAGATTATAACATTTATAATACATGATGCATGAATAATTGCACAACCTAAGGTGGGTTTTTAACTATATGACAAACACTTTGACATATAAGAACCATACATCACATGTATAAGCAATAAAATTTGATGAACCAGGTAAAATTGCCTTAAAATACAAAAAGAAAAGCTAATTATTACAAAGACAAGGAGTCTCCGGTTCAAACAGGCAAACCGGGTCTTGAACTGCTCAGCAAAGCATCGCTTCTTCAACCATCATGTACTAAGCACCCCGCTATCGTCTACATGATAAAACAAGCTATCGCTTACCAGCGCTCCTAGAGTTAAACGGTCGTTTAGCATTTACTATACGATCGTCTAGAAAAATCCAAACGATTGTTTAGTTATTACTACACGATCGTGTACCTTTACTAAGTGACGAAGCTTGAAGTACACGATCGCTTAGCGCGCTCCATGTAGTGCTCGCCTTCCAGATCGTCTAAGCGACTATGATGCCATGAAGCACCATTGCCTAAGCGATCGCTTAGCTAGCACCTCCATATCGCATAAGCGCAATCGCATAGGTAGTAACTAAGCGATGAAGCTTGCTAACTACACGATCGTCTAGCGTGCGCCTTCTACTAAACGACGAGCATCGCATGCTCCCACTGTTGGATCGATATGGCAACCTTAGAGAGGGGTGAATAGAGTTTAATTAAACTTTTTTTCTAAATTAACCCAATTAAACTAATTAATACACTTTTTTATAAAATAATAAGAAAAATTCAATTTATGCAACAAATAAGATGACAAAAATGTGATAATTTAATTCTATAAAATTTTAGAAAATAAATAAGAACAAACTAAAACATACAATAAATTGCTTAAATTAATTGCAAAAATAAAAAGGAAAGAGTTAGAGAAGAAGACACTGTAATTTTTATAGTGGTTCGATCAAACTCGACCTACTCCACTCCCCAAGCGTCTCTTGGGAATTTGAATAAAATCTTTCCGACTCTTTCTACGGATTAGAGCCCAACCGTTACACCACCGCTCCTTTTACGGGTTTAAGAACAAACCCGATCCTTTCCACGATTTAGGATCAAACCATTACAAATGTTTGAATTTTTTAAGAACACAATACAACTCTGACTAGAGTGGATTTACAAATTTAAGCACTCAACAAGTTTATCCTCACAATACAATAACACTCTCTCAAGAATAAGATGAAAAGAAAAAAAATTGGGAACTTAGAGAGAGCAACAATGGAGCTTTTGAGTTTTGGAGAATTATGAAATGTAAAATTTGTTGGTTTAAAATTTGGAGAGGAAGATGGTTTATATAGAGATTGAAGATTTTTTAGAAACCACAATTAATTTGGACCATTGGATTTTGGAAAAGAAAAATCAATGGTGGAGATTTTAAACTAAACTAGTCGTTAGATACAAATAAAATATAATATTAAATTCCATTTTTTAAAAATTCATTTTCTTTTAAAAATTAATCCAAAAAATAAAAAAAACATACAATGTGTCAAAAACTAGCCGTTAGACATAAACATAGAATAATATTAAACTTATTTTCCTTTTAATTCATTTTCTTTTTAAATTCATTCTTTTTAAAGTTAATCCAAAAATAAAAAATATATCATGTGTAAAAAAACTAGCTGTTAGATACAAACATAAAATAATATTAAATTTATTTTCCTTTTAAATTTCTTTTTAATTTCAATTTTTTTATTTTAAATCAATCCAAAAATCAAAAGTTCATCATATGTTAATCTCTTAATGATCCACCATTCAACCAATATGCTGCCACATGTCTACATGCAAATGGTCTGGTTATGCCACGTCATCCACCACGGTATTTTTTCTAACTTATTCTAGTCATATCGTCTTCATTTTAGCTCCGATTTGAGTGATTCAAGAGGTGTTGGAATCGTTGTTCCGAGCTCTACGCTATGGACATATTAAAACACTAAGATTTTTAGTAATTAAAAATTGAGTTTGTTATCATCAAAACATTGATTAATTAATTAATTTGAGATTAAGGGCCAAAAAGCCAACACCCACTACGATCGTCTATCCCCAGTGCCCACGCGATCGTGCAACCAACGCCATGCGATATGGTAAACTATTTACCCTATCGCTTGGCATTAGCTAAACGATCGTTTAGAAAATACTACATGATCGCCTAGAAAAAACAATCTAAATAATCGCTTAGTTAAATCCCAACAATCGTTTACCTAAGGCTACACGATCCGACCAACGCTTGGTCTTCTTATTCGTTGAGAACTGCATCGCCATGCGCCGAAGCTTCATCATGAACGACTCGATGAACTCGAAATTTTCGAATTACAGACTCGATTTCAAAGTTAATTTCGCCCAAAAACACAGGGGGCCTTACAATTAACACTTTGTAATACTGAAATCTTTAACAAAAAAGGCAATTTAAACCCGAAACGTTCATCAAATCATCCACAAATGCAGAAAACGGTTAACTACAAATGCAGAAACCCACTGCGACTGAAAAATGCATTCAATTCAGATTTAATTTGGAATATCAAAGAACCTGGATCTGATACCAATCGAAGGAAATCAGAAGCAAGATTTCCATGAGCAGCAGAAGAACGATAATTCCAAATTACATAATGAATGAACATATATTTACAGTCGACTTGAATACAAACGGTTATACAATTCATATAGAGAAATTACAGCATGAATATCTACAAATGCAGTAAGGGAAAACTCTACACACATTTGCAGATGCGTCTCCATGCTCCGTTGCGCGACCGCTCGAATAACCAGTAACCACAAACACTTGATCTAGATGACCAAAACACAGCACGAGCACCGCACGAACACTTCGCGCTCGTCCTCAATGATCACCTCAGTCACGAACTCCTCTGCAACACGAATGGCCTCCACAGCACCACGAACGACCTCCAGAAAACCTCGACGGTGTCGAGTTGAGTCTGACACCACCAATAAGGCAACCTTGGTATTCTCGATGTGAGAATCCAGAGGGTGGGCTCTGTTCGGACTTGGTATGATGCAGACGAATGGAGGAAACACTGATCGCGTACTCGACTGGGCAAGTGGAAGATGGCTAAGACCTATCGTATAGGTCGATGCCCAATCGTTTAGATAAAGCTATGCGATCATCTAGTAAAAGCTATGTGATCATTTAGTCTATCGTTTAGCTCAGTCTATCACCTACAGACTCTACACGATCGTTTACCTTGGGCCAATGATCGTCTAGCAAAGCTATGCGATCGTTTAGCAAATACTGCACGATCGTTTAGCTCGCCCAGCCATCGTTTAGTAAATCTGTATTTACTTGATGACTTATGTGGGTTTCTTTTTGTGGAGAGAAAACTCAAAATTCTTTTTAAACTTTTGTAAAAAACTTCTATTCAAATTAGAAAACCACTTTTCTTTTAAACTCACGATTACCATGATCCAATAACTACCCACTACTTTGGTTATTTAAAAGAAAAAGTATTAATTATCCAATAATTAATATTATTATAAATAGAAATGATAACCAACTTATCATACTATATTTATACCCTATAGTTTTAATATTTTATCTCATGAAACAAATAAACCATAGTTCTTTTTCTACTCCATGGTACTTAATGTAAATCTCATTTACATCAATCCTCTACTAGATGTATCTTATACATCATACTGATTATATCATATATAATCAAAATACCTCTTGTCAAATTTGAATATTTCAAATCAACACCAAGAACTGATCCTCAATAGAATCCAAACTACTAAGGGGACCTCATGGACTTGTAGCTTCAAAGCTCCAACGGTATGTGAATAACTGACTAAACTCTTGAGTCACGGGATCCACCATCTATTAACTACCAGGCACTCCACTAAAGATCGACAGCTGAACTCTCCTTACTACAGATATATTATGTGTCCATCTCAACCAATCAGCAGTACGACAACCCTTCACAGATTGCTCGTAAGTATAGCTGGTCCAATAACCGTTATGCCTCTGTAGTTACATCTGTCTCCTTCAGTACCACTGATCCCTCTAATGAACATAAGTCATAGTTCTACTATGACTGAGTCTTCTCTTCCAAAGAGAAGCTGTGGCCACTATGTTCAAGCCTCAGAATCAGCCTTTAAGGGAGCAATCTCTCTACTTATCCCTACTTTGGGAAAGGAGTGAATTTCATCTTGTAGATTAAGTTCCCAGCTCCCAGATCAGACAAGTCCCCAAAAAGGTAGGCATGTTGAGTTGGCAATCTGGTCACTCTCACCCATACTAATCAAAGGACCGCCTTCAAAGGCAGGAGTTCCCAAAACACTCAGGATTGAGGTCGTATCACCTATGGTCATTTAGGTGAGATGCAAGTCTCTAGTATCAACGGCGTTATATACAGAGTTTAGTCATCTCGTGGTCCAGGTCTTATACAAACTCTTTGTATAGAACACTCCCGCTCCAGGTCTCCACACGAATGGTCAGGATCTACTATCTGTAGTAGTTTACAACACTTTCAAACCTATACAAAGAGGGTTGTATTCATAGTGTCACGAGGATTAGGTATCCCACCTTAATCCTTATACTACAGGCTGATTTAGGTTATCACTTAAGGCATGATCCACTTGTATATCACATATATATGCTTAAGTTCACATAAGATAACCAAGGAGCTTTGTTTATTGGATATGAGTAAATGCCAAAATTAAATAACATTTATTTTATTCATTGAATAATGTGTATCTTTACAAAATAACGAGACTCTGGGAGAATAAGAACACCAATCCCAACAATGCCCTGAACGCCAAGACAACACTTGTACTTTATTTCTTCTTGATCAATGCATGGTCTTGCTATCAACGCACGCTCTTCATGATCAACGCGAGGCCTTCTCCAAACTTGCCCTTAATCACTCTTCCTAACTTTCTTTGAAGGGAGTTTGTGTAATGAACTGAAGTAAAACTTTGTTAAGGCATTTATAGGCCTTTAGGATGCTCCAACGCATGACACCTTCTTCTTGTGAACTTTTGAGGTGTCTTCACCTCCTTATGCCACCACTTACTTCCATACCGCCTCCTAATTGCATGTAATTTGAGTTGTCTTCCTCATGCACTGTCTAATGCATGTCCTTTTTGTATGTCCTAATATGCTACTACCTTCTCCTAGGTTAAGCTCAACTTCACTTGGTTTAGCCACTTGTCCTAATGCTAGCCTTAATCTCCAAGTTTCCTCAATTCATCACATACTCTTCTTCTTGGTCGTATAGCATCTCTTGAATGCATCCTTCTTATCAACGCATAGCTTCCTTGAATGCCTAACCTCACTTGGTCTCACTTGGAGTCATAGCCTTTACCATGACCCATTTTGCATCCAACTAACCTCTCAACGCATAGTTTAATAGCCATACTTTTCTTCCAACGCTTAGCCTCATGGTTGGCGCATACTTCTTCAACCAATGCATAGCAACGCTCACCTTAGATAGCCCATATGGCAATGCTTGCACAAGCCCTTTACCTAAGGCCTTTTGCTGTGCGCATCAACTTAATCTTATCGCACAGCTCCCAGGCTCATCGTATAGCCCACCAGTCGCATGCCTTAACGCACTCCCAGCGCCCCTACGTTTAGCGCCTTGCACCATCCTTACGCGCAAATGATTATTTCCTCAGTTACACATGGCCTTTACTCGATGCACGATGGCCTTTACTCGATACATGATCCTTTCCTCGATCACGCATGGCCTTTACTCGATGCACGATCCTTTCCTCAATCACGTATGGCTTTTACTCGATGTACGATCCTTTTCTCTATCACACATACTCGATGAACGATCCTTTCCTCGCTCATGCATGGCTTTTACTCGATGCTTGTCCACTATTTTCACGGCCAACATTTAGCCAAAATTTCTTCTTGCTAGGCTAACTTGAGCCAAGTCTCCAATACTTGAGCATTTTCCGTCTTCATTTCCTTATCCTTTACCCATTTCCCTACAACTACCCATTAACTCAAATATTAAACCCCTCATTTTACTAATCTCAACAAATAACATATTTAAATAGAGAAAGTAGGGTTCGGGTTTCACAATTCATCACCTTCAAGAAGTCGTTTCATCTTACAACGTTGTTGCCAATGAATATGATCTTGGACGATCAGGTTTTCAATCTGTCCACGTAGAAGGCAACGTCGCGTCAGTTGATCCTCATTAAGAGCACCTTTATCTTCCAGATTACCTAATTTGGATAATTGCAAGAAAAGTGAAGGAGGATTGTTAACAACATTGCATCGAACGTTATTCTAATCCTTAATAATTTTCTTTAGACCCTGAAGCTTTTCCATAAAACCGTGGCCTGTTCAGCCATCAATTGGATGGGAATTCCACCAGTTCTTCACCAATGAGCGGAAAGAAAGAACTTACAACCAAGAGTTCTTAAATCTAAAGGGCCAAAGGCCCCAATAAATATTTTCCGAAGATAAGACCAAAGGAAAATGGTCAGAGGTGATGCGGTCCAAACGTTTGAGAGTAACTATTCCAAATTTACAAAGATAATTTTCAATGATCGATCAAGAAGAGATAAATACTAAATAGGACCTATGCTTGACCACGTAAAGCAACCATTTGATAATGGAATATCCCACAATTGATAATCAGAAATCCAAATTGAAGGTTTGCATACTAGAGGAAATTGTCCTATCGTGAGATTTTTTTCAAGACCATCTAGTGACATTGAAATCACCACCAATAACCCAATTATCGCAACCCAAACTAGGCGATCATCAAGTTCTTGCCAAAAATCACCTTGAATTTTTTTTTCAGAAGGGCCATATATTGCCGAAAGCCAAAAAGAAAACCCATAAGCCAATGAAACATGAATTGAAACAGAAAAGTGTCCCTATATAACCTCAAGGATTGAGAAATCAGGCTCACTCTATAAGATAAGGATATTCGATATATGAATAGCATCCAAGGCAGTTCAACCAATGAAAGAAGAACTCTATGTGGATTTAATTAATGTTGAATCAACAGATGACAACTTTGTTTCTTGAAGGAGGACAAAACCAGGGTTATATTGCTGAATAAGCTTTTTAACCAAAGCACGCTTCCACCAAGAATTGAGACCCTAGAAATTCCAAGTGAGGAACTTAATGGATTCTCAAAAGTTCCCTCTCTAATTGTCAAGGTGGCATATTTATCATAGTGGATAGATAAAAAAAAAAGGGGCCTTGTAACTCCCTTTGAAGCTTGGGTTTTATGCTAATAGTATTGGTGATTTTTTTGTTTTTGTTTTTGGGATTAGGAGAAGGGACCAAGGGTATAGCCATAACACATAGGCCATGTAAGGACAATATAAAAGCTAATTCATGAAGATTAATGGGTAAGGATGTGGAAGTAGGGGACGACTGTCGGTTAGTTGGATGAAGGAAATTAATTGGGGAACCATGGTTGACCATAGGAGAAGCTGTGGGATTTTCTTTAGAACTCAAATCTGGTGGAAGATGGGGGAGAGAATGAATTGGTAAGTGATTGAGAGTATCCGGTTGGTGACAAAAAATGGCCATATCAAGGGGCTGGGCAATAAAATCCTCTTCCTTGGTGGGGCTGGAAAGATACCCCTCTGTATCAGTTTCAATAAAAGGAAGGTTTTGGTTGTTGATTGAGGAGGAATGTATAGATCCAACATGTAAATTTGTAGGGCCCTCATAAAAAATAACTATTGAGAGAGAGGGTTGTGAAAAAGAGGGAGATGCTGAAACAGATGGATTAATATTATGGTTTTGGAAAGTAAAGGATGAGGTGGACTTGGGAGAATTAGTGTGGCTTGGCTTTACAAATGAGGTGGATTGGGAGAAATAATTTGGCTTGGTTGTGTGGCTAATGTGGGGGAGGTAAGGGTTCCATTTGTTGGATCCCTAATTGATCAGTTAAGGAAAGGGAGGGAGGAAGATTTGAATTCTCCATATTCTTAGGAGATTCAGGCAAAGAAGGGTGATTTATATTTTCCTTAATTATAGAAGATTTGGTCAAATGACCAAGATATGGTGAGAGAGAGAAGGTGATTGGTTGATTAGTTAAAAAACCATCCACTTACCTTTTTCATTTAATTGAGAATCAATGAGATCCACGTTTTTAGCATCTTCCTTAATGTTATTTCCTTATGGAAAGAGATGAGAACGTCTCTGCCCTTGTCCGACACCAACCGGCCAAATTCTAACCAAAGTTTCATCAGCAACCAACTATTTTGGTAGTTGAAATTCATGTGGAATGAAACCACACTTATTTTCCTTGATCTTCAGACGAGCAAAGGAGATAATCAAGCCCCGTTTAGTATGATCTGAAGGTTGAATAAATCCGCCATACCTGTCACCAATATATCTAAAGATGTCTTTAGTCCAGTGAGCAATTGGTAGATTAAACACGTCGATCCAGCCTCCATAAGATGCAACCATTTGTATAATTATGCATTTGAAATTTTAAAATTCAAATTTTGGTACAATTAAAACATTAAAGTGTTGTTTTCAAAATTCACACTATTTTTATCATAGAATCCGAAAACAATTTTCAGAAACAGAATTTGGGTTGTCTGTCAAATACATATTCACTAAATTTAATAAATCTGAAAACATAAAATAAAATCTAAATTGCCAATCAAACAGACTCTTAGTTTTTCAACACTACCACGAGATGGCTCACTTAGGGCATAAATCTAGAGGTGGTAGAAAGCCAATAGAGTGTCCCCTCTTATTGTGCATTATAATATGTATTCACCATGTCTTTCTAACACATCAAGAGTGACAATAAGTTATACAAAAATTTAGAAAGAACCAAGATGGTAATCATATGCTTTTAACTCTAAAATTGCTAATCAAAATTCTAAATTATGAGGTTGTGGCTCAAGATCTCACTCATTCCACGCTTAAGTTTATCATTAACACCAAACTTCAGTTGTGCTTGGATCAACCAAGCAATCACCAACTGATTGAGTTTTATGTTATTTTTTTTATTGCAGCAGTCGAGGGTGGGGGTATTTGAACCACAAACCTTGGGGTTACTAATACATTTGGATGCATGTTAAGCTATGCTTGCTTTGATACGGTTCATATATAGTTATTTATTATACCTTTACCAACAATTCAAGACAATCATTTAACATATTTAATAGGGATAAAGAGTTTGGAGAGTAAGAGTTGGGGGAGCGGAGTTGTGAACTCCACCCCTTATTTGACCTAAAAAGTTCGTGAGCCTTATAATTAAACAACAATAATTATATGCTTTATTAACTCGTAGGCCCAAAAATTCACAACTCATGGAGTTTACATTATTTACAACTCGACTCCTTGCTTCAAACACTATGAAATAATATGTTCAAATCTCATACTCTATTATCGTTGCACTTAAAAGAAAAAGAGAAAAAAAGAAAAAAAAGGACAAATTGCAAGAAAAAAAGAAAAAAGAAAAAAAAGGACAAATTGCAAAAACCACTTGTAAAGTACGGTGGTAGGTGAAATTACACCCTTATATCTTCAAATGTAAAATTTGAGCCTCAAACTTATTAAAGTATTAAAATTGAATGCTTAAACCTATAATAGGATTAGAGATTGGACCTAGATGATAAAAATTGAACCATTAAACTTAAACAATGATTACATTTCTATAATTATATAGGAATGAGGCTTCAATTTTAACCCTTTTATAAGTTTGATAGCTCAATCTTTGCTAATGAAAGTTTGAGAGCATAAATGCAATCACCACCCTATTTTAGGAGTGATTTTTGCAATTTGCCCAAAAATATATTATTATTTTACATAAGGGGGCATTTGGTGTGGAAGTTTGGAATCTTAAGTCTGGGACTATTAAGCCTAGGGGTTAGGTTGGGAGGTTTAGGTAGCCTGTGTTGGGGTGTTTGTTATTGGAGTATGATTAACTTATTTATTATAGGAAAAACTTGACCAACATATTTATGTAACATGTTTCGTGTCGTGCTAATTCTTCATTGAGATTGGTTCTTTAGACGTTGATATGTGTCATGCATATTTGCTGGTGTGTTTTCTTATCCTCTGCAACGTGTCATACAACTTGTTGTGCCATTGCCGTGACACTATTACATGACAGAAAGACAAATCAACATAATATTTTTTCCTAATCTGTCAGTAAGATTTTCTAGATTTCGTGGTATGTTGTATTTTTCCTTGCAAAGTTTATTTATTTTTCCTTGAATATATTCTCAACACTACCCAAATATTTATGAGGCTTTTGTTCAATTTTAGGGTTGGTTGTTTTTTGAAGAATATTCAAGCCACCGTCTTGTGTTTGTGCCGAAAAAAATACAAGTGTGTCAATCTATGAGATTGTTAAGTTTTTTCCATTGTTGTTTGAGTGATTCTCTAGATCTTATTGATTCGTTCAAACTGAGTTCAAACTTTGATTATGAATCTTTATTGATCTTGAAGTTGTGTCGTTGTTCATGTTGAAGCTTGCATTGTGAGAAGATTGGTTAGTCTTAGGGGGAGCCTAAGACATCATCTCTTGAGAAGAGATTTTCTAACTTAGGGGGAGCCTAAGTTCACAACGTGAAGTGATATTCACAATAAAGTAGAAAGATACTAGTAGGAAGGAATCTCACACTTAAGGGACCCTAAGTGATCATTCATTAATATACTTACATCTAGGGGGAGCCAAAGTACGTTGAAGTAGAGGGAATCTCACACTTAGGGGGAGTCTAAGTTTCATTGAGAGGGAGTCTCATACTTAAGGGGAGCCTAAGTGATCGTTCTCTAAGTTGGGCTATTCGAATGTCACTGTAATTATTGTTTGTTACAGATAAATACATCATTATAATTGCTTGACTTTATATTAGTGAATATATCTTTCAACGGACACATTGCCTCCCAAATGTAGGCAGTATACATTGAACTAGGTTATCGAACTCTGTATTCTGTTTTGGTTTTAGTTTTCTGCATTTATTTATGATGTTGGAAATGTTGTAATATCTTGTGTGACAAGTTTGGTCATGTGTTAGATAACCTAAATTTTCAGCCTGGGTTTAACAAAACTGTGTTTAGAGTGCATGTTTTGGAAGTTTGGGTAAGTCTATGCTTGAGTGCAGATTTATAAAGTCTAGGAATAAGTGTAGATTTTTAAATCTTGAGTTTTGTGATTTTTTTTTTTTTTTTGTATTTAATCAGTAGATTTTAGATTAGTTTAAACTCGTCATCTTAATTATTTTAATATAGTCAAATTTAAAGTAAACTAAAAAATTTAGAAGAATATATATTTTTTAAATTTTGAAATGGATATTTGGATAAAATTATAATTTTATTTAATTTATTGCTTTAATAATTTGATATATTGATTATACTATGTTTTGAAAATTTCATATATTTTTGTCACTTTAACTAATTTGAAAAGTAATGAATTTTTTTTTTTTTACCATAATATGATAACTTCAAATTACAATAAACTACTATTTTAATCTTAAACTTAATTATTTGAACAATTACAGTTTTTCTAATCAAATTACATTTGAAAATTAACAAAATCATGAAGTCTAAATTTTAATTTTTATTTGGCTGCTAAGTTGTTTCCAAAAAAATTTAATCCTTTAAGTTTAAAAAATGATTCTAAGTTTTTGAGCTAATTAAATCGACCAATGGAAAAGAAATGAAAATGTATTAAATTAAATTTGGACTTTGTATACATATAGCCTAAATAAATATATCTAATTACATATTTTCATCTAATGAGCTATTATTTTACACAAAAATCTGGCCCAATTTACTTTTCCAACTCTCCTTCCTATTCAATTTTTATAAATATATAACAACAACAATAACGAACAACAACAATAAAAGACGCATGTAAGAGAAGTTTATTTGATATATATAGCTTTATATATTTGAATTTTCTAGAATTAAATGAGTGTATATTCAATACAATTTGTACAATATATCGTCTTAGAACAATACATTCGATGTATATTTACATTTTCAATATATTTGTAAATACACAAAAAACCATGATATATGCGATATATATTTACATTTTTTTACTATATTACTAATATATTTGACTTGTACTTGAGATTGAAATAGGTAGATGGTTGATTTTAAGTTAGGAAAAATAGAAGAAAATAAATAAAATCTCATAAAATGAAGGAAATATTAATTTTTAACAAAGAAGGTAAGAGAGAGAATTAAAAAAATAATATTGTAATAATAATAATAATTAAAAAAAACATCAAAAGAAAAAAAATAGAAGAAAGAGAAAGTGTATTTTAAAAAACACTGGTTGGAACTACGTGCGTTATGTCACAGTCGTCCTTTCAAGTGCTTCACTTAGCGATTATGTGGCACTTGTTCCTACTCAAGAACAAGTTAACCAATTCATATTTGGATCGTCGATGGCACAACAAGTGCCTCTCACAACCTCCACCCTTGTTTTGGAGAAAACGACTTTAGAAAACGGGTTTAGAGGAAAAAGGTTTTTGCAAACGTTTGAAAGCATGATTTGAGTAAAGAAAGATTGAAAGTAATAAGAAACAACGACTTTATAGCATATCACTCCGGATATGAGGATATGATGATCAATCTTATCCCCATATCGTGCATTCTGAACAAAAGCCAACTGGCACCCTTACATATGCAAAAGGACGAGCGGTCACTTACAACAAAAATATAAGGAAATCAAACTAACTTAATTAATGAAATACATGGCATGAAAGCATGATAAATATGAGTTGGATTGGGCATGCAGCCATGGGCAACACGCCCTGGACAAGCACGACCTTACATTCTCCCTCACTCAATTGGTTGACGACCACATCAACCGACTCTGTTCGAACTCAACAATTTGTTGAACAACATTCTTTAGGTCTTCTACGATCTCCCAACTGATCTCTTCGTTTGGGAGGTCTTTCCACTTCACCAAGAACTCGTGTACATCTCGTCTTGGTCATCCAAGCGGCTCGTTCGTTCAGTAAGAATTTATTTGACTTATTTCTCAACCGTGTTCTTCATCGTGCCCGGTGGACATGTCAATATGTTGTGTTGTTCATCATTGGGATCAGGGTGGTAGGGTTTCAGATTGCTAACGTGGGTGACATGGTGAATCGTCATCCATGAGGATAATTGAACCCGATAAGAGGTTATCTTGATTTTCTCGATCACTTAGACTAGCCCTTCATATTTCCTCGCTAGGTGTTGGTCTCGCTAGCCATGAAACCGGAACTGTTCTGACTGCAGTTTAATCAATACTTGGTCATCCATTTGGAACTCATGAGGTTTACGCTTCGTATTGACCCACTTCTTCATGTGCCTTGATGTTTTCTCTAAGCATGCATGAGCAACTTCAGAGGACTGTCTCCACTATTTGATGAAGTTATGTGCCTAAGGGCTCTTTCCTGCATAAGGGTGGTCTATGATGTGAGGCATGAAGGGTTGTCAACCACAAACAATTCAAATGGGGGGTTTTTCTCATGGACGAGCTTTTCTGGTCGTTGAAGCTAAATTGGACAACATCCAACATTTGAAGCCAATTCTTCTATCTTGTATCGATAAAGTGTCGCAAATACTCTTCAAGCATGCTATTGAAACGTTTTGTTTGCCCATTGGCTTGTGGGTGATAGCTTAATGAGATGCTCAGAGTCGAGCCCAACATTTTGAATAATTTTGTCCAGAACGTCCCAGTGAATCTTTCATCACGGTCATTAATGATGCTTACGAGAACACCCCACAGTTTCACGACATGCTTGAAGGATAAGTGGACTATCATTTATGCGGAACATAGTTCCGACGTTGGGATGAATATGGCATATTTCGAGAATCTTTAATGATGACCATGTTAGGATTGGTGTCCTAATTCTCTCAGAGTCTCGTAGTTTGTAAACTGTACACATTGTTATGAATAAAATAAGAGCGATTTTATTTTTCATTTACTCATATCCAATAAACAAAGCTCCATGGTTACTGTATGTAAACTTAAACATGTATATAAGATATATAAGTGGATCATGCCTTAAGTGATAACCTAAAAAGGTATGTAGTATAAGGATTAAAAAGGGATACCTGATCCTGGTGACACTACGGATACGACCCGCTTTGTAGAGGTTTGCAAGTGTTGTAAACTACTACAGATGGTAGATCCTGATCATTCATGTGGAGACATGCGAACGGGGGTATCCTATACAAAGAGTTTGTATAAGATCGGACTACGAGATGACTAGTCTCTTCATATAACACTGTTGATACTTGAGACTTACATCTCACTTAAACGACCATAGGTGACATGACCTCAATCCTCAGTGTTTTGAAAACTCCTACCTTTGAGGGTGGTCCTTTGATTAGTATGGGTGAGAGTGGCCAGATTCCCAACTCAACATGCCTACCTTTTTGGGGATTTGTCTGATTTAGGAGCCGGGAACTCGGTTACACAAGATGGAATTCACTCATTCCTCAAAGCAGGGGTAGGTAGATAGATTGCTCCCTTAAGGGCTGATCCCGAGTCTTAAACATAGTGACCACAACTTCTATTTGGAAGAGAGGACTCAGTCATAGTCCTCATTAGAAGGATTAGTGGTACTTAAGGAGTTAGATGTAACTACGGGGGCATAATGGTTAATTGGCCCAGGTGTACTTACAAGCGATCTGTGAAGGGTTATCGTACTGTTGATTGATAGATATGGACACAAAATATATCTGTAGTAAGGAGAGTGCAGCTGTCGGTCTTTAGTGAAGTGTCCGACAGTTAATGGATGGTGGATCCCGTGAGTAAAGAGTTTGGTCAGTTATTCACATACAGTTGGAGCTTCAAGCTACATGTCCACAAGACCCCTTTGGTAGCTCAATGGATTCAAGTTGAGAATCAGTTCTTAGTGTTGATTTGGAATGTTCAAATTGACAAAAGGAAACTCGACTATATATGATATAATCGGTGTGATGTATGAGATACATCAAGTAGAGAATTAATGTAAATATGATTTACATTAAGTACCATAAAATAGAAACAGAGCTATGGTTACATGTTTCATGAGATGAAATATTAAAACTATAGGTTCTAAATATAATATGGTAAGTTGGTTATCATATATATTTATAATAATATCAATTATTGGATAATTATCTATTTTTCTCTAAACCAATTGAGTGGGAGGTTATTAGTGGTTTTATGGTAACCGTGAAATAAAAGAAAAAAATATTTTCCTAAATTTAGTAGAGTTCTACTTTCAAAAAGGAACTAAAAAATTGCTATCAAATGGAATTGTTTCACTAAACGATAGTTGGTAGAAAGACTAAACGATCGTGGAGTATAACTATACGATAGTTCACTTAGCTGGTCATAGCTAAACGATCGCTGGGCATTATCTAAACGATAGTTTACCTTCTTCTACACGATTAAGCATTCGTCTTTACGATAGACTTTTCTCATCTCCCACTTGCTCAATCGTCTACACGATTGTTGTTCCTCCGGTCTCTTCCTCTAACCAAGTCCACATAGAGCCCACACTTCTAAATTCTCACACCGAGAATACCAAGGTAACCATTGTGGTGGTGTCCTCACTTAACTCGACTGAGTTTAAGTTTTGGAGGCTGTTCATTGTGCGTTTAGAAAGATCCAAACGATCGTTTAGCTATTACTACGCGATCGTGTACCTTTACTAAGCGATGAAGACTGAAGTACACGATCGCTTAGCTAACGCCTCCGTATCACATACGCGCGATCGCATAGGTAGTAACTAAGCGATGAAACTTGCTAAGTACACGATCGTCTAGCGCGCGCCTTCTACTAAACGATGAGCATCGCATGCTCTCTCTACGATCGCCTATCTCTAGCGCCTACGCGATATGGTAAATGATTGCTTAGCATTAGCTAAACGATCGATTAGAAAATACTACACGATCACCTAGAAAAAAATACTAAACGATCGGTTAGTAAAATCCCAAGGATCGTTTACCTGAGACTACACGATCCGACCAATGCTTGGTCTTCTTCTTCATAGAGAACTGCATCTACATGCGTCGAAGCTTCATCACGAACAACTCGACGAACTCGAACTTTTCGAATTACAGGCTCGATTGCATTGTTAATTTCGCCCAAAAACACAGGGGCCCTTACAATTAACACTTAGTAATATAGAAAGCTTTAATAAAAAGGCAATTTAAACCCAAAACATTCATCAATTCATCCACAAATACAGAAAAACGGTTAACCACAAATGCAGAAACCCACCGTGACTAAAAAATGCATTCAATTCAGATCTGTAATTTGGAATATCAGAGAACCTGGCTCTGATATCAATTGAAGGAAATTGGAGATTTCCATGAGCAGCGGAACAAGATTATTCCAAATCACAATCATGAATGAACATTACATTTATAGTCGACTTCAAATAAACGATTATACAATTAACAGAGAAATTATAACATGAGTAAATACAAATATTTGCAGATGCATCTCCACGCTCTGTTGCGCACGACCACTCGAACAACAGCGACCATGAACACTCGATCTACATGACCGCAACATAGCAAGGAACACAGCACAAAGATTTCGCGCTCGTCCTCAACGATCGCCTCAATCACGAACTCCTCCGCAACACAAATGGCCTCCAGAAAACCTCGATGGTGTTGAGTTGAGTCTTACACTACCAACAAGGCTACCTTGTATCCTTAGTATGAGAGGGTGGGCTCTGTTCGGTCTTGGTATGAGGTAGACGAATGAGGAAACACCGATTGCTTACACGACTGGGCAAGTGGGAGATGGCGGAGACCTATCGTATAGGTCGATGCCCAATCGTTTAGATAAAACTAAGCGATCGTCTAGCCAAAGCTATGCAATCATTTAGCTCATTGTTTAGCTCAGTTTGTCGCCTACAGATACTACACGATCGTTTACTTAGGGCAAGAGGTCGTTTAGCTAAACTATGCGATTTTTTAGTAAATACTGCACGATCGTTTAGCTCGCCACTGCACGATCGTTTAGCTCGTCCAGCCGTCGTTTAGTAAATCCGTATTTACTTGACGACTACGTGAGTTTCTTTTGCACAAAAGAGAAAACTCAAAAAACCTTTTCAATCGTTTGTCAAAATCTTTTTGAAAACTCAAAAAACCATTTTCCTTTTAAACTCACAGTTACCATGATTCCAATAACCACCCACTCACTTGGTTATTAAAGAAAAAGAATTAATTATCCAATAATTAATACTATTATAAATATAAATGATAACCAACTTATCATACTATATTTATAACCTATAGTTTTAATATTTCATCTCATGAAACATGTAAACCATAGTTCTTTTTCTATTCCATGGTACTTAATGTAAATCTCATTTACATCAATCCTTCACTAGATGTATCTTATACATCAAACCGATTATATCATATATAATCAAAATACCTCTTGTCAATTTGAACATTTCAAATCAACACCAAGAACTGATCCTCAATTGAATCCATTGAGCTACCAAGGGGACCTTATGAACCTGTAGCTCGAAGCTCCAATGGTACGTGAATAACTGACTAAACTCTTTAGTCACGAGATCCACCATCCGTTAATTGTTAGGCACTCTACTAAATACCGACAATTGAACTCTCCTTACCACATATATATTATGTTTCCTTCTTAACCAATGAGCAGTGCAACAACCCTTCACAGCTGGGCCAATAACCGTTATGCCCTTGTAGTTAAATCTGTCTCATTAAGTAACCGATTCCTCTAATGAACATAAGTCATAGTCCTACTATGACTGAATTTTCTCTTCTAAAGAGAAGCTGTGGCCACTATGTTCAAGCCTTGGAATCAGCTCTTAATGGAGCAATCTCTCTACTTATCCCTGCTTCGGGAAAGAAGTGAATTCCATCTTGTGGATTAAGTTCCCAGCTCCCAGATCAGACAAGTCCCCAAAAAGGTAGGCATGTTAAGTTGGCAATCTAGCCACTCTCACCCATACTAATCAAAGGACCGCTCTCAAAAGCAGGAGTTCCCAAAATACTCAGGATTGAGATCGTGTCACCTATGGCCTTTAGATGAGATGTAAGTATCTAGTATCAACTGCATTATATACAAACTCTAGTCATCTCGTGTTCTAGGTCTTATACAAACTCTTTATATAGGACACCTCCACTCACACGTCTCCACATGAATGGTTAGGATCTACCATTTATAGTAGTTTACAACACTTGCAAACCTCTACAAAGTGGGTCGTATCTGTAGTGTCACCAGGATCAGGTATCTCACCTTAATCCTTATACTATAGACCTATTTAGTTTATCACTTATGGCATGATTCACTTGTATATCAGATATACATGCTTAAGTTCACATAAGATAACCAAGGAGCTTTGTTTATTGGATATGAGTAAATGCCAGAATTATATAACACTTATTTTATTCATTGAACAATGTGATCTTCACAAAACAACAAGACTCTGGGAGAATTAGGACATTAATCCCAACATTCGCGTTGTTTGTGTGGTGGTTGTTATTGATCGTGATATGTTGCAATCGTTGTGTTTGAGCGTTCGTGTACTGCTGTCTTGGAGACTGATCGAGCATTCGTGATCGAGGGAGTTTGAAGAATGAGTCTTCAAAGGTATGATACTTTATCTCTTGATCTCATCTGTAAGCATGTTGTAATTTCGTATTGTGCATGACCTGTTAGTTTCTATTTCTTAACTGTAATTGTGTATGTTCAATATCGAATGGAATTTGGAATGATCATTCCGCTGTTCATGGAAATCCTCATGTATGATTTCCTTCAGACAAATATGAAATCAAATTCTCCAACTTCGGTAGGTGCGTGATGAGGTCAAGGGAAACACTCTCCCACGGTCTTGAGGGCACTGACAAAGGTTCCAGTAAACCCGCTAACTTTGTGCTTTTGACTTTGTCTTGCTGATAGACAAGGCAAGTTTTGGTGTATTGCATGACATCGAAATGATCGACCAATAGTAGCCTTGTTCCAATAGCGCATAGGTTATTTGTCAACCATTGTGCCCGACCCACAGTGTGTCCTGATATTCTTGCATCAATAATCTCCACAACTCCCCTGACCAAGGGACATATAGGTGGTTACCTTTGGTGAAGAGGAGGCCGTCTTCGACCCAAAACTGTCGAGTTTCCCCTTCTTTTGTTAGTTGTACAATTTCTTGGCCCGCTTTATCATTTACGAGATGTGCCATAATCATCTTTCGAATGCTCCTACTTAAACTACTGGCTTTTAGATGAGCGAGCATGCATAGAGTCGTATGCTCACCTTTTCGACTGAGAGCATCAATTGCTTGGTTAGCCTTACCAGGCCTATGTTCAAACTAAAAATCAAATTCAACGAAGCATTCTTGCCATCGTGCTTGTTTCGATGATAACTTGGGCTGGCTGAAAAAGTGGCATATTGAACTATTGTCTGTCTTGACCACAAACTTGGCACTTAGAAGGTATTGTCTCCAGGCCCTTAGACAATGAACAACTGGTAGCATTTCTTTTTCGGAAGCGACATACCATTTCTCAACATAATTCAACTTATGACTCTCGTATGCAATGAGGTGTCCATCTTGGAGAAGAACATCCCTCAAAGCAAACTATGATGCATCTGTCTCAACTTCGAAGGGCTTAGTAACATTGGCTATCTCAAGGATAGGGCCCTTCAACATGGCCTTCTTCAAGCCTTCAAAAGTGGCTTGACACTCTGGAGTCCACCTCCAACTCGCATCTTTCTTCAATAACTCCATAAGGGGTCCTGCCTTTTTAGAGAATCCTTCCATGAACCATTGATAGTATTGGCTAATCCGAGGAAGGATCGTAGATCAGTGACGAAGTTTGGCACTTTCCAATCTCGGATGGCCACAAGTTTCCTTTCTTCCATCCCCATTTGCCGACATTTGATCACATAGTCGAGGAAGTTGATATGCTATTGTGCAAGTAAGCACTTCTCTTTCTTTACATATAACTGAAGATTCCTCAACTTTTTGAGAACTAACTGCAGGTGGACTTTATGTTCCTCCATAGACGGGTTGTACACAACTATATCATCAAGGTAAACTACCATAAACTTGTCTAGATATTCATGAAACACTTGGTTCATTGATGTACAGAATGTAATAAGGGCGTTGGTGAGGTCGAAAGGCATGACTAGGAACTCAAATGCCCCGTCTCATAATATAGGTGGTCTTTGGCTCATCATTCTCTACAATGCAAACCTAGTAGTATCCTGATCTTAGGTCAAGCTTTTTAAAGTAATCAAACAGGTCAGTGATGATGTGTAAAGGGTAATTATTCTGGACTATGAGCTTATTCAATGCTCTGTAGTCAATGCACAATCGAAGGCTTCCGTCATTCTTTTTCTGAAATAGCACAAGGGCCTCGTAGAGCGCTTTGGTGGGTCTAAATTTTGATGTATTTCCTAATACTACCAGTATGTTTTAGTTCCTGTAGTTTGCGTCTTGCCAAAATTTCGACGTTCTTAAGGAAAAACTAAGAATGCAATTCTTGTTTCAGCGTATCCCACGTGTCAATGGTACATCGACCCTCTTGGATGTCCATGAAACAGGACCTCCACTATAACTTGGCATCGTCTACCAGGTGCATTGTCACCAAGGTGATCTTAAATTCTTCAGTTGCTGTATTTGTAGACCTGAAATATTGCACTATATCGAAGATGAAATTCTCTAGGGCTTTAGCGTTGCGAGCCCCATAGAAGGGCTTAGGTTTAGGTACTTTCACTTTGTTAAACTAGATTGCACCCTAGCTAGGCTTGGTTTTCCACCGCTCTCATGGTGAGGTTTAGTCTTGCGCTGACATCCACAATCTCTATCTTGACGACATCGAGGGAAACTCTAAAGTCTTCTGACAAACTGTTCACCATCTAAATTATTGCTTTCTGTGAGCCATCTAGTTTTTCGACACGCTCTTCCATATGAGCAATAGAGCTCATCATCAACTCTTTGACGTGCTTTCCGTCTAAACGGCTAGCTATCGCATCAATTCTATCAGCCTTCTCAGAGATTTCTTCTAACCGACTTTTTAGGAACCTAACATGATCGGGGACTTCTCGTAGATAGACCAGTTGCTCTTCTATCTCAATTAACCGGTCAATGTAAGGCTTGCCCAACAGTTTTATAGCAAACATTATGGCAACTTTTCAACTTCTCGAGCCAACCTGGCTCTGATACCAACTATCATAATCGCCCTTTCAAGGGCTTCGATTAGCGATTTGTGCGACACTTGGTCCCGTTAAAGAATAAGTCAGCCAATTTAGATTCGAATCGTCGATGGCACAATAAGTGCCTCTTACAATCTCCACCCCTATTTAAGAGAAAACAGTTTTAGAAAACGGGTTTAGAGGAAAAGGTTTTCATAAACGTTTAAAAGCATGATTTATGTAAAAAAAGATTATAGTAGGCTAGAAAGCAATAAGTAACAACAATGGCTTTATAGTATACCACTCAGGGTATGAGGATATGATGATTATCTTATCCCCATATAGTGCATTCTAAACAAAAAACCAACTGACACCCTTGCATATGCAAAAGGGCGAGCGTGTGAACCACGAACCCTACATTCCCTACTTGAATATGTTCATTGATGTGTTTGCTTGTTAAATGGGTTAACTTATGAGTTAGTGTCAAATTGTAGTGAAATTGGGTGAGGAATAAGGAAGAAAAAAAGGAAAGATTAAGTTGTGAAGCATAACTATCGGATGAATTTTGAGTTATCCTAGCAAGGGAAAATTTGGCTAACTGTTGCCCTGGAGTGGTCTTATGTGTTGGTCTTGCTCTAAGAGGTTAGATGAGCTCTTGTAGAGGCCAAGTGTGGCCGAGAGTGTGGGAGCTAGGCATTGAAGCTGTGCGCACCAAGGTGGTCTTGTTGGGCGCATGTGACCTATGTGTTGACAAGGTGTGCAACAGCCAAGGGCATGAGAGGTTAGTGAGTATACGACAAGATTGTGCTAGGCGTTGGCAAGGGAAGACGCAAGGCAAGGTGGTTTTCTAAGCGTTGGCACAAGCCTATGCGGTGAATCTAATGCATGCGTTCAAGAGATGAGCGATGGCCATGAGCTTGTGCGTTGAAGGTAGCACGCGTTGACAAGGTGCCTTGGAGGTTAGCATGCGATGTGGGCGTGCAGAAAGGCAAAGCCTTGAGCATTAGCATGACAAGGCATTGGCTTAGGCGCAAGCTAGGTGTGGTGCGATAATCAAAGGCTTGGCATGCGATGATGATAGGTTGCGTTGGTCAACCTTGCAAGGTTAAAAGCCAAGTGATGCATGAAGGAACTCTTATTCAAGAGTACCTACTAGTAGAAGTAGATCTTTCCAATTAATTGTGATAGAATGACTGTATATATGTTCAAAACATACTAATATGCATTCATAATGCTTAAAGAGATCAAAAGATCATACCAGATGAAGATTTCTTCTACACAGCGAGTCTGAAACCCAATCGTCTACTTCGAACAACCACCACTCGGACAGAAGGTAACGGAGAATACACCATACTCAGGGCCCTCAGTATTCCTGGAGTGAGAATCCAAAGTGTAGGCTTTGTTCGGTTTTGGTAGAGGGAAGGAGAAAGATCAACTGCACACAACGATCAAGCAAGTGGGAGAAGAGGTCGTCTATCGCATAGACAAGATGCTTAATCATTTAGGTGAAGTATACGATCGTGTAGGAAAAGTAAGCGATCGTCTAAACGATCGTGTAGGAAAAGGTCAGCGATCGTTGATAACTTATAGAAATACAAGTTATTTATGCTGCCTTATTTAGATATTGCGGACAAAAGAGAGAAAATATGCGTCGATTGTATGAAAATTAGCTAAGAAATACAATAATTATAAATTGTCGTCAATACACCCACTAATATCATCAAGATGGTAGAAAAGAATATTTCAAGTCTGTTTTGCAGGAAATCCAGTCACCGTATGCGTTCATGGCTCAAGAGAAAAAGATTAACGCATCTACGTCGCATTGCACCCATCATTCAGGAATGAATAGACGATCAACGTAATAAGGGCGCATGCGACAATCGATCCAGAGCTGATCTTCAACCGCATGCGGTAATAAAAACAACACTCATGTGAGCACCCAATCGAAAGATGCAAATGAGCAACGCAATCGCAGAGGATTTTGACACGTGTACAACTAACCATTGTGCATTTTCAACGGACTGATTGCATAACAGAAGGAATATTTATTCCACCATTTTCAGAATTTCTATAACAATAAAGTGGGGTCCACACAAGTCAGAGAGTCAAAGCTTTTATCTATAAATACCCTCAAAGAATTCACTAACAGATATACTTGATACGGGGGACAATTGATACGAGGTTATTGAGAGAGAGGTTGATCTGAGTGTTGATCGGAGAAGATCCGAGAAGAAAAGAGACAAGGCCAAGAGGTGAGTCTCAGGGTGAATCATTCCAAATCCCCACCGTGAAGCTCTATACCTAGATCAACTCTATCGGTTGAGCAAGTCTGAGAGGGAAGCTTATCCTTTCGTTCACTCCATCTACACCGGCAAGTAATCTCTCCATCCAGATCGGTGTCAAGACATTGGCACTCTTCTATATCTATTTCTAACTCTTATTCATCAATTGTGTTTCATCTTCTTAGTCTAAATCATTCACAACCATGTATCAGACGCTTGATTTTATAATTAATTGTCATGATCATTCTCATTTCCACATTTCCGTCTATTTCCTTCCTCCATTAATCACTTTCTTCATGATATTTTCTTAATCCTTTGGTGATTAATATGAATTAAACAAGTAACTTAATCTGTGCTAAAGAAATAAATATGTTTAGCTAAAGCATGTTAGACGGCATCTTCATCTGTGAGAGTAGAAGTGAAGATGTTATTCTAATCTATTGAGAGAAGGTTAAAAAAATGCATTAACTAAAGCAAGAAGTACTTCCAGAGATGGAAGCAACCTTGCGTTCACTACGTTCGTCCCTGTTTCACCATAGAAATGTGGGAAACGCGGCTGATCGCCGAGAGGTGTACGCCAAGGGAAAGCGGAACCATACTTATATCTTTAACGCAATTAAGGAACTTGCGATTTTTATATTCATTACCCTTTCTATTTCTGCTTCGCACATAAGTCTTGCCACCGCATAACACGACCTTTGTATATTCTTCACAGTCAGTCTCAACCTCAGTAACTTGTATCATGTAACCTGTATCTTGTATCATCATAGCTTAGGTTTATTTTATCGCACTTTACTTAAATGCAATTTACTTTATTATCGCATTTTTATACCTTATCTTTACATTACTGCACAATTTACTTTACCACATTTTTTTTATACCTGTACACACAACCTTTTTATAAATTGAAAAACCCCTGGTCGCATATATCACAAATATAATGCAATTAACCTAAAACAATCCCTGTGTTCGACCTCGGATCACACCAAGAAACTTGCGGTAGAATTATACTTGGTTCCAACGCAAGGAAACTTGTGACAACGCATAGTATACTACAAGATTCTCGTAAATAACGCATATCTAGAAGTAGTATCGCGTAGATAAAGTGTGTCTGAATAAGCATAACACAGCATCCATATTCCATTTCCATTCCAAGTCATTGAGTTTGTGGTAACATGAGCTTGCATGATCCATCATTCATCACAATCCACATGCCTATTTAGAATCACCGCATCTTAAGCATTGTATGGCATCATCGCATTCTATTCTTGCTTGCATCATTATTTAGCTGCAGGTGGAGAATCTGTATGGATTGTCGCAAGTTAAATTTGGCCACTAAAAAGGACCACTTCCCACTGTCGTTCATTGATCAGATGTTAGACAGACTTGCGGGGAATGAATTTTTCTGTTTTCTTGATGGCTATTCAGGGTACAACCAAATATCAATTGCGTCGGAGGATCAGGATAAGACAACCTTCACGTGCCCATTTGGTACGTTTGCATTCCGACGTATGCCATTTGGACTCTGTAATGCGCCAGGAACTTTCCAACGATGCATGATGGCAATATTCTCAGATTACTTGGAGGAGTCAGTCGAAGTATTCATGGACAATTTTTCAGTTTTCGACAATAAATATGACTTCTGCTTATCTAACTTGGAAAAGGTCTTGAAGAGATGCGTGGCAATAAATCTTGTTCTGAACTAGGAAAAATGTCACTTTATGGTGGAAGAAGGAATCGTTCTGGGTCATAAAATCTCGAAAGCAGGATTGGAAGTTGATCAGGCAAAAATCGACGCAATTTCCAATCTACCCCCACTAATGAACGTGAAAACACTTAAGAGCTTTCTGGGACACGCTGGGTTTTATAGAAGATTTATTTGCAATTTCTCCCAGATAGCAAGGCCCTTAAGTGCTCTCCTTGAAGCTGACCGAGAATATAATTTTGATGATGCATGCACCAAAGCATTCAACACATTGAAAGATGCGCTCATCACCGCACCCATTCTGGTTGCACTAGACTGGACGCAACCGTTTACGTTGACGTGCGACGCTAGCGGATATGCTGTGGGCACAGTATTAAGTCAGCGTAAGGACAAGGTATTGCATCCTATTTATTATGCGAGTAAAACATTGAATGATGCGCAGGAGAACTATACAACAACGAAGAAGAAAATGCTCACAATGGTATTTGCACTGGAGAAATTCTGACAATACTTAATTGGAACGAACGTTGTGGCGTATACTGATCAGTCTGCGATCAAATATCTAATGACAAAGAAGGATGTAAAAATGAGACTTATACGGCGGGTGTTGCTCCTGCAAGAGTTTGACCTAGAGATCAAAGATCGGAAGGGCGCCGAGAACCAGGCCGCTGATCATTTGTCAAGATTGGAGAATTGCGAGGTTCAAGGGAAAGAAAAAGATATTGAAGAAAGATTCCCCGATGAGCTGCTGATGTCAGTAGACATTAATGTTCCCTGGTATGCGGACATTGTGAATTTCATCATTTGCAGTCAAATACCAGATGATTATACCTACCAGCAGAAGAAGAAGCTAAGACATGATGTCAAATTTTATTTCTGAGACGACCTATTCCTATATCGACTTGGTCCTGATCACATATTACGTTGATGCGTTCCTGAGCACGAAGTCAAGCACATTCTGGAGCTGTGTCATGAGTCCCCTTATGGAGGACATTTTGGGGGGGGGGGGGGGGGAGGGGGCAAAGGACTGCCGCAAAGGTCCTACAGTGTGGCTATTTCTGGCTAACACTGTTTAAGGATGCCCATTCCCACGTTGTGCAATGCGACAGATGCCAGAGAACGGGGAATATGTCTAAAAGAAATGAAATTCCATTGACGTCAATCTTGGAAGTTGAATTATTTGAGGTTTGGGGAATCGACTTCATAGGCCCGTTTCCACCATCAGAAGGTCATCACTATATCCTGGTCGCGGTTGATTATGTATCAAAATGGGTTGAGGCCATCGCATGTGCCAAGAATGATGCGGCCACAGTGGTGAAGTTTCTGAAGAAGAATATTTTTTCTCGATATGGGACGCCACGAGCCTTAATCAGCAATGAGAGCTCTCACTTTATCAATCGCATAATTACCAACCTGTTGACTAAATTTAATGTCAGCCATCGTGTTGCAATTGCTTATCACCCACAGACTAATGGGCAGGCAGAGATTTCTAACCGAAAGATCAAAACTATCTTGGAGAAGGTAGTCAATACTACCAGGAAGGATTGGTCACCCAAGCTTGATGAAGCACTGTGGGCATACAGAACTGCCTATAAAACATCAATTGCCATGTCCCCGTACGCCCTGGTCTTTGAAAAAGCTTGTCATCTGCCACTCGAGTTAGAACATAAGGCAATGTAGGCATGCAAGAAGCTGAAGTTTGATTTTGCAAGTATGGGGAAAGTCCAGAAGCTGCAACTTAATCAACTGGTCGAATGGCGAAGGGATGCCTATGAAAATTCCAAGATCTATAAGAAGAAAACCAAGAAGTGGCATGACGACTGCATAAACGACCAGACATTCGCCGAAGGTCAACAGGTATTATTATTCAGCGCTCGTTTGCAATTATTCCCAGGAAAGTTAAAGTCTCGTTGGTCTTGGCCATTCCAAATCAAGACAATCTTTTCTCATGGCGCAGTGGAACTAACATCTTTAGATGGGAACAACGCGTTTAAAGTCAATGGTCAACGGATTAGGCCTTATTACGGAGGCGACATAAATCGACGCATGGATACCATTGACTTGGGCAAGCAGGATTAACTGCTTGCAGGGGATGCGATTGCAGTAATTCTGAAAACTTCTTTCAATCAGCATCCCTATCTATGTTTACTTGCTTTCTTTACAACTTTCCTTTACTGCTTTCTAAATTACGTTATTTATTGTTTTTTTTAGGATTAACCTTTAATCCTTTCTGTAATTCCCTTCAATTTAATTTTTCATGTCATGTTTAATTACTGTAATTTGAATGCATGAGTAGCGCTATTCTTAACTTTTGTGAATGACTAGATGAAACATTAAACACCGCAAAGTCTTTTCAACTTGCGTTTTTGATGAACTAAAAAGAAAAAAAAATAAAGATTGGTATGTAACGCAATGATGGGTGCATTGTGGGATAACAAGAGACACCTTGCATCCATTACACTCAACTGCATTGCGTTGAAGGGTGTGTTGCGCGCGTATGTGTCCTTTGCTCGTCCTTAGCAAAATGCACTATGTTGAGGTAGTGTTGTGCTGATAGCAATACTGTGCGCCCAATCCTCCAGAAATGTGTTCAGTTAAGGGGTGTGTTGCGGGGATGCATGCGTTGTTACCCGTCCCCAGCAAAAATGTATTTGCATTAATGGCAGCGCGGTGCTAATTTTTAATTGTGCACCCGTCTGAATCAGATTAAAAGATAAATTCAATTCATTATTTTTCTGAGTTATCGAAATTCTTTGATTCTTTGTATAGGGCAACAATTTTTGTATTGCGTTAATTTTTAATCATTTGTATACTTAGTTAATATTCAATACAATTGATTACATATTCTCTCTTTTTGCCTGTGCCTTTTTATTTATCATCCTTTTTATTTTTAACTCCTCCATAAATCTTATCTCTCTCACTAAGAATTTCCATCTTGTAGAATTCCTCTTTGCCAATTTGTATACGTTTAAACTCCAAAAGACTTTTGTTTCTTTAAATCTGTCTAACTCGGATCTTCTTAACACAATAAGGCTCTGAGTTTAGTCTAGGTATACTTAAATAATCCTTCAACCTAAACAATTAACACCTTGCTTTAACCCCTTTAAGTCCAAGGTCATGTCTAACTATTTTAGCTTCCTTTAATGACATCTACCTAGCTAGATATTCCAAAAGAATTCTTTATATCGTTACACATACTTTTCTAGTTCATCAAGCTGTAGTATTACCCAAATGATTAAGACTTATGAATCCTTTCTAAAATTCTTCTCGAAATGTTGGGTTTTTAATATCTCAAAACCTTTAATAAATCTATAGACTCTTCTACTTTTCCTCTTTATTTATAAAACAACTTTTAACCTTATACTTCAGCACTCGCCTGTGTATTTATACTACCACCGATTGCACTATCCAACACAAAACATAACACTAGTCCTTGATCAATTCTTGTCTCGACAATTTTATTCTTTGGCTTAAACATTTAAATACCTTCATTCCTAAATTGTCATAACTCTACATAGTTTCATCAACCTTTAACATTGCTGAACTGAGGTATATATTTATTCGTTTTCAACATAATTTCCATGAGATTAACGTGCCAAGTGACCTTATAATTTACTCTATTTTATTTTTCTCCTTATGTAGTGTCATACCTGATAATCATCTTATAATAACTTCTAACGAGTCACTGACCTAGCATTAGAACATAACTGGTGTATTTAAGCTAAACAAATATTTTAATGCATAATTATCATAAAACTTGTAATTGATAAGACATACCTGACGATGAAGAGGAATCCGTTCATGGGCCATAGAGACAATCTAGATTTACATAGAAAGTTAGTCTACAGAACCCAAAACATGGGCTCTGATACCAACTGTAACGACCCAACCCCCTAGGACTTAAGTTAGGCCGTTACTAAATACATGCATGCATGGAACTCAAAACGACACTCGGTTATGCCGAAATAAATGCTAATTAAATAAGGTAAGTTCAAAAGACTTTCATTAAATTCAAATACTACAATAATAGTAGGGTATCCATAATTCATGAAGGATAATAAATAAGTCTGAAAAAAAATTCTTAAAAGTAAGTTTTAAACATCAAAACTAAAAGTTAAGAGAAACATGAAAAGAACTCTAAATCTCATGATGCGGAAGCGTAAAAACTAGTCCCAGTGGCTCGATCACGAATTCCGCTCGTCTATCGCCAGTGCATCTCTACCCTTACCTAAAACAACAATATGAGAAAGAATGAGTATAAAAATACTCAGTAAGTAACCCCACTATTGGGGTCAGGCTGGGCATCTATGTCCTTTAGATACCCACCTCTGGTGAAACATATAACTACTCTAGTCCTCATGGGACACATATGCACATGAAATAAGAAGGAAGTTGAGTCCTATCCTACTGTAGTTAAGTATGCCCACTACCTCAGTGAATCCTGAAAGAGACATAAACTGGTGAATCCCGAAAGAATCACAAACTGGTGAATCCCGAAGAAAGCACAAACTGGTGAATCCCGAAGGAAGCACAAACTGTTGAATCCCGAAGTAAGCACAAATTGGTTAATCCTAAAGGAAACACAAACTAGTGAATCCCGAAGGAAACACAAAATCTAATGGGCATCTAACTAATCAGTAAGGACATTTGCACAGTCTCAACATCATAATCATCACTGTACGAATCTATGACATACATATAAACCTCAACATCATGGCTCTACAACATACACATATACCTCAACATCATAGTTCTACAACATACATGTATACCTCAACATCATCAGATCAAATACAACCATGGAAGCACATACCATCTCATACTAGCATTCAAGTATCTATGTGCATAAATAAATAATTCGGATCTCGTAACAGAACATACTTTAATCATATTATACTATCAATCTTTCATGCTGTCATTCTGCTATAACCTTCATTTAACATGGTAGCATACATCTAATGCCTGGCCCGTGGGAAGTTCCAGTAGTAAAATTACTTACCTTGATATTAGGTCAAACCAAAAAGCAATTGAATTTTTTTTGAAATTCTTGAATCCTTAATCAAGCCTAAACATAAACCAAGCTTTAAAATTAATAGTTAAGGCCAAATTCCAAACACCCAAATATTACAAAATATTTCCAGATAACCTTACCTAAGGTGTGGTCCAATTCGAATTCACCTTCCAAACCTCCAATTTTAAGTCCAAATAATTAGCAAACCAAACTCTTCTTCATCTTGAATGAAATTCTTGAATCAACCCCCTAATCATAATTTGAAATTAGGCTTACATGATTAAAGCTTGAATCAAATACATACTTCACTACCAATGTCTCAAAAAATTATCCATATATAGCTTCGTCAAAAAAATCACTTCCAAATAACTTTACCAAAATTTCTAAACAACCAAAATTAATCCACAAGAGGGTCATCAAAGCATAAAACTTACCAAAACTTGCTAAAACTCCAAATTCACTGAACAACACCTCAATACCTTCACAAACTTGAATCCACAGTTGAAACACAATGGGTATCAACCAATTGATGTTAAAAGTAAATGAGTATTCAAGAATCAACCGAAAACAAACCCAAACGGCAGAAATCTTACCCAAATCGATAGATCCAGTGATGGTAAAAGCGAATGACACTTGATTAGTGGTGGACAGAGGTAATGAAGAAGAAACTGACGCGGCGGCTTTGGGCGGCGTTGGACGGGCTCACAAACGTGAGGAAGAAAAGGGGGGTGGGGTTTGACTTTTTACAAAAAAAAAAAAAAAAAAAACAATAATAATAATAATAAAACAAAAAAGGAAGTAAATATAATTACATTTAATTCCTTTCCGTTTTATACTATTAAATTCCTTTTCGTTTCAAAAGAAAATTAATTCCTGCCATTAATTTTCCATTTGAATTTCAAATTGAATAATGTCATACCAACAATTAAATTCCTGCACTTATACTTGAAGTCCAAAATTCCAAAAATGCCCTCCAACTAATAACAATTACTGAAATTCCAAATAATAAAGTTACTGAACTTACATTATTACTAAAAAAAATGTGTGGGGTGTTACAATAGAAGAATAAAGTAGAGCTTTGATACGACTTAGCAAGGATAGAAGAAAATTGCGTTGTCAAGTAATGTACCTAAGTGGAGTATTCGGAGCAACCAATCGACGCAAAAATTTAGGATAAGAATTGAGCTTTATTGCCTTAGTCGAAGATATGCTTGAGAACAAGCATATATCTAAATTTGGAGGTGTGATAACTTGTAGAAATACAAGTTATTTATGCTGCCTTATTCAGATATTGCGGCCAAAAGAGAGAAAATATGCGTCGATTGTATAAAAATTAGCTAAGAAATACAATAATATAAATTTTCGTCAATAAACCCACTAATATCATCAAGATTGTAGAAAAGAATATTTCAAATCTATTTTGCAGGAAATCCAATCACCGTATGCGTTCATGGCTCAAGAGAAAAAGATTAACGCATCTACGTCGCATTGCACCCATCATTCAGGAATGAATAGACGATCAACGCAATAACGGCGCATGCGACAATCGATCCAGAGCTGATCTTCAACCGCATGCGGTAATAAAAACAACACCGCATGTGAGCACCTGATCGAAAGATGCAAATGAGCAACGCAATCGCAGAGGATTTTGACACGTGTACAACTAACCATTGTGCATTTTCAACGGACTGATTGCATAACAGAAGGAATATTTATTCCACCATTTTTAGAATTTCTATAACAATAAAGTGGGGTCCACACAAGTCAGAGAGTCAAAGCTTTTATCTATAAATACCCTCAAAGAATTCACTAACAGATATACTTGATACGGGGGACAATTGATACGAGGTTATTGAGAGAGAGGCTGATCTGAGTGTTGATCGGAGAAGATCCGGGAAGAAAAGAGACAAGGCCAAGAGGTGAGTCTCAGGGTGAATCATTCCAAATCCCCACCGTGAAGCTCTATACCTAAATCAACTCTATCGGTTGAGCAAGCCTGAGAGGGAAACTCATCCTTTCGTTCACTCCATCTACGCCGGCAAGCAATCTCTCCATTCAGATTGGTGTCAAGACATTGGCACTCTTCTGTATCTGTTTCTAACTCTTATTTATCAATTGTATTTCATCTTCTTAGTCGAAATCATTCACAACCATGTATCAGATGCTTGATTTTATAATTAATTGTCATGATCATTCTCAATTCCACATTTCTGTCTATTTCCGTTCCTCCATTATTCGCTTTCTCCACGATGTTTTCTTAATCCTTTGGTGATTAATATGAATTAAACAAGTAACTTAATCTGTGCTAAAGAAATAAAGATGTTTAGCTAAAGCATGCTAGATGACATCTTCACCTGTGAGAGTAGAAGTGAAGATGCCATTCTGATCTGTCGAGAGATGGTTAGAAGAATGTGTTAACTAAAGCGAGAAGTACTTCCAGAGATGGAAGCAACCTTGCGTTCACTACGTTCGTCCCTGTTTCACCACAGAAATGTGGGAAACGCGGCCGATCACCGAGAGGTGTGCGCCAAGGGAAAGCGGAACCATACTTATATCTTTAACGCAATTAAGGAACTTGCGATGTTTATATTCATTAGCCTTTCTATTTCTGCTTCGCACATAAGTCTTGCCACTGCATAACACGACCTTTGTATATTCTTCACATTCAGTCTCAACCTCAATATCTTGTATTATGTAACTTGTATCTTGTATTATCATAACTTAGGTTTATTTTATCGCACTTTACTTTAACGTAATTTACTTTTTTATCGCATTTTTATCGCTTATCTTTACTTTACTGCACAATTTACTTTACCGAATTTTTTTATGTACCTGTACATAACCTTTTTATAAATTGAAAAACCCCCGGTCGCATATATCACAAATATAACGCAATTAACCTAAAACAATCCCTCTGTTCGACCTCGGATCACACCGAGAAACTTGCGGTGGAATTATACTTGGTTCCAACGCAAGGAAACTTGTGACAACGCATAATATACTACAAGATTCTCGTAAATAACACATATCTAGAAGTAGTATCGCATAGATAAAGTGTGTCTGAATAAGCATAACACAGCATCCACATTCCATTTCCATTCCAAGTCATTGAGTTTATGGTAACATGAGCTTGCATGATCCATCATTCATCACAATCCACATGCCTATTTAGAATCTCCGCATCTTAAGCGTTGTATGGCATCATCGCATTCTATTCTTGCTTGCATCATTGTTTAGCTTATGCCTTTACAATTGTATAAACGATCGTGTAGGAAAAGGGTGAGCGATCGTCTGAACGATCGCGTAGGAAAAACTAAGTGACCGTCTATATGATCATTTAGTAAATACTGGGAGCTAAACGATCACTTAGGAAAAAGGTAAACGATTGTTTAGATAATAGCGCACGACGACGTAATCGGTATGAGATCGCTTAGCAATATCGTATATGTAAGCGATTGTGCAGTCACTATCGTATAGGCACTGATTTCCTAAACGATGACACTATTTTTTCACAATGTCCGTGCACACCGAGATCAACACACCGTCAGTTATTTATATTGCACTCATCCATTATTTAGAACAGAAGAGGCGTCTTCCCATTTCCTTTATATCCGTCCAATGAATGTGATCTTATCATATTCCTAAAATATAAATTAATATCTTATATTAATTATAATATTTTTCTCTACTAGATATAAATCATATTATATCCAATTACCTCCAAATTAATGTATCTCATACATAAAGTTAATTATATCATATTTAATTAACTCGCTCAATTATATCATATATAATTGAACTCCCTCTTGTCAATTTGAAACATTTCAAATTGACTCAAAAACTAACTCTCAACTTGTATTCAAGCTACCAAGGGGATCTTATGGACCTATGACCTGAAGCTCCAATGGTACGTGAATAGCTGACTAAACTCTTTAGTCACAATATCCACCATCCGTTAATGCTAGGCATTCCACTAAAGACCGACAGTTGAACTCTTCTTGCCATAGATATATTTCTATGTCCATTGGATATAACCAATCATCAGTACGATGACCCTTCGCAGATGCTCGTAATTACGCAGGCCAATTTACCATTTTACCCTTGTAATTACATCTTCCTCCTTAGGTTCCACCGATCCTTCTAATGAACAATACAACATAGTCCTACTATGTGTGAACACCTCTTGGGCCATGAGAAGGTGCGTGGCGCCACATCGTTCAAGCCCCGGGATCAGCCTTTAAGAGAGCAATCTATCTACTTACCCCTACTTTGGGGAAGGAGTGAACTCCATCTTGTGAAGCTGAGTTCCCAGCTCCCAAATCAGAAAAATCCCCAAAATGGTAGGTTTGAGTCGGCGTTCTGGCCACTTGCACCTATACAAATCAAAGACCACCCTCAATGGCAGGAGTTCCCAACTCACTCAGGATTGAGGTCATGTTACCTATGATCATCTTAGTGAAGTGAAGTCTCAGTCATGAATGATGTTATATGACCAGACATTAACACTTCGAGGTCAAGATTTATACAAACTCTTTGTATAGGATGCCCCTGCTCACATGTCCACTACATAAATGATCAGGATCAGACCATCTGTGACAAGTCACAACATTTGTAACAATTCAACAAAGCGGGTCGTGTCCGTAGTGTTACCAGGATAAGGTTTCCCTCCTATATCTATATATTATAGACTATTTTTGTTGTCACTTAAGACATGATCCACTAGTATGTCACTACATACATGCTTAAGTTACATAACAACAACCAGTGATATTAAGTTTATTGGTTTGTGGTAAAATGAAAAATATCTAAATGTACAAAGTCAAGTAGTGAAGTAAATATCATTTATATTACACATCACAAGTGTTTGAACAAAATTGTTTACAAACTACTGAACATGAGACTTTAGGACACAAACCCTAACAATGCAATGATGTTGAAGGCTAAGAGGCTAAGGCATCAACATTAAGCAAAGGTGTTGAGTGAGGCATGAGATGGCACAAGCGTTGGAGACATGCATTGAGGTTGGCTTGCGTGTGAGGGTTGTTGTGCATTGAAGCTAGCAAAAGGCAAGGCTTGCATTGATAGAAAGGGAAGCTGATCAGCTTTAACCACCGTTTAAGGAATCCAGCTGTGATGGTTTAGTGGGATCAGCCCATTAAGTGGTTGATGTGGCAGTTTATTAAGGATGCCTGGCTGGCAGATTCAAGTATAAAATGGGAAAGCTGACTTCAAAGAATTGTTTTGAGCAAACACTCGAGCATTTGAAAAGATTCCAATGCCATATGAAAGCTGAAGGAGTCTAGCTGATGGTGGAGGGCTGTAGAAGAAGAAACCAACGAAAATTAGCTAAAAATTTGGAGAAACTGCAAGAAGGTAAAGCTCTCGAGTAATCCAGAGCCAGTGCTAAAATTTTGAATATTTTGGCCAAACCACAAAGAATTATGAGCTCAAATTTTAAGGTAAGCATCTTGAGACATTGTAGAAATTTTTTAGAAGGAAGTTTCTTGAGAAAAACTCTAGAAAATGAGGTATTTAACGAGTATTTTGAATCTAGAATTCTTTGAACAAGAAGGCAGCTACTTGAGTTGAACAAATTAGTAACTCGAGTTGGACGGGTGCGTGTGGGCTGAAGTAAGCCTTGACGTGCATTGAGGTTGTGTGTGGGGCTGTGTAGGCGACCATAAGTGTCATGGACACCCAAGGAAAGGCCTAGGCATTGGTGTGCAGCAAGTAGAACACCTAAGACAAGGCAAGGCCGAAAATGGGGCATGCATTGACACTGGTGTTGCCGCCTAGCCAAGCTTGAAACCTAGAATTTTTCTAAGTGTTGAGCACCTAGAAGGTATGCATTGGGAGTTGATGTCTTTTACTAAGAAGATCATAAGTTTATTTATAAAAGTTAGTCTCAAAAGGAAGACCCTGTCCAATAGCTAAAGTATAACGATATGTCCACAGGGTTGACACCAATAGGGGAAGCTTATCATCCACTAAGGAGTTGCCAAAAAGCCGTGAGTGACTAAGTGTTTATGATGTTTTAGAAATTCATGTTTCAAATGAAATATTTATCTCATGCTAAGTTATTTTACAAAGAGTTTTCCAAGCAAATATTTGATTCTAACACATGCTAGTTAAAGAGTAGGGATGGAAAAATTCCCCGCGGGATTGGTTCCCCAACATGATCGGGGTGGGGAATCCCGTGTTTGATCGGGGATTTAGGGGACGGGGCGGGGATCTCGACCCCGAATCCGATTCCCATCCCCACCCCGATTTTTTTAAATTGTTAATATATATAATAATAATAATAAAAATAATAATAATAATAATAATAATAATAATAATAATAATAATAATAATAGTAATAATAATAATATGTTTCAGTTTTTTTTCTTTTTTAATTTTAAAAATCTAATAGAGTAAATTTAATTTTTATTAATTTATTATAAAAAAATGTAATGTTTAATTTAAACAACTATATGTAATAATAATACTAATTTCCTATATAAAATTTACAATTTGAATATAAATATTAAATTTAGATAATTTTAAATAATAAAAATAATACAATAATAAAATAAAAAGCAGGGATTTTTCCTCACAGGACTCAAATCCCCAAATGGAGATTTCCTGACCCTGACCCCGACTCCCCAAAATGGGGAATGGGGTGGGGATGGGACTAAAAATCCCCACGGGGATGGGGATAAGGATGGGGAGTGCATCCCCGCCCCACCCCGGCCCCGTTGCCATCCCTATTAAAGAGTCATAAAGTATGAAGTTTTCAAACATATACTAACTCTTCATAATGAAGCTTTATAACATGTTTTAGTTAAAAACTATTTCCAGAACATGAGATATGCATTGGTAGTTATGTTTTGAGCTTGAATGTTGAACTTAGATCATGTTATTATGATTTAAGCTAACATGATTCAGTAAAAGAGATTTTGTTACACCAAGCTTGATATTGAAGAACTTAGAGAAGGTATCTGAGCAATAATACCTAAGGTATGATGGTACATAATTATGACCACGTGCACGTAGGTAGTTTGACATTGAGAGATCAAGTAAAAGGATTTTCTCTCGACTAAGGCTAGATGTTGAGGGTTTGAGCAAAAGGATTCACTCTCAACTAAGAATCAGTTTTAAGCTTATGACCATACATGTTATGTTAAAAGTTTTCATGTTTAATTGCTTGGAAAGATTTTATATTTCAGTATATGTTTTCTAGTATGTTAGAAGCATGAGAACTATGTTTTATTAAGTCACTCATTGGGCTAGTAGTTCGCCCGTTTTATATGTTTCTTTTCCCCAGATAGCGGTCAACTCCTCGGAAGATAACTCTATTTCTGCTCCGCCACTCAAGAATAAGGACTTTAGTTTTCTAAATCATTTAGGTGTTTGTCTGTAATTATTTGTACACATATTTTGGTGCATACAGGGACTAGATTGTGAGTTAGGGTCCTTAAGATCTTGTATTAAGTTCACTCTGTTTATGTTATTTATGTATGAAACCTTGATGGATGTGATTGTTGGTCGTTGAGTATTTTATGCATGTTTGATGTTATCATGGTTTCTAGGGAAGCTAAGCAGGTTAGTAGACAGTAAGTGCCAACAAAAGGGTTGGTAACTGCTGCAGTCATATCTACTTCCAGGTTAAAAGGATAGTCTGGGAGGAGGCATGACTCACTTACAAAAAAAGTACAAGGAAAGCAAACTAACTTAACTAATGAAATACATCTTGGGGTTGATGCCCTAAAGCTCATAGGGTCCTATAGTTTGTAAACATTATTGAACAAACTCATTGTGTTTTTAATAAAATATATGATATTTTAATCATTGTCTATAAAATATATGATATTTTAGTTGCATTAACCATAAACCAATAAATTAATATCCAAGGTTATCTTTGTAACTTAAACATGTATGTAGAGACATATGGGTGGATCATGTTTAAGTGATAATCTAAATGGTCTATAGTAGATGGATAAGGTTGGGTACCGTATCCTGTTGACACTATGAGTATGGCGCGCTTTGTAGGTGTTACAATTGTTATAAAGTGCTACAAATGATCTAATCCTGATCATTCATATATAGACATGTGAGCGGGGATATTCTATACAAAGAAGTTTGTATAAGACCGGACCACGAAATGTTTAATCTCATTATATAACACCGTTCATAATAAAGACTTACATTTCACCAGGATGACCATAGGTAACATGACCTAGATCCTGAGTGAGTTGTGAACTCCTGCTTATGAAGGTAGTCCTTTTATTTGTATGGGTGAGAGTGTCCATGAGGTCCTCTTGGTAGCTCAATAGGATTAATTGAGAATCAGTTTTTTGGATTAATTTTTTTGAATTGTTCAAATTAGTAGAGGGATTTAATTATATATGATATAATTAAGTTGATTCAATTATATGTGATATAATTGTTATAATGTATTTGATACATATAGCTTAATAAGAGGAAATAAATATTTAAATGAGATTCAAATATAGTTTCTATGAATTGGATTCATAGTTGTTAAATCTAATATAAATATGATTTATATTAAATGTCATAAAAGAGAGAAAAGAAACTATAGCTTAAATTGTATGTGTACAATATTAAAACTATAAGTTATATGTTATATTTAATATAACGTATAATTTAATCTATATATATACATGTGTGTGTGTGTGTATATATATATATATATATATATATATATATATATATAATATGATAAGTTAGTTATCATATTTATATTTATATTAATTATTGTTTTAATAATAAGGGAGGGAGTTACAACTCCCTTCCCCTTCTTTCCTCTCCACCCACGTAAGTGGTTGGTGGTTATTTTTTAGTAAGTAGAAAAGAAAAAAGTTCTTATTCTTCTTGAAGGTTGTCGATTTTGACAATAAGAAAAACAACAGAAGAGTTTTGTGTGTTTTTGTGTTTTTTAGAACACTCTAATTCCTTCTTCCTCTCCACAAAAGTTCCCTCAAATCCAAAATAGCCAGAGCCCACCACTTCTGGGTTCTCACTCTGAGAATACTGAGGAAACCTTTGTGGTGGTTTTCGTTCTTCTTCAAGGTTATTCTTGAAGAAAGTCTTCAAGGAGTTCGTGAACTGTTCGAGGGAAATCGTGAAGAAAGGTCTTCAAAAGTGAGGTTTCTAAAACCTTTTCATTAACATGCTATAATTTATAATTAAATGCATATCTTGTTTTTTGTTTACTGTGAAATTTATATTCAATAAGAAATGGAATTTGATCGATCCGCTTCCGCTCAATGTTCTATTCCCTAAAGAGTTCCTTCAATTGGTATCAAAGCTAGGTTGTAGGTTTCTGATTCCAAATTCCATTCTTTTATTGAATCAATTTGAAGTAATGGTGGATTTTATAAGTTGCATTCTGTTTCATGCGATGAATGGTTGTGAATGTAGTTTTGTTGATGGATATTTCGAGATAGAACTCTCTATTTAAGGCTTTCTTTGTTTACAAATTTGGTTTGTAAAGGCCTCTACGTTTTTTTGGCATTAATCTTACTATAGAGTTTGTAATTTGTAAGTTTGAGTCTCTCGTGTTGTTCACAGTAAGCTTCAAAGAAGGGTTGTAGAGCACTCTTTCGATGGAGAAGCCGAAGCAGTTCTACAAGATCATGTAGCTCTTGCTATGGGATTTTGTAGCTTTTGCTACACGATCATGTAGCATTTACTAAACGATCGTGTAGCATTTGCTACAAGATCGCACAGTTGCTTAACCTTTGGTCTCTACCCAGACCCGATGAAAAAAATGGGATCACTTCTTATGGACTCGTTGAGAATGATACACGATCACTGCAAGATGGTTCATTGAAGGGCGGTTCGATTCGAGCGGTTCAAGGCCTGGTTCACCTGTTTCGAGCTGGATGACTCAAGCTTATGTAATAGATAACCTTTTATTTCTTTTTCCTTTTAGAGGTCCTATCTTGGTCCATCAACTGATAGTGTAAATATACATGTGATATATGTTTTATATTATATGTCATAATGTATGTCACATAGTTTTAAAACCCACCATAGGTTATGCATTTATATTCATGCATCATTTTATATTATAAGTGTTATAATATATGAATACGCATGATTTAAATTACACTAAGCATGCTCATGCATCATATAGTATAAATGTTATAGTATATGTATGCATGCATTATAGCATATCCATGCATCATTTATATTATAATTGTTATAATATATAATTGAATGATTGTATGGAAAGTATGCTATAGCATGATTCATTACTTAGTTATATAATTGTTATATATTGGTAATGAATAAAGATTGCATGAAACATGACATTACCTTAGGTTAATTTATAAATGTTATAATTAACTAAAGTATGTCAAAACAATTATAATTAAATTTAAATTAGTTTTAAATTTTAATTTTAATTTTAAGGGAGAGAGTTATTAATTCTCTCAATTGATCAGGGGATAGGGGTGGTTGGAAGATCATCTTCTTCTTCTCCCTTTGTTTTGACACAAAACAATCTTTGCTCTCCCAAGCAATCGCTCTGCAATTTCTCTTCCTCTCATAATTTTCTCCCTTTCCCAAAATTATTATGAAGGCCACTCCTCTCGTAGATTCTTAACCCTAAAGAGAATACGGAGGTTTCCATTATGGTGGTGTCCAACCAAATTAGGAATTGGCTTTGCTACATTTTGGTCATGTTCGAAGGAGATCCGTGAGATCATGAACGGAGAAGATTACGTGAATAATTTTGTGACTTCAAGGGTTAGTATTTTCTAAACCCTCGATTTTATTTTATTTTTTTGTTTAAGCATGCTATAAATTTCTGAATACATATTGTTTCCGTCCTCTATAATTTTATGTTCATGTGAAAAACTAAAAATTGGGATCCGATCACGCTTTTGCACGATTTTTACAAACCTTCAATTGGTATTAAAGTATGCGTTTTATGAGTCCCAGTTTTTATTTTTCCAAAATTAAATTCAGAGTTATGGTGGGTACAATTTTTTCTTCTACATTTATGATGATGAATGTGTGTGTATATTTGGGATGTTTTTCGAGATTGGCTTTAGTTTTTGGTTGTTATTTTACAAGCTCGGTATGTAAGGGCCCATTTTTTGGCATAAATTTGCTATCGAGTCTGTAAATGTAAAGTCTAGATCGTTCACGAAGTGCTTCGGCAAAGATTTGGAGGCTTTAGAGAAAAAAAATAGAGCAAAATCGTGTTGTACAAAAGGTTGTTTGTACAGCAGTGTCGTGACGCTATACCCTAGTGTTGCGATGCTTCGATTGTGATGATGTGAAGAGATCCATTCAACTGATGGTTCGCGGTTCAGTTCGTCAGACCGAGAGTTCGGTTCTCTAGACGATCCAACACCATTTTTCTTTGTATTTTTTAATTATCAAACGTAATAATTATTTTTTCTATTAACTAAATTAATATAGTTGTTATATTAATTTAATTAATTGTCAGAAAGCCAATCTTGGTCCAAAATGCATTTATTTTAAATTATGTATTGGATGTGTGGTTTATTTTAATTTTATATATCATAATGTATGTCATATAGAGAAAATCCCACCATAGGTTATGCATTATTCATACATCATGTTTATAATAAATGTTATAATATAGTTGTATGAATTGTTAAAAGCTTGCTCATGCATTATACAATATAAGAGTTATAATATATGAATGCATGCATTAATAATATTACCATGCATCAATTATATTATAATTTTTATAATATAGAGTTAGTATGTATGGACGAATGTTATTATTTTTCATTACTTTATTATATAATTGTTATGTATGGTGTATAATGAAAAATGGATTTTCATGGCGCATGATACCACTTTAGGTTAATTATAAATGTTATAATATTTCCAAAGTATGTCATTTAGATGCAGTCTTAGATTTTAATTTGTTTCATTTTACTTCATAATAGTTATAAGTTTAATGAAATTAGAAACTAAAATCTATAATAAAGAGTTACATGTTGATAGCTTGTAGAACTACAAGCTATTGTAGCCTTTTACTTAGAATCATGAGGGTTGACGAGCAGAATATGCGTTGATATTGATAAGAAGTCATGTGGAAAAGTGAGCTTGCGTCAATCAACACTAAAAATCCCCGCTAACCCTATATCATGCGTTATTCTGCGTTAAAATGTCTATTTTTTTAGCTGTTGCAAGAATCGATCGCATGCGTTGATCCCAAAGCATTGTAAAGTTGTTCGCATGTGTTGATCTTCATGAAGACTAGTTCGTCGCATGGAATGTCGTAGCTACAGAGTGATAACCATGATGAAGGTCGATCGCAAAGTGGGTGGAGTGCATTGATACTTCAGAATAAATAATCATGAACGCATACCTTGGGAGTATAAAAAGATAAGATGATGCTGTCATTTCACCTACCGCGTCAGAAGTGGTAGTGATTCAGAGTAGGACTATCAATGCTGTCAGCATTTGAGCTCTATAAATAGAGCCTTGGAGCCCAAATTCAAACCATCAGAGTCACTGCTTTAGGTAGATTCTTGTGATCACAGATGAGAGCATGAGCAGAGTCTTTGAGAGTTTTTCATTCTCACAACCCTTTTCGAGTGACGATCAGAGCTTCGCCAGAGATAGAGCTCGAGAGAGACTACTCCATCACCCATCCATGGCACCACCGACAGCCTTGACGTACATCTGATGGAAGCAAGAGATTGCCTACATCTAGCCCTCCACCTCTTTTCTTATCTTTGTATTGTATTACATTTTGGCTTAAGAGATTAATACATTTTGTAATCAATGCATCTATTTAGTTCCTTCGACACCATTTTCATCATCATCTTCTTCTTTATCATCTTTTACTTTCATTGCAATGAGTTAAGTGTAGATTGCAAGAGTTATCACATACTCAATCATACGACATAGAAATATGACGCATGTAGTAAACCACTGAGAGGTGTGCATTGTGCGAGTATAGTGAATTAATCCTTTTTGCTTAGTACAAGGCTATCACAATACTTGTCTATGAGTTGAGTAGTTATAACCAACTACCCAAGAGGGTAAGTAGTGGAACTCACTAAGCAAAGTAAGCAGTGTTCCTAGAGATAGGAATAATCTTATGCTCAACACAACCATGCTTTATAAAGATATAAGCATGTGGCTGACCACTGAGAGGTATGCAATGCGTTAGTGTGGCGAGCTGGGATTACCCTTACGACCAAGCTTAATGACACGGTGAATTTATGCCTCCACAATTCTACTTCTCCATGCATCTTATTACGCATTAACAGTTGCTGCATCTCTACCAATTCTCATAATCAAACTTCCATTGCTCAGTCTATTTAGCTAGGAGTAAGAGTAGCGCATAGTTAATTATCTTCTTTCTTTTTATTTTTATTCACCGCCTCAAATGCATTACTTTACAACATCATTTAGTTACAAGTCCCTGTGTTCGACCTCAGATCATCCCGAGAAACTTACGTTCTCGTTATACTTGGATATAGAGAAAGAAAACTTGTGATAGGAACGCATGGTCATCGCATACACGATTAACGCATATTGCATATTCTTCAGTTTAACGCATGACCATCAACACCATGGAAATCAACGCATATAAAAAAACTACACTTTTCTCCAAGTTTTTAACACCACTACCGGGGACTTGGCAGCTAATAGTTTGTTAGGTTTTGTGTTTTCGCAGGCACCACTTTGGTCTTAGGTGTATTGTGGCTTGTGTGACCAAGTTGCAAACGATATTTGAGTGAAGGTGATGCACCGAAATTCAATATTGACCCTAAGATCGAAAGGCTATCTGTCGCATGAGCTGGAAGCAGTCTTATAAGCATGGTAATCGCCATGCGGCCAATGAATGTTGGAAGCTCTAGGGGTCGAGACAACGAGTTCCTTGACCTAAGCAGTCAAGTTCAATCTCCTGTATGTATCACTCTAATTTCTCTAGGGACGTCTTCTACTCTATCTTTAATTTGATTTCCTAGTGAGATTTAGTTTATTTATTTGATTATTTTGGATTTGCAGCTGCTTTTCTTGGATGTGGTGTTGCGATCGCTCCTTCTGGGTGTGACAATAATTTCCTCTTGGTGTGTTGTTTCGAAAAAAGAATCCTATCCATCATTCAACATATGGCTATTTCCTCTGCATGAATTCTAAGTATTAACGCAATCACCATTATGCCCGCAACTTTCTTCTTTTGTTATCTTTCATGCATTATCCTTTTGAAACTCTCTTTTACCTGCTCGCCTTCTTTTGCGTTGATAAATTAGCATCAATGATGATACTCATATAAATTCACTACATTCATTAACTAAACGTTGCATGGCTCACATTGCTTTAGTAGCTTTTTCAAAGTTTGACAGTCTTAAGTTTTATTATGTGTAAACCTCTGCTCAAACCTCTTTTACTGCATTTCTGAAGAGTTTGTCTTTAGCTTTTTGGCAAGGACTTTGCCACTCTCTAAATTTGGGGGTGGGAGTAGTTCGGACAAATGCATCCATTTTTAAACATTGTGATGATTGTTTATTTTTAAAAAAATCATAATAAAAACTCCATTGTTAGCACAAAGGGGAGACCTAAGCTGATAAGAGTTAAAGTTGTGAAAGGTACCAACCCATAAAAGTAGCTGACCAGAATCAACGCATGATAACAACTCCTTTGTCTGGTGCAAACTAAAATTAGCTAAGACAAGAGTTGAGTTGAATATGGCACGCAACTGAAGTTAGATGCCCGCATGACACCCGTGGGGGCAAGCCAAAATGAAGAGCATGACTAGGTTCAATGCTTCAATCTAATATGAGTCGCAAAGCTTGGAATCTTTTTGAACGATCACATTGTAAAAAGCTAAAAGCAAAGTTGTCTGCGATGAGTAAAAAGTTTTGAGCGGAGGCTTGCCAGAGTTAAGCTTAGAAAATATCTCTTAGAAGAAGTGGCTAAGTTTAAGGAGAATGTTGCTACCAAGGTTAGAGATGCAAGTAAATTATATTCTGAGAAGCTGGTCAATGCAAGGGAAGAGTCAGAAGGCAAGTTTTGAATTTTCTTAGTATAAGACATACTTGAGGACAAGTATGATTCTAAATTTGGGGGTGTGATAGCTTATAGAAATACAAGCTATTGTAGCCTTTTACTTAGAATCATGAGGTTGATGAGTAGAATATGTGTTGATATTAATAAGAATTCATGTGGAAAAGTGAGCTTGCGTCGATCGATACTAAAAATCCCTGCTAACCCTATATCATGCTTTATTTTGTGTCAAAATGTCTATTTTTTTAGCTATTGCATGAATCGATCGCATGCGTTGATCTTATACCATCGCAAAGTTGATCGCATGCATTGATCTTCATAAAGACCAGTTTGTTGCATGGAATGTCGCAACTACAGAGTGATAAACGTGATAGAAGGTCAATTGCAAAGTATGTGGAATGCGTTGATACATTAGAAGAAAAGATCATGAACGCATACCTTGGAAGTATAAAAAAGATAAGATGATGTTGACATTTCACTTATCGCGTCAGAAGTGGCAATGATTCAGAGCGGGACTACCAATGCTGTCGGCGCTTGAGCTTTATAAATAGAGGCTATCCGAGTCTTTTCCTTAAGCAGATTCTTGTGATCACAAATGAGAGCATGAGCAGAGTCTTTGAGAGTTCTTCATTCTCACAACTCTTTTTCGTGTGACAGCCAGAGCTTCGTCGGAGATAGAGCTCGAGAAAGACTACTCCACCACCCATCCATGACACCACCGACAGCCTTGACGTACATATGATAGAAGCAAGAGATTGCCTACATTTAGCCCTCCACCTCTCTTTTTATCTCTGTATTGTATTACATTTTGGCTTAAGACATTAATACATTTTGTAATCAATGCATCTCTTTAGTTCCTTCAATGCCATTTTTATCATCATCTTCTTCTTCATCAACTTTTACTTTCATTGCAATCAGTTAAGTGTAGATTGCAAGAGTTATTGCACACTTAATCATGCGGCATAGAGATATGACGCATGTAGTAAACCACCAAGAGGTGTGTGTTGCGCGAGTATAGTGAGTCAATCCTCTTTGCTTAGTGCAAGACTATCGCAATGCTTGTCTATGAGTTGAGTAGCTATAACCAACGTAGTGGAACTCACTAAGCAAAGTAAGCAGTATTCCTGGAACTCACTAAGCAAAGTAAGTAGTGTTCCTAGAGATAGAAATAATCTTATGCTTAACGCAACCTTGCGTTATAAAGATATAAGCATGTGGTTGACCATCGAGAGGTGTGTGATGTGTTAGTATAGCGAGTTGGGATTACCCTTGCGACCAAGCTTAATGTCGCGGTGAATTTATCCCACAATTCTACTTCTCCATGCATCTTAGTACGCATTAATAGTTGCCACATCTCTACCAATTCTCATAGTTAAACTTCCATTACTCGATCTGTTTAGCTAGGAGTAGGAGTAGCACATAGTTAATTAACTTCTTTCTTTTTATTTTTATTCACCCGCCTTAAATGCATTACTTTACAAATATCATTTAGTTACAAGTCCCTGTGTTCGACCTTGGATCATCTCGATAAACTTGTGTTCTCGTTATACTTGGCGAGAGAGCAAGAAAACTTGTGACAGGAACGCATGGTCATCGCATACACGACTAATGCATATTGCATATTCTTCAGTTTAATGCATGACCATCGACGCGTAGAAATAAACGCATATCAAGAGACTACATTTTCCTCACACCACAATGTAACATAAGTTTCAAATCATTTTTTAAATAATTTAAATTTGATTCATTTTAGACCTAGGATCACAATATTTCTAATAAGATTAGAAATATGTTCAATCTTTTCATCAATTTAATAAGTTTAAATTGGTTAATAATAAAAGATTAAATACAAATGTATCTATAAGGCACCTTTGTCTAAGGACGGTTCTGTCTAGGCTGGGGTATTTAAGCTGACGAAAACAGAACATCTCTACCTGGGAACGGACTTGGAAAGTGAATCAGATAGATTTATTACAAGCATGCAATATTTGATTAAAGTTTAAATCATTGAATGAACAATAATCAATATTGTTTAACTATCCAAAGTAAATGTTACATTTGAAAAAAGTAACACACATTTAGTAAAAATAATTAGCCGTATTTTTCTAAGTTAATTAACACTAGGTAAAACACTAAGTGGGAAGAAAATGTGGTATATGATATTTAATCTTTCCTATCACGTTTCTCCCTAAAAGTTCACATCGTGAGACCTATACTCGGTATTGAGGGACCTTTGCTTGTGTCTCTCTACGGGTGGTGTTTGTATAGGTCAATAACAAGGTGAATGGAGAGAGTGTTTATAGTTAGTGGGAGCGGGACGTGTGTCAATACATCTCATGGTTTCTCTCATTAGTTTATAGTAAACTTTCATACTCAGTCTCAAGACACCTTTGCTTGTGTTCCCCCTACGGATGACATTTGCATGATTTTTGCTCAAACTCCAAAAATAGATAAGATTGCTTTAGTTTTTGCCCCAATCGATTTTTCCCTATGGTTGGCTCATTGGAGCATATAATCTAAAATGAGGGATTACACTTACAAGAAACATGTTAAGCTAGTTAACAATTTTTGAACCAAATAATGGTGACTAATAATTACAGGAACAAGAGTTGTTTTGGTGTAATTATTGGTTGAGGTAGTCTTAATTTAGTAAAAGGGTACCTGATCACCGTACGGTGACTTTTACCCTACCCCAATGTTTTAAAAGGCTAAAGGCGGCCTCGAGGCGGTATGAGGCGTAAGCCTCATTTTAAATTAACAAAACATAATTAAATCATAAAATATATTCTATTATATATTTATAATGTCATAATATTACTTAAAAATACCTAACATACTCAAACTTCATCATGACAAAGAAAATAATTCCAGTAATTAATCATGACAAAGGAAAAAAACTCAATGTTCCATCTAAATCTCATCTTCAATATCATTATCATTATCATTAATAGGATCTTCATAGAATCATCCTCGTATCTAATAGCTTCATCCTCATTTTGTTGTCACTCTCAATGTCTACCCATTCCTCTTCATCCAATGTCATCGGCCTCTTCCCTTTATCTATTTGTGAAATAAATTTTGTTAATAAAAGTTACAACTAAATGAATTTTGGAAATTTGTTTAAATTAAATCTTTTCAATAAGTAATATACCTTCACTTTTAATATTTGGTTGTTTGGTCTTGTCACTACTTCTTTGTTGAGAACTACTTCCTTCTCCAAGCTCATACACGTTGATGTTAGAATCATCATCCTACTTAACAAAGGAATTTGTGGCCCCACTATTATTTTCAGCGATCCACTCATCATCAGATGGCACATCATCTACCACCAATGGATCGACTTCTTCCTTGAGACACTTTCGCTTCAAGTGTCTATCCTTTAATCTTTTATTGTACATGATATAAACTTAGTTGTGCTCAAATGATTCATTTTCTTTGTATGAATCTATCCATGAAACATAAACTTATCATTAACTGTAGAAGTCCTAGACATTTCTTTTCAAAGTAAGGAAATACAATTGAACACTTCCTAACTTAATTAAATGTACTCCAATTACATTCACCCTGATGCTGAACAAGTAAGACTCAAAACTTTGATTGTGAATTTTGCTAGTCCTGATGTTCCATCCCCGAATTGAGTCCACCAATCAACTACATCGCCCAATATCACATCAAGTAATGAAACCAAAATAAATAAAAATTGATGGAATTATATATCATGCAACGGAAAACCAAAATCAATAAGCACTTAAACTACATTTAATTTGAGTTTTAAGCATGCTATTCATATGATATTCATAAGAGGGTTTGAAACACATATTACCTTTGAAGATTTCCTCTATGTATTCAGCTAAAAATCATCAAGATAGAGCTTGAATCTTCAAGAGGACTACCATCGAGATCTTCTCCACTATGCTCAAGCTGGAACGTATGGTGGAAACATTTAAATCAAGTTGAATTGATGAAAAACTAGTGAGGGATGTGTAGGGTTTTCAGGTTTTCACTTCAACAAGTAAAACTCAGAAATCTTAATAATCTTCATGCATGGAGCTTCTATATATAGGTAAAATTCATGCAAATATACAGGGTTGCATGGTGGGCAGCTCCAGCTTGAAAATCATCATAAAATGAAATTGGAATTTGGTGATAATCCACCAACTATGTTAGTTGATTTTTATCAAAAATGAAAAAAAAACCCATTAACTTAAAATGATTTCAAACATCATTTTATTTTGTTATTTAAATTAGTTTTATAAAATTAATTAAAAAATAATTAATTTAAACAAAACTAATTTTAATTAATTTAGAATTAATTTTAATTAAGAAAAATATTAATTTAATATCTTAATATTAAATTAATAAAATATCAATTTCACCAACAAATCACTTTTATATTTAAATCATAATCTAAATATTAATTGATGTTCCTATTTCGTTTAATTTCAATTAAATTAAACGTTTTTAAATGTATCATACACACTCAATCGAAAACAATAAAATTGAATTTGAACATTTCAAATTCATAACCTTAATTTCATACATCAATACTCAATTTGTTATTCCAATTTAATGAGCTAGTAGAGGGATCTAATGGACCTATAGATCATGAGCTCCAACGATCTGTAATTAATTCGTTAAACTATTCGTTAAACTCTTTAATCGGATTAATTACTATTCGTTAACTATCAAGACACATCACTATAGCTCGATAGTTGCACTTTTCTCACTGTAGATATAATTTTGTCCATATAAATCGTAATCAATAAGTCGATCCTTCACAGGTCGTTCGTAATTACAGCTGGATCAAAATTACCGTTTTACCCCTGTAAATACATCTTGTTCCTTAAGTTCTCACTGACCCTCCAATGAACAATTTGATTCATAATACTACTTATGAATCATGTCCTTCTCTATCATGAGAAGGCACAACCCCGATTGTTCAAGACCTGGAATCAGCATTTAAGAGAATAACCTATCTACTAACCCTAAAATGGATAGGAGTGAATTCCATTTTGCAGAGCTATGTCCCCAACTATCGATCTGGTCTTATCCACAAAATGAAAGGCAGCTTATTGAGCAGTGTTGTTGGATTACTCTCACCCATGCAGATTAAAGGATAATCTCGAATAAATAGGAGGTCATAGCTAGCTCAGGATTAAGATCGAGTTATCCTAGGTTACTTTTATTATGAAATAGTCAGTTTTAACAGTAAACGGTCGTTATAAAGAAAAGTGACTATTTCGTAGTCCAGTCAATATGCAAACTCATTGCATAGACTTCCCCACTCACATGTCTCTGCATGAATGATCTATGGATCACATCGTTTATATTACCTATACAAAATGGGTCGCATCCAATAGTGTTACTAGGATGAGATACCCAATTTCATCCATATACTTATGGACCATTTAGGCTATATACTATTAACTTGATCCCGTTTATGTCACCACATAAAGTTAAAGTATTCATACTATAGCCATGGATATGTTTATTGGATTTTCATAATAGAATGCAAAATCAATTACTTTATTGAATAACATACTCAATAATACTTTATTGATAAATAGAATGTTTAACACAAAATTTACAAACTGCGAGTCTAGGACATTCCCAACAAAAATATGATATATTATCTTCATGATGCTTACCTGGAGATCTTTTCTTGTAAGAGGCTATTGCTTGTTGGAACCCAAAGAATCCTTCTCTCATTCGAAATGAATCTATTTGAAGGTCGACTTTTATTCTCTCGTTTTCATCTGCTATCAACCTATCCATACATGTATATAAGCTTAATTTAATTTCCAGATGAGTGGAAAAATTATCATCATATTGAAAATGTTGGCTCAAGAAATATGATGTCGCATGTAAGTTTCGATGTAGTTGAAACTCCCACTTTTCATCAATAATATTCCATATCTCCTTATAACTTGCTTCCTCCCCACCAAGATTCTTGGCAATTTCTTCTTTTGCTAAATCCATGGCACCATATAGAAATCCCATTGTAGGCACCTTCTCATAATCAACCAATCTCAAAACACTCACCAAAGGTTTTATTGTCTTAATTGCATACATTACAACGAGCCAAAAAAAAATCACTTAAAATTATACTCTTCACTTCCTTTCCTTCAGGTTTTTTTGCCCAAACACTATCTTGTCATTCCTTAGAAGTAAACATTGCTTGTAATGGTTGTTTAGATTGACAAATACTTTGCAATGTCAAATAGACAATAACAAATCTAGTGGTGGCTAGACGAACAAACTCTCTTTTTGTGAAAGATCTCATTAATGCTAACACCCAACCATGATTATAGATAAAATTACTAACCTTCTTTGCTTTTAACAATGCATTCTTATGTTGAGGTAGCTCACCAAGTTTTTCAAGCATCAAATCGAGACGATGAGCAACACACAGAGTCTAATACAAATGCTTCGCCTTTCCATCAATTTTTTCTAGCTACCTTGTACTTAGATGTGTTGTTTGTCACCATTTGAACTACGAGGTTCTCTGCAATTTCCTCTACTGCATCATCAAGAAGTTGAAACAACAAATTTCCATCTTTTATGGTGTCTAAGGCGTCAATCGATTTCAAGAAAACTGTTCCACTTGGTGAGTTTACAAAAAAATTAATTAAACTCATCCCTCTCATGTCCTTCCAACCATCCGATAAGATTGAAACTCCAGTGTTCGCCCATGTCTCGCGAATGTCATGAATAATATTATTTGTAATTTTCATCTCTTCCTTCAAAATCCATGAACTTAGTTCATGCATACTCGGTGGCTTCAAACCTCGACCATATAATCCAATGGATCGGCACATATTTATGAAGGAAGGACTTCTCGCCACATTAAACGAAATACCATTTTCAAAAAAAAAAAAAAACTTTCAATATCCATATAAACAGAATTGTGCACTTCCTTTGCATTCATAAGAGTAACTTGATTTTGAACCGTATATTCATTATCAACACCACTGTGATCAATTACCATATATCGATCCATTGGTCCTCGAATACCTCTCAAAGAAACATCACAACTACTTGATGTTGGACCGTAATAGTATGCCCCCCTTCAACCACGTCCTCAAATTGCTTTTAACACGCCATATTTGCCATTTCTCCTTGTTTAAGATAATCTTGAATTTCTTGTTTAACTTCATCAGGAACTTTATAACATGGTGCAACATTTTTACGTGTTCCTTCAAGATGGTCTTTCATTCTTTTGACACCTCCCGTAATGACCTTATTGCAAAAATTGCATTTGATATAAATGTAGGATTTTCTTATTCGACCTTCTTGTACTTTAGTGCCATACTTCCAAGTTGGATCTTTCCTAGTCCTACTATTTGTTTTTTTTTTAACACTTCCAACCATATCTAGGAAGAAAACATAAATTTGTACATAGTTAAGAAATCAGATGGGAAAATATAAGAGAGTTGAAGTCCAATTCTAAAAACATGGGGGAACAAATAGGAAAAGCACAAAACTAGGAAAAAAAGTCTTAATATATCGAACAAAATAGAAAAAAATAATAAAATTTATGTATTTAGAAAAATAAAAAATAAAAAAATGTGTGAAATAAAAAATTGTGGAAAAAAGTAAGTATAAAAAATTTAAAAGTTGGAAAAAAAACTTCAATATGTTAAAAAAAAACAAAAGAATAAGACCGTAACTATTAAGAAAAAAACTCTTTAAACAAAGCGAAAAAAAAAAAACAAAAGAATAAGACGGGAAAAAAATCAATTAAGGAAAAAAACTATTTAAACAAAAGAATAAGACAAGACAGATCAATTAAGAAAAACTTTTTTGAAGTTTAAACAAAAGGAAAAAAAAAAATGGCACAGTGAGGAAAAAATCTTTAAAAATAACAAAAGTAAACAGAAATCAATTTTATTGCACAGATAAAAATGGTGAAAAAAAAGCTAACCTTAGAAGTCGATTGAATTATGTAGACAAAATTGAACAAACTCTCCCACTTGGTATTTTGAGTTGTTATCAATTCCACTAAATCTCTTAATGGTTTTAAATTAGTATTGGGTTAATTTATATTTTAAAACTTGTTGTCCTTTCTACGTCCACCGCAAAAAATAAAAATAAAAATAAAAATAAAAAAAATAAAATAAAAATAAATAACAAAATTTTGTTAATGGGACGATTCCACTCCTCTATATTGCAGCCTGCAGGATTGAAAATTTTGGTGGTGGGACCCAGTCCCTTTAATTGCACATGCAAACAATTTTGGTGGTGGGGCCCAGCCATTTAATTTTGTGATTCAGATATTTGAGGCCTTAGCCTCAACAGGCATCAGTGCGTACGCCTTTCTGCACAAAGGCGTAAGCCTCCTTTTTCTTCACATAAACCGACGCCTTGAGGCATGAGGAAGCCGCTTGCCTCAAAGGCATACACCTCATACGTTTCATCATTGTAAAATAGATGTCACATATGGTAGTTTTTATCCTGATCATCGTACAGTGACTTTTACCCTGATCATCATACGGTGACTTTTACCCTACCCCAAAGAAACATCGTTACAAAATAAATGTCACATAAAATACATTAAATTATTTTGCTAAAATGATTGGTTGTTTAAAATGGGTAATGCTTATGAAACTAATATAAATAAATTGTATCTTTCAGCAATATTCAAAATGGCATCCGCTACTCTTAACATGCTTGTTGTCGATAAACTTACTGGTGATAACTATGCTGCATGGAAAAACACTATCAATAAAGTTTTAATCATTAATGACCTACGATTTATCCTTGTTTAGGAGTGCTCTCAAGTCTCACCTACCAATGCCACCCGAAAAGTTCGGGAGGCACATGAGTGATGGTCCAGGAAAATGAAAATTTTCAAATTAATTGAGGGAATTAATTATATATGATATAATTAATATAAATTAATTATATGTGATATAGTTATATTTGATACTTATAATATAAAGTTTAATTTGAGAGGAAATAAATATTTGAATATCATTCAAATATTATTTATGTGAATTGGATTCATATAAAATCTATAGGTTAAATTTTAATATGAATTTAATTTATATTAAATACTATAGATTTAATGAGAGAATTCAAACTATATGTTATATTATATTTGATGTAACATAAACTATAGGTTATGTTATATTAGATATAACATGTAGTATAATATATATGTTATGATAAGTTAGTTATTATATAATTATATTATATTAATTAAATTAAAATTATTTTTTAATTTTAATTTTAAGGGAAAGAGTTATAATAACTCCCCTTAATTCTCTCAATTGATCGTTGGATAGGGATGGTTAGAAGATGTTCTTCTTCTTCTCCCTTCGTTTCGACACAGAACAATCTCTACTCTCCCAAGCAATCACTCTGCAATTTCTTTTTCTCTCATAATTCTCCCTCTCTCCCAAAATTATTATGGAGCCCACTCCTCTGGTAGATTCCCAACCATAAAGAGAATACGAAGGTTTTTATTGTGGTGGTCCCCAACCAAATTGGGATTTGGCGTTGCTGCATTTTGGTATTCGTGTTCGAAGGAGATCCATGAGATCATGACTAGAGAGGATTACGTGAATAATTTTGTGACTTTAAGGTTTAGTATTTTCTAAACCCTCAATTTTTTTTTTTTTCTATTTAAGCATGCTATAAATTTCTGAATGCATATTGTTTTCATCCTCTGTAATTTTACGTTTCTGTGCAAAACTAAAAGTTGGGATCTAATCACACTTCTGCACAATTTTCACAAACCTTTAGGAGGATCAAAAGAAACATCAATGAATTTGAAACAACAGCAACAAGGGAGCCTGATTCATTTAGAAAAATAGCGTTTAAGCCAGTTGTTGGAGGGTTTGATTTCTAAGCGCATAAACATTCATTTTTCACATTTTTATCACACAGAGAGGACCAATAGACCTTTTGGGGATTTTTTATGACAAACAAAGCGTTTTTCTCTTCTGCTTTAAGAATGGGGTTTGTGACTTCAATATAGTATTTCAAAATCCAACTGCACTTTTGCTGGACGTCAAGAATGGGAATATTATGTTGAACATGTTAGAGTTAAATAACATGCAGCGGAAGTATCAAGGATCCATAAGCATTCTAATTCACTAATTTTGGCAAAAACTAAAGCATGTTGTTCATAAAAAATGAGTTTTCAGAACATACTTTTGAAGAACTCTTCAAGAAAATCGTTGTTCAGCTACTGTCTTCACTTAATATCAACGTGAACTACCTCAAAGCCTTCCCTACTATGCTCTTGGAGCTTTAGGCAAAGTTGTGGGACTCAAGAACAACTTATAGATGTGGAAAAACAAGGGAAGCTCACAGCAGCAAGTTGAAGAAGACAGCTACCTCTTCACCACGATTTTTCTCTCAAAATTTTGTATTCATCTTCCTTCTCCAACAACTCCAATCTTCTTTATATATCAAGATGAACAAGCAAAGAGATGGAGTGCATGACTTGCAACTCATGCTTGGAGAATCAAGGTAGAGAAGATCATGGTTTGTGTGTGAGCATAAAGATGATGATAATGGAAAAAACTCTTTTTCCATTATGTGCAAATATGCAAAACGAATTTCATTTCCTTTTTAAAACAAAAAATGACTTTTAAATCATTTTAATTTTAATTTTGATTTTCTGAAATTAATTTCATAAATTAATTTAAAAAATTAATTAATTAAATATCGAATATTAAATTAATTTTTGCACAATAATCATCTTTATATATTTAAATCATATTTAAATATTTATTCTCTTGTTTTGTTTAATTTGAACGTTTCAAATTAATTTCTCAAGCTACCCTGAAGCGTATCCATTTACGAGCTAGTAAGGGGACCTTGCGGGCCTACAGATCATGGGCTCCAACGATCCGAGATTAATCGGCTAAACTCATTAGACTGATCTAACTCACATTCGTTAACTAATGGGTGATTCCACTAAAGGCCATAGCTGAACTCCCCTCACTGTAGATATATTATGTCCACTCAATATAACCATGATTAGTAAGTTAACTCTTCACAAGTTGCTCGTAATAACGGCTGGGTTGAATCTCTGTTTTACCCCCGAAATTACCTCTTGTTCCTTAAGTTCCACTGATCCCCTAATGAACAATTGATTTATGATCCAATCAACAAATCGAATTCCTCTCAGGCCAATGAGAGGGTGAGGCCTCTTGTTCAAGACCCAAAATCAACACTTGAAGGGAACAACCTCTCTACCAACCCTAATCGGTTAGGAGTGAATTCCCTCTTGCACCCTACGTTCCCAACTATTCATCCAGTCTTATCCCCAAAATGGTAAGCTTATTGAGTAGAGACAATTGGTCTACTCTCACCGTTTGCAGATCAAAGGATAATCCCGAACAAACAAAAGTTCATAATTAGCTCAAGATTAAGGTTAAGTTACCTAGGTCATCGCTTTGAAATTGTCAGTCTTAAACAGTAAACAGGGTTATAAAGTAAGAGTGACAGGTTTCATGGTCCGATCTTGCTCAAAACTCATTTGCACAGGACACCCCCACTTCTCATGTCTCAACATGCACGAATTAGGATTACTTCGTATGTAGCACTTCACAACTCTTTGTAACAACTACAGAGTAGGCTGCATCCAATAGTGTTACCAGAATAACGTACCCAACCTTATTCATATACTATAGATCATTTTGACTATTTACTCGAACTTGATCCACTTGTATGTCTCCACATAAAGTTCAAGTACTCATATAATAGTCAAGGGACTTAGGTTTATTGGATTTCTAAAAAACAATATATTCAACAACAACTTTATTGAATTCTCATAATAAATTATAATGTTTATAAACCATGAGTTTTAGGACGTAAAACCCAACAGAACATTGTTCCTGTCTAACCAAATAGCCCAGTAGGTGATTGTAATAAGCTCCAAAACCTCAACTAAGACAGAATTATGAATAAAGGACCATCTATCGAAGAAGCTTTAGTTAAATCATCATCCATGATTGAGGACAAAGATAGATAAGACCAAATCATCTAGGCACGAGGGCAGAGAAAAAGAATGTGGTTTGTTGTTTCCAAAAGAGTGAAGCAAATCGAGCAAGAAGGTACAATGTCAAATCCTTTTATTAATAAATTTGTCCCTGCCGGAATTATCTTATCGAGAGCTTTCCAAAGAAAATGCTTTATTTTGTTAGGGATATTCAACTTCCATAAGGAATTCCACATCTTTTCAAACCGGTTACTACTTGAGGATGTTTCTCTGATTTGTTTCTCCATAAACAATTTATATCAAATTTTGACACCGTATGCTCTTTTTTTGTCAAAATATTAATTGATCGTCTAATCTTCTATTTATAGGAATTTTTCAAACTAAATCCATTATATCCTTTGGAAAAGCTTGATTAAGTCAGTCTACATCCCAATTGTAATATTTTGTAATGAATTCAACAACCTTAAAGCTTTCAAAAGCAGAGTTGTAAATTGTTGGTTTGAACGTTGAAACAATGAGGAGCCAAGGGTCAATGCATATGTTAACTTGTTTGTCATTTCCTACTCTAAATCTAATGCCTTTCATGAGTAAATATCTCCCCCACAAAAGGCTCTTCCAGAAATAGAAAGGAGAGGTACTTTTATTAGCTGAAAGATAGTCTCCATTTCTGAAGTAGAGATCTTTTAGTAACTCAGTAACCAACAAGTCTGGTTTAGAAATTATCTGCCAAGCTTGTTTTGCAATTAAGGCATGATTGAATCCTTCAATATCTCGAAAGTCAAGTCCTCCAAGAGCCTTAGGAAGATGAAGTTTTCCCCATTTCTTCCAATGGATTCTTCTTTACTTCGATGTTAAACCCTACCAGAAATTAGCAAAAATTTTTATGATTTCCAAACAGAAGCTTCTTGGTAGTTGAAAAAGACTCATGACAATGGTTGGAATAGCTTGACCAATGCTTTTAATGAGAACTTCTTTCATTGTTGTTGAAAAAAAAAAAGACATTTCCAACCTTGGACTGTCTTCCATGCTTTGTCTAACATATAGTTGAAGTCACTAAATTTATTTCTAGAGAGAGCAAAGGGAATTCCCAAATAGTGCCACAGGTATTCTACACAGTTGATTCCCATTATACTGCTTAAAAAAGCATCTCTATCCGTATTTGTATTTGGTGAGAAAATCATAGCAGATTTAGAGAAGTTGATACAATATCCTAATGCTTCTTCATAAGATAATATAAGAGTCTTTTCAAGTTCATACAATTACGTTAATCAGCTTTGCAGAAAATCAAACTATCATCTACAAACAAAAGATGATATATTACTGGACATGAATTAGAAAAAGATAAACCATTGATGTTAATCGTATTACTAGCCTCTTGTATTAATGAAGAGAGTTCTTCTGCAGCGTTAACCCACAAAACCACTAAACTAAGATCCAAGGTTATCTTTTATAACTTAAACGTGTATGTGGAGACATATAGGTGGATCATGTTTAAGAGATAACCTAAACGATTTGTAGTGATAGATGAGATTGGGTACCTTATCCTGGTGGCACTACGAATACGCTCCACTTTGTAGTTGTTACAATTGTTGTAAAGTGCTACAAATAATCTAATCCTGATCATTCATATGGAGACATATGAGTGGGGGTATTCTATACAAAGAGTTTGTATAATACCGAACCATGCGATGAATAGTATTTCTATATAACACCGTTGATAGAAGAGACTTACATTTCACCAAGATGACCATAGATGACTTGACCTGAATCCTGAGTGAGTTGTGAACTCCTGTCAATGAAGGCAGTCCTTTGATCTACATGGGTGAGAGTGACCAGTTTCGCTGACTCAATATGCCTACCATTTTAGGGATTCGTCTGATTGAGGAGCTGGGAACGCAGCTTCACAAGAAGGAATTTGCTCCTACATAGTTAGAGCGAGTAGAGAAATTTCTCCCTTAAGAGTTGATTCCAGAGCTTGAACAATGTGGCACCACACCCTCTCCTGGCCCCAAAGAGGTTTGGTCATAGTTGAACTATGACTTATTATTCATTAGAGGGAGCAGTGGTACTAAAGGAGTTAGATGTAACTACAGGAGCAAAACAGTAATTTTGGCCCGACTGTACTTACAAGCAATTTATGAAGGGTCAATGCACCGTTGATTGTGTTAGAGTTGGTTATTAGGGGTTCATCTTCCCCTTTCATTCAATGCAGAATAGTGTGTGCTCTCCCAGACAATCCTTCTGCAAAAATCTCTCTCTCAAATTCTCCCTCTCCCTTTGCCAAAATTACTACGAGAAGTCCATAAAACTCTCTCTGATTCTCAACCTTTGAGAATACCTTGGTTTCTTTGTGATGGTGTCTATTTTGGCATTGCTGTAATTTTGGCGTGTTCATGTTCCAAGGAGAACGTGGAGATCATTTGGAGAGAAATCGTGAAGAATTATTGGTCTTCAAGGATAAGTGTTCTTCAACCCTATGTTTCTTATCATTTTTGTTGATTAAAGCATGTTGTATTAAAATGTGTATGAATCGTTTCCGTCCTTTATAATTTTATGTTTCTGTGATAATAAAATTGGGCTACGATCCACTTCCGCATCAAAAGTTTGCACATCCTTCAAATAAATTCAATAATAAGAGAAACACATTTAGGATCAAAACCAAACTTAAGCATAACAGATTTTAGAAAAGGCTATTCGACCTTAACATAAGCTTTATCGAGTTTAATCACAACAGTGCCATTTTTCCTCCATTTTTTCTGTTTTAATTGGTGAAGACACTCATGGCCGATAATTAGCATGACTTGGAATAAAAGCAGCTTGACTAGGAGAAATGATCTCGTCAAGAATCCATTTCAAACGATTAGAAATAATCTTTGAAATGATTTTATAACATACATTACATAAGCTAATAGGACGATATTCATAAACATATGTGGAATTAGTTGTCTTGGGAATTAAAAAAATGCTAATTTTATCCCATAAACTAATATCGGAGGAACTATTTAGAATATCTAAATAATTTTGAATTGTATTTTTACCCACTATCTCCCAGTAATATTGATAAAATAGTGTAGGGAATCCATTAAGACTTGGAGCTTTAGTCGGGCTCATGTTAGCTATAACTATCTTAATCTCTTCCTCATTGAAGGGTCCAAGTAGTTTTGTATTCATTTGAGTCGTGACTCTATGATTAATAGGATGAATAGCCTTTGAAATGATTTCTTCTGTTGGGTGGTTGGTAGATAAGAGGTTCTGAAAATAAGATGCAAAACAGTGCTCAATCTCTGCAGGGTCTTCAGTCCAAACATTTTTTTTTCATTTAGAATCCCGTTGATCTCCTTTTGTTTCTTTCGGATTGAGGTTTTTTTCGTGGAACCACCTTGTGCTTTTATCACCCCATTTTAGCCATTCTTTCCTTGACCTTTGTTTCCAATAAATCTTGTCATCTTTTAAAATAAAATCCAACCCAAGTTCAATGTCGTGGATCTTATTAAAATTAACATCGGAAAATCATTGGTATGCATCCTGCAGTGCCTTTTTACAATCAAAGATGCATGTAAACCCCTAACCTTGTTTTACTAGTTAATATGTTTAAGTCCTCTTAATTATGAATTTAAGTTTTTATAAGTATGTGTGTATGATTATTGAATTAATTGAAATGGATAAAAAGCTTAATGTGTATGTATGTAAAGGTTAAATGAGAAGAAATATTCTAAGTGTTAGGGAGCAACGTTCTCGGGTACTTAAGAGCAGAAAAATATTCTAAGTTTGGAATGTTGAGCTCTCGGGTGAAATGGAGAGGAATTAACACTTAGAAGAAAAATAAAAAGCTTGATGCGACAAAGTCATGTCAAGCTATGCGGCTAGAAGTCCAAGGAGGGGGCATTATAGCTAAGTATGATCCATGAAGTGTGGTGAAGGCCATAAAAGAAGTTAAGTTGGCTCTCGTGTGAATAAGAGTTGATTTAGATTGGTAAGGAAGTATGCGACCAAATCCACATGAGGTTAGTGAAGTTCAATGTAGGCAGTGTGCAAGCGACCAAGTTTCCTAAGCAAGCTCTTCAAGAGGATGCAAAGGTAGTATGTTAGGAGGGTCGCGAAATAAGTATCAATCGAAAGGCTTAGAATTTGGCAAGCGAGGTTGTTGTGGACTGATGCGATGATGTTATCGCCCAGGTGATGTGATGACGTATGTTGTTATGGAAGTTGATGAAGGTTGATCGGGCAAGGCTGGTAAGGAACGTATGAGGCAAAGTGATATGATGATGGCTAGAAATGAGCGATGACCAGGGAACTTAAGTAGTCGCAAGCCCTATGTGATGAAGTTAAGATAAGCATTCAGTTTAATTAATTAGTTAGTGGGCTAAGTAGCAACCTTAGAAGCGTTAACTAAAGATTGGTGGGCAATGACACTTAATTAAGCTTAAAGTTCATGCACACCTAAGTGTAAAAAGATGAAACAAAGATGAAATCTATTTCACCAAATTCTTTACGCTAAGAGGAAGAACTATTGCCCACCTGAAGCTCAGATGAAGTTGAAGGCAATTTCAGGCTGCCAGGGTGAGATTCAAACAGTTAAAGGTTGGAAAATTGAAGAAATTTATGAGGATTCAAGCCTCAATGATCTCGGGCAAGCTTAAGAAGATAGAAGAATTCTAACCCGTTAAGAGGAATTTGCAACTCAAAATCCTAAGGTAAGAGGGTTAGGATGTTTATGAGCAAATTCTTATAAGGAAATGTGGTTAAATAACGACTGGATTTAAAGTTATGAAATTAAAAAATTAAAATATAGAATGATGTTATGGATGAATAAACAGGCAACTGCATTTGAAGAATAAGCAAACAACTGATCCGTTGAGATATGCGACGACGCGCATAGACATGAAGTGAGGATTTATGCGAGCAGAGGTAGTCACTGGGTAAGGTGCGTGCGACGTGAGGCGTGTGGCTGTGAGAAAAGCAGTAACAGCAGTCAAGGCACACTCAGTGAAACATGCAGTAGATGTTCATTGCATAGGCACAGAGGCATGTCTTCTTGACTTTTCAAGCACCTGATAGAGGGAGTTACCATTATTTAGCCAAGTAAAAGATAAATTGGCTAAGTATAAATGATGCAATGAGCTCAGGCATGATGCGATGAGATCAGTAGTATGCGTTGATATCAAGTTTATATGTTAAGCTCTAAAGGGAGCTAATGATACTAACCAAAGGACTTTTCCTTATGACAGGGTAGATGCAAATAGGAGAGACTTACAAACCCTTGGATAAGTAGCTTAAGACAGTGAGTGACAAGTTTTCACAATGATTTCTAACGAGTAGTTTTACTAATGATTTTCAGCGCATAGTCAGTTTAACATGCTGTTTTTATATCATGATTTCCTCAACGCATGCTTAAAATATATATTGATCGCATGATCCCTAATTTCAAAGATTGAAATTTTATATGTGAATTTGGCATGTGTTTTCAGTAAGTTTATGTCCATGTTATGAAATACAATGAGTTCCTACAAGGAATTTATGAGCATGTTTATGTTTACAAGGCATTATACGATGACATGAAAATTTTAAAGTTTAACCATTTTTCCTTGTGCATGTTGTTTTATGTTCATGGAATGTTTAAAATGTTTTGTGCCTTATACAAAAACCCTACTCCAAATGTTTGGTACCGAAGGTATGGTAAGGTATCAAAATTTCCAGTTATGTTAGGGATCCCTAATACCAAAGGTATGGTAAGATAGGCAGGATCCTAATAAGATATGATCTATGTAATAGACGTTGATGAGATCGAGCACAAGGGTTCTCTCTCAACTAAGGTTATTAAGAATTGAGCAAAAAGACTATCCCTCATATTCAAGCAGATGAGTAGAGATGCTTTATAGGAAATAATGATGAGTTTTAATTCAGGGTTTTTATATGCTACAATCTCATGTTTTTAGTTTCTATTTTCAAATCCTGAAAAATGAGCATGTAAATGTTTTATGTAAGGCATGTCATATTACTTTTGTATGAAAGCATGTTTCTTAAAAGTAGTCACTCACCGAGCGTTTTAAGCTCATACTTTTGAATGCTTTCTCTCCCCAGGTAGCAGTCAACTTCCTGAAGCCTAGCAGATCTGCCTGTCAGTCACTACTCAGGATTTTCAGAACTCGAAGTTTATGTGGTCCACTGCGTTATGTTAAACCCTAGTTTTGTCTGTACATATTAGAGGGTTCAAGGTAGAATTTCAAGCCAACTTGTAAATATGAACACTTATACCTTTGGTACTAATGTATATGTTTGGATGTGGATGTTCTTGATATGAAATTTTCTTGTTATGTGTTAAGTTGTTACTGGATAGGATATTGAACTATAAAGGGATATAAACTATTATCAGGTGCTGAGAAACAGGTTTACAGGAGTATGTTGGGCAGTAGTTGTCATAAGAGGGCTAGTAACTATCGTCTTCACATCTCTTCTCGGATTTAGAGGGTAATCTATGAAGGAGTGTGACAATGCGTTTTTTTTTTTTTTTAATCTTCAATTAAGGTTGATACCCCATCTACTTAGTCTTGTTGCATAATTGCCAAGATTTGAATGTGTACGCTCTTTTCCAGCTTCCCATTCTCTAGTTTCTGAGATGATTTCCTTGCATTCATGGTGTAACGTCCAACATTCCTCAAATTTGAATTTATACTTGGTTTTTTTTTTTTTTTTTTTTGTGGTGCCAATTGTAACACTCTTTTAATTGTATTTCAATTGGTCTATGGTTTGATTGTAACCAACTAAGATGAATAACATCTAATCTATTAAACAGGGTTTGAAAACTTTCGTTGCACATAAATCTATCTAATCTTTCCCATGCATTTCCTTCTTTTCTTCTTTTGCTCCAAGTAAATACATCCCCGGTAGTATTCAAGTCAGATAAATGGCAGTCATCTAAACACTGACGAAAATTAACTGAACTTTTTCTATCTCTGAGAGGCCCCCCTGACTTTTCATAACCCCTTAGTATTTCATTAAAATCTCTACCTAACAACCAAGGGAAACAATCAAAAGAATACAGTCTTCTGATCATCTCCCATGTGAATTTTTTCTTATTCTTTTCATGGTAACCATAAATTCACGTGAACCTCCATTTTTTATCCTTCCATGAAACAACAGAATCAATGTGGTATGAAGAAAAAGACTTAATGGAAACATCAAAATGGTTCTTCTACAGTAGACATAACCCCCTTTTGTACCCTCACTTTTACAGTTAAGCAACCATGGAAATTACCTTTTATTTTAATGTGACTTATTATCTCTCTACCACATTTGGTTTTAGAAATGAAAAGAATATATGAGTTTCTCTCTCTAATGAGCTCTCTTAGGCTTTTGAACGCACCAGGGTTGCTTAATCCCCAAGAATTCTAACATAGAACACTCATTGTTCCCAGTAGAGCTGTTTTGCAGCATCTTCCAAATAGTTATTGTCGTAATACATTTCAGATTGTCTTATCTCATTGCTTCTACTTCTCTTACTAGTGCTAGAGCTCTCCAATTCTATAGGTTTACGTTTTGAGAGTATAGGTTGAGAAACATTACCAAAACTCTCACTGTTTGCTTTTGACTCTCTCTTCCAAGATTGAATTTGACCTTTAGAGAATGGGGCCTTTTTTTTCTGAAATATTCTTCATTCTTAATAAGTTGATGCCAGGGAGAGTCTAGATCAAAATCTTTCAAAGTGGTAGTAGAATTGTGATTGAATACTTCCATGGACTATTTGGCTTGTACTTTTTCATGGTGAACCATGGTAACTTCTTCGACTGTCGTATTCAAAGCATTAAGAACCGTGTGTTTAGAAGCAAATATTTCTACTTGCTCATTAGCTTCAATAATCTCTGGGGGACATTTATTCAAATCAAGATTAGGTTATTCTTTCTGTGGGGAAATGGACTGATTAGATCTTGAAACCTCTTCTTCAGCAGGTTTAGGAACAGGGGAAGGATTTTTTAAGCGACCTAGTGATTCCTTGGAATTTCAACCAAGAGCCAAATTGGTAATTTTTAAAGGAATTACCATCGGGAACGTCAGCTTGAAAGGGCCAATTCTTCACGGCATTACCAATACGATCGCAATTAAAGCAGAAGTCTGGAAGGAATTCATATTGTATCTTTAACCAACGTTTGTTTGATAAATCATCCATTTTGAAGTAGAAGCCTGTCACACCCCTTTCCAGATCACCCTTTTAATCTAGAAGAGAATGTGACGACAACAATTACCAACCATTTTATGACACTTACTGTCTAACAAGCCTGTTTAACCTACTTAGGAAGCCCTGGAAAACATGATTAACATTCAAGAGCTAGCGGAACTTAAAACATTTAAAACAACTTTAGGATTCCATACATAGCAAACTCATAACATAAACAGAAATAAGGTTCGGTGGGTCCCACACTCAATACTAGTTCCTAATATGATGACACGTGTACAAATATTTACATAACAAACACCTAAACTTTCTCTTCCAACCGAGTCTTTAAGTGACAAAGCAGCAGTACAGTTATCCTCTAGGGAGATGACCACTATCTGGGAGAAGGAAAACATTTAAATGAGTGAGCTACTAGCCCAGTAAATGATTAATAAATAACATGCTTTAAAATTGAAAATTGCCAAGCAAACTCAATCAAAAATTTTCATCATAGCATAGCTTAAAACATAGCTTAACATAATCTTAAGTTGAGAGATAACCCTTTTGCTCAATCCCTCAACGTTATATCTTAGTTGGTGTGGAGTATTCTCAACACAACCAACGTCGGTCTACCTTCATGTACGTGGTAATATTTAAGTACCATCATACCTTAGGTACTACTACCCAGATACCTTCTCATTGTCCTTCAGTATCGAGTTCTAATAGTCATCATAAAATTCGTACTGTGAAGTAATTCATACTTTGAAAGAATAGCATCATAAATCATATGCTTAAACATTTTTGCTAATAAGCATCACTTCTAACGCATGCTTCTTGAAATATAAGTATTGAAGTACTTAAGTCATGCTCATAAACTTCTTTAAAACTAGCATGCGTTAATGGCTTCATGAAACATAGTTTGCTTGAAAATCATTTTAACATTCATATAGACAAGCATTAGTCTAAACATTTAAGTAAAACATGTGTTACTAAAACATTTGAAAAACATCAACTTTATCACTCACAGCCTTGGACGTTTCTCCTAGGGTTGATAATCCCTTCCTATTGGCGTTAACCCTATGTAAATGAAAAACATGTTTAACCAATGCTTATGGCTTCCTTGTGAGACCAACTCACATAAACTATCTTAACATTCAGCTAAAACATCTATTTCCTTTTCAACGCATACCTCTTATGCATCCAACATTTAGACAAATCTTGAGTAGTTAAGCCTTAGTCACGCGGCCAACATTGCAACCCATATGCCCATTGCATGTCCTATGTGTTTTTCTAGCGCGCTAACGCACGGCTAGTGCCCATTGCGCCTAGCGTTTCGCATGTCTGCCCGCACAACCTTCACTCGCTTGCACTCACAGCTTCAGCACACGCCTGTACCACATCCATTCAGCATAACACATTCCTTCACGCACAAGTTCAGTGCAAGCCTTGTGAAGTAAAATAAGCTCAAACATTCAACATATTCAACAGCTCTTCACATTTCTTTAACTTTTATAGTTTGTTATTGTAACTACTTGTATAAGAAAATAGTATAAATACTCATCATTTACAAATTTCGTAGCATACAACATACAAAGCTTCAAGAAAGCTTGAAATCTGTAAAAGAAAAAGCAGTGACTTAGCTCTTGAATAAAATCTCCTCTCCTTCCCGTGGATGTAGGCATCATTTGCCGAACCACGTATATCATCGTGTAGAACTCTTCTTCCTTTTTTCTTTTACAAGATTGCACGTTCTTCATCGTCGATCGTTTACTCAAGCAGTCGCACGAAACAAACAGAAAAGATTAGGGTTAGAGAAGCTCTGCAAATTTGATAGAGAGAACGAGAGAGAGAGAAATTAATTCTGAAAAAATCCCATCATAATAAAAGTTTTCATTCGCTTCCATCAGGAAAGGGATAGTGGAGCGAACCACGTGGAGCACATCAGCTGGAAGTTCGTGGAAAAAGGATATCCAAGAACTCTACCAAACCAAATTTAATTTGGAGCAAAATTCTTGGGTTCACGAATTGGATTAGCAAAGCAGGGCCACTAGATTCATCATTTGGGCTTTTAGTTTATAATCAACAGAAAGCAGGCCCAAAAAAGTGGTATCAGAGAAAAAGACATACAAGATTGCAATTCTTGAAGATTCAAGATTCAAGTTTTTCATTCCAAGATGTAAGTAGCAAGATTCGAAGTAGAGAAATTCGATGGCAAAGGAGATTTCGCCCTGTGGAAGGCCAAAATCAAGGCAATTCTCGGCCAGTAGAAAGCTTATAGAGCCCTCCTTGACCCATTAACACTCTCTGCTACAGTGACAACTCAAGAAAAAGAAGACTGGGAGCTGGCAGCTTATGGTACGTTGGTTCTAAACCTTAGTGACAGTTTTTTAGACAAGTTTTAGATCAAGAAACTGCCCATAGGATATGGACTAAACTAGAAGAATTATATGCTACCAAAGATCTTCCTAGTAAAATGTACCTTAGGGAGAAATTCTGTACATTTAAAATGGATTCATAAAAAACTTTAACTGATAATTTAGATGAGTTCAAGAAAATTGTTGCTGAATTCAAAACTCTAGGAGAAAAACGTGGTGATGAAAATGAGGCCTATGTGCTTCTAAACTCTTTGCCTGAACCCTATAAAGAAATTAAAAATGCTCTAAAATATGGAAGGGACAGTATAAGTACTGATACTATAATTTCAGCCCTAAGAACTAAAGAACTAGAGTTACAGATTGATAAAAAGGATCATCCTAGTGGTGAAGGGTTATTTGCTAAAGAAAACTTTAAACAAAATCATTCAAAGAACAGAAAACCACATAACTCAGATGATAATAAGTCTAAATAGAAAATAAAGTGTAAGTATAGCAAAAAGAAAGGACATTTAATCAAAGATTGTTTTATCTTAAAAAGAAAGAACCAAGAGAAAGAAAATGACTCAAAAGGCAAACAGCCCGAAACATATGTTGTAGAAAGTTCTTGTATCTACTTAGATGCTTTAGCCTCAACTTTAGACAAATCCAACTATGTAAATCCTCTAGGAAAACATGATTGGGTCCTAGATTTTGGATGCACCTACCACATGACCTCAATGAGACCATGGTTCAACACCTTTAAAGAAACTGAAGGAGAAATGGTTTATATGGGAAACAACCAAGGCTGTAGGATAGAATGCATTGGCTCTATTTCTATGAAACTTAAGGATGAAACTATTAAACTCCTTAGGAATGTGAGATATGTTCCACTTCTTAAGAGAAATCTAATCTCTTTAGGTATGCTTGATGCAATTAGGTGTGAGTACAGGGGTAAAAGAGGAACCTTTGAGGTGCTAAAGGATTCTAAGGTGATACTAGTTGGGGAAAAGATAAATGACTTATTTGTGGTCAAAGGAGTTGAAATGATGACAAGGGCATATGTTGCCACCACAAATGAGATCGCAGAGGCTGATGTTTGGCACAAGAGATTATCTCACATTAGTGTTAAAGGCCTAGAAGTCCTATCTAAACAAGGGATTCTACCTAAAGGTCTCTCATAAAATCTAAACTTTTGTGAACACTATGTTTTAGGAAAAGCCACAAGGCAAAGTTTCACTAAAGCACAATACGCCACAAAAGCTATCCAAGATTATATACATTCTGACCTATGGGGTCCAACTCCTACACCTAGCCTAAGTGGCTCAAAGTATTTACTTTTTTCTACTGATGACTTCTCTAGAAAAAGTTGGGTCTACTTCCTTAAAACTAAAAACCAAGTGTTTGATAGGTTTAAGGAATGGAAACTCATGATAAAGAAGCAAATTTCTAAAGAAATTAAAAACCTAAGAACTGACAATGGACTAGAATTTTATATTGAAGAGTTTAACAAATTCTGTAAAGAAACAAGAATAACTAGGCATAAGACTGTTAGATTCACTCAACAAAATGGAGTAGCTGAAAGACTAAATGGAACAGTCATGGAAAGGGTTAGATGTCTTCTCTCAGATGAAATACTTAATGAAAAATATTGGGCTAAGGCAGCAAGCTACATTGTGTACACCTTAAATTGGTGTCCTCATTCCTCCCTAAAATTTCTAACTCCTGAAGAAAAATGGACCACACATCCACTTAACCTAGAAAATCTAAGGGTATTTGGATGTGTTGGCTATATTCACCAAAATCAGGGGAAACTAAAGTCTAAAGCAGTAAAGTGTATGTTTGTTGGGTTCTCAGAAGGTGTCAAAGGCTTTAAGATGTGGAATTCTATTGAGAAAAGGTTTGTCATAAGCAGGGATGTCACTTTTAGAGAGAAAAAAAGATATTTATGCAAAAAGAAAAGACAACTTATGAAGTTCCTAATAGCCTTAGTACTGCTAAGATTGAGGTGGAGACACCTACAGATTCTTCCACTAGCCATAACCCTCCTAATGAAACTGAAGAAGAAGAAGAGGAAAACTTAAATGAGCATACTGTGAATACTGAAGTTGTGCCTGATCTAAGCCAGTATTCTTTGGCTAGGGATAGACAAAGAAGAGTGATAGTTCCTCCGGCTAGGTATACTGAAACTAATTACATGAACCTAGTCCTAAATGCCACAATAGCTCCTAATGACCAAGAACCAACTACTTTTGAAGAGGCAGTAAACTGTCCTAATGCTAGGTCTTGGATTCAAGCTTTGTGTGAAGAAATGGAATCACTCACTGTCGATAATATTTGGACCCTAGCCCCTCTTCCTAAAGGATGAAAACCTATAGCCTCTAAATGGATATATAGACTAAATGAGGGTTCTACCAAAGAAGAAAAGCCTAGATACAAAGCAAGACTAGTGGCTAAAGGGTTTACTCAGAGGGAAGGCATAAACTATTCTAAAATTTTTTTCACCAGTAGTAAAACAAACCTTTATTGGACTTCTTTTATCTCTAATTGCTTAGTACAACCTTGAACTAGATCAACTAAATGTTAAAATTGCTTTCCTTCATGGAAATCTAGAAGAGGTTATCTATATGGTTTAACCTAAAGGGTTTGAAGAAAGAGGGAAGGAAGACCTATACTGTCTCCTAAACAAGTCTATATATGGTCTTAAACAATCCCCTGGATGGTGGTACAGAAGATTTAATGATTACATAGAGAGTATTGGATTTCAAAGAAGTTCCTACAATATTTGTTCATACATTAATTCAACAACCTATAAGGACAAAGTCTATCTGCTACTCTATGTTGATGATATGCTACTAGCAGGGAAATCTAAGGAGGATTTAATTCATGTCAAAGATCTCCTAAAGAGAGAATTTGACATGAAGGATTTGGGTCAGTCTAAAAAGATCCTAGGGATTGAAATTCAAAGAGACAGGGTTTCCTCTACTCTAATCATTAGTCAATTAAGCTATTGTGAAAAAGTAATTAACAGATTCAATATATCTAATGCAAAACCAGTCATTATACCTATTGCTAGTCATTTAAAACTTTCCTCAGAAAACTCACCAAAAGAAACAAACATAGAACATTTGACTCAAATGCAATCAATTCCATACAATCAAGCAGTATGGAGTCTAATGTACCTAATGATATCTACTAGATCAGACCTATCATATAACACTAGTTTAGTCAGTAGATATATGTCTAACTCTGGAAAAAGTCACTGGGAAGCAACAAAATGGATTTTAAGATATCTAATTTGGTCTAAACAGTCAAAATTAATATATCAAAGTACTAATGAAACAGATTTAGAGCTATATGGATATGTTGATTCAGATTTTGCAGGTGACCAAGACAAAAGAAGACCATTAACAGGTTATCTATTCTTATTTGGTCCTTATTTGTTGTATTGGAAAGCAAATTTATAGTCAATCACAGCATTATTAACCAGAAGCAGAGTATATGGCTTTATCAGAAACAATAAAAGAAGCATTGTGGTTAAAAGGGTTGATGAAGGACTTTGGTATTAATCAAACAATAATAAAGATCTACTGTGATAACCAAAGTGCCATTCACCTATCCAAAAACCCTCATTATCATTCAAGAACCAAACACATAGATATTAAATATCACTTTGTAAGAGACAGAATAGAAAAAGGAGAAGTCGAAGTGCTAAAAGTTCATACCAGTGAAAACACAACCGACATGCTTACCAAACCTGTGTCTAAACTCAAGCTAGCAAACTGTCTTGGTCAGATCGGCTTCCAACTTCCTAAAAAAGGGTGAAGACATGTTAAATCTGGTGAGCTTAAGATGGAGATTTGAAGTAAAATAAGCTCAAACATTCAACATATTCAACAACTGTTCACATTTCTTTAACTTTTATAGTTTGTTATTATAACTACTTGTATCAGAAAATAGTATAAATACTCATCATTTACAAATTTCGTAGCATGCAACATACAAGCTTTAAGAAAACTTGAAATCTGTAAAAGAAAAGGCAGTGACTTAGCTCTTGAATAAAATCTCCTCTCTTTCTCATTGATGTAGGCATCATTTGTCGAACCACGTATATCATCGTGTAGAACTCTTCTTCCTCTTTTCTTCTATAAGATTGCATGTTCTTCATCACCGATCGCTTACTCAAGCAATTGCTCGAAACAAACAGAAAAGATTAGGGTTAGAGAAGCTCTGCAAATTCGATAGAGAGAACGAAAAAGAGAAAGAAATTAATTTTGAAAAAATTCCATCAAAATAAAAGTTTTCATTCACTTCCATCAGGCAAGATTTATTGGAGCGAACCACATGGAGCACATCAGCTGGAAATTCATGGAAAAAAGATATCTAAGGACTCTACCAAACCAAATTTAATTTAGGGCAAAATTCTTGGGTTCACGAATTGGATCAGCAAAGCAGGGCCACTGGATTCATCATTTGGGCTTTTAGTTTACAATCAACAGAAAGCAGGCCCAACACCTTGCGCCCAACCAGCCCCTCGTGTGCGCCTGCAGCCTGCTTGCTCAACGGTTGTAGATGACTACTTGTTCAACCAAAACCCAATTTCAATTTTGAGCTTGAATAATTTATTTGCCAGACTTTATCTTAGAAAATTTGCTTCTACATACTTGTTTAAAAATATCTTAACTTGCTTACCTTAAAATTTTAGTTCTTAATTTCTCGTAGTTTGTTTGAAAACTTCAAATCTTCATCACTGGCTTGGAATGATCCGAGAGCTTGACCTTTTTGCAATCTTCTTTAGATTTCAATCTGAATTCCTTAGAATTTCCTTCCAGCATCCCTAGACTTAAACTACACTCATCAAGCTTTTGAATGGCTCTGAAATCACTTTATTAGCACGAGCAAAGAGCTTAAATTGAGCCTTTGAACTGAAGTTTCCCTTTTATACTAAGCTTTGCATGTCCTCCAAGCATTCTTAAGCTGCCAACTCACCCACTAAGTAGGATTAATTCCCTTAATTTTGACAACTTGTCCATTATAATGGGTGACTCAGCTGTTAACCACCGTTGATCAATATATGGCTTCCCCATCATTCACCTTTGCTTGGCACAATCAATGCATGTCCCTTTGGCTTACACATGGCCTCAACGCATATAGCCCAATGCTTGGTCTAGTGCCAATGCCTGCTTTCCTTTGTCGTGACCTTTACTTTGAACATTGAATAACTCACCAACGCATGGCTCAAACCTCATCATATAGCTCTCTTGCCAGTGCCACTGCATAGCCACCAGCCATTGCCATCGTATATACTCACATGCTCACCCCGCGCATTAAGCCATCGCATGCACGCCCATCCTTGGCACAAACTCAACTTGGCAGTGCTTTACTTGGCATGTCCTGCACCCTCTCTTATCAACACTCACGCACAGCCCTCAAACGCCTAAGGCTTTCATGCTCTTACGCACGCATCCTTGCCCATCTAACCTCTCATGGGCTTGTCCAGCGCATGCCCTTGCTCAACGCAAGGCACCTCATGCGGTCATCGCTTAGCCACATTTAGCATGGCCTCACGCCCATCATGCATCCAAATAACCTCCTTGAAGCTTGGCTGCTGCAACCTAGGCAACCCCCTTTAATGATTATCTATCAACACATGGCCATTTTGACTTCCATTCTTAGTCGAAAGTTTTCCTTACAAAAGGCTTCATTGGCTTGCTACCCGAGACCACATTGTTCAACACTTGGAACATGTTTCCTTCTTTTCTTCTTCAAGCTTTTTTCCTACAAACATATTTATAACCTATTCTTAAACTTAATTAATATGTTAATTAACTTACTTAAGTAGGAAAAATAGGGTTCGGGATTTACAAAGCCTCTTCTCATCAATTTCGTAATATCCATTATCACTTTTAAATATTCTCTCCTCAACAAAAACCTTCTTGGTCGCATTCCACATCCAAAAATTTGCCAATAATGGTCCCTATTTTTCAGCCATGTATTTATTATGTAGTCTGAGCGGAGGATCATAATACGAATCCAAAATGCTTCTTTCGCAAAGTAGAACTCTAAAGATTTTAGGCTTGCTTGAGGAATCTCTAAAATCAAAAGAGATTTATCGAATACTCATGGGCCATTCAAAAAAACCCATTCTTTGTCTTTCTTTGAGTGGAATTTGCAAAGGAAAACATTCTTGCCTATATCATCTATGCTGAAACTACTTCCAATTCTCCAAGAATTTACGAAGGCCTTCTTTAGGGCTAATCTAGTGATACTACAAGGGGAGAGAAGTTTATCGACGATACAAAAATCAAGGTGACCATGAACACCTGGTTTTATCTTCGAATCTGATAAAAGAGTTGAGACCTTTTCTTCGTCGGAGAACTTGAATTTTTCCCATTCTTTCAAGAGATCATTTTTTGAATCCATAAGGAGGTGTCTATTTTCGACTTCACCTTAACAATGGCATTTGGAAAGACCAGACTGATATTACCCCTCATGGAAACCATAGGATTTTGGAGGGATAAAACCCTATTTTTCTACAAGTCGCCATTCTTGTATTTGAGAAACCTAAAATCTTATTTTCATTTGCATATTTGCAATGTATTTTCTTAATTTCAAACTTTGTTCCAAATAAAGATATTATCTTTTATGAAGAATATTATTATTTGCTTTAAATATATGTTCGAAATATGAATCGGTGTGTATCTACAATAAAATAGGGAAAAAGAAAACAGACTAATTTACAAAATTGAAAAGTGAAAAAAAAAAAAAAGGTTGTAAAACCACTAAATTGTTTGAACATTTAGAGCAACATCTCTTCTCTCTTCAATATATGAGAATCAATTGTGGTCTTCTTCTCCCCCTCCTTAAGATGTGAGAACTAAATACATGTTACCATTATAATTATGAAAAGGGAAAGAAAAAAAAACCTACAAAAGCATTAAAAAAAATGGCATTAAATCACTTTGTAGACCTTGAATATGTGATAGGAAGATTTGAGAATTGGAAGATTGAAAAGGGGCAGGATTTTATAGATGTAAAATAGAAGGGAGTAATATCACATTAAAATCATAGAACTATTAACGTGAATATTTTAAAAACAATAAAATGAGAATTTTAAAAAGTTAAAAAAATAAAAAAAATACATTATTATATATTTTCACACTTTGTCGACCCTAAATTGATTGAACCTCGATAACCTCAAAAGTAAGGTTGTTCTTCTCCACCTTCTTCAATAGGTGAGGATCCATAGGTCAATATGCTTGTATAGAGTAAAAAAAAGAACTATAAAAACATATAAAAAAAATTATATTAAATAATCACTACGGACATATGTTTAAAAAAGAAAAATAAATGTGATATCTCCTTCTAGACCTAGAAGAGATACTCGGAGCAAGAATGTTGGAGTGATAGTAAAGCTTAAGAGAAATAAGCAAAGAAATGTGGGAACGATGTTTGCTATTAGAAGAAGAATTCTAATCGAAAATGAGGTTTAACTTAGTTATTTATAAAGAAAATTTCGATAGAGATAGAATATAACTTTTTTATTAATTTTTAAATCAAGTTAAAACTATATATATTTTTGTTTTTTTACAAAAATTCTTTCTAGATTTAGATATAATATAATATATATTATATTATTTTTATTTTTATTTTTCAATCTAAAGTGATGTAGAGTTTTTTTTTTTTTTTTTTTTTTTTTTTTTTTTTTTTTTTTTTTAATTCTATCTGATTTTTTTTTTTAAAAAAATCTTTTTGTTCCTAGTCCATTTTTTTTTATTAGATTAGATAGGAGTATATATGGATTTATTATTATTATTTTTTTAAAAAAATAAAGTCAAAACTGTAGTTTATTATTATTATTATTATTTTAAAAAAATCAAGGATTAGATGGTATATATTATATATATATTATTCTTTTTCGTTTTAACGTAGTTTAGATTTTGTTTTTGTTTTTGTTTTTGTTTTTTTTAATTTTTTAAGGTAAACGGCCTTTAGAAGTATTTAACGTGAGTAAAATTTAATTGGATGATTTAAATGTGAAAACCTAAATAATTTGATTCAATCAAATCTATCTAAAATGTCAATTTATGTGTACTATAAGCTATTTTCTTGAAAGATTTTTATATACAAATTTATTTGGTTTGTTATATACTAAAACTGTTTTTATTAATATTTTTCAAAGTTAGTGAATGAAGATCAAAGGTTGGTTGGTATGATTGTCGAAATTGGTAACTAGAAGTTTGTCTGCAAAATTATCGAAAGTGGCAATGAAGGTTGGCTCGTGACCGTCATCAGAAATAATAGTTGGAATTGAGTATCGACGATGACCGAAAGTGGTGTATAGTTGATCGACAAACTCTCTTAGATTAAATTAGGAAAAAAAAATAGTGTAGCTCTTCTTTCCAAACAAAAAAGGGGAAAAAAAAACGTAGCCCTTAAATCTGGTGAAGGAAGTAATAGGAATGAGAATTTACTAATTTAGGGCTTCTTGCTCCTCAAGCTTACTCACAAAAATTCGATACCCACTCCGACCTCGAAGCACGACCGCGACAGCTAAAATGGCCGATGGAGAAGAAGCCGCCCGGCGTCATACGGCGGTCAATGACTACCGCAAGAAACTCCTTCAGCACAAAGAACTCGACGCTAGAGTCCGATCTCGTACGTCCTTCCCTAGCCAGTTTTACAAACTACTCCTGTTTCTTACTTTTGTGAATTCCGTTATTATTTCCGATTCGAGCAATTGTAGGTCCTGACTTCTGAATCTTCGGCAATGAGCGTTCCTTGGAATATGAGATTGTAGCATCTCAGTTTTTGGCTGCTAACTCAGCTCCCCCAATTATAAATTTTGGCCTTTGAAAGCCCTAGTATTTCCTAGACGCCCTGTATAGAGTTTTGTGTAGTTGTATGTGTAGGAAGGGGGAGTGCGATAAAATATAGGGCTTAAAGGAAGGAAATTTGGATATGATCTGTTAGGAAAATATGATCATTGTAGGAATTAGAAAACGTTGGGAAATGGGTTGTGTTCTTGACTGTTAGTTCATCATTTCCCTTTGCTACATTTCTGTAGTGCTTATAATGTGGCTTTATTAGTTGGTATTTCGTTTAGTGGTAATGGTAACGGAAGCTGAGATTCTTGTTTATTTTACGGAAGCCTTTAAGATTATGTTTAATTTATGTTTCCAGTGAGGGAGAATTTACGAGGTGCAAAGAAAGAATTTAACAAGACTGAAGATGATTTGAAGTCTCTGCAAAGTGTTGGCCAGATTATTGGAGAAGTTCTCAGGCCGCTTGACAATGAACGCTGTACTTCTTCTTACTCCCTGAATTTCTTTTGAGATAGAGATAAAATTTTCTCAAATTGGTTGGTAATGTTGGATTATCGTTGCCTTTGTGATTTCAGTGATTGTCAAAGCAAGCAGTGGACCAAGATATGTGGTTGGATGCCGTAATAAGGTGGATAAGGATAAATTGACGTCTGGTACTAGAGTGGTACTTGATATGACAACACTCACTATTATGAGGGCTCTTCCACGCGAAGTAAGATTTTTGTTTATACTCAAATGATTACAAAGGAAATAAAAACTAGGTACTATCATATAATGCACGATTGCCCACTTTCCCTAAATGTTTATATCTAATTTAATCTGGTAGGTAGATCCAGTTGTGTATAATATGTTGCATGAAGATCCTGGTAATGTTAGCTATTCTGCTGTGGGTGGTTTGTCTGATCAAATTAGAGAATTGAGGGAGTCTATCGAGCTACCTCTCATGAATCCTGAGCTTTTCCTTAGGGTTGGTATCAAACCTCCCAAGGTACTATCTCTCTATCTCTTTGATGGGATTCGATTACCATATTTTAGTTTTCTAGTTTTTGTTCTATATATTACTTGCATTGCACCGGCTTCGTCCTCCCTCTTTTACTCACATTATTTGTTTACTTTTCACTTAAAGGGTGTGCTTCTATATGGTCCTCCTGGTACCGGCAAGACATTGTTGGCAAGAGCAATTGCGAGTAACATAGATGCCAACTTCTTAAAGGTTGAATTTCCTCCATGTACTGAAATGACATTAATATTCCCCTCTTTCCCAACTAATATATAACTACTAGCTTCTCTCTTCTATTTATTGAAGTATAGGTTGTATCAAGTGCCATAATTGATAAGTACATTGGAGAAAGTGCAAGGTTAATACGTGAGATGTTTGGATATGCACGTGATCACCAGGTAAGTTCTCATGTGGTATGAACTTCTCTTAGTATGATTCTATTAGGAAAGATGTTTCATAACTCACACACCATTCCTTTCTGCTTAGCCCTGCATAATTTTTATGGATGAGATTGATGCCATTGGTGGGCGGAGATTCAGTGAGGGAACAAGTGCAGATCGTGAAATTCAGCGAACATTGATGGAGTTACTCAATCAGCTTGATGGTTTTGATCAGCTTGGCAAGGTATGTCTGGATTTGTTCTCTTGGTTTTATGGGAAAATGATCTTCTCATGGGTATCTAGATTATGACCATTGTCTTGAACTTAAAGGTATATTTAGATATTCAGATATTAAGATATCCAATGATTCTATGAACCTGATCGAGATGCCCAACGTAATGATGGGTGTTTTGAATATTCATCTCATTGGAAATCTAACAATGACATCTTTGTACTTCTCCTTCCAACATGTTTCGACGGCATCTTTTGATATTTTGATGTGCAGGGGTACTTATTAACATCAGTATCCAGGTGCCCATCAAAATCACGGGTGTTATAAGTTTCATCTCATGGAGAATCTGACTGTTTTGTTTTTTTTTTCTTTTTTCCCCACTCTTTCTTTCTTTCTCCCTCTCTCTTTCTCTTTACTTAAATACATCTATAATTTTTTCATATCATCAATGAAATTATGATTACATGTTTCTCATCAAATATATGTGTATATATATATATATTAATTTTGTATAATGTCTACATATTTATATATGAATGTTTTTCACCTTCTGATTGATAAATAGTAAGAATTTTACTCTCTTCTCGGTATACTGAATTCCCAAAGGTGGTGGAGACCTGAGGGCTGTTCTCCTTACATTAACTAGCAAGGGATAGGCAGAAAATAAAAATTGAAGTTAGTGGCCAAATGCCAGATATGTGTTCATTCTTTTTCCAAGATTGTTTTTTATTCACCTGTGTTATGCATCCTGAAAGGTTGTGGAGACTGGAGGATAATCCTCCTTGCAGTAACTAAATTGGAAGTCAGTGGCCAAATACCAAGAATGTGTTCATTCTTTTTCTAGTTTTGGTTGTATTTACCTGTATAACTTGTTAAAACAGAAAATGTAAGGTCTTAGGCCATGTTGCTGATGCCGACCATGCTAAGACAACTGTTTGTCTTAGATCTTATTTGGATATTTTTACAAACATTTTGTTTTCTGATCAAAATATTATTAACTTGAAACTGACACTGTAGGTCAAAATGATAATGGCCACAAACAGGCCTGATGTTCTTGACCCTGCACTTCTTCGACCAGGCCGATTGGACCGCAAAATAGAGATTCCCCTGCCAAATGAGCAGTCCAGAATGGAGATCCTTAAGATTCATGCGGCTGGAATTGCCAAGCATGGTGAGATTGATTATGAAGCTGTTGTGAAGCTTGCAGAGGTAATCCTGCTAGCTCTTTTTTATTCATTTCTTTCTAGCTGTTTCCACAATCTAGGCATGCTTGAAACCGTCATTCATCTAGGGCTTCAATGGAGCTGATTTGAGAAATGTGTGCACCGAAGCTGGAATGTCAGCCATCCGTGCGGAACGTGACTATGTCATCCACGAAGATTTCATGAAGGTAGTTTGATATTAATTTCTCAAGCATTCTATAGCATACACTTTATCATGTTGGGATTAATTGGCGTGTACGGACAGAAGGCTCTTTCTTCCAATACTCACCTTTATCATCTTTTGATGTTCAGGCTGTACGAAAATTGAATGAAGCCAAGAAACTTGAGTCCAGCGCACACTACAGTGCTGATTTTGGAAAAGACTGAAGTAATGTATTTTACTCTTAGCAGCCAAACTTTTCTAAGCACAAAACTTCTCTTCCCGGCGAGATGATGCAGTCCTTGGATGCAGGCAGGGAAAACTGAGCTTTTTCCTGGTATCACTGCTTATCTTAGAAGTCAGAACCCTAGGAACTTGCTTGTATCTGAGATCACAGATGGGAGATCATGAATATTCATGAAAATATGGCTATTCTTGTTATCTTATTTTCTATTTCCAAGCTGAGAGATGAACTGTCCACTGTGAATGTGATTATTATTTACCAAAACATGATATCTGCGGCTCAGTTCACAGAATATACGATTGATTGGAAAGTTTATGAACTGTTTTTATTTGTAATGTTGCTGCTCTCAGGACCTTGATTTGATCAAACTCGATACAACAAGAATCTTTCTGATAATGCGAGGTTGTTGAGTTGCAATTAGGACATGGAAAGCTGTTGGTTGAGTTGAGAAGAATAAGATGTAGAAATTGAAGTTTGTGCCATTAATGGACTGAAAGCTATATGATTCGAACAGAAGCTAAGCAGCCATTGGAAGATAAAGAAACAGAGAGATGAAAAAATTGGATACATAAGAGGAGATTAACTTTGATGATTTCGTTGAGACAATGAAACCTTCAAATTTCCAAGCATCTGAAATCAATCATTTCCGCTGTTTGGATTTGTCTCAAAATAATTTTCCTTTCTAAATAGGGATTGACATGGAAATTTGTGTTCAGGGAAACAAAAGAAAATGACTACCCGGTTCTTTTTCTTTATGGAAAATGGTGAAAATTGGTAGGTTGCAGTTGCAGTTGCAGCTAAAATGGAACGGTAAACAAATTAAGAAGATAATCATTGGATTATCGTGAAATTTTAAAGAATAATAGAAAAAAAAATATATAAATTAAAACTCAAGCTATTCTGAAAACATATTTGAGAATTATTTCTTTTTATAAAATTAAATAAAAGATTTGAATGTGAGATTATTAGTTATATTCATATATTTAAATAGTTCTAAAATAAAAGTTATCTAACACACGAAAAACTTATATAGGATGTTACAACATTTTCAGAAACATCATAGATAAATACAGAACACAAAATTTGGTTACCCAATATAGTGCAAATATCACCTATGTTTTAGATAACCATTTCTTAGGCTCCTCCTAAGTATAAGAACATTAGTTTTGCCTATAATAAATATACTAATCATACTGCAATAACAAATATCCTAACAAATTCTAATACAATACTTATCAACTCACTCATAATTGAATTTCTTTCGTAGTATTGAATAATCTTAAAACTTAATTCATTAATAGATCTTTTTTATTCAATGAGCTAGCTTGATTTTGGTTAATATTGCATTTAAAATAATCTATACTTTATTGTCGCAACAAATTTTAAAAATTAAAAGCTATCCGGAATTTTACTTGACATTTGTTGAATAAAATATAAATTAAATTTGATAAACTCATATCGAAAACTTAAAATTTAATTCAATTAAAAAAAATACTAAATTCAAACTGTGCAAAAATTTCAATAATCGTATAAACTCAAAAGTCAAATGATCAATATAATTAACATAAAAATTCAAATTTTGTAAAAATAAATAAATCAACTAATAGATCTCCTCAGATGCCACCAACCAAACACATTTTTCTTAATTATTCAAAAAAATTTAACACTTCTAAATTATTTAAATATTTGTTTTTTTTTTAAACATTTACCTTAAACTCAACTCACGATATGTATTTTCAACGTTATAAAACGCGTGCAACGCACGCAGTATTCAATTAGTTATGTAAAGTTATCAGAACCACGAGTTGATTTTTTTCTTTTTTAGTACAATAAGAGATTGAAGGATTTAAACTAAGGACATCCTAGTCATTATCGCATCCATAAGCTACTTGAACTTACTTGCTCTGACTATAGAGTTATTTTAATTAAGGTATCCCAATCATTACAATAGTCTTCTCATTAGTGATACATAATATGGTGAGTAACAACTATTTTTTCATGGTTGGTGAGAGACCCAATTTGTTAATTAACCATTAGAGAAAAGAGAATGTAATATGGAAGCATTTTTTCCCACACATCAAACACTTAGGTCCCATATGTAACCATTTCATTTTTGGTTTTTGGTTTTTGAAAAGTGGAGTCCATTCAATTATATTTATTGTTTACTAATATTCTGTAATTGTAATAAATTTGGGCCCCACAACTAAACTGTAATCCTCTGTAAAACGGCCCTTAAAATAAGGGTGCTTAGTTCGATTAGATTTAAAAATTATATAAGACTTACTAGCCTTTTATATGAACATTTTGTAGATTTTTCAGATTATGCTCTTGCATGTCATCAATTACTGTTTTAATTATAAAAAATGATTGCGATGGTTTAAATGGTCATATATCATTTTCAGTAAGATCATAGGTACCCATTTTACGTTTTTTGACAATAATAATAAAATATATTCTTTATGGGTTCTAACTTTCAAAAAATTGTTATATGAAGATTGTGTGTTTTTCTTCTTTAGAAATGCGTTTTTCTAAATTAAAATCTGAATTTATTTTTTTTAGTTTTTTTAATATGCATTTTTATAAAAAAAAAAATTAACTCAAGTGTTAATTTCTTACCATTTAAAAATTAAAAAAACTAAATAAAAATGATAAGAGGTGTTTCAATTCTTAAAAAGAGGAAACAACAAAATAGATGGATTATTATGATTGCATCAAATATGTACTAAACACATTAAAGAAATTAGACATAATAAACTCATTACGAAGACAACAAATTAGTAAATGTTGCCTTATTAAAAAAAGTTAATAATGAAAAATTTTAAAATCGAAAATACTTGAACACACCTCTTACTGTATCTAATTAAAAATTGACACTTGTTAATCTTTTTTTTTTAAAAAAAAGTGATTAAATATATATATTGTAGGGGTAGGAAAGGGTTAAAACCATAATAATAAATTTCCATCGTTGATATTTTCACGTTTTCATTGATTCAATATCGATGTAAGGGTAAATCGATATTATAGTCGTATCACAAAACATAAAAAATAAATAATAAGATATCAATATTTTAAATATAATATAAATAGTAGAAATGTTAATTTCTTTAAAAATCAGAAAATGACTATTTACTAATTAAAATTTATTTTTTGAGTTTATTGTTTATATAATTTTTATAGAAATATTCTTCGAAATCAAATTAAAACCTCGATATTTCTGTTCATTTTAAGCCCCGGTTAAATCAAACTATGTGACACCAAAACCATAGTTAAAAGCAACGGCGTCGTATCACAATTGTTATAAAGCGTAGTCCATAAATTTGGGGAAGAAGGCAAGCAATTTTTGCAGAAGGAGAGAGCATCTAAAGCTTCTTGCTTCCCAAGCTTTCTCTGATAAATCCACCGGAACTTCCACCTCCGACCACCAAGAATGGCTGACGGTGAAGAAGCCGCCCGACGTCACACGGCGGTCAATGATTACCGCAAGAAACTCCTTCAGCACAAAGAGTTAGATGCCAGAGTCCGATCTCGTTTGTCCCTCAATACCCAGCTTTATAATCTCCTCCTGTTTTTATTTTACTCTGTGAATTCCGGTTCTAGTCGTTCCTAATGGGGTTTCTTTTTGTTGATTTGAGTAATAGTAGGTTTTGGGTCTTCGACAATGACCGTTTTATGGACTATGGGATTGCTGCATCTTGGTTTTAGAGTGTTGTAATTCATCCCCCCGATTTAACTTTGGGTCACTAAGAAATTTGTGTAGATTTGTGGGTGTGTTGCATTTCTAGGAAGTTTTAGGAAATGGGTTTGTGTTGTTTCTTAGTTTTCATTTTGCTACATTTCTATTTTGCTTGTGATATGTGTTAACATAAGCTGAAACTGTTGATTGTTTTACGGATTCTTGAGAAATTTTCTTTGATTTATGGTTTTCAGTGAGGGAGAATTTGCGAGCTGCAAAGAAAGAATTTAACAAGACGGAAGATGATTTGAAGTCTCTGCAAAGTGTTGGCCAGATTATTGGAGAAGTTCTCAGGCCACTTGACAATGAACGCTGTAATTTCTCTTGTTATTCCTTTTAATTCTTGTGGTATGAAAATTCTCTCAAATTGGTTGATAATGGTCGTAGAGTGTCATTGCTTTTGTGATTTCAGTGATCGTCAAAGCAAGCAGTGGACCAAGGTATGTGGTTGGATGCCGCAATAAAGTCGATAAGGAAAAATTAACATCTGGTACTAGAGTAGTTCTTGATATGACAACACTCACCATTATGAGGGCTCTTCCACGTGAAGTAAGTTAGATTTATTGATCATACTCAATGATTATAAAGGAAAAGGAAAGAAGGTAGTAGTATCCTCTAATTCAAGATTGTCCTAAATGTTTTGATATAATTTGCTCTAATAGGTAGATCCTGTTGTGTATAATATGTTGCACGAAGATCCTGGTAATGTTAGCTATTCTGCTGTGGGTGGCTTATCTGATCAAATTAGAGAACTGAGGGAGTCCATTGAACTACCTCTCATGAATCCTGAGCTTTTCCTTAGGGTTGGCATCAAACCTCCCAAGGTACTCTCTCTCTCAACCACATAGCTGATAGGTTCCCAAATTCTGGTTTTCTGGCTAATAATTTTTGCGTTATCAATTACTTACACTGTACTGGATACTTTCTCCTCCTTTTGTTTAAAAAAAATTTCCCCATTTCTATTCCAAGGGTGTGCTTCTGTATGGTCCTCCTGGTACTGGCAAGACATTGTTAGCAAGAGCCATTGCAAGCAACATAGATGCCAACTTCTTAAAGGTTGAATATTCTTCTTATACTGAAATGACTTTACTTCCCCTTCTTCCCAGTTAGTGTATAACTATTAGCTTTTATCTTCTTTTTAGGTCGTATCGAGTGCCATAATTGATAAGTACATTGGAGAAAGTGCAAGGTTAATACGAGAAATGTTTGGATATGCACGTGATCACCAGGTAAGTACTGATGTACTGGTGTTATGAACTTCTTTTGGCATGATTCTATAAGTAGTTGTGATTCATAATTCATGCTCCATTCTTTTCTGTGTTTAGCCCTGCATAATTTTTATGGATGAGATTGATGCCATTGGTGGGAGGAGATTCAGTGAGGGAACAAGTGCTGATCGTGAAATTCAGCGAACATTGATGGAGTTACTTAATCAGCTTGATGGTTTTGATCAGCTCGGTAAGGTATGTCCAAATTTTCTGACCCCTTGTTTGTTTTTTTTGGGAATCCCAGGCCCTTCTCACATATATTTAGATTCCAACCTTTGTTTTGAAGCCTGAAGGTATCTTTAATATTTAGATATTCAAGTATCATATGAACATTGCTACTTAAAAACTCTATTAGATGAGGGGTCTTTTAAGTTGAAAGATTACTATATCTTATTATTGTTGGTATAATATGCAATTGTTAAATGCTACCCTAGACAAATATGGCAAAACAGGTAACTGTTCTTCAGATGTCTAGATTTTTAGGTTCACAAATCCTTTGCAAATAAATGACCCTTTAACCATGTTTATCATTTGACTTTACAATGGACGTGAAAGTAATCTCTTCTTTATCAAGTATTGGTTGGCCTGGTAGTAACATGCGCAAACAAACAAGAGAGATAATGAGATCAAGGCTTGATGACCACTTCTGATCTATCTAAGACATTAATGTTACACAAGTTCTTCAGAAATCTTAGTGAAGAAAAAAAATATTGTGATTTTGTAAGTGGCATTTTTCTAAAAAATATTTAACAGTAACCAAGTATGGAATATAAATGAAAATGGAAGCTCTGGCCATATATCAAGAACTCCGTTTCTGGTCTTCTTTTTTCTTTGTTCTTTCTTTTTTGTGTGGGGGGAGGGGGTGGCAATTTCAGTTTTGTCTTACCTACATGATATAAGGTCGCATGCATTGTGAAGATATTGTTTTTTTTTTCCAATGTTTTAAAAGGGTAAAAGCGGGCTTGAGGCTTTTCCTCTTGAAGAGGTGCAAGCATTGAATTGAATTAAAAACATTTTACAAGTCCTAAATTGGAATGACCAAGTATTGCTAAACATGATAGTCATATTGGGAAAGTGTTAAAAAGAAATCCTCCCCCTTGATTTTCACTTAATCAAAAGTTCTACAAGGGTATCTTTAACATCACTACCATTATAATTAATAGGATTGACTTGTACTATAAATTTTTGTCTTCAATGTTTTTAAAGTCACAACCGTAAAAGTATTAATAGTTGAAATTATCACAACTCAAAATCTTTATATTTTTGAAGAATGAGGCAAATCACTAGATGAGGTGTAGAATTTTAAACCTTAGTACCTTTTCACAAAGGCTTAAGCCTCTTATGGTTCAATGAAGGTGTAAGTCTTGAGGCTAAAAGTTAGAGCTTTAGGTGTAAGTCTTAGTAGCTTTCTAAAACATTGTTTTTTTTTTAAATAAATAAATAAATAAATAAGAAACTGAGAAACCATATATTTCACACAAAAACAAAAGAACATGTTGCCTTGTGAAGAGAAGATATAAATTTAAGGTCTTAGATCTTAATCATGTTCCCGACCATGCTATGACTTAATTTTGTCTCGTCATTTCTTTTATTGCAATTTTTTCCCTCAAACTTTTATGTTTTCCTAACACAAGATGATTAATTTGATGATACCATAGGTCAAAATGATAATGGCTACAAACAGGCCGGATGTTTTGGACCCTGCACTTCTTCGGCCAGGGCGATTGGACCGCAAAATTGAGATTCCATTGCCGAATGAGCAATCCAGAACGGAGATCCTTAAGATTCATGCCGCTGGAATTGCCAAGCATGGTGAGATCGACTATGAAGCTGTTGTAAAGCTTGCAGAGGTAACCTTGCTAGTTTTTTTTTTTTTTTTTTTTTTTTTTTTTTTTTTTTTTTTTTTTTTTTTGTTTATTTAGGATTTCTTTTAGTAGAAACTTTGTCCACAATCTGTGATGCATAAAACTATCCTTTGTCTAGGGATTTAATGGAGCTGATTTGCGGAATGTCTGCACTGAAGCTGGAATGTCAGCTATTCGCGCCGAACGTGACTATGTCATCCATGAAGATTTCATGAAGGTAACTTCTTTCTATAGCGGTCTTTATTCATTGTATTGCAACAGATTCCTACAGAGAGGTCTTTTCTTCGTACTCACTTTCATCTTGTGATATTCGTTCAGGCGGTCCGAAAATTGAACGAAGCAAAGAAACTCGAGTCCAGTGCGCACTATAGTGCCGATTTTGGGAAGGACTAAAGCTATGTAACGTAGTCTTGGTAGCCAAAATCTTTGCAAGCATAACATTCCCCCCCAGGGAAACGATGCACTCTTGGGATGTGTGCACAAATGAGCTTTTCCTGGTATCACTGGTGTTTTTCTTAGAACTTTAGGAACTTGTATCTGATCACAGATAATGATGAACATTCATGAAAATCTAGCCATTCTTCTTTTCTTATTTATATTTCCTTTTGCTTGTGGGCTAAACAGATTGTTCTTCACCTGCCTTAACTTTTCTTGTTAATGTACTCATATTGAAAAGATATAAAGCTGAAGATGAAATGGTTCATTGTGATTTTCTTCTACTTAAACATGATCATCTGCAGCTCAGTTTACAGAATGCATAGTTCATTTCAAACTTTATGCCACTGTTGTTATTTGGAATGTCACTGCTCCTAAGTTACAAATGGGATTTGATGAATCATAAAATTGCTAGTATTCTATCTTTTTGACATTTCCTTGGCTGAGATTAACTGTTCTTCAATGTCAATCTGTTGTTGAGTTTGAATCTGACCATTCTCACGATCTTGTAAAACCAGTAGGCACTGACTAGCTGCAATCCCAGCGCCATGGCCTGAAGTATAGGAACTAATTAGTTAGTGAAAGTTGCATAAAGTAGTTTATAATGGAGTAAACATGTCAATGTTTCAAATCATATTATAGATTTGTTACTTATGTGGTTGTGTTTATTTCATCGTAAACTTGTAGTTCCTTTTAACATTGTTATTTCATACTTTTTTATCTTTTTTTTTTAATCATAATATCTATCAACATTGACATTTTATTAATTGAAACATCATGTTATCGAGAATATGGAGTTAGATGTCTGAAAAAAATACCTTAATAAGAAAAGGGACCGTGGCAGTTAGAGTCATGTAGGTGAGATAAGGCCCTCCAACCATTCTTGCAGATGAGAATATCACTGCAAATCCAATCTGTCAACACATCAATATTAGTTTAGCTCACACTCAATTTGATAATCACAAATTGTGTTTATTTTATCATTCTTTACAAACAATGATTTTAATCCACAAGTTTTTTTTTTATAATACTATTGCTTCTAAATTTTTTTTAACTTCCATTGTTTAAGTCAAAGTTCAAAAGTATTAGCCAAATATTCAAAATAATAACATTCCCATCTCTGCTTTAATTTTGCATTCAAATATATTCAAGTTGTTGATTTCTCCAGATCTTGCTCGTTTGTATTAACATAGTCCCTTTGATAAGAGTTGGCATGGATGATAATTCAACACTAACGGTTAAGTATCTAAGTTTAGCTCAATTAGTTAAGATATGTGTCGTCCATTGAATACGAATCATTTCATTCTAACATATTAATCAACTATATATATATATATATGAAAGTGACTTACATCAGCTGCCAAATTAAGGTCAGTGCCTTTGTAACCAATTTCTTTGAGAATTTCCCTTAAATGGAGAAAGGGGCTTGAGATCTCTGTTATCCACAATGCTGCTACCATCTCTGACCCACACTACATATTTATGCCCAAAATTATTGCTAGTTAATTGGGTAAAATATTAATGGCAAAATAATTTAAATATTTACATTATTCATCAATTATGTAAATCAACTATGGTTATATAAAATAAAAACAATTATTCTCCTGCAACAATTAAATTATCCAACTATACTCAATTAAGAACGGTTAGAATATTAAATTCCATTTGATAATCATCTTTGTTTTTACTTTTTGAAAATTGTACTTGTTTTCTTACCATCTTTTTAGATTTTTGTTAAAGTAACATTTGAATCCGTAGTTAAATTTCAAAACTTAACATGGATTTTGAGATAATTGTTTGTAAGTAGATAATAAACATAACAAATAAAGAAAGCAGTAAAAATTTTAAAGATTAAAAAATCAAATGGTTATGAACGAGTGTGGAAACATAAAAAAGAAAGAAAAAGACAAATTGAACATAGTTTAGCGGATAAGACATGCATATATAAAGTCAAAAATCAATCTTCAACTCGACGATTATAGAAATACAAAATGGGGGAAAAAAGTTTACCTTTTGATAAGCAAAGCCTGCTGCAATTCCAACAATGCTAACCAAGTGATGGATTGTATTGTCCAAACTCACTTTCTTGTCAAAATGGCAACACACCATATCATATATCAAATAAGAACAGCTGACAGCCAATGTTTGCATCTGGCTAACACATTCATCCCATCATTTAATAGCTTGAAGCACAATCTTACTAACAAATCAAATAACTTCGACAATAAAGATTTGACGGGCAATCTGAGCATAGCTTAATTAGTGAATAAAGACAGAATAAAAACATAATTTGCATTTTAAAAGTCAATGTTTTGAAAGATCCAAGAATGTAGAGGATTGAAGATTATAGATCGTAAATAACGAAGAAGGCGAAGAAGAAAGAGTGAGAATTAACCTGAAAGGGTGAAGATTGAGAAGCAAGAGGACAAATGGGGCATCGCCAATTTCGAACAGAGATGGAAGCCAATGTGACAGCCAAACAAGCATGGATTGTTGAGATGAGGCGATTACAAAATTCAAAAGATCGATTTGGAAGGAGTTTTCTTAAGAAAATGAAACCCAATGTCCATGATATTACACCGAAAACAACGATGTTTATTACGTGGGGATCTCGACTGTCGGAAACTGCCATGGCAGCTCCAAGAAAGCAGAGGTTTTGTAGAAGAAGAAGCCGAGTCTTGTGGAAAGATCAGAGGAAGTAGCAGTTTGTAAAATGAGAGAGAAGAGTCAATTGTGGAGCTTTTTCTGAGATTAAACCAACTTTTATTTATTTCTTTATTTATTTTTGTTTCTTTTCCTAAAGAATGGGGGTTGGGTGTTTTCATTGATGAGCATTTAATTCAAAAGTGGGGTTTTTTCTGGTTGAAACTAGGACCATATGGGGGTCCAAAGTCATTTGTTGGTTTGTTTTATTAATGGGAAAATTAGTTTTTTTTTAAAAAAAATCTAATTTGCATTTGATCTGTAAATTTCAAAATATTAAGCTTAATTCTTAAATTTTAAATTTGATTTCAATTTTGTCTCCGACTTTCGATACAATTTTACATTTAAGATTTGAGTTTTGTTTTAATTTAATTTTGAGATTTTGAGATTTTACATTTTTTATATCGATTTTTATTAAAATACACACTTTTAGTTATTGACATTAATATTTATTTATTAATTTGAAATAATTATTAAATTTAAATTTAAATTTAATAAGAACACTAGAATTTTTTTTTAAAATAATATTTTTTTTTAATAAATAATGACAAAAATAGGGTCGGAGAAGTGTTTTGGAAAACTATTGACAAAATTAGGGTAGTGGAATCGTGTACCGGGTACACGATTTCCATGTGGCATACTCGTGTACTGGTACATGAGTACCGTTTAATCCCGTTAGCACCACGTCGGCTGACTGGTTAACCGGTCAAGCAAACTCGTGGACCCGATCTACGATTTGCTTATAATTTTTTTTTTTTAAAGTTTGTTGACTAATTTTTTTTAATTGTAGATGTACAACAATATTAAAACTTTAGGAATTGGTCCACAAATTTCTTCATTATTAAACTTAATTATATATTTAATATACAATGAAAATATCTTGCACTCAAATTAAAAAAAAAAAAAAAAACCATGATATTAAAGAAAAACAATTAGTTCTTTAATTTACAATTTGAAAATGATACAATGTGGGATTTAAAAACGACCTTACCCCTTATGGGTTGTCTTCGTGTCTCTCTAAATTAGGTTCACCCTGTTGTTGCTGTCGTCTACGAATACGTCTTCGATCGGTGTCAGTAACATTGAGTCGTTTTGTTTGTTGAATAATACCTTCTACGTTGACCAATGTTTGTTGACACATTGAAGTTTGGTGATTTCGAACATCCCATGAGTTTTACGCTGACATGGCCGTAACCTCCCAGTACAAACGTCCATGATTTACATTTAACATACCAAAGATCCTAATTTGATTCCACTACGACAATTTCGTATTGTTCTATCACACAATATTTTTTTATAGTAAGCTGTAAATTTCTTTGGTATTAAACAACATTTATCTACACCTATATTCCTTTCTTCCAAAGTAGACCCTAGTTCACACTTTGAATTTATCATTTCTTAATCTATTTGGGTGAACATTTCTGACGGTACCAACTCAAGATCATGTTCACCACTATTGTCGTTTCCAAATAATTCATCAACTTCAACGTCAATGTCACTATCTCCATCATTTCCATGTTCAAGAATAACTAAATCTTACGCATGACACAAAAAAAAATCTGTTAATATGTTACCTCAATAAAATCCAATTTCTAAGTTTAACATATAAGATCTAAATATTATACATTTAAATCGGCCCAAATCTAAGATTTATAAATTATATATTTAAATCAACCCAAACAAATAAAAAAAAAAAATATAAGATCTAAGATTTAAGATCTACAAACATATACATATAAGATCAGCCCAACAAATACATATAAGATCAACTCAACAAATTCATATATTTCTAAGTTTAACATACATATATTTTTATTGAAAAAGATACATAAAATATATTGAAAAACATACATATCTAAGATTTACCACAGAAATATATAAGATCAGTCCAAACATACATATATTTCTAAATTTAAAATATATTAAAAACAACTAGAGAAAAAAAAATTACCACAGAAGTGTTCGGACGATTTTCTCGGTGAGGAAAATCAAGCAAAATTGGAATTTTGGAAGATTTTGGTGTGGAAAATCAAGGACTCGGTGAGGAAAATCAACAAGATTTTGGAAGGTAGAAAGCAAAATGGAGCAGATCATTTGAAGTTATCGGTGAGGAAGAAGGAAGGCAGAAGGTTCGGTGGTCTCGGTGAGGAAGAATAAGAGGTGGATTTAATGGCGAGGAAGTCGTGTACCAGGTACACAATTTCCTTAGTCAACCCTGCATAGCGAGGGATTCATGTACCAAAAACCTATTTTTGGGAATACTTTTCCTCCAATCCTATTTTTGTCATTATTTATTAAAAAAATATTATTTAAAAAAAATCTGAAAAATAGTAAAACCTAATTAATTTTATTTTTAAAAAATTAATTAATGAATATTAACACGAAAAAGAATAGTTAGTAAAAAAATTAATGTTAAAAGTAGAGATGAACTTAAAATAAAAATCAAATTTCAAAAGTAGAATGGTAAAATTTTGAAGCTTCAAGATTAAATTAAAATAAAATCCAAAACTTAAAAAAATTTGAATTTAATTAACATTTTGAAATTTAGGATTAAAATAAAAACTATATTTCTGGGGAAGAAAAGGACGGATATTATGGATGATATTAGTTCATAAAATTTTAAATTTTATGTTTAATAATCTTATTACGAAATTTATAAAATTTCCATACTTTAGTTTGAGGTTGGATTCTCTGCCCTAGAAGTTCAAACGAGAGGATTGGATGAATTTTGTCCGTAAATGAAATCTAAATCCAAATTTTGTAGTTTCAACATTGTGAAATGGATGCATTATGTTGGAATCATCCAGCAATTTCTCTGAAAGGCAGCAAAAATTCTGAGAATCATGGTTTCCTTAAATCCAAGTCGTCGTCGCATTTTCACTGCCGAGCGGCGATGAACAGTTCAAATTCAGAATCAAAACCATCGCCACTGAAAATCCAAAATCGCATGTTTATTCTAGGGATGGGTTTCGTTGGACAGTTCTTTGCGCAAGAACTAAAGTACTCAGGATGGTAAAATCTCTACACTTCCTAGTCTTCAACTTGTAGAAATTAGAGAATTATCCGGTAATATCATTCGGATTCGAAATATTTGTTGAATTTGAGATTTATCTTTAAGAATTATAGGTGTGAAGCTAATGACATGGGGGTTGATCATTAGGGCTGTTTCTGGGACTTGTAGAAACCCTGGGCAGAAGATGCAACTGGAGGGAAGGGGTTTTGATGTTTATGTTTTTGATGCAAATGATCCAGAGTAAGGTTTCCTTTTGTGTTTCATTGAGAGATAATGAAAGATAAATGTGTGCTGTCCTTACATTATGTTTCATTGATATGGAAATATTTTCTAGTTCATGAGATGAGAGTACTAAATGTAAACAAATCGACACCGACGTCCAGGATGCTTGTTAGGATGATGTTACGGGCAAAGTTCACTCCATACCTATGAACCCTATGAGTTTGGCTGCAAGCTCATGGCCAATATCTGGATTATGTTGTTTCTTACTCACGTGAAATAGATAGAGAAACATTTATGTATTTTATACTTTATGTTTCTGCTGTGATGATCTTAGAAATGGTCTGTTCAAAACCTGTAAAATTGATAGTTTGGAAGTTGATATAGTTATAGTGTGAAGTTTCCATTGGTTAATTGTTGTGTTTGTTTTGTAGACAGGGCACTCTAAAAGCAATGAAGTATCATACTCACCTTCTTGTTTCTATTCCACCAGATGTGGATGTTGGTGATCCTGTATGCCATAATATTTATCTGTTTTATTTTGAATACTAATGCAGGACAGTGGTAGAAACTTTTGTTGAGATTAATTTAGGTGTTTTAGTTGAGCTTTTTTAAGCTTTTAATGAGGGTTTCACAGCTTACATAATCTGAAATGCCCTAGATTAATTGCAAGAAAATGTCATAACATTGTCCTGCATCAAAGACTCATTAATTTGGGTTATCTTATGGAAATTTCTTACTGTCCTGCTTTAACTTTGCAGCTGCTCCAGCATGAAAAACTATTAAGGACTACTTTACAGGGTGGAGATCTTCGATGGCTTTGCTATTTGTCATCAACAAGTATGCGTTTGTTGTAATGTAAACTGGGCAGCATTTCCTGTTGTCATACATGCATGTAAGATAAACAGTAGAACATAGGTCTAGCAAGCATGTGAGAATTTTTTTTAATCACTATCTCCTTCAAAAAACCAAACTCTACCTTATGTAGTGTTGCCAACGTACTCACTCTATTTTAGGGATAGAGAACAATGAGAGGCTTTCATATTTTGGTTTGAATCTCTCTCTCAGCCCCCATTTGGCTCTCTTTCTCTCTTACAAGCGTTTTATGAGGACCTAAACCTTAGATATGAGTAGAGCCCTTTGGAAGTCCTGCCTATGATCCCGGTTCATCTTATTTCTACCATCGGAATCCATTCCTATGCCACTGATGCAACAAGTATAGGACTTGTGATTTCAAGGGATCCCATGCCTTCTTCCTTTTGCTCATAACTGTTTTGCCACGTCGGTCCATAGTAGACCTTTGGCCTCAGTAATTGCATAGTTTCATTATTGACTATATGATCAAAGTTTCTTCTTCGTGGCAGGTGTCTATGGAGATTATGGTGGTGCTTGGGTAAATGAAGAGTAAGTGATTTTTGCTGTATACTCAGTCATGATTACCAATTACCATCGTATATTTACTTGATTTCGGTATTAAACAAGTAAATTACTCTATGGTAGTAACCCGACAAACCCCTCAAGTCAGTCAGGCAAGTTGAGGATCGAAGCAGAGGAGAGATGGCTAAATTTGGGTAATGATCTTGGCCTCTCATCTCAAGTATTTCGGCTTGGAGGTATCTATGGTCCAGGTAGAAGGTTGTGATCTCCTTTCTCTTGATATATTTGTTAGAAATCAGCCATTTTTCCACGTTCCGTTCTTGTCATTCACTGCATTCAACTTCAAGTCTGTACCATTTCTATTCTTTTGATTTTCATCAAGTTCCATGTCCGTGAACAAAATGTTATTGTTCTTGTTTTATAAGTGATTGTTTTTTTTCTTAAAAAATTTGGTTTCATCACAGTGCTATTGATACAATAATCAAGCAGAGATCCTTATCTGAGCGTCAACAACATAGGGCACGTAGACAATACACATCCCGAGTTCATGTTCAGGACATCTGCCAAGCTCTTAAAGCCTGTATTCAAAGGCCTTCTTCCAGGTAACATAACGTTATATCAATAACAGTATCGTGTAGTTAGAATGAGAGAGGAATGAAATTGAAACTGAGAGATAAACAAAGATTTCAATGCTAGACATTCTTTTGCAGGAGAGTTTACAACATAGTTGACGACGATCCAGCTCCAAGGGAAGAAGTTTTCTCGTATGCTCGAGATTTGGTCGAGAGGAAGTGGCCCGGGAAGTTCGATTCATTGTCGAAGCAAGTGGAGGCAAGTGTTATTACCAATGGGAGTGAAAGGGGTGATAAAAGAGTGTGTAATGTACGAATGAAAAGAGAGCTGGGAGCGAGTCTTGTGTATCCCAGTTATAAATCAGGATTGCAAAGCATAATTGACCAAATGAAAGAAGAGGAACCCTTTTGAAGGGTCTCCAAATTTGTAGACCATAAATATATTGAATGTCTTTTGAGTTAAACAAAATTGTGGGATAGAGAGTCATTCGAATGATTGAACCATGGATCTTTGAGATGAGATGATAATTAGCACTTTATCGATTGAGTAATGTTTGAATTTGCTTTTTATTTAGTTTAATTGAAGATTGAATGCATAGCCTCTCTTATCTTATAAATTGGAAAAATGGTTAAATTTAGGACACATATCAATTTATACTCTAAATTTTGGAGGTTGTATTCATAAAAATCTTGAACTAATGATTGTATCAATTTAAACGTTAAACTTTCATAATTGTATCAACTTACATTCTCCAAATTTTATTCGATCAATATCATATGAAACTTATAATTAGAGTTGATTAAATTCATAAATTTACCTACTTATTTTTTAAAATCATCAATGCATTAATTCTCAAATATGTGTAGATTTCTTTAAATGTTAGTTTTACAAAATAGACGATTAAAGCAAATACATTGATGATTATCAAAAGAAATTTTGTTTAAAAGTCTAAACTGATCCATTTATTAAAGTAACAATTATAAATTTTATACGAGGTTTTTGGAACATAATGAGTATGTATTGGAACAACCACTAAAATTAAATTGATTTTAGTTATTATATAATGTGTTTTGTATTTTCAAAGATGTCAGGATGGCCGAGTGGTCTAAGGCGCCAGACTCAAGTTCTGGTCTTCGAGAGAGGGCGTGGGTTCAAATCCCACTTCTGACAATTTTAGATTTCGTTTTCTTTTATTTTCCATTGGGCCTGGCCCATTTGTTCACATTTCAATGGAGGCTTTGGGCCGTTTTCTACCAATGAGCTTGGCCCAATCTCGAGCTCTATCAAAAAAAATAAGTCATCATTTTTATTACTTGTGTTAATGAATAAACATAATCAAGCATAATTAAAGTTCAAAAGAGCACAATTCAATTTTATAATTTACCTTTTCTAACCATTTATAATTAACCTTAAATAATATATAAACGGTTGCATTATAGAAAAAAAAAAGAAAAATTGCAAGAAGTTTACCTAAAAGGAATGAAAGTCATAGTTAAGAAATTGTGAGAAAACAAACGTAAATTTTTAATAACTAAATAGTCATCAAATGAAAGATTATCTACTAAGTTATATTGAAATTGGCCACACGATGTAAACTTAGATCGTGTTTTGATTGGATCGACTATGTATGTATGGATCACTAGCAAGAAATCGTTTCTTTTTTAATACTGCTCCATGAGTTCTGCACGCATTGTAGATGACAAGATCATGTTTGTCACAGATGCAAAGGGCGAATAAGGAATCTGGTGTCAACCCGTCATCGAGAATGGCCTGTGTTTCAAAAGTTGAATTTAAGAGTAGTTTAAATTTAGCATTGAATATTTTATCTATTTTAGTCCCAAAAAATTTAAAACTTCACCATTACCTCATTATTTTATTTCTAGATAGTGTTGGTTACATTTGTGCTTAAGACTGATAGGTAGATTAAGTTGGTCACTTGTGGCACATACACTTAACAAAAGTTTAAAGTTTAGGGTCTGTTTGGATTAACTTAAGAAAAAATTATATTTTTTTTCAAAAAATTCAGATTTATTTAAACATTTTTTTTTATTAAAAATTGATTAAAATATACTTGAAAAGTTATCTTGAGTTGTTGCCAAATACTCAATTTTTTTTCAAAATAACTTATTTTTTAAAATTAAACATTTGAAAATGTAATTCAAACACACCCTTAATTAAGTTTAATGTCGATAAATTGTGTGTATTTTTGCCTATTTTTTTTTTTTTTTGAAAAAAAACATGTAATTTACATTATTTGACCTTAGGATTTTATTTCTAAGTAATCATAGCTACATTTATGCTTAATTAGGATATAGCTTGAACCATTATACCTTTTAACATAAAGTAATGGTATTATATTGACAAATTTGCATACAAAGTTACCTTATTTGTTTGCCAATGCCATGCCTTTGCTACTTGTAATTTGTGTTGTTAATACTACAAACAAGAATATTAATTTAACATTCTCATTAATTAATATGATTATCTATATAACATCATACTAATTCAATAGAGGTTTGGTTCCCAAAATACCAATTCAATTGAAGTTTATAAAGAAAGATATGTTGTCATCGCCATCTTATCACTATTAATATATAAATTAAATAAAAGTAACAGTCAAGGCAAAAGAATGTCAAAGTCCAAGACTATAACAAATTAACCCAATTAGAAAAAATAAAAGGTTTAAATGTTACTTTGATTACTGTACTCTCAATTTTAATTTATTTCGATTCTTATACTTTCAAAAAATAGGAAAATTTTTATGAATAGAAACATTCAAAAACTATTTACACTTTATGACAAAAATTCTAAAAGTATAAAAAAAGTTCCAAAAGTATTCTTACACTTATAGAGTTTTTTTTGGTATAAAGTGTAAATATTTTTTATTTTTAAAAAGGCCCATTCGAAAGATTTATTTTGGTCCTTATATGTTGAACGTTTGTTCAGCTTAGTCCATGTGTTTTCAAAAGTTTATTTTGTTCCGTTAATTCATTTTGTGACATTTTTTTTAATAAAAATGAACTACAATTGAAATTACAAAAATCAAAATAAACTTTTTGAAGTAGATAGATGAAAATAACTAAAACAAAAAGAAATATAAAGACTAAAATAGTATTTATTTATTATTTAATAAAAAAAATATAAATTAAATAATTTAACTAAAAATAAAGGGTTGCTTTCAAATAAAGGAAAAATGAATCAATTTACTTATAAATATAGCAAAATGTCAGTATTCATCCATGATAAACCGCGATAGATATCTATAATAGTTGTAGTCTATCGATATTTATCAGAGCGATAGAAGTCTATCGAGTCTATCACTGATAAACAATTACGTTTTGTTATACTATATATATATATATATATATATATATATATATATATATATATATATATAACATTACATCAACATTCACGTAATAAAAAAAAAGGTTACGTACATTTGAAAACAAACATACAACTCACAAAGAGAAAATCAAATGAAAAGATGTGTATTATAAAAAGAAAACATTAAAAAAAAAAAAGTTCAATTAAACTAATTTAAAAAAAATGGGGAGAGACCTACAGTTTTAGTTCATGAGAGTTGGAAATGAGGAACCTTTTTCTTTATTATTAATTATTATTTAATTTTGATAATAATAAAAATTGACCCTTAATAGAACCAAAAAGCCACCGACTCTCCACTCAGCTAAAACGAGTTCCAAACACAAAATGCCCTCTCTGCATTTTCTGACAATTATGTTCTCCTTTTACATTTATATCTCTTCCACGTTTTTATTATTATTATTATTTTTTAAGAGCTTCCAAAACACTTCAACATATATCTTAATTAACTCAATTCAAATAATTCATGTGGTGTATATTTATAAGTAAGACATTCTTTTATAATTAGATAATCTATCCGGTTGAGGATCGTATTTGGTTTTATGTTTGACTATGGATGACCTCACCCAAGGTTGAGGTCGAGCATCATCCTTAGGTCATTTTTTGGGCCTAAAATGATCTCTTGGGTCGGGGTATTGCATTAGGCATGTCCTGTTAGGCATTTGGTAAGGCTCGATTGAGGTTAAGGTCAATTACAGGGCCCAAGCCAACCCCTTTTTCTAAATTCATTTTGGTCATAAGTTACCACTTTCAGTTTGTATCATGTTTTCTTTTAAACCTTATCATTTCTATTTACCCTAGATGTCAATTATATTTTTCGATCCAAAATCACCCCTAACAAATATAATTAATGTGAATATATAATATGAATGATCCGTATACTAACTTATTTAATAGGAATAAAATATTGATTTTTAATTTTTTATGTTTAAGATTTATTTTGTTTAAAAAATATATCGGAATCGACATTTTTTTATTTTTTTTTTAGTGGATATTAAAAAAATTCAGGAGATCAAAATGAAATTTGAACTTAATTCTAACGCTAAAATAAGGTTTTTAAAAATTTAATATTATCTATTTTCTTAAAAAAAAAAAAATTGGGTTCTAAAGTCTATAATTTCTCTTGATAAAAATTTCAAACTCAATCAAATAAATCAAAAAGTGACATAACTTTATTATTTTTAGATGGTCCAAATTTTTTAATAAGATATTCTTTTTCAATCTTCGAAATTATTTTCCTTCCTTTCTAATTATTAAACACCTTTTAACCTTATATTTTCTTAATTATTATGCAAATTAGTGCATAATACATAATCTCAGGTTCGTCGATCCTCTCGACAACATTGTGGGCTACTAATAAAATATGAATCTTAATTAAAAATAAAATACTTAATGCCTTTTTTAACTAATTCTTAATAAAACACCACATAGATCATTTCTTAATGATCGAAAAAAAAATCTTTCACATACAACAATTTTTTTTAACTAAAATACAACAAAGAAATTGGTAAAGGGTTAAATTTACAAAACAAAGTATATAATATTGATTTAATTTGTCATTACTTTTGAACCATAATAAAATATTGAATCTTTACTAATTATATAAATACTTTATAAGTTAAAAATAATATCCATTAGATTAGTTGTCATGTTTGGTAGCTATTGCAATTTTTTTTTTTTTTTTTTGAACTATTTTATCGAATCAATATAATGAGCTTACACATTTTGTTATATGTCAAAATTGCCCGCTCTTTCATTATTTGCATACTTCTAGGTGAAGAAAAGAGAATTTTCTCTAGATTTGATGTACAATCATTATTGAATTGTTAATAATGAATGATTAGGAAATAACACTTTTAATTTATTTGAGCATCACTTCACATGTTATTTCACCTTTATTATACTCAAGCTTCCAAATCTTCCATAATTAGCGCGATTTTGTACAGTTAATTAATTATGTTATGTCATTCTATGACACAAAATTGGTCAACTTATAAATATCATTTATGCTATATAAAAATATTATACATGTTTAAACAAGCAATAATTCAAGACCAATATTGAAATAGTGTTGTATTATTAATTGTTACAAAAAAGTCCTAAACATTATTATATACCATTGATGTCAACTTAAAAGTAAATATTTTTAAATTTTAAACATTTTAGGAAACTACGTTTTGTAAATTTAAAAAAAAAAAAAAAGAGTTTATTTATATGTCCGTTGAACGATGCTTATATAAACAATTTTAAGTCATGAATAAGAAATGTGACATTATTATAAATATTTTATTCTATACAAAATGCTACTTTTGTTTTGTTTTAGTCACAATTGTCGACACAAGCATACTTCAACTTGTATAAAATTTATACTATCGACTTAGAAGTTAGAAGTTTGATATCCTCACATATTATAAAAAAAAGAAAAAAGTCTCAATTAATTAAAACCACGTATATTTCTAACATATTAAGTAGAAATTACAATGACATAGGAATTCAATGGTTGTATTACATAGATCTAAATATTTTCTCTTTCACCAACGTTAAAAAATTTGGTATTAAATTGTAGAATGAAAACATTTTTTTTGGTCGACCCTCTTTTTAATTGACTTAAATATAGCTCAACTGATTAGTGACGTTAACTCTAAAAAGTAATAATAATTTATATCATCAATCAAAAAGTCAATCAAAGCTTGAATCTTCATTGTAACACGTTGACCTAAACAAAAGCAAAGCAACATTTATTATTGGTTGAAAGATTAAATCTAATATTATATTATTTGAAAAAAAAATTAGTGGCTTTCAATATTTCAAATAATGATAATAAAATTTTCATTATATATATATATATATCTTAGAAAATAAAGTTTCATTATATCTTTATTTTTTAAAAAATTAATTTATATAGTTAAGTATTATGTCTATCTAATTCTCGAGTTTTAAAAAGTTTAAATTATATTACTTAATATTAAATTATATTCAATTTAGTATTTTAATACATGACATATCTTTTCTTGACTTCATGTGGAAGGAGAAATTGAATTGCAGATTGTCTCAATTATATGCCTTAACTAATTAAACTATGTTAGAAGTTGATATAATATCTTCGAATCTATTTGGTAGGAAATTTGAAAACATTAATTAGAAAGCAAAGAATTCAATGAAAATATAATTATATTTCATGTTTCCAGATGTGTGTTTAGTACCAACTTCTAATTTAAACAATTGTTTAAAATATATTTAATATTATATTTATAAATCATAAAATTAGTTGTAGTTATCCACTAAATATTAGTTGACAATAAACTATTTTTTTATGAATATATTTTATGTTAAATTTTTTTATAATTATTATTTTGTAATGGTATATAATTTATAATACGTATTTTAAATTTTGAATAATTGAATTGAGATGGTAACATGACATGTTTTTAAATATTTTATTTTATTTAATATAATTCTGGATTTTAAAATTCAAAATTCAAATTTTTTTTGATATAATGAAAACATAAAATCTACTGTTTTTAGAATTTATACGGTTTAGATCATAGAATTTGAAAATAATTTTTAAAAATCAAATTTGAGTGTTTTCTAAACACGTATTTGATGAAGTCAGTGAATTTATAAATATAAAACACAACGTGAATTCTCAACCAAACGGATCCTTAAATTGGAAATAAAAATTATTCTTAAGATAAAAAAAAAATTAAATGTAAAAATTGAGAAGTGATTGGGAATGGAAAAAGGCATATTTGAACCCCAACCAACCATATGCATATGGTTTGAGTGGGAAGCCAACATGTCCCTTTCTTTCAAATTTTGGGCCAATTATCCAAATTACAAGTAATATTGTTGACCAATCATTTATCAAAAAGCTCTTCATAACCAACCAAAAGCACTACTATATCCCTTGTAAAATCCTAAAGAGTACAACTATAATATATCTTATTTTCCCTTTTTTGCTTTTGTGTTTTGCCCTTACTTTATTAATTCAAATATAATTTTTTTCCCCTTTTTACTTCATGTTTGAATTAGCCCTTTATAAACAACTTCAAACAATCAGCTTGCTACAAACAAATTTTAGTACTATAATATACTTCATTTTTATTTACATTATAATTTTACATTCATAAATATTCCTTTCAATTATAGTGGAGCCCACTCCATTTTTTTTTTAAAAAATATTAATGTGACAACCAGTTAATGAGAGTAGTATCCCTATTAAGGTGGTTTAAAAAAAAAATATTCCTTGACATAATTTTTTTTTATAAACACATCACGATAATATTCTTTAGTTATGAAACAATTTTCTCTTTACTCTAGTTTGGATTATTGTAGTCCTAGGTTATCATAGTTTGTTAAAATAGTTTGTATTGGGGGTATGAATTATTTTAGTTTGGATTATAATAGTATGTGTTTGAGACATAAACTATTTTATTTTGAGAATGAAGTAGTAAACATTGTAGCAAAGAATAAAAGAAATGGTAGAACGTAAAATAGTAAAAACTATAGAAAATAGAGAATATGATAGCAAATATGGATTTTGAAATAGTGTTAACTATATTTAATTGAGGGTTTTGAAACAAGATGTGGTTATAATAGTCAATATGGAATACTAGAAATGGTTCTTTTTGTTTGTAAACAATTGAAATAGACACAAAATTTTTAGCCGTTTATAACTAAATACAAATGATTCCGAGGTTGGTTAAAATATCATTTTTTTAAAAAAAAAATTTAGTAGTTGTAATTTCAAATCTATAAATATATTCTTATAGTATATTATCTTTTTGCATGAAAAATATTATTATTATTTAATCAAATTTAATAAAAATTACTTTAAAAGGGACTAAGATCTATTGAAAGTACACTAAAATTGGACATTTCAAAATTAAATAACTAAATTTAACTTTTATTTAAACATGTGAACTAAAATTGGACATTTAAAAGTACTAAATTTAATATTTATTGAAAGCATAAAAACCAAAATTAAACATCAAAGAAATGACTATAAAATTTTAAAATATATGAACTAAAATGGTATTTTAACGTATTCTAATTTTTTTATTAGAACAAACTCATCCCTTTAGAAATTAAAATAATGATGAAATTGCCGACTCATGATTAACTTGTTAAGACACCAACATCTTCTTTAGTTGAAAGCCACACTCATGCTCTTTATTTGGAATATAAAATTAAAAAAAAAATAATTTAAAGAAAATAATAATAAAGAAAAAAAGTTCACAATACATTTCACATTTTTATATGGAAATATCTTTTCATCATTAACAAAATTGGTTTACAAAAAAGGTCAAAATTGGTAAGTTTTTAAATAAAAATGACAAAAAATGTTTCAATCTCCAATCATGATTAAAAGGTAATAATTAATTAAAAAAATAATAATAATAAAGGAGAGAATTAAGAGTTTGTAAATATGAGGTTAGATGCATAAACAATAATAATTAAAGAGGAATGAGTTTGATAAGATTTGCTCAAATGCTCCCTTTTACAAAAATAATTTCAACTAAGACCCCATTTCTACTTCCCTTAGCACATCTGAATCTGATGAAGATTGTTCCAATGTCCCCAAGGAAATCACCAGAAAGATGATTTCACATTTTTCAAACACACAGATCAGATCATGAAATTAAGCTTCAGAACTCAATAATGGAAGATATCAGCAGCAGCCATGATTGGCTGGTTGAAGTACAGGAAATTCATCGAGTTCATGAAGCTATCGGCGGCCACATTTGTCTGAATCTGAAAAACTTCCTCCTCCGTTTCTCCAAATCCGCCATTGCTGCCGCCGCTGTTGATGCAATTAGCGATCTCCTCGAGCGATTGCAATCTCTGAGTCAGTTCCGCCATTTGAGCTCTCAGAACCGAGTTATCGGCCTCGATGTTCATATAAAGCTGCGATGTAATGTTGATATTTGAAAGAATCTGAGCGTTATCCTTCCTTAATTGAGTCACTTGCACCATCAATTCGTCCAGATGTTGTTGCTTCCTCATCCGAGATCGTCTCGCTGATTCGCGATTCGATTGCATTCTTTTCCGTTTCCTCTGATCCATCAGAACCTGCAAATCCTCTTCAGAGCCTGAGTTTTGAAGCTTAATGGAACCAGAGGAATTTCCGCTTGCAGAGTCCATAGAGATGAAGTTGATAACAATTAAATTTACAGCAGAGCACAGAACACAAGACACAGATTACAGATTATAAATGATCTAATCTAACGTAGAAAGAGAAAACCTAAATCGAAACGACGAAGATACCGATACAAATGAAATTAACTAAGAATCTCCGAACCGGCAATCGATCTGGTGTGATCTTGCTAATCTGAGGGAGAGGAGTGAAAGAAGTTCATGAGAAGACGTAGAACCAGTAAAGGAAGACGACGGAGAAAGATTGAACGAGATGCGTGCGGCGGCGGAGAGAGGAATTGATCATAAAACCGGAACGGAGAATTTCACTGAGAATTGGAGACATGAATCTGAAACATCAAGAACAAGAGATTGAGCATCTAAAAGGACGGGGAATGAAATTCCGAGGAAACGGCAGAAATACGGCGGCAGTGGCGGAGAGGAGAGAAGGAGGAGGTTGGGGAAAGTGGGGAAAGGGTGAATTTATAGAAGAGAAAATTATTGGAAAATGCGAGAAAAATTAGGAACAAAATAGAAAAATTGGTGAATGAAAGGAAAAAAGGGGAAAAAGGAAATAAAAAAAAAAGTGAGGAAAGAAAGGACATAGGAATCTCCAACTCAATTGGGTTCGGCGGGACACACCAAATTTATTTTTCTTTTCTTTTTCTTTATTTTTCTAATTGATATAAAATCCTATTTTTTATAACCCTCCCATTTTTATCTGGTTTCCATAGGAGCCACAAGTTTTTTTTTTTTTTTTTTTATATATATATAAAATTCTATATTTATATAATATAATTATTTATACGTCTCAACACATTTAATCGACATACAGATGTATTAGTAACAAAGAAGTATATAACTCTAATTCCCAACTTTAAAAAACATTAATTTAAACAAATTTCTTGCCTCAAAATTATATATTTCAATACTATTTTATTTTTAAAATTTTAAATATGATTGAACCTAAAAATGAAAAAAGAGAGAGTTTTGTTGATCTAGATTTTGATTTTGGTCTTATAAATTATTAAGTCTGAGTTTAATTACTTTTTCTTTTCAATTATTTTTACAAATTTTCATTTTTTGTAAAGGTTTAAATACAACTTTAGTCGTTAAACTTTTGGTTTTTGTTTATTTTGGTCATTATATTTTTAAATTGTTCATTTTAGACTTGTAATTTTAACTTTGATTCATTTTGATCCTTATACTTTAAAAATATTTATTTTAATCCTTAACTTTGATTTATTTTGGTTCTTATATTTTTAAAAAGATGTCATTTTAGTCCTTACCTTTTCACTTTTAAAGAATAAAACGGTCTCTTTTTAAAAATCGAAGGACCAAAATAAACCAAAGTTGAAATTACAATAATTAAAACAAATATTTTTAAAATATAGGGATTAAAATAAATTAAACTTGAAAGTATAGGTACCAAAATGAATATTTAGGGACTAAAATAAAAAAAAAAACAAAAAATACAAGACCAAGACACTCGGAAATCATTTGAATTTTTTTTGTCATTTTCAGAAGAAAAGAAAAAAGAGAACAAGGTTTTTTATTATATATTTTTAATTATCAAAATTTGACAAAAAGTAGACGTAGAAACAAATAAGTTCACGTAATATTTATAAAATTAATTTTTTAAAATATAAAAACAAAAAATAAAATAGTTATAATTAAATTAAACAAAGCAAAACCAGAAATTTGCAATTGCTCCTTAAATCATCATGAATGCGTTTTACATAAGTTTGGTTTTCCTAATTTATACTTTAGACATATTAAAGGCTAGCAGACAAATAATTATGTATCCAAGTGGATGATTGTGAATTTACCTTACACGACTTCAATTTCCATCTTTCACCCATTAAATATTTTAATTCTGTTTTTAGATTTTACTAATATATATATATTTTTTATGTTCTTGTTTGTTAATAATAATTATTTTATACGTGACTATAGTTAAACTGACATAAAATCTGTACTTTCAACCAAAAAGTCTCCACACTACATATCGTTGAACTATATATACAAAAAAAGAAATATTCAAACACATAAATGGATGATGGAGAATACACGTTCAATTAGAACATGAAATTCTAAAAGTATGATATGTATGATTCACATATTATACTAACCTTTATCAATCTGTGAACCAAAACTCTTCTAGAGGTAATATAGTAACTTCGTCGTCACAGTGATAGGGTTGTCAAAGAGAGAGTATTTTGAGAGTGATGAACTGTATTTATAGACTTTAAGCTTACTCTTTATTAAATAGATCTATCTAATATTTGTAGATATTCATTTTAACCATTTGTTTGTTACTTTTTACATTTATGACTTTGATTGCACCCATACATAGCTTTACATTGTGACCACCTCCAAAGACTTCAAAGAATGTGCACGTATCATACCCATTACACCACGCCTTGTAATCAACAATAGTCAAACTTTTAAAAGTATATATTCTATGTCACTTGATTGAGACTACAACGAGTGTAATCTCATCCAATCTAGATCTTTCGTAATTCGTATATTCAATTATAAATGCATGTTTAGTGTTTTAGAAATTTTGAAGATTCATTTTAACCTCAAATGTGTAATTAATCAAATAAACACATGTAAAAGACCAAGCTCAACACATTGGTACCATCTTGCCAAGATAGTCCTTGGTAGGAGGGACCATATATTTATGGACCCCTCCCTTAGATTGGTTCTGTTCATATTATTGGTCCAAATCTCTGTTCATCGTTTTTGGTTTTTTGTTTTTTTAAATATAATAAGTATATACATTCAATCAACCTATAAAAGAAAGTTGTTCCTCGAAGTAGATAATCGAATCTACATGATTAGTGAAGATATTTTTTGTTCATGGGTATGACTATTACTTGGATATATCTATATATCCACAACTAAATCTATTACCAACAATTTAAACAACTAACTACTACCTTTATAATTATCATGATAAATTGATATAAAATTACAAAAGAAACAAACCACGTCTCAATCTTTGAACCATGTATCGAAATATAATCATGAGAATTATGATATATAAATATAAAAATTTTATTTTAAATGACAAAATTATTGAAAATATTTATAAATAACAGTAAAATATCACAGTCTATCTATGATATATCACGATAGACTACTATCTTTATCTATTAATATCGTAGATAGACAGAAAAATTTAGTTGTATTTATAAATATTTGGATTATTTTTCTGTATTTGAAAATAAATATAGAAATATATCATCGTCAAGTATTTGAAAATTTTAATAGAGAATAGAAGAGAGAGACTCAAAAATCAAAATGGCTGTAACAAGGGGATGAAGACACGAAATAGAGAATTGAGAGAGACATAGAAGTTAGCTTAAAATATAATTTAGACAAGAGAGAGACGTATACAACTTGAAAAGATTGATAGATATTATAAGAAAATGGCACTTATAAATCACAAATAAAAAAGTTTTAATATTTCTTTTCTACAAATAAAACATTTTTTTTCCTCAAAATGCAATTTTCTTTTAATTATTTTTAGTGTGGGTACCATTTAAATTCTCCGAAGAAAAAGTATTGTTTTAAATCTTCTACTATAAAGGAGAGATCTAAAATGTTGATGGAAATATCGAAATAATGTTGATGTTAATTGATATTTTTGAAAAATTATAAAATTATAAAATTTATTTTAAATTAATAAATAAATATTTTGATATTTTTAAATAAGTTAACATGCTTATTATTTATTATTATATTTATATTAATAATATTTATCTCTTTGTTTAATATTTTGTGGATCTTTTTATGATATGAAAGAAATGTCGAATCAACATTTATATCGATGTCAAATCTATGAAAATATAGAAATATCGATGAAAATTTAATACAATAAACCAAACTAATATTTATTGTTTTGTTAATTAATACAAGTTATTAAGGATTTTTATATTGAAAAAAGGTCAAAGTTGCTGATTAGAGTTGACTCCTTTTTTTCACCGTCGAATCAAACTTGAAAACTTTCACGCTGATTCTTATTCTGATTCTAATTACCATTTTCCACAGGTATGCCACTTTACATTGAGAATCCAATGGAAGGGCTAATTATGTCTTTTCAATTGTATACTTATTTCTAAATCCTAGTTTTCAAGAATCAGCCCATCTTTTAATCCCAAAATAATAATAGTAATAATAATAAATTTCACCAATTTCTTATGTTGTTTTGAATCTACATAATTATTTAAGATAGTCAATCCAAGCATAGTTCAATAAAGAAGATGTTCAATTATAGTCTTAAAGATTTATGATTTCATCTTTCTTATAATTGATGGACTAAAAAAATATTTATGTCACACCTAATATAATAGGATATTAGTTGCTCAAGGTCTTAGGTTGAGTAGGAAGGACAACATGAGTCGTTATTGAAGAAAATGAACTTAATCAAAAGTCAAAACATCATTATGCTAAAAATATTTTAGAGTTCAACAACATTTAGGAATAGCTTTTGGGAGGTATATATATTAACCAATTGAATTATAGTTCAAGCTTAACAAATGAATTGATTAAGATAGTAAGAGTTATGAATCTTCATCTCTATCCTTTCAATTAACGATACTTGAAAAAGAAGTTTATTAACAAATAAAGACTTAATTTAAAGATTTATAACTTTTCTTTTCGATTTAACTACATGTGAGAGTGAACATTTGAACGTCTTATCTTATTTATATTTTTATTAACTTAGGGACCTTCCTATAAAGTGTAAAAGACAGTTATAAAATAACCCCTAGGGCTTCATCTTCATCTCCCACCCTAAAAGAGAAAGAAAAAGGAAATGAAGAAGGATTTTGTGGGGCGGAGAATCTTACTGTTCATGTCCACAAATTAATAATGACGCTTTTGGACTCATGGATTGAAACAAAACTACTACCTCACCACCATTTTTACCGACTTTGGTAATAAATTATTTACTTTTTTTTAAAGCCCCAAAAAATTTAATTATACAAGACAATACTATTATGATAAATGACAAAATGTAGACCATATAAAAACATAGGATTTAGGAACAATTCAATGTTTTTCTTTTATAATAGCATTTAGTTTTGTATGACTTGAATATGTGGTGAAATTAATAGATTTTTTTAACTAATAAATTAATACACAAACTTGAATCTAACTCGACTGATTTAGATACAATATACTTAAAACGACATTCTTTATTACTGTAAAATAATTTGAGAAAGGAAAAAAATTAAGAGAAAATATAAAGTTTGTTGGTATTGCTTTTTTTTAAAAAAAGAAAATATATCTACGTTTGAGTGTAAAAAATTTACAGGAGTAGGAGATCATCATTGGCTAAATTAATGTGGAGAATCAGACTATCAATATTTGGAATGATAACTATCATTTATCCACTAAATTATATGTTTTTATGGTAAATTGCTAGGATTTCATTCAAAACTCAATACAAATCTAAATTCTATTTAAACTGTTGATTAAATTAAATGTAATTCAAAGAGTTAACTTAACTCTAATTCAGATAAGATAATCTAAAATAAATCTAATTAAAAATAACACTATAATATAATATTCATCTCATGATTCTTTTTAATATTGATATTTAGATTAGATGAAACTATTACCTTTTTTCTTTTCTTTTTAATGATTCTTTTGACCGTATGTTGAATCTCTTTTATATAGATCCAACATTTTAATATTATGTTTGGGAGGTTTTATAAGTCTCTCTCTCTCTCTCTCTTTTTTTTTTTTGGTTTGAATATTTTTATCTTAATTGTAATCGTATTATTGATGATTTTTTTCCTCTGGTAAAATTGAAAATTTGAATATTTAGTCGTGTGTATAAAATACATGGATCAATTGAGTTACATTTTAACGTAGCTAATTTTATGTGAACATATAGTTCATGAGCAATGATTTTAATCTAATATGTGGGATAAGAAATTCACAATTTAACTAGTAACATACTTTACAACTCGTATATAAAATGCAGGGATCAGTTATCTATTTGAAGTAAAAAATAAATAAATTTATTTAAGATAAAGAAATGTTACAGCTTCGTTATAATTTCATTTCTTACTTTGAGATATGAATTCAGAATAAAATAATTAATTTTCAATTAAATATAATGCTTTAGAAGTAGAAGCCAGTGTTTCAGAAAAAAGGGGGGAAAAAAAAAGAAGTAGAAGTATATATTTGTTTTTGAAGACATTTACTACTTAGGGTATTTAAATAAATTAAGATTTAGTGGTTAGTCTTAACTCAAAATTTATATTGCATTCAATTAAAGATTTTTGCATTAGACACTTTTATATATATATAGAAAATAAACCATAAAGACATAATTAATACTCAATTTTATATATCACCAATAATCCATAAAAGTTAAAGATTTAAATCCTTACCCTCACATTTGTGGTATAAGAAATCATAATTTATATTTTAATTATAAATTATGTATTTGTGTAAATAAATAAATAAATATATATATAAAGCAAAGAGACAATAAATGAAGATGGTGCATGACTTAGATTATTGTACTTTTAACTAATACATAAATGCATGAAAAATTGCTTTAAAATCACAAACCAAATATAGCCACAATTTCAAGCTTCCATATAATTTTTCTTCCAACCTCTTTTAATAATCTCATGCCTAGTTGAGACATGAGGAAATAGGGTTGATGTACCATGGTAGACTTTAATACCCCACAAGTAAAATAGTTAATTACAAATTTACACACTTTTATAATTTATTTGTCAAATCAGCATAACTTAATAATAAATAAAATATGTTTCTTTGATTGAGGTCGGAAATTCAAATTCTCATACTACCACTCGCTATCTATAATAATAATATTTGTCTATTTTATAAATCATACCAATATATTTCTAAAATGACTTCAAATACACCCTTGTAGTATTCAAATTTTCAATAGTATTGTTTTTTATTGTTAATTCCAACAAAATCAATACATGTAACTTATTCTTTGGGTATGTTATATTCTACTGGAGTACTAACAAAATAATACATATCATCCATGCCAATACGAGCATAGATAGGTCAATTGACATGCGATATGTTAGCAACCCAGAGGGTTGTGGTTCCAATTTCCCACTCTTATTATACTCTATATATATTTCAAATCCTGAGCGGAATTTACCATATACCTGCATAAATAACTAGTTTTGAAATTTTAGTGAAAATAAATCAATCAAGTTTTAAAACCTAGTGTGGTTGCTTCAATTTTTTTTTTTTAATAAAAAAACCCTAATTTGACCTCCAAACTTTTATCTATAATTAATTTAAATCTCCAAACTTTCAAATACACTCTATTTTAATTTCTGAATTTTTCATTTTCTTGAGAAAAAAAAAGAATTCTTGAAACACCCCTATTTTGATCGTTAAACCTTATTATTTGTTAAATGATTTGAAAAAACAAATTGACAACAATGACTATAATAATAATCATACCTCCACTCCACTTTGTTCTATTAAAAAAAATTGACCCATTGGATTTTTTTTTTAAGACAAAAATAAAATATCTATAAATTTAGAGATAAAAGTTGGGTATGGAAATGAAGGATGGAAAATAACAAAAGAAGAGAAATTTTGACAAGGAAGAAGGTGAACCAAGAAAGTAAAAAAGAGGTAAAGAAGGGAAATTTAGTGGGGACACACAATACAACATTGAAACCTCACAAAATTTTAGCCAAAAAGGAAGCTCTAAAGATATTAATAGGATGGTCCCTTCAGAGCCAAAGAGATCAAAATTTGGCTGTAAAAGTAGAGTTTGACACAGATTTGAAGTCTCTTTCATAATTTTCATTAACTATAATTACTTTTACATTAGCAACCTCAACATACACAAAAGTAATAAAAACAAAAACAAAAGAAAAGATACGAAAAAAAATATATCTTTCGTTAGGTTTGTTTAGTCTCTAAATTTTAAGATATATATTTCAATTTCAAGATGCTTCATTTACGTTTTTGGAATGTTGAAATAAAATAGTCTTCGAGAGTAACCATTTTTATAATAAAAACTTTTTGAAAAATCAACAATAAAAGATAAAAATAAAAATTAAATTTAAGATTTATTAAAAATATATAAATCAGACACTAAAATAATGTGGCAAATTGGATGTTTTGAAACAACTGTTGATGGCAACAAGTTGATGCCTTTTTTTTTTCCTCTTATGTTTACACCACTTGCTTGTTTGATTCATCTGTTTCACCTTCTGCAAGTTGCATTTTTTTTTTTGGAGTTTTTGTTTTATGTAAATACCCCACCTTAGGCATCTAGTTCTTATCATACATTGTAAAAAACTAAGCTTCTACTTCAATCCAAAATACAATATTAATATCCCAAATCAAATATATTCCCTAACGAATTGCTCCATATTTATGTAATGCAAAAACGAAGAAGTTGTAAATTCGAATCTCTCTTAAAGTTAATGAGTAAAAATATTTCATATATTTTATGATACATAATGATTTGATAATCTCTTTAATATCATATATTCAATAATATATGGAGATATGGAAACTAAAGTTAGAGACATATTTTATAAAGATTACAATAAATTTAGAGAAATTAAAGAAAAATAATTTAGAGGGAGAGAATATTTAATAGAGCTCTTTACAAACAAGAGTTTAGTTAGAGAAAGAAAAAGACAAGTTAGGAAAGAGAGAGATTTGAGATAAAAGAAAAAGTAAATTGCAAGAGTAAAATTGAAAGTGAAAATATGTGAAGAAAATAATTAGGGAGAAAATTCTAAAATTAGAGATAAAGTTATTGTAAATAGAGAGAAACATAAACAAGAGAGTACACAAAAATTATGGAGATAGGGGATCAATTTAATCTCTAGAGAGAAAAGTCATGTCAATTATCATTAAGTTAAGTTTATTTTGATTAATAAACAAGAGACGAAAAAAACTAGACAAAATATATATTGATAAGAAAAGTTGGAGAGAAATTTTTGGAAATTATTGGTTAGATTCTTTATCAATTTTTTTTTAAAAAATGAATTATTTTAAAATTTTTTTTTTTTTTTTTTTTTGGACAATATGGAAGGATGAGGGAATCGACTTCTAACTTTGAGGTTGATAGTATAAATAGTAAATTAATTGAGCTATGTTGATTTTGGGCGAAACAAATGAATAATTTAGTTTCAAATATGTATATTAATACATTAATTAACAAACACATAGCTATCATTTGGCTCATTCTAAGGTAGATATGGGAGAGCTAATATATATTAGGCCCTGATAATAGTAATATATAGCTAAGATTTCATTTATGTAACTATTTGGTTTTTTTACTTTTTAAAAATATAAACTACTTCCACGTATAAATCTTTCTTTTATTACACCTAATTAATTACGCTGTTTTTTTTTTTTTAAGTTTTTTGAAAAAAAAACTAAAACAGTCCTATAAGTTGAATTTTTTTAGAAGTTCAAGAAATAAATTAGTAAAAATATTTTTTAGTTCCTAAATTTGGAGTCCAATTTCTATTTGTTCCTTAGATTTCAAAATATTACATATTTAATCCTTAAGTTTTTAGTTGATTCCAATTTAGTTTATAGATTTCAAAATGTTGTAATTTTATCATTTACATTTAAGTTTTGTTTGAATTTAGTATATAGATTTCAAGATTTACATTTTTAACTTCAATTTTTTTACTAAATACTTATTTTTGTCTTCAACCTTAATGTATGTTAATAAACTTAAAACAATCAAATGAATTGTAATTAATTAAGTTTTACTATTTGTCATCACTTTTAAAATTAAATTTAAAATTTTACTTCATAATTATTTTAAATTAAATAACAGACATTAACGTCAATGTTTAAAAGTGAGCATTTAATGAAAAATTGAAATGAAAAATGTAAAATCTTGAAATTTAAGGACTAAAGGTAAACAAAACTAAAATGTCAAGGGTAAAATTATAACATTTTGATATCTAGGGGCTAAATTGAAACTAAATTCAAAATGTAAAAACTAAATGTGTAACATTTTGAAATCTTAGGACTAAATAGAAATTAGACATCAAACTTAAGGACAAAAAATGTAATTTTTCTAATAAATTAAAAAGATATCAAGTAGTAAAATGGGTTTCTAAACTCCAATATTTTGAGAAGTTCATAAAGATTTTGAGGAAAGAAATTAAATGGGGTTTCCTCTAAACACACCAAACAATTTTCTCAATTATGAAGAGGGGTAGGTTAAAAGTATTGATAGATTTGGTACAATATATATATATATATTGTATATATGTTATGTCATTAGAGACATCTATCTGAACAGACTGAAAAAGTGGTCCCCTTAGAGCTTTCCTCTTCCTCCACTCTTAATAATGGAGACAAGTTGAAGCTTGAAAAGAAGAAAAAATCACATTTCAAAATAATTTCAAAACCAATGTTTAATTTCAAAACCAAACAAATGTGTATAGATATACATGGGATACACATCTTTACAAAGTTTTGCGTTTTCTTTGGTAGCTTTAGGACCAAACCTTTTAACTTTGGCCCTAACTACCATTAGGGTTTCTTTCGGTTTTTGTTTTTACTTTTAATATATAGGACATTCGGAAACATTTTCTTTTTGTTTCTTGTTTATCATATCGATCATTATATAGATGTTATTATTAGAGACAAGAACAATCAGATCTCTCTACACGTTTCATAATATTTTGTTCTTTGATTTCACACTAAAAATCTGTACCAATGAAGACTTATTGAAGTTTAGGTTCAGCACATTGTTGTCGTATAGAACTGATTGTTGGGACCGTTCACAATTTGGAGTCATATTTTTCCAAATGGTTACTAATACAAAGAGAGAAATAATTCAAGTAACGAGAATAATTGCTCAAATATTCTAGTAAACAAGACTCTTATTCGATTATTAATGTAGATTCCCATTCTAAAAGGGAAGATTAAACAAAGATAAGTAAAAGATTGTTTTAGTTGATTTAGTTGTTTTAATATATAACAATTCATTTGTTTGTGTGCTTTTTTCTAGTACAAATTAAAATACCATCTTCTTTACCAATTGAATACTAATTTGACTATCCAATGTAATATGTCTTCTTTTCATGTTTCTGACCAAAGTTCAATTGTTGAAATAATTGTAACTTAGAACTATTTTTTTGGGTTGGCTTCCATAACTATGTTGTACTTAATGTGTATATATAGTTAGCCACTACTTTTTGTAATAAAGTATATAAACATATTTTTATAGTGCTCTTTTATACCACTTATATTGTTTGTTATATATAATAATTATGTACTTTTTCCAATAAAAATAATATGTGAAGATGGAAATTTGAATCTCTAAAATTTTTCTTAATCATCATACATTTCTTAATTAGTTAAGTTACATTTTAGATTGGTTAGTGTCTGTGTAATTTTATTATTTAAAATTTGATAACATTATTTTCTCTTCCATATTTGTAGGAAACAATAGATTAAAACATTATAAATAATTACGTCTGTTATCTTTTTTTAAAAAAAATTAATGTTTTTTTTTCATTTTGATATTAATTAAGAAAGAAAAAAACCTCTAAACTCTGCCATTTATTTTAAAAATACTCAAATTCTTCCCAAAAGTTATAATATTTATCTTAAACCACCCTTTATATATGTTTAAAAACTACTATTTTAAGTAAAAATCTATGTAGAACTTTCCATGATATTTGGGACATGAAACAAGTGTGACAAACGGTGTGCGGTGGTGTTCCGTACTCAATTTTCATTTTGAGTCACCACCACACTATTTTAGTTCCCAATTTTTGTCTAACGTTCTGATTGATTTCTATTTCAAAAAAGTATATTTGAAATTTTTATGAAATATTAAGGGTAATATTACAACTTTTAAAAATAAAAAAGATACTTTTAAAACAAATGGTAAAGTTCACCGGTATTTTTTTTTTTTTTTTTTTTTTGTAATTAAACATTTTTCATTTAATAATATTTATTCTTTAAAAAAAAAATGCAACATGATTTTAGTTGAATATTTTAAGTTTTTAACTAACCTCTTGTATTTAAAAAAAACACCCCTAGCTCTAGATGTCATTTTGTAGCAATAAATAGCTCATTCATTTGGTCGGTTTGTTTGTTTGTTAGTTTGAACGAATAAAAAAATTCATCTATCTAAGTAAGGTTTGACCTTTTTACACCCAAAACATAGTTATTTTAAAAGTAAATTAGAATATTTAATTTAGACGGTTGATTTGCTAATTTTACAAATTGAAAAACAGTTTTCTCTTTTAACTCGCTTATGTTTGGAATGTTTATTGCCAAAAAGTGTTTAGTAGTAAAACAATTATTATATTTTTTTTCTCTACTAGACACTTTTAGAAAATGAGTTTTAATTTATTTCTATAATTTACCAATCTATTCTTGATTATAAAGTTTTTTTTTTTAAAAATATACCTTTTAGAATAGTGAGTATCATTTTTTTTTTTTTTTTTTTTTTTTTTTTTTTTTAAATATAACCTTTAAAGATTGTATCAATTTTAAAAACATACTTTTAATTATTCATAAATATTTTTAAAAGAATAGAGATAGTCGGTTTGTGGGGTACTATAATTTTTAAGGCTTAAAAGGTCTCTAATAACTCTATTTTTAGTCTTAAATTTTCAACCACCCTTTCATAGTTACTTGTCGTGGGCGGCTAGTTACTACTTAATTACTAACTAGAATACAATAGTGAAATCATTAAATCATTTTAATCTATATGGTAAAAAGTGAAAAACATGTATTTCAATTAAGAGGTAACTTAGGAACTATTTTGCCAAGCTATGTCTTAGAAGATGGGGGAAGGTATGTGTATTAAAGTTTTACATTAATTACTTCAAAGAAAAAAAAGTCTCACATTAATGATGTAAAATAAGATTTATGTACTTGGAAGTTTAAGGGCAATTATATTTTGCACAAGATTTTTCTAAAGGGGAGTAGAGGAAGCATTTAATGTAGATTAAAAAGATGGAAAGAAAAATGAGATTTGGTAACTGTTAAATCTAGTAATTTATCCGTAAAAAGGCCTGGTTTTCTTTTCTTTTCTTTTTTCCCAACAAAATAGTAATAAGTTGAAAACATGAATCTAATTGTTGATGAAAAAATCCAGAAAAGAAGATTCACATGATCTTCACGTGTCTTCGATAGTGAATTTATAATTTCGAGAAAGAAAAACAACCTATGAGACAAGGAAAAAAAACACCAATGTGGTATCTACCACAGTACTTTCAATGCTTAAGTCAGTATTCAGGAAAGAGTCAGAGCAAGCTAGAAGTGGGGAGAAGAACTTTCCTTGGATGTTTGTTTATGACCCCTTATTTATAATAGGGTGAACTTAGAGTTCCAAATCCAAGAGGGATCAAAGAATGCAAATTTAGGTCAACCAAGAAGGCTTGGATCATAGTCTATGAGAAGCGAGCCTTCAGGGATGGAAAAAGGCCCACCTCGGCCCTAGCCTCCAAGGTCGAGGAACGTCTCTCCTTTCCCTAGTTTCTTTATCCCTCGGCCCATTGGTATGTTTCTTACACTCCTCTTGTCCTCAATTGATTGTCATATTTCCATTTTACCCTTAATAGTTTGTTTTTCTGAGCTAGTAATTTTTTGTTCAAAAGTGACTCGTAACACATTAACTTAGAAGTGAAAGCGCTAATACCTTTCTTTAAAATCAAAGGCGGATTGTTTATTATATTTTTTTAATAATTAAAAAAAAAACAGTAATAAAATTTGGGAAACACAATTATCGCTAATGATGAAACAATTTAACAAAAAAGTATTATTCGAGTTGAAATTTTTATTTTTCTTCCCTAAGTTGGCTGTTTTTGACCATTTAAATCTGATGATAATCAAGAAATAGTTGCTAGTTATTTCATTAATAAAAATAATATTCAATAAAATTGTTTTAAAATTTGAGGGGATGAGCCATTATTGAATCCACGAAATAGGATATTCTGATTCAGTTGGTAATTAACAAGATCAAAATCTCCATTTGTCAGACCTTTAAAACCTTAGATTCATTCTGAGTCATACATGTCTAGTAAAACTGTATCATAGTCAATGGTATTCAACAAGCCTCTATTCCATTGTCCTTCATGAAAAAATAACCACAAACTTCCTTGTCCCTATAATTTTCATCCACTTCATCATTTCCAAAGTGGTTATTTTGGTGGGAAACAATCTACACTTCCAAAATGTGAATGTGGATTCTTATATATATATATATGTATAGTTTAAATATTACTTCCATCTTTACATTTTTTGCTTCGGTTCATTTTGGTCTTTATACCTTCAATTTTGGTTCATTTTAGTCTTTGAATTTTTATAAAGTGACTATTTTGATCCTTTAAACATGAAATGATAAGACAAAAAAGAATCATTTTTTAAAGTATAAGGATCAAAATGAACTAAAGTTTAAAATACAATGACCAAAATAAACATTTTTAAAGTATAGGGACCAAAATGAATCAAAACAGGGATCAAAGTAGTATATATATATATATATATATATATATATAATGGGTAATTTGGACAGGAGAGAAAGTCTAAGAGAGAGTCAAGTATGAGGATAAAATCGAAAATGTTGTCTTATTCCAAACGGAACCATGAGATGGGCAAGAACCGACCCAAGAGAGATGTCAATGAAGAGTAGCCTCAAAGGTCGAGACCAACTTGCCCCTCTCAACATACACCAAAGATAGAAGGGCATAGCAATTGGTCCGCTCACCCCAGTTGGCTTGAGATTGAGGCCAACTCTGTTCATTAGAGCCTATTCTCGATAGGCTCTTTCTGTTGCCTTCATATGGACTAATTCAGCCCTTTAAAGTCCTATTCCTTAAAGGATAAAGGAAATTTGAATCATTTTCCTAAAATGATAAATTATACCTCAGATTTAGTCCCACTATATATAGAACATGATAATTAAGTGTATCTTTTTCCCTAAAACTAACTTAAGTATCAGAGTGTTTGTGACAAGTATTGTGTTATTCTAATTTTGATTTGCAAGTGACCTCTTCCTAAAATACAAATTCATTATAGGTAATATGTGAAGGTCGAGTGAATCTCTTTGTCCATATTTTGTCATCAACATTTATGATGTAGAATGAGCCTATTTGAATCTTCTTTCCCCTCCAATATACCATCCTTTTAGTGGTTGAAATGAAAGCCTATTGGCATGGGAATATCTTTTTCTGTCAATAAGGTAACTAAAGATTGCAACTTGGATGCATTTTAGTGGTGAAGCCCTTGGAGTCCACTATCCAACACAAATCATAAGATTCAGCAACAGCCACAAGAATGGTTAAAGATGTCAATAGTACAATAATGGTTTCAAAACCTTTTTGGTCTTTTTCTTTTTCCCTTCATTTTCTAAATACTTGTTATTTGGTAATTATTTTTTGCCTAAATTATAAAACATGCTCTTTAATTTTATACTTTGTGTCAAAAATATTTCCACCATTAGTATTTGAACAAAAACTGTTAATTTCTCATGAGAAAAATAACTTTAAAAATTAAAACAAAAAGTTAAAAAAAGAATGCTCCTACCATTAATATGGTGATCAATTTGTTTGAAATTCCCTTAATTCGAAAAGAACCAATTTTAAAACAAATCATATAGATATCCTCATTTTTTTTTTTTTATAGATACTCTCCTCAATTTTTAGCTTGCACCAATTTTCTCAACAACCAAAATAAAAACCAAAATTTTAAGTTAAAACACAAAATCCCACAAAATTTTACAAAATTCCAAAATCAAATCTTCTCTTAAAATATACCAAAACAATAAATAGTCAAGTAAAAAAGGTATTTGGTTATTAACACCACACAACTACTATCACATAATTTGGTTAAAATATGCAAGTCTTAAAATCATTTGGTGCTTTATTTATTATCTTTCTTCTTATTATAGTTCATATACCTTAATTAAAGTGTGAAATTGTATTTATTTATTTATTTTAGATAAACAAATATCAAATAGTTACCAAAAAGGGGAGTAAGAGTGTACGAAGAAGGGAGGGGAGAAAAAGATGGAAAATAGAGAGGTAAGATGAAATTAACCGTTTTTGTTTATATAACAAGGAAGGTTATTTTTTATTTTTATTTTTATTTTTTTTAGTTTAAAGGTATTTTTGAAACTTTTGAATGTTCAAGGGTAATTTTGATGCAAAACTTTAACAGTTTCCATCCAAAACTAATGACAATAGTATTTTTAAACTCATTTTGGAAGTTTAGGGGTATTTTTGAAATTTTCGAAACTTCAGAGACATTTTTGACACAAAGTGTAAAATTTAGAGGTATATTTTATAATTTAATCTTAATTTTATGTGTAAATTTCATTATTTTAATACATTAAACTTTTAAGATGTCTATTTTGAGTCTTGAAGCGGATGTTGAACTTTCGAAATATAATTTATTGTGACTATTGACACTTGAAATAAACCTTGTTTCTTGTGCTTAAATTCATTTTAAGTTAAAAAAAAATTAATAGATAACGTATGTGACTTTGAGTATGAAAAGTAGTGTATTAATGTGAGCATGTATCGGAGTCATATATACATTTTTTTTTTCCTTAATTACCCATTTTCAGAAAAATGAAAATCTGAAGTGGAACTTTCTTTTTCCTCTCTTCCAGAGAGAAGTGGGTCGAGAAAGCTAAAAATGACATCCTAAATATGCGCTATGGATAGAGCTTTTTAATACGTCTTTCAAGTTTCAAGTTTCAACTTTCACTTTTTTTTTTTTATCATTTTATCATTATTGTATTTAATAGTTTTCAAAATTAATGTATTTTTTAATATAAAATTAAATTTATAATATAACTTGAATAATTTAACATATATCGTTGGACACTCTATGAACTGTTATAATTATAGCAATCAGACTCGCTTAAAGTATTAACAGATATAGCATAATGAAAAAAAAAAAAAAAACTTAAATAATCTATCTGTGATAAACCATATTACTTGTAGGAGTTTAGAAATTTATTTCTGATATACTTTGCTATATTTACATTTTTAAAAAATATTGTTATACATTTAATAATTATCACTAAAAATACTACTTATTATAATTACCCTTTCAAACTATACATATATAAATAATTAGATAATTTGATAGGCAATTTTATTTTGTTTTTATTAGGAGACGTAACAAATTTCCTTTAGATGGGATTCCCTAGAGAAAATTAACCATTTAAATTAAAAAATTTCAACAGAAAGTTCACTTGGGAAAAGAAATCAATTAATTTAATTGATTCTTTAAAGAAAAAAAAGAACAATAAATAGGCAATAATTACTTACAAAGAAAATTTCCTACTATATATTGGAAAATTTTCAGAATAAAAAAATGTCAAACTCAAAAAAAAAAAAATTAATAGACACTAATAGACTTCTATCAGCTCTATCAATGATAGACTTGTATCAATCTCTATCACTAATAGACATCAATAAACTTCTATCAATCTCTACCAAATAAGATTAAATTTTGCTATTTTATATAAATAATTTCTCTTATTTTTTTATTTTTGAAAATCTCTTTATATTTTACACAGACAAGAATTAAATGGGTATTTGACGCCAAAATGAGCATAGTTCAACTAACATAGTGCTTGTATTATCAATCTATAGATTCAATTTTCCCACTCACATATGGTCAAAAAAGTTAGAATGTGAGGTTGAAAGATATGGCTTGACTCACGCAGCAGACGATAGCACTTAAACAAAGTAAACGATAGCGTCAAAGATAGACGATAGCGTTTGGTGGAGGTAGACGATAACTTCTAAGGGAGGTAGACAACAGCTTCAAGAGATAGGTGATATCGTGTAGACGATAGCGTGATGAGGTAGACGACAGATGATATCGTGTAGACGATAGTGTTAGGTGGTAGACGATAGATGATATCGTGTAGACGACTGCGTCAGGAGGTAGACGATATCGCGTAGACGATAACGTCAAGAGGTAGACGATTGTATCAGAAAAGGTAAACGATAGTTTCAATCAGGCAGACGATAACTCAGACAGTACACGACAGTGGCAAGCCAACTTTTTCTTTATGATTTCTTATATATTGAAATGTACATAGGTGATGTATTTATACAATATGGAATCCCTTATTTGGGAATGCAAAAACAACTCAACAAAACAAATGGTTAGATATTTTGTTGTAACCAACCTATTCCTTTGGTAAGCCCTATTGTTTTCGTAGAGAGGCAAGACTATATTTTATGTGTTGGCATCCTTAATATCTTTAACATCCCCCCTCAAACGAGAGGGTAGTTTTACTACACCGAGTTTGGATCGAAGGTGGAAAAACTTTGAGTGTGTTAAGGTCTTAGTGAGGCAGTCAATGATTTGGTTGGAGGATGGTACATAACGAACATCAAGTTGACCACTGAGGACTTGATCACAAACGAAGTGAATATCGATCTCAATGTGCTTGGTCCGTGCATGAAATACCGGATTGACGGTTAGAGCACCGACGTTGAGGTTGTCACACCACAGGACTGGAGCCGACTTATGTTTGACTCCAATCTCAGACAGTAATTGTCGCACCTAGATGATTTCTGCAGAGGCATGAGTGAGCGCTCTATATTCAAACTCTGTGTTGAATCGGGCGACAACGGACTGTTTCTTGGAGGACTAGAAGACAAGATTACCTCCAAGGAAGATGCAATAAGCAGCAACTGATTTTCGATCGTCTATGTTGGCTGCTCAATCAGCATCGGAGAAGACCGAAACAGAAAGGTCGAACATAAGTTGAATATAGAGGCCAAAATGTTGAGTGCTACTGATATATCTTAGTACTCTCTTCACCGCTTTCCAGTGAACGTCCGTAGGTTGCTTTAAGTACTGACTTAAATGATTAACTGCATATGTAATGTCAGGTCTCGTGGTGGTTAAGTATTATAGGGCGCCAATCGTGTTCCGGTAGATATAGGGATTGTCAAGAGAAGTGTCATTGAAGATGGAGAGTTGATTGTTTAGAACACTTGGAGAGGTTGCCAGTTTTAGATCTCTAAGGTCAAGGCGGTGAAGTAGGTCCTTGACATACTTTTCCTGATTCAGTAGAACTCCATTGGGGACAGTATGCAGTTGGACTCCAAGGAAGTAATGGAGTTGGCCAAGAACTTTTAGAGCAAACTTGAAGTCCAAGGCTATTACAAGCTTGTTGATTGCTCGCTGATTGGTACCCATGATAATTACATCATCAACATATATCAGTAAGAGTATCAAGGTAGAAGTGCTCCAATATATGAAGAGAGATGTATCAGACTTAGTATTCTGAAATCCCCAACTACATAGTGCTATTTTCAGTGTGTTGTTCTAGGCCCTTGGCGCTTGTTTGAGGCCATATATGGCCTTGTGTAAGCGACATACATGATTTGGTATTTGAGGATGAACAAATCCTTGTCGTTGGCACATGTAAACTTCTTCATCAAAGACCCCATTAAAGAAGGCGTTATTGAAATCTAACTGTCTCAACTGCCAACCTTTGGATACCACAAGTCTAATGACGATCCGGATGGTGGATGCATTTACCACTGAACTAAACGTCTCAAAGAAATCGATGCCCGGGTTTTGATGGAAGCCTTTTGCTACGAGGCGTGCCTTGTAGCGTAGAATGGAGCCATTAGGACTCCGTTTGATTATGAATACCCATTTATTGCCAACAACGTTCATGGACGGTGACGGAGGAACCAAAGTCCAGGTCTGATTTTTCATCAGTGCTTGAAATTCATCACTCATTGCTTTGTTCCACTGCGTGGTTTTGAGCGCATCACTGACTCGGGTAGGTTCGGTTAGGGACCAGTCTTTTTGGGTTTGGGAGGACAGTATTTTGGGTTTGAAGATGTCTGCCTTTCCTCAGGTAATCATGGGATGAGTAGACACAAGCACAGGGTGTGAGATAGGATCGGGTGAAGACTAGACAGTGGACGACGAAGGTCAACGATCGGTGGGTTGGGCGGTGAGCGATGGTGAGTCAGATGGTAAACGATCGGAGGGTACACGATCGGTGGGTAAGTAGGTGATGGGTAAACGATCGCTAGGTAAACGATCGCTAGGTAAACTATCGGTGGGTAGACGATTGGTGGGCTGGACATTACACGATGAGGGTAAACGATTGCTGGATAAACGATCACTGGGTAAATTATTGGTAGGTGAACGATCGTTGGGTAAGCGATCGCTGGACAAGCAACTGGTGGGTAGACGATCAGTGGACTGGTCACTAGACGATAAGGGTAAACGATCGTTGGGTACACAATTGGTTAGTAGACGATCAGAAGAATGAGGTGGGAAGGCTGGGCTGTCTGTAGAGGTATTAGCTGGTGATTGGGTGTGGGTTGTTCTGACAATTGGTGAGGGTGAGGTTGGTGTTTTTGGTCTGGTTGTTGGGGAAGGGTTGTCCCTTATTTTGAGGAGAATTGGGAACAAAATCTCTGTTATCCCTGTTGAAGCAGTAGAACGTTATGTGTCCCACCTTCCCACAGACTTGACACACAGGTTTATTGTTGTTTCTTCCCCTGCCTCGGCCTTTGCCATGGCCACCACCACTTCATTGTCCTTCCCTAGTAGACTGATTGCTGCTATTGGTCTTGTTGTTTTGGTTGACATGTCTAGTGTTTGTCATATTCACTAATGCATTACTGACTTGGTTGAAGCCTACTGTCGTCTTTTGGTTTGACTGATGTTCCAATCTCCTTTCATACAGGAGAAGTTCTGACTACATATCAAGCCACGACATGTTCGCTCTCCCTTGGATCGTGGCTACGATGGCATTGTACTCTTCATCAAGTCCTAGTAGTACCTGTGAAACAAGAGTTGTTGGTGGCACAGAACTACCAGCTTGCTCGAGATTGTCAGCATTCATTTTCATAGTTCGAAGGTACTCTTCCTTTTTCAAATTACCCTTTCTGATTGTTTGAAACACATGTCTCAGATAATATTCTTCAACCCTGGACTGAACACCAAAGATTTGTTCAATGCTGGTCCACAGATCCTTTGCACATTCACATCCCATCACTTGAATGGCAACCTCTGGTGTCATGGAGTTATACAGCCAGATGAGGAGAAGTTGATCTACAGCCATCCACGCTTCGTATTGAGGATTTGCCTCAAGTGCTGTTGACGAGCTGGAAGCACCACTGCCAGAGCTTCCTTATGTGCTGCACAGAGCAGCTCCTGCTCCAGTTGATCCAGTCGGTATGCTCTCACCGACTGCAGGTTACAAAAACATTGGGGGACAAACCTTTTGTATGGTCAGGTGTCCTTCGAGTCGATAACTCCAAAGGATTGGAAGCGCCAAGTTTTTCCATAAGAGGAAATTGTTGCGATCAAGTTTAATGGAGGTTATCTGATTGAGGAGTTGGTTCAAGGGTGGGCTGTTGAAGTTGGCTGTGCCGAGGGTGGCTCCCAGGTTTCCTTGATTGACTTTGGTCATTATTAGCACTTACCAAGTTAGAATGTGAGGTTGAAAGATATGGCTTGACTCACGCGGCGGACGATAACACTTAGACAAGCTAAATGATAGCGTCAAAGATAGATGATAGCGTTTGGTGGAGGTAGACGATAATGTCTGAGGGAGATAGACGACAGCTTCAAGAGATAGGCGATATCATGTAGACGATAACGTCAAGAGGTAGACGACAGATGATATCGTGTAGATGATAGCATCAGGAGGTAGACGATAGATGATATCGTGTAGACGATAGCGTCAGGTGGTAGACGATAGATGATATCGTGTAGACGACTGCGTCAGGAGGTAGACGATATCGTGTAGACGATAGTGTCAGGAGGTAGACGCTTGTATCAAAAAAGGTAAACGATAGTTTCAATCAGGCAGACGATAACTCAAACAGTACACGACAGTGGCAAGCCAACCTTTCCTTTATGATTTCTTGTATATTGAAATATACATAGGTAATGTATTTATACAATATGAAATCCCTAATTTGGGAATGCAAAAATAACTCTAACGAAAACAAATGGTTAGATATTTTGTTGTAACCAACCTATTCCTTTGGTAAGCCCTATTCTTTTGGTAGAGAGGCAAGACTGTATTTATGTATTGACATCCTTAATATCCTTAAAAAAAAAAAAAAAAATAATCCATCTCCCCCTCCATTATGAATATTCCTACATAAAATTGATAGCACAAGAACATATTAAACATTTCTGGAAGTTCGCTAGTATTTGATTTAAACCAAAAATTTCATCTACTTTTTTATTTGCTCTAAGCTCAACCACTTGTAAAGTAATTACTCAGGATCAATAACATTAGGGAAGATTGAAACTCAACATTGCAAGCAAAATAGAGTCTAAGAAACATCCTAATTCAAAGACAGAAACAGGGATTCCATAATCCAAACCGACCTATTTACAAGAACAAACAAGACCAGCCCAAACAAGGTTCTTGAATACCAAACAGACAGACATGCTTGTAGCAGAAAAAAAAAACCCTCTAATGCATGCTTGTTTCAACATTAATTCATTATTACAGGACCACCATTTTTCCCTAGGCGACGAGGGTGGGGCAGCAGAAGGAAGTTACTAGATAATTATTACCGAGCTATTCGATATAGAAACGAAATGGGGAAGGAGCGGATTGTTTGTCACCATCATCACCCTGCAAAGCTTCTAAGCTGGATTGCTAACAAGATTCGGTCAAGAATACACTGCAGTACTACTCGTAGTAGGTTCGGGATGGAAACATGTCATTTCTGCGTGTTCTTCAAGACCTTCAGGGTGGTAATGAAGCATTTCTTTCCACATCATCTCTCGTATCATTTCTTCTCCAAGTTCCTCATCAATGTCAAGATCGATCGGCACCTGAGCTGGAGGATTGCTGTTTGGATCATACAGTGGGGACATGTAAGGATGTTGCAACGCCTCAGTTACACCAATCCTCTTTGATGGGTCAAAGACAAGCATCTTTTGTAGCAGATCGATTGCTAGAGGATGAGCGTTCGGATAAAGACGGGAAAGAGGAGCCCCAGGAGAGTATGGAAGGGATTTTATATATCTCCTTGCCTTCTGATTGTCTATGAACTCAAGATCTTCCTCTCTTTGGCTACCCAGTATGTTAATTATCAATTTGAGTTGATTCAAACATTCCGTACCCGGGAAGATAGGTTTCCTACCGAGAAGCTCGGCAAAGATGCATCCTACAGACCACACATCAATTGACGTCCCATAATTCTCGCAGCAGAGCAGCAATTCTGGGGCCCGATACCAGCGAGTTACGACATACTCTGTCATAAATTGATTCTTCCCGTTGCTCGTACGTGCTAACCCAAAATCACATATCTTAAGATCACAATTTGCATTGACGAGGAGGTTCCCTGGCTTCAAGTCCCGATGTAGGATGTTTGCAGAATGCAGATACTTTAGGCCTCGGAGCAACTGCATCAAGGAATTTGAATAAGTAGGCAGGAAAATGTGAATGAAAGAAGGAATTCAAATGTTAAACAAATTTAGCATCATGACCGGTGTTTTTTAATGCCCAAGGCGCAATAAAGCACGATAGGCTTCTAGGACTTAAGTGCAGGGCACAAAAAAAGTGCAGCCTTTTTTTTTTTCGTGAGGCACACTATATATAAAAGTATTATATAAATAAGAGAAGACATACAAAAAATTTAACATTTAGGCTTAGGAAATTTGATTTTTTAAGTTAAAAAAGAAGAAAAAAAACTTAATTATTACTATTTTTTTAATAATGAAAAAGCCCCAAGGCCGAAGACTTTGAGCCTTGGGGCTTCAACGTCTTAGTTTGTGAGCCTCGCCTTCAAACCTGAACCTTGCACCAAGGCGTGTGTTCGAGAGGGCTTTTTAAAACACTAATCATGACTATTGAAGTACATTCCAGCTAAAGCCTAGAAATACAACATGCGAAAAAGAAATATATAATGATATGAATCCATACACCAAGTCTATGAACTTCGAATATTATGTCGATTAAATCTCTGAACTTTAAAAAATTTCACTTCTTGTTGATATCAATCAAATGTTGACGTAGCATGGCATTATTCAATCCAATTGATAGTCACATCATGCAAGTCAACCAAAATTAATCTAATAAGCATGCCACACATGGAAAGTAATAAATAGAAATAAAATTCATGTATTAATACTTTTTAAAACTTAGTAACCAAATACAATGTTTAAATATCCATAACTAAATAAAAACAAAATTCATGTAATTAAAACTTTTTAAAGTTGAGATACTATATAAATACAATGCTTAAATGCTTAGGCCTAAATTTATAATTTAACCTAATATTTTGACTTAGCTTTTAGATAAAAAAGGCCTTCAATATAGAATAGCTAGTGCAAAAGATAAATACAATCAGCATAACTTGGCATGTTCAAGGACAGCAATAGAGTGACCTAAGAAAGACAAATAATAATAATTCTGACAAAATGATGCAAATTGGACTGGGAACTAGAGAGGCTGTGGCATGGCAATAGAGCATGGCCACAGTCAGGTGTTTACGGTCCCTCATTACTTTTAATTTAATAATCAACAATTTTCAACTGATCAAATGGGGTCCATACTGATGCAATATAAAACTCTATTAGCTAGGATGGGTTTAAAGATATTGATGATGCAACCAAATCTAATCTCAAAAAGACGATTTCGCATGATAAAAGAAAAACCGAATGCTCGGGGTAAAGAGAATGTAACATTGAGTAGATCTCAGTTTCGTAAAAATATAAATTAGTGAATGTTCAAAATAGTAAAAAAGTTACTTGACCATTCCAAATTCTGAATATATGGTGATTAAATAACACCAATGCTGGGAACAAATTAGAGTAACATGTGACTGCTCGTTTCAGTTAAAACACCACCAAGGCAACAAACAGAACAATTTGTTGCTGTTCTACAAATAAATGGAAATATTTTGCTGTACATATTAAAGACACAGTACCACTATAATCTAGGAGACATGCATGTATTAATATCAAAATAAATATATCATAATATCAATTAGCCAAATGATAATTTGATTCTAAAGGAATTTTCTTTTTCAATGATAAGATTTGAAGTAACAATTATGTAAGTTGTAACACTGCAGTAACTGGACCAAGGAAGCTAAAAATAGCAAACCTGAAAGAGGAAATATTGGCAGTGATCATTGGTAAGAGTTTGAGAAGACTTAATAATCTGATGCAGATCAGTATCCATCAGTTCATAAACCAAATAAACATCTTTGAAACTTCTCCTATGGATAGGCATCATCACATCTTTCAAACATATGACATTTTCGTGGCGAAGATGCCTAAGGAGTTTCAATTCGCGCAAAGTCCGGAGCGCATCGATACGATTCTCAAACGCATTATGTATCCTCTTTATTGCAACTTTCTCGTTTGTTTCCCTATTCACAGAAGAACACACTATACCATATGCCCCTCGACCAATAGGCTTGATGGGAACATATTTAGTATCAATCTCAAATAATGTCTGCCACATTGAATAGTAATGTTTTCCTTGAGATCTAACCCCATTTGGAGGCTCAACAGGGGTCGCCATTCCCTGAAAAATCAAAGGAAAACTAACAGGATTCACTTCCTAAATAAATCAATGGCTTCAAAATCAGCTATGACAATTAAACAAAACCATCTAGAACACATTCATGCAACTATATCAGCTACAACCAAGCTCAACAAAAACCAAACAGATGTAAGGTACAACATTAGAACAGACAAGGAACACTGATCTATAAGTCAAAACTACAGACAAACAATTCGACTAAAACATAAGACAATAGACGCCGTTTTGGGAAAATTACTTACCAATCACCACTTGTTCTTAAACGAGCAAATTCAAAGAAAAATCAGTCAAATCCTCGTCCTCAGTTCCCTGCTACATCGCTTTCTCGTATCTTCAACCACACGAACTCCAAGCATGAAATAAACTTGCCCCAGCTCAAATTAAGCCCCAAAACCTTGAAGAAAGTGGAAAGCAGTAGATCCCATGATAGAATCAGAAGGAAGAGAGAAACCCCAAGTGGGGAAAGAAGAAAAACCCTTAAATTAACAGAACCCCAGCTCGAATTGGAAGCAAAAAAGCGAGGAATCGAGTGAATTGAGAGTGGAAGTAGAAATTTCTTGCTAATTAGATGGGGTTTCGAAATGGGTCGCAGTCAACGAGAACTCAGAATGATTTCTAATGGGGTTTCAAAACAAATTGATCCCCATGTGATGGGAAGGAGATTTGGTCTCAAGTCTCAGCTCCTCCTGAGGCAGCTGCGATAAGGACATGCGAATGAATTGATGGATTATTTTGATTCCGCCTCTGGTAAATATTGCAATTTGGTTATTTAATATAATCAATGCTCTGTGGATTTGGATTATTACCCTCTTCTTCTTCTTCTTCTTCTTCTTTAATCTCTCTTTCTTGATGGGACCCATTTTCTTTTGCTGACATTTTCTTACACTGATGTCGATGGAGAAATATCCGGTGGATTTTATGAACATGTCCATAAAAGATATGGATAAAGCTCAGATTTTTACCTTCCCGATTCCATTTACTAATTTCTGTGTACAACTTTTTTGAGAATAAGTTGTGTGATTTATAAGCTTCTCCTTTTTAATTTTTTTTTCTTCTTTTTTTCTAAATTATAAAATGTTATATGACTTTTTTGTATGAAAAATATCTTTTTCGTAGTTGCAATCTTATACTAATCTTTAATCAACGATACACAGTTACCTTTTAAGTAACAATTATTTAGAATGTTTAATGAAAATTTCACATGAATGAACTTTATTTAATTAAGTTAAAGAATGACACTTACATGTTAGGTTTTTGAAATATTAAGAATACTATTATAACTTTTGAAAAAATTGAGTAGTCTTTGACAAAGTTTAGAAGTATTTTTTATCATTTAATTTTTTTAAAAAGATTTGTGATTATAGTATTTTTATTGTTAGATTAGATTAGACTATTGGTTATAAACTTGTCGATATTGTTATAGTAAAATTATGAAACTAGTTCTTAAGGGTTTAAACTTACTTAATTGGGTTCATATAGCTATTAAAGTTTATAATTTCATCCTTTTAGCATAGTTCTAATTTGGAGTTTTTTTTTTTTTTTTTTTATGGTTTTAAGAATTTCAAATTTGTGCCTATAACTTTTTTTTCCTTTTCGAGTTCAACAATGTGTGAAGTTGAAGAGATTCGTATATATGATATTTTGGTCGAGGATATGTACTTAAATCAATTGACTTAATGCTTATAATTTTGATAAAATAAGGGATATGGGGATTCAAACCCTATACATCATGATCTCTACCACATACTATATGTCAAATGAGCTATGTTCACGACATGCCTATTATTCTGGTTATTTATTTATGCAAATGTAGTGAATTTCAATAAAAATAAGGGATCTCACCGCCTGAAGTCAAGGCACAATAAAAACACTTTCAAAAGAGAAGAAAAAAAACAACCATCACACTATTAAAAAAAACACGTACAACTTAAGAAAACAAGTCACAAGAGGAAGAGCCAACGTGAATTATCATGATAGAAATCTCAAGCCATTTAGATAATAAGGAAACACATCAAACCGCACAATTTGACTAACCACCTGGGGAGGTTGTAAGGTAGTCTTATAAACACAAAAATTACGCTCTCTAAAGATATGAAAATAATGGCACACCAAGTTACTCTCCCGACCAACATGCTATTATTTTGTTAGACCTCGAAAGTCAAAATTGTCATTGATGTCACTATTAGATATAAAGATGTTAGTTATATTTTTCTGTTAATTAGCTTTTTGTTATGCCCTTTATCGGTATTTTACATTATCAAATTTTGTATATAAATATACTCCTTATGAGAAATAAAAAGGTCACCGAAGCTTTTATCTTTTCCCATCTTCTTTTCTTCAAATCTAATATGGTATCAGAAAAATTTTAAAACCTTCTTCTTCCCTCGCACCAAAAATAATGAATCCTGACCTTTCGTTTAACAATCCTCCTCCTCCACCGCCACCTCCACCTCTGACTGACTTTCTGACCAATTTTCCTCCTATAATTCCAACTTCTTCTACTCAATCGACTAATTCTTCGAGTTCTCATCAAGAACCATATGCAACTTCTCACAATAATTCCAACATTCTTCACCATATGCTACTTCAAATATTGTTCTTGTGACTGAACCTCTTACAGATGATAATTATGTGACCTAGAGCCAATCAATGATTATTGTATTATCCATTCGCAACAAGCTACGATTCGTTGACGAATCAATTACTCAACCTGCAGGTGACTTACTTCCTTTATGGATTCGTAACAATAATGTTGTAATCGCTTGGATTTTAAATTTCGTATCTAAAGGAATTTCATCAAGTATCCTCCTCACCAATTCGGCTCGAGAAATATGACTTGATCTTCAAGATCGATTCCAGAAAAGAAATGGACCGTGTAATTTTCAGTTGAAGCACAGATTATCTACCCTGAAACAAGAACAAGAATTGACTACAATGTAGTTTTCCAATATTAAAAGTCTATGGGATGAATACATATCATATCGTCCGGGATGTACATGTGGAAGATGTACCTGTGGTGGTGTTAGATCAATTGAAAAATTCATTCAATTTGAGTATCTTTTATGTTTTCTGATGGGATTAAATGATGACTTCAGTCATTATAGATATCAGATCCTTCTTATGGATCCTCCTCAAGCAATCAATAAAAATTTTTCATTGATTGTTCGACAAGAACAACATTTTTCAACATCTTTTTAATTAGCTCCTACTATCACATTAGTCGTTCAAAAACCTGATAACAATTCATAATCACAGTCAAACCATACCCCAAATTCCTCATCTAAACAGAACAAGAATAAACCCGTGTGTACCTACTGTCATATTTCATGTCACACAATTGATAAATGTTACAAACTCCATGGTTTTCCACCTGGTTATAAACAGAAAGGCAGAACAAACAATCAAGTTTACAAGATTCCAAATATCAATCCTCCTGCTGCAAATAATGCTACTAAAGCCAACCAAGCATCATCCGAATCCAACACCGGCCTCAATAATGACACAATGACTCAGTGTCACAACATCCTTACCATGCTTCAATCAAAATTAGCTGTTGTTAAGATTGACAAACATAACAAGTACATGTTCTTCCACTATTTCTTGTGATGAATGGATTATTGACTCTGGTGCATCCACACACATATGCTTTCGAAAACATATATTTGCTTATTTGAAGCCCATTGCTAGTTCTGTCCTTCTACTAACAATACCAAATTCTGATTCACTATGTTGGTTCAGTTATTCTATTTGGATAACTCTCCATCATGTGCTCTTTGTACTAGAATTTCAGTAGAATTTACTATCTGTTAGTGCTCTTATATCTGATAATACACCGTCTGTGAAATTTTCAAATGATTGTTGTGGTATTCAGGCAAGATCCACTCTAAGGATGATTGTCATGGCTAGATAACATGATGAGTTATACCTCCTAGAGAAACCATATAAAACTGTTGATTTTATACAGACTTCTTCTCTTATCAATGTCGTTTCACATATTTCACATGAAATATGGTATTCCAGGCTTGGACATCTCTCTATCTCTCGTTTATCAGCTTTAAAGAACATATTTTTACTTGATTCTTCTTCATTACATAAAAAAAACATCCATGTGAGATAAGTCCATTAGCTAAACAAAAGAGATTATCTTTTGAATCTCATAGTCACGGAACATCTACTATTTTTTATACTATATATGTTGATGTTTGGGGACATATTTCTACACATTCATATGCTGGTTATAAATACTTTCTCATTTTGGTTGATGACCATAGTAGATACACTTAGGTATTTTTTATGAAGAATAAATCTGATGTAATTCAGATTATTCCACAAATTTTTGTATATGTGGAAACTCAATATAACAAGAAAAAAATTGTTTTGATAATTAAATTATCTTTTACTGAGCTTTTTCTTCAAAAATGTGTCATACACCAATTTTTCTGTGTGGGTAGACCAGAACAAAACTCTTGTTGAAAGAAAACATCAACACATCATGAATGTTACCAGAGCTTTATTTTCCCAGTTTCGAATTCCTATAAAATTTTGGAGTGAAAGCATTTTAACCTCTGCGTTTCTCATAAATCGCATACCTTCACCTCTGCTAAACTGGAAAACCCCATATGAACTCCTACATGGTAAAATGGCAGATTATTCTCATCTAAAAAACATTTGAATGTTTGTATTTTGCTTCCACCTTATCGAATGGCAGATCCAAGAGACTGTTTTTATTGGATATCCATCTGGTATGAAGGCTTATAAATTGTTTGATATTGAAAACAATAAATTTTTTACATCTCGAGATGTGGTCTTTCATGAATCCATATTTCCCTTGCATAAAGTTACTTCCATAAATGAACAACCCACTTTTCTTCAAAATTTTGTCATTCTCAAGTCATTTGACATTGACATCTCAACCCAAACTATTCATTCTCCATCAGTTAATAACCAAACTCCTTCTTTACCCACATATATCTCACTTTTATCCAGCATATCTAATGACACTACTTTACCTGTAGTCTTGCTCAATCAACCTCCTTACCCTTATCTTCCACTAGTTGTCCAATCTCTTCTTCCTTATCATGTGAAAAACTCTCCCCAAAATTTCGAACTTTCTCTCTAGCCTTATCCTCTCACTATGAACCTCAATTTTACCACCAAGTCATCCCTTTTGAGCATTGGAAGGAAGCTATGCAACTTGAAATTCAAGCCATGGAAGACAACCACGCTTGGGATGTTGTATCTTTGCCTACAACCAAACATACCATTGGTTGTAAATGGATGTATAAGATAAAACCTAAAGGTGATGAAACTATTGAAAGATATAGAGCAAGACTTGTTGCAAAGGGATACACTCAACAAAAAGGATTGGACTTCATCGAAACATTTTCACCTATTGCAAAATTAGTTTGTTCGAGCTCTCCTCACATTGGTTGTCTCCCATAATTGGGCTATTCTTAGACTAGATGTTAATAATGCATTCCTCCATGGAAATTTATTTGAAGAAGTTTACATGGATCTTCTGTTAGACAAATTTAAATAATAATATGTTTAATTAAAGTATGAGCTATGTATGTGGATTAATAATTTATCACATTGGTTATTTTATTAGATTGGGCCCTATTATGTGATCTAATTGATTAAGGCCATAGATTCCTAATTGAGTATGAACTTAATGGGTAGAAACTCATTCCTAGTCAATTAGGGTTTAATGAAAACTCTAATTGAACTAGTATATAAAGAGACCTTAGGGCTATGGTCTCCAATATACCAAAGCAATAAGCACTCAGTATTTTTTAAATTCTATCATTCCTAGTTAATTAGGGTTTAATGGAAACCCTAATTGAACTAGTATATAAAGAGACCTTAGGGCTATGGTCCCCAATATACCAAAGCAATAAGCACTCAGTTTTTTAAATTCCATCTAGAGAGAGATCCCACTTAGGACATTTGGAGCTTTGGTTGAGGAAGACAATAGCCGCCACTTAGTGATCATCAATTTTTCAATGGAATCCGATATGTATATATTCTTGACAATTTGACAGGAATGATTCTAGAGTTTATCTATTCAATATAGATATAAAGTATTTATGCTAACAAGTGGTATCAGAACATATAACTTATATTTGTTTTTCAATGATATTGTGATTCAATTTTGGTTCGGCTTCGTGTATTTTTCAATTAAAAGAAATATATATGTTTCTATTTATTTTGTGGAAAACCCATTATGTGGCTTGCCGGCGGTAACATGCGGGTGAAAAACCCATTTGATTATATTTTTTTTTAAGAGAATATAATTTTAATTTGATGAAGTTAATGGTTTTTGTGGGTAATGATCAAATGTCGAGTACTATGTTGCTGGATATGTATATGTGTTACCCATTAAGGGTTTGGAAAACCATTATGGCATTATCCACATATATGGAGCACCATTTTTTTTGTGGCAATTTTGTCACTTATTGTTCAAATATGCCCATGAAAATTGAATCCTATTGAACTAAATTCCAGTCCGAATGAAGATCATGACATGTAGGTGGCAGATTAAGGGATTGTTTAGTGGATAACTTCGATTAGGTTTGATTGATAATGATGAATTTGGTGAATTTAATCAATTTAGTTTTTTTTTTATTGAAAATCTTGCATTTGTCAAGAATTAATCAATCCTATAAGTAATTCCTATTTAATTAGGAATTAAATCAATCAAATTATGAAGTTAGATTTAAATTTGATCAATCACATTGTAAATTTAAGTTAAAATTTGATTAATTATGTTGTGGATTTAAATTTAAATATGATTGATAATGTGGTAAATTTAAATTTAAATTTGATTGATATTTTGGTGAATTTAAATTTAAATTTGATTGATGATATTTAGCGATATTCACATGTTTTGTTACTTTAATTGTATTATGTGTATGCAATTATTAAGTGAATATTGGTAAAGATTATTTGGTGTTCTTCCTCTTTTATTTTTGTACAATAATATTATTATATTATTGTGTTCTATATTTTAGATTGAGTTGGTCAAAATAATATGTTACCAAAGTAGCCTCTGCTATCTAGATTAATTTAATTCTAAAATATAAGATGTGCATATTCATGAATTTATGCGGATAATTATCGGTCCAAAGGAAAATTATTTGGCCAATTTGTGGATATACATGTGGTAATGAGTATGTGGCAATTATAAGGATTGTTCATGTGAAAAATAGTCGGTCCAAAGAAGGCTAATTTTTTACAGAGTTAATTGTTAGTACTTTGATTACTACGTTGAGAGTACCATTTACAGTTGGTGTTTTTGCCCAAAGGCTGGTCATCAATGTTGTGTTAGGTATCTTATTAAAGAGGCCCACCACATATGTGAAATTATTTTGTTATGTTTTAATTGTGAGCATATGTTTTGTTGTTTATTGTTTTAGTTGGTTTTACTCAATATCTAGAAATCTAAGTTCAATCCCTAAGTTGAATGGATCGAACTTCAAGATTTGGAAAAAAAGCCTAGAGATACTTCTTGGGTGTATGGATTTGGACATTGCATTAAGGATCGATAAACCTACTTCTACTGAGGAATAACCAAATACGAATATAGAGAAGTGGGAACGGTCAAATCGCATGTGTCTGATGATCATTAGGCACTCCATTCCGGAGTCTTTTCGGGGCTCTATCACGGAAAGTGAAAATGCCAATAAGTTCCTTGCTCAAATTGAGAAATATTTTGCTAAAAATGAGAAAGAGGAAACAAGTAGTCTTTTGACTTCTTTTAACTTCTATGAGGTATAAGGGCAATGGAAACATAAGAGAGTACATTATGGAAATGTCCAATCTCGCAGGTAAATTAAAGATACTTGATATCGAGATAAATAAAAATTTACTCGTGCATCTGATACTTATCTCTCTTCCTACACAATTCACTCAGTTTAAGATAAGCTATGATACTCAGAAGGATAAATGGAGTATTAATGAGCTTATCTCACAATGTGTGCAAGAAGAAGATAGGATTAAGAGAGAAAGGACAGAAAGTGCTCATTTGGCAATAGGCTCTCGTGATAAGAAGAAAAGGAGAATTGTGGATGCTGCAGAAGGGACATCTCAGCAGAATAAAAACAAGAAACAAGCTACTGAAAATCTTTGTTTTTTTTGCAAAAAGAAAGGTCACTTCAAGAAAGATTATCCCAAGTTTGCCAAATGGCATGTAAAGAAGGGTAAACTTCTTACTTTGGTTTATTCTAAAGTTAATTTAGCTTCTGTACCTACAGATACTTGGTGGGTAGATTCTGGTGCTACTACTCACATAAGTATGTCAATGCAGGGTTGCTTGTGGAGCCGGCCGCCAAGTGATGCTGAAAGATTCATCTATGTAGGCGATGGCAAAGCAATTCCAATTGAAGCTATTGGAAATTTTAGATTATTTTTAAAAACTGGTTGTTATTTGGATTTGAATGAGACTTTTGTTGTACCGTCATTTAGACGTAATTTAGTTTCTATTTCCAGTTTGGACAAATTTGGTTTTTCTTGTTCTTTTGGAAATAATAAAGTTAGTCTTTTTCAAGATTCTAAGCTTATTGGTACTGGTTCTTTAATTGATAATCTATATATGCTTGATTCTTTTACTTCATTTAACAAGATCCTGTTATCTAATTCATGTGGTAAAAAGCGTAAATTAAATGAGAATTTCGCTATGTTATGGCACAAGCATTTAGATCACATCTCTAAACAGAGAATTCAGAGACTTGTGTTAGATGGAATTCTTGATTCCCTTGATTTAAGTAACTATAACGTTTGTGTGGAATGTATTAAGGGAAAACAGACGAACATAAGAAAATTAGGTGCCAACAGATGCTCAGACGTCTTAGAACTAATACATACAAACATTTTTGGTCCATTCCCTACGGCCTCTTGGAATGGACAACAATATTTTATTACGTTTATAGATGACTATTCAAGATATGAGTACCTATATTTAATTCATGAGAAGTCTCAATCTTTGGACGTTTTCAAGTCTTTCAAAGCTGAAGTTGAACTTCAACTTGGAAAGAAAATTAAGGCTACCAAATCTGATCGTGGTGGTGAATATTACGGTAGATATGATGGATCAAGTGAACAACGTCCATGGCCCTTTGCCAAATACCTAAAGGAATGTGGAATCGTCCCACAATACACTATGTCGGGCAAACCCAGCATGAATAGTTTAGCAGAAAGGTGAAATAAAACACTTAAGGATATGGTAAGAAGTATGATTAGCCATTCTTCTCTAACAGAATTCCTCTAGGGTGAGGCACTAAAGACTGCAACATATATTCTTAATAGGGTACCTAGTAAAGCAGTAACCAAAACCTCTTATGAATTGTGGACAGGAAAGAAGCCTAGTATTAGGCATCTTCACATCTAGGGTTGTCTAGCTGAGGCTAGGCCTTATAGGCCTATTGAAAGAAAATTGGACTTAAGAACTATTAGCTGCTATTTTGTTAGGTATTCTGAGCACTCACGGGTTTTCAAGTTTTATGATCCCACTTTTAGATCATTGTTTGAGACAGGAAATGCTAGATTCCTTGAGGATGTTGAGTTTGGGGGGGAGGAGATAATATAAGGAAAGTTGTCTTTGAAGAGGAATTGGTTTCTTTTCCTCATGTGATTATAAATGATGTTCAGGCTCCAATTCCTGACTTCATTATTGAACCAATTATAGAACAAGACAACATTGAAGTTCCCGTTGTTGAACCTGAAGTTCAAACTCAACAACCTTAAGAAGTGCCACTAAGAAGATCTACTAGAAAGAGAAGAAGTGCAATTCCAGATGATTATATTATGTTTCTTCAAGAACATCAAGATGATGTGGACATAATGGAAGATGATCCAATCAACTTCCAACAAGCTTTTCAAAGTTCTAACTCTCAAAAGTGGATAAGTGCTATGGAAAAGGAAACAAAATCCATGAAAGACAATGACGTTTGGGAACTTGTCGAACTGCCATCAGGAGTGAAACCCATAGGTTGTAAATGGATATTTAAAACCAAATGGGATTCACATGGCAATATCGAAAGATATAAGGCTCGTCTTGTTGCAAAGGGTTTACTCAAAAGGAAGACATTAATTACAAAGAGACTTTCTCTCCGGTTTTATCAAAAGACTCTTTTAGGGTAATCATGGCACTGGTAGCTCACTTTGATTTAGAGCTACACCAGATGGATGAAAAAACTGCGTTTCTCAATGGGAACATTGATGAAACGATTTATATGGTGCAACAAGAAAACTTTGTGTCTAATAATTCAAAGTCTATGGTGTACAAATTAAAGAAATCCATCTACGGTCTCAAGCAAGCCTCTCGTCAATGGTATCACAAATTCCATGAAGTGATAACCTCATTTGGTTTTGAGGTGAACATTGTGGAAGATTTTGTATATCACAAGTTCAGTGGGAGTAAATCAATCTTTCTGGTGTTATATGTTGATGACATACTCATAGCTATTAATGATGTAGGTTTATTGCATGACACTAAGAGATTTCTCAAAAGAAATTTTGAGATGAAGGTCTTGATGATGCTTCTTTTGTTTTAGGAATTGAAATACTGTGAGATCGTTCTCAAAGTATTTTGAGATTGTCACAAAAGAACTACATTGAAAAGATTTTGAGTAGATTCGGCATGAAAGATTGTGCGCCGGGAGATAACCCGATCGCTAAAGGTGATAAATTTCATTTAGGTCAATGCCTCAAGACCACACTCGAGACTAAGAAGATATAAAAGGTTCCCTATGCATCGGCCATTGGAAGTCTAATGTATGCTCAAGTATGTACGTGTCTAGATATTGCGTTCATAGTTGGAGTGTTAGGCAGATATTTGAGTAACCCGAGGATGGATCATTGGAAAATAGCCAAACGGGTTATGAGGTATTTACAGAGAACAAAAGATTATATGCTCACTTATCGGAGATCAGAAGTTTTTTAGATCATTGGGTATTCTGGTTCTGATTATGCTGGATGTCAAGACACTTTGCGATCCACTTCAGGCTATATCTTTATGTTGGCTAGAGGAGCTGTATCCTTGAAAAGTGTTAAACAAACACTTATGGCTTCTTCTACCATGGCTGCGGAGTTTATAGCATCTTATGAGGCATCCAATCATGGAATATGGTTGCGAAATTTTGTCACTGGGCTGCGGATGGTGGTTGGCATAGAAAGACCACTAAAATTATTACAATAAGTTGGCTATGATGTATTCCAACAACAATAGAAGTAATACGGAGTCAAAGCTGTAGATGTGAAGTTTTTGGTTGTTAAAGAAAGAGTTCAGAAGGGTCAAATTTCGATAGAACACATAGGAACAAACTCTATGGTGGCAGATCCATTGACTAAAGGTTTATCACTTAAAGTTTTTCATGAGCATGTTATGGGTGTTAGTCACTTTTTTTATTCCATGGTTTAGTGGGAGTTTGTTATTGAGGATGTTCTTTGACCTTATTTTTATTTTCTATATAGAATAAAGTTGATGGTTTATGTTTTATTATCTGAACTCGTTTATCATGATGCAGTTTAGCATAAGGTTTTTTTTTTTTTTTTTTAGCATGATCTCATTAAGGAATTTGGACCAGTTAGAAACAGGCATGATTTAGATCACTTTGTATGTGCTTTCCATGCTATCCATCCATACTTGATCTATGTTATTAAATGTATTGGAATTTGTGATCAAGGAAGGTTTAGTTACAAGGGTAGTGACGAAAACGACCTTCATTTCGTGCTAATACAGGAGATGGACCAGATTGAACTAAAGGGGAATTCTATTATTGAAATAACCTGTTTATGCGCGCTTAAGGTTTATGTGATTTAATTATATCAGGTATACAGACATAGCCCAAGTGGGAGATTGTTAGACATATTTAAATAATAATATGTTTAATTAAAGTATAGGCTATATATGTGGATTAATAATTTATCACATTGGATTATTTTATTAGATTGGGTCCTATTATGTGATCTAATTAATTAAGGCCATAGATTCCTAATTGAGTATAAACTTAATGGGTAAAAGCCCATTCCTAGTTAATTAGAGTTTAATGGGAACTCTAATTGAACTAGTATATAAAGAGACCTTAGGGCTATGGTCCCCAATATACCAAAGAAATAAGCACTCATTCTTTCTTAAATCCCATCTAGAGAAAGATTCTTCTTAGGGCATTTGGAGCTTTGGTTGAGGAAGACAATAGCCGTCACTTAGTGATCATCAATCTTTCAATGGAATCCAGTTTGTATATATTCTTGATAATTTGACATGAATGATTCTAGGGTTTATCTATTCAATATAGATATAAAGTATTTATGCTAACATCTTCCCTTTAGTTACAAGCCTCAGGGATATTATTCTCAAAATGGGAAACTTGTATGCAAACTGAAGAAATCGATTTATAGGTCAAAGCAAGCCTCCCATCAATGGTTTGCAAAATTCTCAGATATTTTGATTGACCTCGGTTTCACTCAATCAAAGGTAGATTACTCTCTGCTCGTTCGTGGGAAAGGTGAAAGTTTCATCACTCTCCTTTTCTATGTTAAAGATGTTGGGATTAGTGTCATAATTCTTCCGGAGTCTTGTAGTTTGTTATCTATACACATTGTTATGAATAAAATAAGAGTTGTTTTTTCTGGCATTTACTCATATCCAATAAACGAAGCTTCATGGTTATTGTATGTAAACTTAAGCCTGTATATGAGATATACAAGTGGATCATGCCTTAAGTGATAACCTAAATAGGTCTATAGTATAAGAGTTAAGGTGGGATACCTAGTGGATCATGACTTAAGTGATAACCTAAATAGGTCTGTAGTATAAGGATTAAAGTGGGATACCTGATCTTGGTGACACTACGGATACGTCCCGCTTTATAGAGGTTTGCAAGTATTGTGAACTACTATAGATGGTAGATCCTGACCATTCATGTGAAGACATGCGAGCGGGGGTGTCCTATACAAAGAGTTTGTATAAGACCGAACCACGAGATGATTCGTGTAGTATCTTCCTTCTATCGCATAGTGTCATCGTCTAGTGCCAGAGGATGCTACACGACTGCTTAGTGTCCAACACTATTGTGCAGCTCCATCGTTTAGCACGGACAATTACTACACAACCACTTAGTGCCATCGTCTAATGCCTGAAGTTGATCGTTTAGCGCACACTCAAGGTAAGCGATCACTCAGTGCTATCCTATAACAATCGACGCATCGTCTAGCTGTCGCACATAGGTAAACGATCGCATAGTGCTATTGCTTAGCATCTCACCGCATCGCTTAGCTCCCACTCGAAGCTACACGATCGTGTAGTGCCATCACATAGCAATACAACGCATCACTTAGCTCTCACAAGTACACGAACGTCTAGTGCACAACACCTCAACGCCCAACGCCCGAAGCTACTGTAGGATTGTATCAATTGCAGCGGAAGAACAAGGATCATCCAAGCATTCAGATTCACTAATTTTGGCATAATATAAAGCATGCTTCTGCAGAAAAATGGGTTTCAAGACATACCTCTTGAAGAACTTCTTCAAAACTCCATTTCTAGCTACAATCTTCTCCATATCTTGTTGTAGACCACCTCAAGATCTTCCCCATTATTCTCTTGGTGCTCTAGAATGAGTTGTGGGACTCAAAACAAGCTTGAATCAAAGGATGAAGGACAAAAGCTCACTGCTGCAACAAGGTTGAAGAACCTTTCTTCAAACCTGTTTTTCTCTAAAAAAACCTTTTGATTGCATGCCCGATTTTCACTCAAATCTTCTCATTATATTGCAGATCAACATGTAAAAAGAAGTGCTGCATGTGTTGCAGCTCATGAGTGAGTTAGTTAAGTGATGGATAATGGAAAAATTTATTTTTCCATTTAAATGTGTTTTTGTTTTCTTTTTCAATTTTATCTAAAAATGAAAATTTGATTTAATAAATCTATTTTATTTTTAAAATGATAAAATTAATTAATTTCATAAATTAATTAATTAATAAATAAAACTTAATTAATTTAATATCAAATATTAAATTAATTTTAACACATATCCATCTTTATATATTTAAATCATATTTAAATATATAAATTCTCCTATAACATTTAATTCTAAAATTAAACATAATTATATCTCATATAATTACTAATTCCCTTAAACGTTTCAAATTAACTTATCACGCTATTCTAGAGTTAGTCCGTTACAAGCTAGTAGGGGGACCTCGCGGACCTACAGATCATGGACTCCAAAAATCCGAGATTAATTGGCTAAACTCATTAGACCAGATTAATCTCCATTCATTAACTAATGGGTCATTCCACTAAAGCCCATAGTTACACTCCCTTCACTGTAGATATATTATGTCCACATGATTTAACCATAATCAGCAAGTAGACCATTCACAAGTTGTTTGTAATAACGTCTGGGCCAAATATATGTTTTACCCCTGAGATTACGTCTTATTTCTCAAGTCCCTACTGATCCTCTAATGAACAACTGGTTTGTGATCCAAACATCAAACCAAACTCTCTCAGCCCAGTGAGAGGGTGGGTCCCCTTGTTCAAGACCTGGATGAAGTACTTGAGAGAACAACCTTTCTCCTATCCCTAAATCGAGTAGGCGTGAACTCCGTGTTGCACTCTATGTCCCCAGCTATCTATCCGGTCTTACCCCTGAAATAGGAGTCTTATTGAGCCGACAGTGTTGAGTCAATTCTCAACTATGCAAATCTAAGGGCAATCCCGAATAAATAGGATTCATAGTTAGCTCAGGATTAAGATCGAATTACCTAGGTCATCTTGGTGAAATAGTCAATCTTAAATAGTAAACAGCATTATAAAGTAAGAGCAACTTATTTCTTGGTCCTGATCTCATGCAAACTCATTGCATAGGATACTCTCACTCCTCATGTCATAAAATGTACGAATTAGGATCACATCGTATAGAGCACTTTACAACTCTTTGTAACAACTACAAAGTAGGCCGCATCCAATGGTGTTGCTAGAATAAGGTACTCAACCTCATTCATGTACCATAGATCATTTTGACTATTTACTCGAACCCGATTCACTCTTATGTCTCCACATAAAGTTCAAGTACTCATACAATAGTTATGGGTCTTAGTTTATTGGATTTAGACTTTCATACAATTTATGAGATCAATAACAAGTATATTGATAATAGAAAATGTTTATCATTTTACAAACTGCGAGTTTTTAGAACATAAAACCCAACAGCTACACGATCATTTAGCTTTTCTTCACATCGTCTAACGCATGAAGCTAAACGATCGTTTAGCTACTAAAGCTCAACGATGATATGAACAGAGGCTGATTTTCTGGAATTTGCAACTCGGCCTCTTCGCTTGTTTCTTCGATTTACAACATAATTTCAACTCTAATGATTCCAAATAAATTACAAACTCTTGGGAACACATATAAACTCATCAATCAAGAACCAATTATAAATTTAAATGAAAAATTAAAGAGAAATTAAAATCCAAAACTAAAAGAACCATATCAGTACAACAGTTTCATATTACTCATATAAAACACCTACCATGCCAAAAATAAACCGAATTAAATGCTTATGTGATGCTCCGTTTTTGGAACATACCATCGTGTAGCGGAAATGACTAGGATCCATAAGCACTCTAATTCATTAATTTTGGCAAAAATGAAAGCGTGCTATAACATAAATAAATGGGTTTCATGACATACCTTTGTAGAACTTCCTCAAAACTTGAATTCCAACTGCAAATCTCCTTTGAATCTTGTGGTAGACCGCCCCAGGATCTTTCCTATTATCCTCTTGGTACTCTAGTTTGAGTTGTGGGACTCAAAATAAGCTTGAATTAAGGGAATTTAGAGACAAGCTCACAGCTGCCACCCAAATGAAGAACACCTTTTTTCTCTCGAATTTTTCAGAAAAATTTGTTCGGTTGCTTTGCTTCAAAACACTCCATTCTCTTAAATATATTGCAAACATTCATGTAAAGAGATTTTGTGCATGAGATGTAGCTCATGCTTGGAGTTAATGAAGCTTGAAGAGTGGGTTATTGGTGAGCTACTTGATGAAGACAATGGAAAATACTTTATTTTCCACTTTGTGTTTTTCTTTCTTTTTCAATTTATCAAATATTGATTTCATGAATAAATTCTTTAATAAAATTTAAAATATTATTAATTTTACAAAATTAATTTCATAAAGTAATTTTCTTAATAAAATTAAAAAATAATTATTTAAACAATTTAAATAATTCTAATTAATTTAATATCAAATATTAAATTAATTTTTACATAATTCCATCTTCAAATATTTAAATCATATTTAAATATTATTTATCTAATTTCATTTAATTCTAATTTGAACACTTCAAATTAACTTATCTTTCTACTCTAGAGCTAATCCATTTACGAGCTAGTAGGGGACCTTGTGCACCTACAGATCATGGGCTCCAACGATCTGAGATTAATCGGCTAAACTCATTAGACCAATCTAACCTCCATTCGTTAACTAATGGGTGATTCCACTAAAGCCCATAACTGAACTCCCCTCACTGTAGATATATTATGTCCACTCAATATAACCATGATTAGTAAGTTAACCCTTCACAGGTTGCTCGTAATAACGGATGGGTTGAATCTCTATTTTACCCCCGAAATTACTTCTTATTCCTTAAGTCCCATTCATCTCCTAATGAACAATTGATTTGTGATCCAATCTACAAATCGAATCCCTTTCAGGCCACTAAGAGGGCCAGGTCTCTTGTTCAAGACCTAGAATTAGCACTTGAAGGGAGCAACCTCTCTACTAACCCTAATCGTGTAGGAGTGAATTCCGTCTTGTACCCTATGTCCCCAACTATTCATCCGATCTTATCTCCAAAATGGGAGGCTTATTGAGCAGAAACAGTTGGTCTACTCTCACCGTTTGCAGATCAAAGGATAATCCTGAACAAACAGGAGTTCATAGTTAGCTCAGGATTAAGGTCAAGTTACTAGGTCATCACTTTGAAATAGTCAGTTTTTAAACAGTAAACAGCGTTATAAAGTAAGAGTGACTTGTTTCGTGGTCCGATCTTGCACAAAACTCATTTGCACAGGACACCCCCACTTCTCCTGTCCCAACATGTACAAATTAGGATCACTTCGTATGTAGCACTTTACAACTCTTTATAACAACTACAAAGTAGGCCACATCCAATAGTGTTACCAGAATAAGGCACCCAACCTTATTCATATACTATAGATCATTTTGACCATTTACTAAAACCTGATCCACTTGTTTGTCTCCACATAAAGTTCAAGTACTCATATAATAGTCAAGGGATTTAAGTTTACTGGATTTCGAAAAAAAAAAAATATTCAATAACAACTTATTGAATTTTCAGAATAAGTTCTATTGTTTACAAACCACGAGTTTTAGGACATAAAACCCAACATTATGTTTATTAGAGGGATCAGTGGTACTTAAAGAGTTAGATGTAACCACAGGGGCATAACAGTTATTAGCCAGTTGTACTTACAAGCGATCTGTGAAGGGTTAATGCATTATTGATTGCTTAAGATGGACACATAATATATCTGTAGTAAGGAGAGTTCAATGGTCGGTCTTTAGTGGAGTTCCTGGCAGTTAATGGATGGTGGATCTCGTGACTAAAGATTTTAGTCAGTTATTCACGTACCTTTAGAGCGTCAAGCTACAGGTCCATAAGGTCCCCTTGGTAGCTCAATGAACTCAAGCTGAGGATCAGTTCTTGGTGTTGATTTGAAATGTCCAAATTGACAAGAGGTAATTTGATTACATATGATATGATCAGTGTGATGTATGAGATACATCAAGTGGAGGGTTAATGTAAATGAGATTTATATTAAGGACCATGAAATAGAAAAAGAGTTATGGTTTATATGTTTCATGAGATCAAAATATCAAAACTATAAGTTATAAATATAGTATAGTAAGTTGATTATCATATATATTTATAATAATATTAATTATTTGATAATTATCTCTTTTTCTCTAATAACCATATGACTTGGTGGTTATTGGCGGTTTCATGGTAATCGTGAGTTAAAAGAAAAAAATGTTTTCCTAATTTTAGTGAGTATTGAGATTTCTATTCTCGAAAATTTCTCACGGTGGTTGTCAAGTAAATGAGATTTACTAAACGAAAGCTAAAGAGAAATTAGACGATCGTGGAGTGTATCTATACGATAGTCACTTAGTTGGCCGATTAGTTATGCGATCGCATAGCTTTTGCTAAACGATCGCATAACATTTGTTAAACGATTGGGCATCGTCTATACGATAGACCTTGTCAACTCCCACTTGCTCAATTGTTTACACGATTATTCCTCTGGTCTCGTCCTCTAACCAAGTCCACACAGAGCCCACACTTTTGGATTCTCACACTAAGAATACAAAGGTAGCCATTGTGGTGGTGTCGTACTCAACTCGACATAGTCGAGGTTTGTGGAGGCCGTTCACTGTGTTCGCGGCCTTAGAGTTCGTTGTGTTCGTGATTACATTGATCGTGCAGTGTAGCAGTCGAAGTGTTCGAGCCTTCGTATTTACAGTCTTGGAGTCTCTTTGAGCGTTCGTGATCAAGGGAGATTGAAGATGAGTCTTCAATGGTATGTGTGTTTTTTTCCCTTAATCGTATAGTAAAGCATGCTGTAATTTCGTTTTGTGCATCTGTATGTTTCCATTTGTGATTGTAATTGCTAATGTTCCTATACGAATGAAATTTAGAACGGTCATTTCGCTGCTCATGAAAATTCTCATGTCTGATTTCCTTCAATTGGTATCAGAGCCTGGTTGTTCTGATATTCCAGATTTCACTTCTGTTTTGAACTTCTTTTACAGTCGTGGTGGGTTTTCTGCATTGCGTTTAATTGTTAAATGCGTTAGTGGATGGCGTTCATGAATGGTTACGAGTTAATTGCCTCTGTTTAAAACTTTCTTTAAATTACAGAGTGTTAATTTGTAAGGGCCCCTATGTTTTTTGGCATAATTAACATGTTATCAAGTCTGTAATTTAAAGTGTTTGAGTTAGTCGAGTCGTTTGTGATGAAGTTTCGAAGCATGGAGGTGTGGTTCTCAATGAAGAAGAAGACCAAGAGTTGGTCTGTCGTGTAGCCTCAGGTAAACAATCGTTGGGATCTAACTAAATGATCATGTAGATTTTTCTATGCGATCGTGTAATATTTACTAAACGATGGGGTAAATCGTTTACTCTATCGCATAGCATTTGGTTGTCTGATCGCGGAGACGCTGGAGGTAGACGATCGTAATGGGAGCATATGATGCTCATCGTTTAGAAAAAGGCGCGCACTAAACGATCGTGTAGTTAGAATGCTCATCGCATAGTCACTGACTACACGATCACGTGGTATACGATACGAAGGCGCTCGCTCAGCGATCATTTAGACGATCGTGCTTCACCGCATCGTTGTCGTTTAGACGATCGTATAAGACCTGAATTACGGAGCATGATGAACGATCTTGTGCCTCGTGCTTCATCGCATAATAGAAGGTACATAATCGTTACTAAACAATCGTTTAGCTTTGGAAACGTAGGTAAACGATTGAGTAAAACGTTTACTCTTTCGTGTAGATGATCGTGGGGAATTTTGGTACACGATCAGTGGAGACACAGACTTTGGCTGGACGGTTCAAGACCCGATTTGCATATTTGAACCAGAGACTCTTTTGTTTTGTAATAGTTAACTTGTATTTTTGAGGATTTGAGGCAATTTTTTTTCAGTTCATCAACATTTTATTTATTATACATAAGATGTATGGTGTTTATATGGCAAAGTGTTTGACATATATTTTTGAAACTCAACTTAGGTTGTGCAATTATTCGTGCATCATGTATTATAAGTGTTATAAAATTGCATGATGAAATTACAAGACAGCATGTGCATGCATCATGAAATATAAGAGTTATATTTCTGCATACAGTAAGCATATTCATGCATCATCTTTATATTATAAGCGTTATAGTATAAGGGTGAATAGAAGCATATTTTTCTTGGTTCGTTGCTTATTTGTATAAGTGTTATATAAAAAGGTAGCAATCTATGAACAACACATTAAGCATGACACTTAGACTGTTTATAAGAATTATGAATGCCTTTTATATGTTAGCTTTACGTTGTGTTAGTTTTAGTTGTTTCTGTTGTAAGTGTTATAATAGAAATTAGAACTAAAATCGATAAGAAAGAGTTGCATGTGGACTTAGGGTGAACTCATATTTTAAAAGGGTTTTAAATTTGGATTGAGATAGACCTAACTTCAAAAGTTCTAATAGAATTAGTACCCTAGTTTAATCTTTTTAAATAAGTTTAATATGATTAAATTGATTAGCATAAAAGATTAAAATTGTATTAAATCTATTTATAAAGGACTTTTTGTCTAAGGCAGGTTCTGTCTAGGCTGGGGTACTTAAGCTGACGAAAACAGAACACCCCTACCTAGGAACTTACCTGGAAAGGTGAATTAGACAGATTTTCTACAAGCATGCAACAGTTGGTCAAAGACTCCATTAAAGAGTTTAATGGATGATGATCAAAAGTTGTTTCGACTATTCAAGGTAAAAGTTACTCTTAGGAAAACCTAAAAAGTGACTTAGTTAAAATTCTTAGCCGTGTTTATTCTAAGTAAACTAAACCCTAGGTTATAAAATGCTCAGTGGGAGGAAGAGATGTATCTGATATGTCAATGTTTCTCCCTGAATGTTCACATCATGAGATTCATGCTTGGCCTTGTGGTGCCCTAGGAGCATCCCCCTTTAGATGGTGTTTGCATGATTCAATATCAAGGTGGACGGAGAGAGTTTTTATAGTAAGTCGGTGAAGGATGTGTGTCAACACGTCCTACGGTCTCTATCATTGGTTCGTACCATGAGATCATTTTGTACTCCCTCGTGGCGCCCTGGGAGTGTCCCCATTCGGATGGGTTTTGTACAGTTGGTCAAGATCAATGTGAACTCCAAAAATGGATAGGGTCGCTTTAGGTTTTTCCCCAATCGAATTTTTTTCCTTCGGATGGGCTATTTGAGGCAGATCTTTAGGGCCTAAATTGGCGGGTCACACTTACGGGAGATTGTTAGGTAAGTTAATGATCTCTTGACTAAATCAATAACGGCTAGTCATTATAGAAGCAAGAGTTTTCTGGTGTTAATGATCAGTTGAGAATTTCTCAATTCAGAGGAGGAATAATTGACCTCCATTCGGCGGCTTTTGTCGTAAACCTTTGAAGCGTCATTACGAAACTAGATGTCACACGGAGTTCATGTTAGTTTTGATAAACCTTATTGGATATTGTCTATTTTTCAACGTGTATTTAGTTAAAACCTAATGTAGGTCAATGTGTTTTTGTTTTCAGCAACATGTTAGTTTTTCCGTTTAAAGCCTTTAATTTGACCGGACCCTTGATGCACCGTGAAGTGTTCATAATACATATGAAGTTTGGATAAAGGCTAATTCATTAGCCCGACTTCATATATTGGCTAGCATTCCTGATGCTTTGGCTAAAAAGGTTGAGAACATGGTCATTACATGCGAGATCATGAACTCGTTGCAAGATTTATTTGAACGTCAATTATTACTTTTTGAACACAAAGGGATGGATGACAAAACCAGTAGTGTCAGTTCCCAAGTTAAACTCCAGGAGAAGGAAGCAAGTGTTGCTGACTCTATTGAAGTTCATAGAAGAGAAGTGTTCTCTGCAATGGAACTTGGAGCTTATTTAGGTTCTGATACTTATCCCACTACTCTCCAAACGAGGAGGATGTCTAAAGACAGTAAATGTGATTTGATGGTCTTGGAGACGTGTTTGGTAAAGAATGATGATTCTGCCTGGATCCTTGATTCGGGCGTTACCAACCATGTCACTTCCTCTTATCAAGGATTCAATTCCTGGAAAACGTTGCCATAGGGAAAGATGATACTTCGAGTCGGTACTGGTGAGGTCGTTTCAGCTGTTGCTCTAGGCAAGTTTAAGTTAATTTTGGACAAGAAACATTATTTGTTACTGGATAATGTTTTCGTGGTTCCTCATATCAAGAGGAACTTAATCTCGGTTTCTTGTCTCATTGAACAAGAGTATACCGTCTCCTTTTCTGAGAATAAAGTATTTATTTTCAAGAATGATTAGAGATTGGTTTTGGTTCGATAGAAAGTAACTTATATGTACTAAGCTCGTTAGTCATAAAAGCCTTGTTTAACACTGAAATGTTCAGTACGACGACAAGAACTAAAAGATCAAAAGTTTCTCCAAAGGAAAAGACCCATCTTTGGCATTTAAGGTTGGGTCACATCAACCTCAATAGGATTGAGCAGTTAGTGAAAAGTGGACTTCTAAAGAGTTTAGAAGAAAACTCCTTGTCGGTGTGTGAATCATGCCTCGAAGGTAAGATGACCAAATGACCTTTTACTGGAAAAGGTTACAGAGTCAAGGAAGCCTTAGAGCTTGTAGATTTTGACCTCTGTGGTCAATGAGCGTTAGGGCTCAATGTGGGCATGAATATTTCATCTCTTTCATAGATGATTATTCAAGGTGCGGGTATCTCTACCTAATGCAACGTACGTTTAAAGCCTTTGACAAGTTCAAGGAGTATAAACCTGAAGTTGAAAACTTGTTAGGTAAGAAAATAAAAACACTGTGATCTAATCGTGGTGGAGAGTATATGAACCTCCAATTCCATAACTATATGATAGAACATAAGATTGTGTCCCAAGTCTCGGCCCCAGGTACACCTCTGTAGAATGGTGTATCAAAAGGAGAAACAAAACCTTGTTGGATATGGTTCAGTCTATGATGAGTTATGCTCATCTTCTAGACTCGTTTTGGGGTTTTGCAGTGGAGATTGCATGCTACATTTTGAACAATGTTCCCTCGAAAAGTGTTTTTAAAACACCTTTTGAGTTGTGGGGAGGCCATAAAGGCAATTTACGCCACTTCCAGATTTGAGGGTATCCGGCACATGTGCTTGTGACTAACCCAAAGAAGTTGGAACCGTGTTCGAATGTTTGCCTCTTTATAGGCTACCCTAGGTAAACGAGGGGTGGATACTTCTACGATCCGAGTGAGAACAAAGTGTTTGTTTCTATAAATGCTATCTTCCTGAAAGAAGACCACATAAGAGATCATAAGCCACAAAGTAAGCTTGTTTTATGTGAGATTTCTAGTGAGACTAAGACTACTAAGGGTTCAACAAGAGTTATTGAACAGGCCGACAGATCAACAAGAGTTGTTGATGTCAGTACATCTAGTCAACTAGCTCAATAGTTGAGATTGCCTCGACGTAGTGGGACGGTTATGAACCCACCGGATCGCTACATGGGTTTGACTGAAGCCCAGAACGTCACTTCTAATGATGGAGTCGAGGATCCATTGTCTTTTAAGGAAATGGAGGATGTTGACAAGGATGAATGGATTAAAGCCATGAACCAAGAGATGGAGTCTATGTACTTCAATAATGTCTGGGAGCTTGTGGATCCGCCTGGTAGGGTAAGACCAATTGGGTGTAAGTGGATCTATAAGCGAAAGAGAGGTGTAAATGAAAAGGTGCAAACCTTTAAGGCTTGACTCGTAGCAAAGGGTTATACCCAGGTTGAGAGAGTTGGCTATAAGGAAACTTTCTAACCTGTTGTCATGCTGAAGTCTATCAGGATACTCCTGTCCATAGCCACATTTTATGATTATGAGATATGGCAAATAGACATCAAAATTGTCTTTCTTAATGGTAATCTTAAGGAGACCATCTACATGGCTCAACCAGAGGGGTTCATCGTTCCAGATCAAGAGAAAAAAGTATATAACCTTAAAAGGTCTATTTATAGGTTGAAAAAAGCGTCTCGATCCTGGAAAATTAGATTTGACAGTATGGTCAAGTCGTTTGGCTTTTATAAGAATGTTGATGAGCCTTGTATGGCTCAGTAGTTTTCCTGGTACTGTATGTGGATGATATCCTACTCATTAGGAATTATGTAGGGTATCTTACTGACATTAAGAAGTGGCTAGCTACAAATTTTCAAATGAAAGATTTAGGTGAGGCACAATATATTCTAGGGATCCAGATCATTCGGGATCGTAAGAACAAGAGGTTAGCCTTATCTCAGGTATCGTACATTGATCAAATGTTGATCAGGTATAGGATGCAAGATTCCAAGAGGGGTTTGTTACCCTTCAGGCATGGAATCGTTTTGTCTAAGGATCAATAACCTAAGACACCTCAAGCGATTGAAGAGATGAGACAGATTCCCTATTCTTCAGCTGTAGAAAGCTTAATGTTTGCAATATTGTGTTCCAAACCCGACATTTATTATACAGTAGGAATCTTCAGTCGGTATCAGTCCAATCCAGGATTTGATTACTGGACGGCAGTCAAGACGATCCTCAAGTATCTTCGAAGAACAAGGAACATCGAGGTCAGTAAAGTATCTAATCTAATCAAGTATCTGATCCTTATTGGATACACAAACTCTGACTTTCAGACCGATAAAGATTCTCACAAATCGACATCGGGGTCAGTATTCACTCTGAATGGAGGGGCGTAGTGTGGCGAAGCATCAAGCAAGGATGCAACGCAGACTCTATTATGGAAGTCGAATATGTAGCCGCTTGTGAAGCACCTAAGAAAGCTGTTTGGCTGAGGAAGTTCCTTACAGATTTGGAAGTTGTTTCAAATATGGATTTGCCAATCACTCTTTATTGTGATAACAGTGGGGCTGTGATAAATTCGAAGGAGCCTCGAAGTCATCGTTGGGGCAAGCATATAGAGAGGAAATACCACTTGATCAAAGAGATTGTACATCTCGGTGATATGATAATCACGAAGATCGCGTCGTACGAAGATCGCGTCGGAGCACAACGTTGTTGATCCCTTTACAAAGGCTCTCATGGCTAAAGTGTTCGAGGATCATCTGGAGAGTCTGGGTCTGCGGGACATGCGACATCTTGTCTAAGGTAAGTGGGAGATGATATTAAGGTATGCCCTAGTTTATTGTATATTGTACATGTATTTATCTTATATTGTACATTCGTCTCCCAAGGCATTAGGACAAGTAGGAGATTGTTGGGATTGGTGTCCTAATTCTCCCAGAGTCTCGTGGTTTGTAATCTATTCATATTGTTATGAATAAAATAAGAATTATTTTTCTAGCATTTACTCATATCCAATAAACAAAGCTCCATGATTATTATATGTAAACTTAAGAGTTTAGTCAGTTAACGGATGGTGGATCCCTGACTAAAGAGTTTAGTCAGTTATTCACGTACCATTGGAGCTTCGAGCTACAGGTCTATAAGGTCCCCTTCGTAGCTCAATGGATTCAAGTTGAGGATCAATTCTTGGTGTTGTTTTGAAATGTTCAAATTGACAAGAGGTAATTCGATTATATATGATATGATCGGTGTGATGTATGAGATACATCAAGTGGAGAGTTAATGTAAATGAGATTTACATCAAAGACCATGAAATAGAGAAAGAGTTATGGTTTATATGTTTCATGAGATGAAATATTAAAACTATAGATTATAAATATAGTATGGTAAGTTTGTTGTCATATATATTTATAATAATATTAATTATTGGATAATTATCTCTTTTTCTATAATAACCAATTGAGTGAGAGATTATTGGTGGTTTTATAGTAATCGTGAGATGAAAGGAAAAATGTTTTCCTAATTTTAGTTGAGTGTTGAGATTTCTATTCTCGAAAATTTCTCACCGTGGCTGTCAAGTAAGTGAGATTTACTAAACGACAGCTGAAGAGAGACTAGATGATCATGGAGTGTTTCTATACAATAGTCACTTAGTTGGCCGATTAGCTAAACGAGCACATAGCTTTTACTATACGATCGCATAGCATTTATTAAACGATTGGGCATCTTCTATACGATAGACATTGTCATCTCCCACTTGTTCAATCATTTACACGGTTGTTCCTCTGGTCTCATCCTCTAACCAAGTCCACACAGACCCCACACTTCTGGATTCTCACATCGAGAATACCAAGATAGCCATTGTGGTGGTGTCATACTCAACTCGACATCGTCGCGGTTTGTGGAGGTCGATCGCTGTGTCCGTGGTCTTGGAGTTCGTTGTGTTCGTGATTGCATTGATCGTGTAGTGTAGCAGTCGAAGTGTTCGACCGTTCGTGTGTTGCAGTCTTGGAGTCTGTTCGAGCGTTCGTGATCAAAGGAAATTGAATATGAGTCTTCAATGGTATGTGCGTCTTTTTCCCTTGATCGTATAGCAAAGCATGTTGTAATTTCGTTTTGTGCATAGCCTGTATGTTTTCGTTTGTGATTGTAATTGTTAATATTCATATACGAATGAAATTTAGAACGATCATTCTGCTACGCATGGAAATCCTCATGTCCCTTTAGTCATCACAGGAGCTAATACACAACAAATTAATCAACTCAAAACCATGCTACATGAGCGTTTTAAACTAAAAGATCATCTCAAGTAATTTTTAGGACTTGAGCTTGCATAGTCAAGAAAAGGTATATCTATTTCTCAGAGACATTATACTCTTCAAATCCTAAAAGAAACTGGTCTTTTGAATGCTAAACCAGAATCTTTTCCTATGGATCCCGATATTAAACTGAGAAACTCAAATGTTGATTTGTTGAAAGATCCATATTCTTATAGAAGATTAATGGGCAAGCTACTTTACTTAACCATCACACGGCGAAATATAGTCTTTATTATCGACAAGCTTAGCCAATTTGTTGCTCACCCATGCAAGTCACATCTTGTAGCAACTCACCATTTGTTGAGATATTTGAAATCTTCATCAGGGTAAGGCATTATTTTCTCACCAACAAAGAATTTTCAATTGAAGGCTTTTGTAGATTCTGATTAGGCATCTTGTCTTGATACTAGAAAATCTACATCTAGTTTGTGAATATATACTTAGTCCTCCTAGTTGAAGAGTCTTTAGCATGATTAGAGATTTTGTAGGCTCTATTCTTAGGCTTTAGTGTAGTATTTATATTTTTCTACACTTCTTGTAAAGATTAACTTGTGTTCTAAATACATACTGTAACATCGTATTAGAGCTCTTTCTTTCATAACTTCTCTTTACTTCAAATCTGTCTGGCTTAAATATTTTGGGGGACATCTCCTTAGATCCGGCGAGTCAGCTCCCTTCCGTGCGCTTCCAGATCCAGATTCGATTAAGACTGCTGCTTGTGCAACCCGAGTTTGACGCTTCTCTGTTCTGTCAGTCCAGTCAAGCTTCGATGTGAGTTCACCTGTCAGTTTGGTCAAGCTTCGATGTGAGTTCACCTGCCAGTCTGGTCAAGCTTCGAAGCTCCTCTTTCCAGGTCCGATCAAGATCCGCCAGGCATTCCAGTCAACCCGAGTTCACTCGTCTTCCAGCTCGCCTTCGTCAGTCCTCTGTTCTGCCAAGCGTTCTATTCAAGCCTTCCAGCTCCGAATTTCAGATCCAGACAAGATTCGCTCACCCGATGTGCTTTTAGATTTGACGCAAGCTGAGCCAATCCGACCAAGCTGAGTCGATCTTGTTAAGTCGAGCTGAGTCGAGTCAATCTGTCAAGCCGAGCCGATCTTTGTTGACTGAGTCGAGTCGATTCAGTCAAAGCCAAATCATTAAGCTGTTTTCAGTTAAGCCAAGCAATTGAGCCAGTTTCTTCTCTTCTGAAGTCATCAAGCCACATGGAAAAAGATCATGTATTTTGCCCCATTAGTGCTATTCTTTATGGGAAAAATTATATTACTTAGGCTCATCAAATGAAGGGCTTTTTAATTGGGCGTAAATTATGGTGCATTGTCACTGCGATATTCCTTAGCCAGTCAATATACCCACTGAGGACAATACTAAATTCATCCAACAATTAGAGGATTAGGACAGCAAAAACCATCAGATCATCACTTGACTCAAAAATACGTCTATACCGGCCATTCACATTCAGTTTGATATGTTTGATGATGCCAAGAGTTTGTGGGATTTCCTGTCTACCCAATTCCAGTTCATTGGCTTAGCTCACTACTATCAACTGCACAACACTCTTGTTAATCTTAATCAGGCAACAAGAAAATCTGTTAATGGCTATTTGGACACAATTGGATCAAATTAAAATTAGTATCGATCATTTTCATCTTATCAAGGATTTTATGGGGCTTTGTCTAGAATATGAGTTTATTTGTGTTGCTTTGCACACCGTAGTCCCCTCCTGTCCCTAGATGCAACAATCCAGGAAATTTTGTTTGAAGTAAAACGTCTTGGTATCACTTATTCCAAGCAATTTGAAGTTGTCCTCGTAAGCACTCATTTTTCTTGTACTTTTGGTGCTACCTTCTATAAAAACTGAAAACTTATTGGGCATAAGTTTGTTGACATCCCAAAAGACGAGTGTAGATACTGTCACAAACGAGGTCATATTTTGGATAACTGCCCTACACGACCACCGCATTCGCTGGTACATACTTCCAAGTCTCGACAGTCTAAATCTGGTCCTAGCTCTGCTTCTACCGTTGTTGTCTCCTCTGTTGATTCTGAACCTTCTCCGCCTACTTTTCAAATGAGCAACTTACAAGACTTGCTTAAACAGGTGACTTCATCTAATTTCTCCGTGCTTCCAGGTAATAGATGGCTTCTTGATTCCGCTTGTAGCAACCATATGACATCTGATCTTTCTCTTCTAACTAGACCCACTCCTGCCAAATCTTTTCCTCCTATTTGTGCTGCTGATGGTAGTTGTATGACCATATCCCATGTTGGCTCCATTGACACTTCCAAGTTGCAACTTTTCAATACTTATTGTGTTCCAAATATGACAGTTAACCTTGTTTCTATCAGGAAATTGTGTGATCTTGGTTTAACTATGCCTTTTTCTTATACTGGGTGTCAGGTTCATGATTCGCAGACAAGACAGACAATTGGTACAGGTCATAAAGTGGAAAGATTGTTTAAATTCACAGCTTCAGCTTCCTGTTTGTTCTCTTTCTGCTACTGTCATTGACTGCTATATATCAGTGGCATCTCCTTCTCGGTTTACTTGGATTGAATTGCAAACTTGCAAAACAACCTGCATTATATTTCCAAAACAAAACAACCTGCATTATATTTCGTAAAGTGGAAAGATAGTACAAAACAACTTGTCATTTAATCTCTAGTAACAATTTGAATAATATTTCCAAATTTGTATCTTTTGACTGTTTGAATTGCAAACTTACAAAACAACCTACATTATCTTTTTACCAGTCCAGTTCTATAAATGATTAACCCTTTGACTTAATTTATTTTGATATTTAGGGACTACTTCTATCTCTGCTGTCAATAGGTATCGTTATTTTGTCTTCTTCATTGATGATTACTCTCGGTTTACTTGGATATATTTTCTTAAACATCGTTCTTCCCTATCTCAAATATATATTGATTTTGCTAATATGGTTCATACCTAGTTCTTTTGTACAATCAAGATTCTATGTACAGATAACGCCTTGGAATATAAGGACTCTCGTCTCCTTTCCTTTCTCACCTACCAAGACGCTCTTGTTCAGCGCTCTTGCCTTCATACCTCTCAACAGAATGGGAGAGTAGAATGGATACATCGTCACATTCTAGACTCTATCTAGGCCCAACTTCTGTCTGCCTCCTGCCCTACAAAATGTTAGGGGTGAAGCTGCTCTTACCTCTGTCTATACAATCAATCGCCTTCCTTCCTATGTTCTTCAAAATGCTTCTCTGTTCGAACGCTTATATGGTACTTCTTCTTATTACTTTAACCTCAAGGTCTTTTTTTATGCATATTTTGTACTTCTTTACCCCCATAAACATGCCAAATTAGAACCGTGTGCGCATCTTTGTTACTTCATTGGCTACGAAACTGAACACAAAGGTTTTCGTTGTTGGGATTCTCTTTCTAATAGATTGTGCATCTCTTGGCATGTCACCTTTTGGGAACACACTATGTTCTCTAGTCTCTTGACCTTTCATGATTCTCTCTTGAGTCTTCTTCCTTATATTTCTGACGATGCTTTTGACATTTTCCCTTCCTCTGCATCCTTCTCTGAAGTTGAGTTTGAGCAATTTGTGTCAGTCTCTATTGATCGTGATAAGCCTTCTGTCTCACCTGTGGAAATTGAACCTGTTCATGACTCTGCTTCTCTTGTTTGACGCTCCATTAATGTAAGGAAACCTCCAACTCATCTTTAAGATTTTCACTCTTTTTGTACTATCAGTTCCTTGGTTGAATCCATCTCTTTTCATGAGGCAAATACTAATCCCCTATGGTAGCAAGCTATGAGAGAAGAACTTCAGGGTCTAGACAAGATGCACACATGGGACTACATTGATTTACCCCTGGTAAAAAGCCCATCGTTGCAAATGGGTCTACAAGATCAAGACTCACTTTGATGGTTCTATTGAGCGTTATAAAGCTCTGTTAGTGGCAAAAGGCTATTCTCAGGAGTATGGGATCGATTATAAAGAGACCTTTGCACCTATGGCACGAATGACATATGTTCGGCCTATCTTAGGACCCACTACAGTCAAACAGTGGCCATGATGTCAAGAATGCCTTTTTTAATGGGGCCTTATCTAAGGAGATGTACATGCAACCACCCCCAAGTGTCTCTTTTCCATCCCAGAAGGTATGTTTCCTTCGTCGAGCATTGTAAGGTTTCTAACAAGCCCCTTGGGCTTGGTTTGCAACTTTTAGTTCCACCATCACTCAACTTAGATATACATCTAGTCCTCATGACACAACATTATTTACGCGATAGACAACGGTATTGTTCTTCTTCTCCTATATGTTGATGATATAATTATTTCTAGGGATGATCCTCAAGTTGTTTCTGATCTACAATGCTACCTTAGCGAACACTTTGAGATGAAGGATTTGGCTCACTTAGTTGCTTTCTTGGCCTTGAAGTATCATTAAGCTTTGCTGGTTATTTGTTGTCTCAAGCGAAGTATGCCTCAGATCTTTTGGCGCGCTCCAATATCACTGGCTATGTTGCGGCTCTAACACCACTCGATTCCAATGTTCGCTTGACTCCATTTGATGGTGTTCCATTTGAGGATGCCATTCTCTATCGTCAACTTGTTGGCAGCCTTATTTATCTAACAGTCACTCATCCTGACATTGCATATGTTGTTCACATTGCTAGTTAATTCATGGTTGCTCCTCGAACCATACATTTTACTGTTGTTCTTCGTATCCTTCATTATGTCAAAGGAACTTTGGGACATGGACTTTAGTTCTCTTCTCAGTCTTCCATGGTTTTTTCCGACTACTTTAATGCTGATGAGATTGGTGATCTTACTGACCGACGTTCCACCTCCGGTTACTATTTCTACATCGATGACTCTCTCATTTCTTGGCAAAGTATGAAACAGAGTGTTGTTTCCCATTCTAATACAGAGTCTGAATATCGCACTCTGGCTGATGCTACGTCAGTCGTCTGTTGTTTCCCATTCTAGTACATATCTTGTGGCTTCGTTAGTCTCTTGCTGATATGGGTGTCCCTCAGTCGTCTATAACTATTCTTCACTATGACAATCGTAGTGTCATCTATATTGCTCACAATGATGTTTTTCATGAGTGCACCAAGCATATCGAGAATGATTGTCACTTTGTACGTCATCATCTCCTGAATAAAACTTTGCTTTTACGATTTGTTTACACCACTGAGCAACCTACTAACATTTTCACCAAATATTTATCTCCCGGACGTTTTCTCCAACCACTTAACAAACTCAAGCTGATTCCTACCTTACCACCTTGAGTTTGAGGGATGGTGTAAATGTATACTTAATCCTCCTAATAGGATAGGCTTTAGCATGGTTAGAGATTTTGTAGGCTTTATTCTTATGCTTTAGTGTAGTATTTATACTTTTGTACATCATTGTAAAGATCAACTTGTGTTCTAAATACATAATGTAACATGGTTTCTGTATATTTTTAGGAGATACTCTTATATCATGGAAATCTAAAAAGTAAAGTGTTGTTTCTCGTTCCTCAACTGAAGTCGAATACAAAGTTCTTGCCTCTACAGCCTGTGAACTTATCTGGTTAAAATCGTTGCTCAAAGACTTATGTCTCCCTATTATTCAAACTTCAATTATCTTTTGTGATAATCAAGCATCTATTTATCTTCCTACTAATCTGATAACCAAACACATAGAACTTGATTGTCATTTTATTATAGACAAAGTTACTCATGGATCTCTCAAACTTCTACTTGTCAGATCTAAATGCCAACTAGCTGATGTCTTTACAAAAACACTAACTACTCCTTATTTTTCCATATTGTCCAAGTTGGGTATCATCTATTTGTATTGTCCAACTTGAGGGGATATAGATATAAAGATGTTAGCTATATTTTTCTGTTAATTAGCTTTTCTATTATGCTCTTTATTGGATTTTACATGATTAAATATTGTATATAAATATATACCTGATGAGAAATAACAAGGTCACTAAAGCTTTTATTGTCTCCCATCTTCTTTTCTTCAAATCTAATAGTCACCCTATCAAATACATAACATGATCTTTTAAGTATGTGGGAGTAGTTGGTGTTCTTCTCTATGTAGCTGATTATGTAAGTTAACAGTAATTTAAGGATTAAGTAGGAAAATTTTATAAAATTGATAGTGTTTCGAGTGAGTCAAAATGATTGAGAGATAATTTGTGAAATAGAAATATTTTATAATTATTATGATAAGATTAATTAAAACTAAATTCAGAACGGTTATTATTAGGCTAATTAAAACTAAATTCAAAACTGTTATTATTATTATTATTAATTTTTGGAAAAAAAAGTATTTGCATCTTCATAATTATTTTACATTTTATTGACAAGCTTTAAGATAAAAGGACGTGGTCGTCACACTTGACAATTTCCGCCATATAGAGGATTAGGTTGGTCAAAATAGCAAGTCAAATCCACGGGTTTTGCTATTGGAAATTTTCACTATTTAGGAGAAAATAATTATAATAATTAATAAAAAATTTATTTTAAATGGTAACACTATTGAAAATATTTATAAATATTTTGGTTCATTGTTTTATATTTGAAAACAATCATAATTAATAACGATCAAATCATCTTATTATTAAATGCAACAAATAATAATACATAAATTTATGTTTTCTATTTTTATTAGCCATATATTTTTAGGAGGAATTAAAAAAACAAAACATACAAACATACTCTCTAAAGAGAGATTAAAACTTCAAATCTCACAACCTATATGTTGTTGAAGTTGAAGTAAAAAAAAAAAAATCAATATATTTTTAGGAAGTCTTTCGAAATCAAAAGAATATTAATAGAAAAATATTCTGTGGAGTTAGGTTATTGAACCATATTAATAATAAAAGTGAGAGGTGATATGACATTTTGCTCATAAGATTGAAACGAGATTATTTCATTAATAGAGAAAGAGAAATAGTAAGATAAATAACATAGAGATGAAAATTAATGCCAACCCATTTTAAAAATAAAGGGGAAAACTTAATTTTATAATGAATGTCAGGTGAAATTCCTAAATTAAAACTTATTTCTTCCTAAAAATTTTTAAAAAATGTAAATAATAATAAATAAATAAAATAAGGCCAAAGCCCAAGCCCAACACATGGTTGAACAAGAATATCAACAGGCTCTTAGATTGACAAACCCCTAATGTTGTTTTCGAAACAAAATAATAATAACAATACAAGAAAATAAATAAAACACAAGGTTTTCTTTTTCTTTTTCTTTTTCTTTTTTTCTTTTTAACTTTTTACTTAAACAATAATTTTAACTAAAATGTGAGGTGAAACAATATAATTCAAATAATATGAATTTGAGTCCAATTTATCCTGAACTGAAACAAACATCTTTATATATTTCCTCCGAATCACAAATATATATATATATAAATTCCATCGAGGATGATGAGTAATTTGATTCCAAGATAACATTTTTGGAGTAAAAATATTTGAGTATTCCGTATTAGCTTCCACTAGGAGGGTTTGGTTTTTGGGAGAAGTTTAAGAGCTTTGGAGGATAAATTTGTATGCATTAGTTTATAATGTATCCAAAATATTCCTACAATAGATTCAATTTGTGGTTCTCAATCCATGTTTTCAATTTTAATATCAAGCATTAAAGATCTAAGTATATTTGGATCACTTAATGAAACTAAAAAGTTTGGATAGCAATTAAAATAGATTAGTCCTCGTTCTAAATTTGATTCGACTATAGAAAGTATTGAGTTTGAAAAGTTTCTATGTCTTTTATCACGTAATAATGATAAAATTGGAGTATCTAATCCTATTCTATAAAGTAATTTTATGGCAATTTGAACTAATCTTATATGAAGAAATTTATATTTTTCTTGGTGTTGAATAATTGATTGTCTTGAACATAAACAAAGAGTTTCTGAGAGTTTATTGATTGGGACTAATTGTTCTGTGGTTTTATTCTATAATCTTGAAGAAAATCAAATTTTCCTATTTGATAAATTGTTTTAATATCTACTTTTGGTATATTCCAATTATGGAGGTTTTTCTCTATTTTTGCTATTTGAAGCTCTTGACTATTCACTATGGAGTGTTGAGAATCATTTGAATAATCTTCAATTAAATTTGAGTTTTTTGTAATATTGTAATATGGGCTTTAGAGAGCATTTTTCCAATTATCTTAGACATTAAAAACTTTTAAGGCTTAAAATCTTATTAAAATTCGAATTATCTATTATGACAAAAAATTAGGATCTGAAAATTCTACAACACTGGAACACCGAGCTTACCAACGTCTTACGATTCTAGAACACAAGGCTTACCAAAGCGTTATTCAATGGAATTAACCAGCGAACTTGATTATTACCACAAAGGATAATTAGAATGTTATTAAGACAAATACTTAATGACAATTTAATGTTAATGCAATTGGAATAACACACTATCGGTAAAAAACCAGGCTCTGATACCATTATTTGCATGAAGCATGGAAGAAATGGAAGAAGTGGAAGAAATGGACACGTGATGTATGTGGCATGAAGATTATGGAGTAAATGGTGTTGGTGGAAGGATGCATGGATGATGAGATGAAATGGAAAATGAAATGGAGAATTATATGATTATGGAATGGAAAAGAAATGGAAAATGGAAAATTATGATTATGGAATTGAAAATTATGATACTTTATGGAATGAAATAAGTATGTTGGTATGGAATGAGGCAAAAGTTTAATTTAATATGTGATTGAAATGATGATGAAAAGTTGGTTTAAATTGGAAGTTAATAAAACAAGACTAAATTAATTGTTGAAATTGATAAAGAAAGATTGATGTAGAAAATATGAACTTACTTAGAACTTCTTTATTTTTCAACACAAGGTACAATGTTCTTTAGGATTTCTCTCAAGGCAAAAACTAAAGGTATTGAAGAAAAAACTTGTGAAGGTAAAACTTGAAGGAAAAACTTGTGTCCCTAGATTCATACTAAACTTCCTTTATAGAGATAGGAAGCTTACCATGCATTACATTGAGTGGACACTTTATAAGACACATGATATCTAAAATCTAAAAACCAAACATTTGTACAATACATTGAAACATAAGTTTGACACGTTTTGTCTTCAATTGGAGTTTGCCGTCTACTTATTTGATGGAGTTGGCGTGTAGATGTGACGCATAAAATTTGCAAATTCGTTGTCATCCTCTTCTTCTTGAATGTTTGATGTATTTTCTTCTTGGCTGGTAGTGGATGGAGACGAAATTTGTTGAAGAATAATATTGAGCTCTTCTTCATTTGATACTTGTGCCATTGCAGCCATCAGTCTTGATTTCTTAGTAAAAAATTGTTGATTCTTTTGTAGGTTTGGCTTCATATTGTGGGGATAGATGGAAAACAATTTTTCCACCACATTTTTTGAAGCAACAGCTGTGTTGAATTTGTCCCACCACTTGATTCAATATGATCGAGATAGGCGGGAGATGCTATTTGATTCTATAACAGAATAATTCCAACAAAAGATCCATGCTAGATGAAAGTAATTTGAAAAACGTAGAGTTAAGTAAAAAAAAATTTGAGAAAATATTATTTGAAAAGTATCTAAAACTTTCAAGAATTGGACATGGTAGGATAGCCTCATTAAGGCCAAATATATCCCATCCATCAATAAACCATAATGGAAAAATTTGAATACATGTTTTGTCAAACATTATGAACCAAGAATGATTAAAATTTGTTAATCAAAACATGTTGTACCAAGCATTTTGAAAATCGATGTATGAATAAGTTTGTGGAGAAAATTGATGAGAAAATCTTTTTTCGGTATAAATACTTTGATTCCATTTTGTTAGAGTTAGAACACGAAGAATTCTAACTTTTGAAAAGGCAATTCTATTGGAGTCATCTTTATTCTTGTTATGGGTGATTTCAATTGAGTCGGTATCAACAAGAATAAATTCATAGAATAAACGAGTTTTTTTAGGATGGGTTAGAATATAATAGAAATTTGACGGAAATTTTTTTTTTGAATTGTTTCAAGCATAGATTTACCTATGAATTCTGGTTTAAGAGTTGTAATATATGAGGTCTGGGTTTTATTATGGTAAGAAGTAGATAAAGATGATTGATAATTAAAATTTTTGTTTGAAGGTATAATTTCTGAATTTTGAGAGTTTGAGTTTGTAATGGCTTGGATGTAGGTAGTTGGAGGAGTGGATAACTCCTCAATTTTGATAAGGGAAGGGTTGATTGTTAAGGCAGAAGGCCTTGAAGGGATGAAAGATCCCAAAATTTAAAATTTATTTGATAACGGAAATGCTTGAGGAGTTTTTCCTTTTCGATCCTCCATTGCCGATGATGATTCTCCTTTGATAAATTGATAAATACGGTGCTTTGGTTTGTGGTGGTATTGATCGTTGTTGTTGTTCTTGATCACGATCATGTTTTTCTTCTTTCTTGCAAGTGGACTTCATTCGTTCTTTTCTTTCTCTCTTTCACTCTCTTCTTTAGTATCGCCTTGAAAAAATTCTCGAGTGAGGTAATTGGGAAGGGAGTTTGCTTCCTTTTATAACTTCAATTTTGAAATCAAAATAAGAAAGTATTGCTTGCCATTTGGCAAAAATTTGTCGAGAAACCAGGTTTTTAACATCCTTTTGTAAAACATCTGTAGCTGCTTTGCAATCCATGCATATTAAAAAACTTTTTTTGATTAAATCGCTTTGGAATTTGTTGGTACATAAAACAAGTAATAAAATCTCTTTTTTATGGTTGAATAATTTTTTTTGAGATCCTAGCCAGATACCCGAATGATATCTAATTAGTTGCTCGTTACCATTGATGGACTGTTTGAGAATGCCATATCCTATATCTGATGCATCTATTTCTACAATGAGTGATACATGTGGATTAATGATGGATAGACATGGAAGACTTTTGATTAGACCTTTGATGGTTTTAATGATGCATGTATGTTGATGATTTCATGGAGGGAATTTTTTCTGAGTCTTTGATATAGAGGTTCATATGTTTGTTTTAAATTTGGAACAAAGTCTGATATATAATTTAAGCAACCTAAGAATCTTTGTAATTGATTTTTTTTGGTGATTTCATCTGGAAATTTGTTAGCAAATTCTATTGATATTTGAATATAACGTATTTCCTCTTTTAGAAATTATATTTGTTGTGTCTTTCTTTTAATGAAATTAATAGTTTTAAATATTGAGAAATTTTGAATTGAATTTATTAATTGAGTAGATATTGGATTTACAAATTTGAAAGTAATGTTTTGATTTAAGATTTTTTAATTTATTCCTTTCTCATTTACTGAGAATGGTTAAAGTTGAGATAAGAATGTGGTTCCTAATATTATTTCTTCATTTAAGTCTTTAATTAATATGAAGATATTTTTTAAACAATATCCTTGATTGCATATATGGCCATTTGAAAGTTTGTAACGAATTTTTAATCATTGACCGTTAGCGTCATGTAATTTTTCAAATGTTTTTTCAAAGTATTTGGTAGATATTAAACCTTCTCGTATACCGTTTTAATCAGCTCCTAAGTCAATTAAAACCTTAGAGGTTAAATGGTATTCCTTATTTATGACAAGATCAATAATAGAGTACCATTTTTGTATTTGAACTTTATTAATAAGATTGATAAACGATTCATGTGGAATTTTGTCGGCTTCGTTATCAATTTCTATGTTTTCAGGATTTTCAGAAGTGGAAGGTTGATCAATTATTTGTTGAGTTTGAAGTGATAAGAGTTCGAATTTTATTTGAAAATTTTCTTTTTTAATGTTAGAAATTTCTTCCTTTATTGTATTTATTTCTCTTTGAAGGTCGGGAATAGTTACTAGTTTTGTTTTTGGTTCGAAGCGAGAAATTATCTCTTTAAGATTGTAATGTTGGAAACTTTGTCGTTAGGTTCTTCTATAATAATATCTTTTAAGTTTTTCAAAATATTCTCTTTTAATTTCGGGATCTTCAATTTGGCGAATGGCTTCAAAAAGAATCTTGGTCTCTTGAAATAATATTTATAGTTTGCTTACATGCACATGTCTCAATTTGATTATCACTAGAGAATATTGATATTTCAGAATCAGAATTATCAGTATTTTCTTGAATTTCAAAAATCTGTTCATAGGAGGATTCTTCATTGTCATTTGATGAGGAGGAGGAGTCTGAATGTGTTAACAAATTTCATAATTGAATTTTTAAATCTTCATCTATTTCTAAACTATTAATTTTTCCTTTCATAGGACAATTTAGTAGTTTTGTAATTTTTAAATCTTCTTTTTGGTTTATAAGTTTGTTTGTTTTGGTTATTTTGAAAATATCCTTGGGTTCTATAAGGTTTTCTGTAAAATTTCTTTTTAAATTGCTTGGGTTGTTTTCGTGCTGAACTTGTATTTTCTCATAACCATATTGAGCACAAAAAGATCCAAGTTCCTGTTTTTGTTTATGAAATTCATTTTCATTTTTGCTCTCAATTTAAGGTCTGTGCATAAAGCTAAACCTTCATTGTTTATAAAGTTAATTAATTCACCGTAGATTAGATTATCAAAAGGAATTGTACCATGATAAGTTTGTCTTATTGTTTGGCGTAACTTTTTAGCAACAACCCTAAGAGGAATCTTTCTTTCCAAAATTGATTATTGCAATATGTGCTGTAGACTTTGCTCAAGAAAACGTCTTTATACCATCTGAAATCTTGAAGTTTTGGACAGGTAAGGTTGGAAAGAATTTCAGAACTTTGTTCTTGGAATTGAATGGGTTCTCCTATGAAGTTTTTGGTAATAGTGTAAATCAAAGTTGCAATGGCGTCTTGTTTTTTACTTATTCCTGAACCACTTGGTTCAACTTTAATGGCAGTTAGTATTCTTGTTTTGTCATTTGAAGATACACAATTATCCCACCATCCTTTTAAATTGCCAGTGAAACCGAAAATTAGCATTTGAGCAATTTGGTGGTCTGTATTTTGATGTATCTTGTAAGTAGTGGCTGCTAAGGTCATTTCATGCATTAAATTTAGAATTTGATGTTCAGTCATGTCATCTATATTCCATTCATAGATGCCATTTCCTGTATATTGAGCTTGGGTTAATTGATGTCTCTCTTCGTATTGCATGTCAGGGAGAGATGGTCTGAAATAATAGTTTCTAAATTTTGGATATCAAGAATTTGTTATCTTTTGAAGAGTAAGGTTATGAAATTGTTATTTTGTAAGTCATCAGGATTATCTTTTATTTTATGTATGTCATAATGATTTTGACCAGAAGTTTCATTTATAGTATTAATTTTTTATGTTGATGTATTAAATTCTTTTGTGGAATTTAAATTCATGTTTTGTAATTGAAGGTTAATTTTTTCTAAATTATGATTAGATTCTTTACTTGAAAAATTAATTAATTTTAAATCTTTACTGATATTTCAAAAGGTTTAAACAATGGTTTTGTCTTGTCGATTATTTGAAGTTGTGATTTTATAGAGTGATGTTGAGATGTTTGGATTCTATTCTTTCTACTTGGTTGGATATTGTATGTAAAATTTTATTAGAATAATTATTCTGTAATTCTATATTTTTAATATCTTTTAATGTCGGTACTTTTGTTCCAATTTCAGGTACATTATCATCTTGAAATGTGAAGCTATTACTTCTTGATCATTATTATTTTGAAATTTAATTTCTTCTAAGGGAGGATGTGGAGAAGTTACACATCTTTTAGGATTTGTAGTTTCCCATATGAGAGAAGAGGTATTAGTATTGATAATTTGATATGAAGGAGATGTAAAGTTTTGATAATAGGTTCTATATTTCATCCAATGGAAGAAATATATATTTAATTTAAGTTTTTTCATTGCTTCGTAATATTCATTACGAATCTTACTTTGTTCAGTTTTGGTAAAGGATTCAAAAAATTTATTCCTTAAGAGTTTATTTTTATCAAACCAAAATTTAACATTTAATTGGTTAATGTTTTGCATATCAAAATGAGTTAGGGATAAGATTGATTCCTTATCTTTTGTATAAAAAGGTTGTGGTATTGTATCATCAAACCATACTCCTTGAAGATTTATGGAAGTATTTGGTTGAGGCGGTTCATACGTAGTAGAAAATCTAAGAGGTTCATATGTAGTAGAAAATCTAGGAGGTTCATATCTTGAAGATTGAAACTGTATTTCTACACTTTCATCTTCATTTTCAATAATACATTTTAATTTTGGATCTTCAATTGAAGGTTTAAAAGCGTCTTCTAAATTTCATCTAGGATTATAAGTAATTTGATTCCAAGATAACATTTTTGGAGTAAAAGTATTTGAGTATTCCGTATTGGCTTCCATTAGGAGGGTTTGGTCTTTGGGAGAAGTGTACATATATTGTAACATCCCAAGTTTTTCATTTTTCAAATTCTGTATTTTCGTAAAATTCGAGGACAATTTTGTTAATTTCGTAAATTTAATTTTAAATTAATGTCGAGAATTTAAATTTATATTGTGGAAATTAATTTGATTTTGATTTTGGAATTTGAAGGAAAAAGGGAAGAGTTTTAAGAATATATATTTAGATATATTTGTGTAATGAGGGAAAGGTTAAAATAAAATTGAAATAAAATATAATGGAATAAAATAAATAACATTTTATTATATTTTATTTTCTTTCATTTAAAATAACCTTTTTCTTTTAAAAAGAAAAGAAAAAAAAAACTTTTTTCTCTCCCTTCTTCTTCTTCCTCCCCATAACGTGAAGACCCTCTCTATGTGCCCTAGCAGCCGCTGCCATCTCCTTTCCAACCGGCATCGCACGTCTGACCGCCATCAGCTCATCGGTCATTCGTCCGTGGGCCATCGTTCGCACGGGTCAACTCGACCTCATCAGCAAGTACCGATCGTCCAGATCTTCTTCGCGTGCCAATCTCACCTAGCCGGTCAGATTTTCATCCGCAAGTTGCCATCAATCGTCTGGCTGCTTCGTTCGTGGGTCATCGTGCCATCAGCCAAGGTCTGAAGCCAAATGACCCAGCCCAGCCGTTGAAACTTCCGCCGTGAGCCGTTCCTCCGTCCAGTCATCTGATCCGTGCGACCCACCGCCGAATCCAGTTGACCACCTCGCTCGTGCCGCGTGATGCCACTCACCGTTCATAGGGTGCAGTTGCGCCACCGGGAGTCACCTAGCCTCGTCAGCTACCAGATCTGAGTCGAAGCTCCCCTAGGCACACCATCCAACCTTCAATCGTCGCGCTGCCTATGTTCTGTTGCGTGGGTCTTCTTCGGACTCTTAGATTTTGGTAAGATCTATTTTGTGGTTGGGTTTCTTGAAAGATTTTGGATGCCCACTAAGTTGGATTAAAGATTAAATTAGTCGCATTATCTTGATTTTAGATTTGAGCTTGGGAAATTACAGCAACGACTGTCCAGCGGATTCAAGATCGTTCGACAAAAGTTTTGGTAAGATTTATGGTCCTTATTGTTGGTTTGTGGGCACGCTTTGATTACTGAATTAAGTTTGACTTAACCCTTGTATCTTTAAGTTTCAAGTTGTCGTCCATTGGGATTTAAAATCTGTTAGAAGAAGATTTTGGAGTGGTTGTTGATCAAGTTCTTTGGGTATGTTTTTGGGTATTGTGGTTTTGAATCTGAGGTATCGCAATTATTATTGGACTGAAATTTAATGGTTGTATTCGTATGTTAGGGTCGTTACTTCAAACCGCGGTCATCGTTTGGTTGTCGGAGTTTATATGTGGATCTTCGATTAAGGTAAGTAATCTTACCACTGGAACTGCCCACGGGTCAGGCTTTAGTTGTATGCTAGCATGTTGATTGACAGTATGACCTGAATCAAAGTATGTTCTGGCACAAATTCTTATTTGTTTACATACACACCTAAGTGCTTGATCATTAGTATGTGATAGTATGTGTTTTCATATGTCGATGTCTGATCTGCTGGTGTTGAGGCATACTTGCATGTTGTGGATTTATGATATAAGTTATACATGGATGATGTATAATATGTTATTAAGAATTATGTGTATGTGATGAAGCCATGGTATCAAGGATTTTATGTATGTTTTAGAACTGTACAATGTTGAATCATAGCATGTTAAGACTGTGTGAATATCCTCATTGATTAGTTAGATGCTCACCAGTTTGTGTTTCCTTCGGGATTCACCAGTTTGTGTTTCCTTCAGGATTCACCAGTTTGTGTTTTCCTTCGGGATTCACCAGTTTGTGTTTCCTTCGGGATTCACCAGTTTTGTGTTTCCTTCGGGATTCATCAGTTTTATGTTTCTTTCGGAATTCACCAGTTTGTGTTTCCTTCGAATTCACCAGTTTTATGTTTCCTTCGGGATTCACCAGTTTTGTGAGCATACTTAACTACAATAGGATAGGACTTAGTCTCTCATCTGTTACACGTATTTACGTGCCATATGCGGGTATCTAGAGGACATAGATGCCTAACCTGACCCCAGTGGTGGGCTACTTACTGAGTATTTCATGCTCATTCTTTCTTATGTTGATGTTTCAAGTAAGGGTAGAGATGCACCGACGATGGCGCAGCAGAATTCGTGATCGTGTCACTATGACTAGTTTTTACGCTTCCGTATCATGAGATTTAGAGTTCTTTTCATGTTTCTCTTAATGTTTAGTTTTGATGTTTGAAACTTATTATTAAGAATTGTTATTCATATGTATTTATTAACCTTTATGATTTATGGGTACCCTATTATTGTTGCCTTTAATATATATCTTTTGAACTTCTCTTGTTTTAATTAGCATTTATTTCAAATAACTGAGCGTCGTTTTAAATTCTTTGCATGCATTTATTTTAGTAACGACCTTACCTAAGTCCTAGGGGGTTGGGTCGTTACATATATATATATATATATGTTGAAATGCTTTATTTGTAGTTATTTACGATTTTGATCCTAGGGTCTAGAGTAGTGCGCTATATAAACTCTCTAACCCTAGAAGCGTCGTTTTGATGTAATTTCGAAAAACATTCTCTCTAATAATATTATTCTCTTGTGGACGTAGCTAACTGATAACTGGAAAAAATACTAGTTATTATAAGCCTTTTATTTAGAATTATGAGGGCTAACAGGTAGAAAACGCAGTGATAATATTTAGAATTTGTGAAAAATCGAGTTTTGCGTCGATAAGCACCTAAAACATCACTAACCCAATATTATGCATTATTCTGTGCCAAAGTGTCTATGTTTGTAGCTATCGCACGAATTAAACGCATGCGTTTGTAATAAGCAATCACAGACAAACACATGCGCTGAAGCCAGGTGACTGCAAAAGATGAATGTAGACGGCAACCCCATGCGTCCAATGCATGGAAGCTGCGGTAAACGCATGCATCCAATGCATGGAGAACGCGGTGAACAAATACAGATTGCGGCCATGGAGTGACAGCCATAATAGAAGATCGCAAAATGGGTAGAACGCGTTGATAACTTCATCTAAAGTAAGCTCGGATAAATTATATGATTTTTTTATTTTGTAATTAAGTTTTTTTTATTGTTGGCTACTTGGATAAATTATATGAGATTTATGTTTTTGGGCTAAGCTAAAATATGATTTAATTATTTGGAATTAATTGAGTTTTATTTTGGCTTATATTTTGGGAGATTTGATTATCTATAAAGATAATTAAATATGTATATTAGATTTTTTTTTTTTTTAAAGGAAAAGGAAAATATATATATATATATATATATATATATATTGGGAGATAATTAAGAAATTTGTTTTTTAAGGGAAAAGGAAGAGTTTAATTTGGTTATATATATTTATGGAAAGGGTTAGAGGAATGAAAAAAAAAAAAGAAAAAAAAAAGTAAATTAAATTTACTTCTCTCTCTCCTCAACCCACACGTACGCAACCCTTTTTCCTTCCCTTCTTCTTCTTCTATTCCTTCCAGCCCTAGCCGCCAACACCTTCCAGCCGCCGCCGTCCGCCTTACAGCCGCCAGCCTTGCTGTTCTGGCGCCGCCGCAAGCAACATCGCCGGATCTCCTCACCAGCGCCGCTGCAAGCAGCCTCACCTCGCCGAATCTCCTCGCCAACGCCACCGCAAGCAGTTCCTCGCTGCTGCCATGAGTTCCAGCCGCTGCCTGATCTCCTCGCCGCCGTGAGCAGTGCCGCCTCCTTGTCGTTCCGTTCGCCGCCTCTGCCTTTTTGAGATTGGGTAAGAATTGGATTATTTTGGGCAAGGTTTGGTGTTGAGTCTTTTTAAAGTGCCTCTTGGTGTTGGAAACAATTTTAGTGTTACCCATTGTGTCGACTTTCAAGATTTGAATTTCGAGGCGTTGCTAACAAAGAAAGGATCATTCTCTTCATCAGAAAGTTTCAATTTGGGTAAGTTTTGTGTAAGTTGGTTGGTTATTCTTTTGGATTGAGAGTAATAATGGAAAAAAATAAGTTATTGATTTTGGAATTATATCATGATCAGATTGACTACTTGAATCAAGTTTTGGAATTTGTTTGGATCAAGCTACAACTTTGGGTTGATTCAAGTTTTCCAAAGGTTTTAAGGAATTATTTGCGTGGACTTTTGTGACCAAGTTGAGGTAAGTGATATTATTACTGGTGCCTTCGTGCCAGGCGATCTAGATTAGATCTATCAAGTTACTTGGTTGACTCTGGAGCATGATTTTTGTTTGACAATATGTTTTGCTAGTTGCATGGTAGTTACAAGTATTATGAGCATGTTAAAACTTCTAATAAGTACTGATATTATGTATGTGATGCATGAATAGACCAGTAGAGCGTTTTATTGTCCTGCCTTGACGTGTGTTATTATTATGTTTAACGGTGTGCCTACGGACCGCTAGACATGCGTGAATCGACAGGTTAACGTTCATGTTATTATCATGTTTGATGGTGTGCCTACGGGCCGTTAGACATGCGTGAGCTGACAGGTTTACGTTCATGTTACTTTTATTTTAATGTTTCATGTTTTGACAGTGTGCCTACGGGGCGCTAGACATGCGTAAACCGACAGTTAACGTTCATGTTATTATTATGTTTGACGGTCTGCCTACGGGCCACTAGACATGCGTGGGTCGACGGGTTCACGTTCATGTTATTATCATGTTTGACGGTGTGCCTACGGGCCGCTAGACATGCGTTTCAAGGTAAGATAGTACGTCTTTTGGTTTTCCTTTCATCATCAAAAACCGATGTAACTATATGAGCCACGGGCTATTTTTTTCTTTGCTCATGGATGCATAGTCTGACCCCGGTAATGGGATCACTTACTAAGTATTTTATACTCAACCTTTATCCTTATTTTTTTCAGGTAAGAGCAAGTACACTCGGGCGACTGACAAGAGGAATCCGTGACAGTGCCAAAGGAACCAGAATTCGATTCCGCATTTGACTGTTTATATTTTCGCATGTTTTCTTTCTATCCATTCATGGATTTATCATAATTTAATTAATTAATTTATCTATTTATTTATTCATTTTTTTATAAATTGTTTCTTGTTAAAAAGAATGTCCGGATTGAACGATTTAAGATTTTGAGATATGTTAGAACATTTTTTTTATAGACTTAATGCAGTTTAAGATTATGATTATTTTCATTAATTTACTTTATTTTCTTCAATGAGAATATTTAGGCATGCATGCAGTAGCAATCCCCTTTTTAGTAGTCCTAGAAAGTGGGGTTGTTACAGCAAGATGAGTAGAATGCGTTGATAACTTCAGCTAAAGTAAGCTCGGACGCATACCATGGGAGTATCAACAAGATAAGGCGATGTGACAACACCCATACTGCTACAAAAGCAGCAGTGAGCCATAACTTCATCATTACAGCTGTCGGCGTCCAAGTTCTATAAATAGCCCTTGAGACCTTCATTTTGAGACATCCGAGCTTCTGCCTCAAGGCAGAAGTTTGTGATCACAGATGAGAGCTTGAAAGAGATTTCCAGTGAGAATTCTTCATCTCCACAACCCAAACCGAGTGACGATCGGACCATTCACTGGAGATAGAGCTCGAGAGAGACATCTCCACCATTCAACCATGGCACCACCGGCAGCTTTGACCAGAGTCCTTCATCTCCTTTCTAATCTCTATATCGTATTATATTTTAGCTTGAGATATTAAGGTATTTTGTGATCAATGCAAATCTTAACTCCTTCATTACTGCCTTCTTCATCATCTTCATCATCTTCATCTCTATCATAGTTTATCTTCAGCGTTTATTTATCAAAGTCAATCGCATGCTTAATCGTGTAGCCTAGAGATAGGACGCATGTAGCAACCCACCGAGAGGTGTGTGTTGTACGAGTATAGTGAGTTAATCCTCTTTGCTTGGTGAAAGGCTGTGGCAGCGCCTGTCTATGGGATGTTGTATTGTTTGTCTATAAGTTAAGTAGCCACGTCTAACTGCTTGAGAAGGTAAGGGATGGAACGCACTAAGCAAGGTTCGTATTGTTCCTAGAGATAGGCACGATCTTATGCTCGACGCAACCATGCACTACAGAGATATAGTCATGCGGCTGACCACCTAGAGGTGTGATGCGTTAGTGCAACGAGCTGAGATTACTCGGGTGATTTAAGATAGTAAACATTACTATGCATCAATGGTTGTTATGTCTCTACCTATTCTCATTGCAAGTCTTTTATTGCTCAATATGTTTAGTTAGGAGTAAGTAGTGTGTAAATCATTTTAAACCTTTTTCGCTTTATTTTTATTCTTATTTATCGCCTCAAACGCAACACCTCACAAATATTATTGAGTGACAAGTCCCCGTGTTCGACCTCGGATTACCCGAAAACTTGCGTTTGTGTTATACTTGGCACAAGCGTAAGAAAACTTGTGATGGGAACGCACGATTATTGCATGCTAAGATTAATGCTTCATCATTCTGACGCATGACCTCAGATGCATAGGAGCAAATGCATCATTTATATCTAACGCATGATTTCATGTTCAAACCCCATCCGTCCTTAATAAAAAAAATAAAACAAAAACGCGTCCATACATTAATTCCCAACACTAACACACTGTTAGTGAACCACGTATATCTGTGTGTCGATCTTCTCTATCTCTACGTTTCTTTTATGTTCCTTAATTGTTGTTTTCGCAACAAACTGGTATCAAAGCCTTGTTAGGATTTTTTCGAAATTCTGCATTTGTTCAACAATTGAAGATGTCTGGCATGAACGTAAAGATTGACAAATTTACCGGGAGGAACAGTTTTGATTTATGGCAGATCAAGATGCAATCCCTGCTAAAGCAGCAGGGGTTGTGGGCGCCGCTGACGGGTAAGTCAAAGAAGCCTGCCGTGGATGACGAAGAATGGCAGACTTGTGAAAAGAAGGCTCATTCGATGATCATGCTATATTTGGCTGATGACATCATCATCGAGGTCGCAGATGAAGAAATTGTCGCTGGTCTTTGGTTGAAGTTGGAAAGTCTCTACATGACAAAATCTTTAACCAAGAAGTTGTTTCTGAAGAAACGTCTGTATCATCTACGTATGCAGGAAGGTACTTCTCTACGAGACCATCTTGATCAATTAAATAAAATTTTATTAGATCTGCATAACGTAGAGGTTAAAGTTGATGATAAGGATATTGCCCTAATTCTGCTGACATCTTTGCCCCCGTCGTATGAGACCTTTGTTGACTCGTATATTGGAGGAAAAGAAACTCTGACCTTAGAAGATACAAAGTCCACGTTTCTTATGAGAGAAGACCATCAGAATGCAGGAAGTTCAGTTACAGAAAGTCAGGCATCTGGGTTAGCTGCTATGGGGAGCAAGAGACATAGAAATTCTGGTAAGCAAAAGTCAAACCAGAATAAAAAGTCTTCGAAGTCAAAGGGTTCTAGGTTAGATGATATTTGTAACTACTGTTAAAAAAAGGGCATTGGAAAATCGAATGTCCTAAGATAAAAAGGAATCAGGAAAATAAGGAAAAGAGTGAAAAAAGGGAAGCATCTACCTCTGTTGCACAAGTTGAGATTGCTTCTAAAGAAGTAGAGATCGATTCTAAAGGAGATATAGCTTTAGTTGTGAATGAAAATTCACATTCTGATGATGTGTGGGTTCTTGATTTTAAGGCATCTTATCATATGTGCCCAAATAAAGAGTGGTTCTCAACCTATCAGCAAATAGATGGAAGGAATGTTAGCATGGCTAATGGTGTTGTGTGCAAGATAGTTGGAATCAGCTCAGGCAGGATACAAACACATAATTGTGCCTTCTACACTTTAAAAGAGGTTAGGCATGTTCCACTAATGAAGAAGAATTTGATATCCTTTAGTGTACTCGATAGTAAGGGTTACAGTTTTGAAGGTAAAGGTGGAGCAATGTAAGTCTATAAGGGTTCTAAGGTATTTTTGAAAGGCATAAAGCATGGAACACTGTATTTTCTATTAGGTTCCACAATAACAGGTTATGTTGTTGTCGTTAGTCATTCACAAGGATGATATGACTAAGTTATGACATAGGAAACTTGGTCATATGAGTGAAAAAATGATGCAAATTCTGTCAAAAATGGATCTTCTGTGTGGGCACAAGGTGCAGGATTTTGAATTCTGTGAACATTGTGTATTTGGGAAGCTTCATCGCAGCAAGTTTCTAAGAGGTGTTCATCGTACAAAAGGGACACTTGATTATATTCATTCAGACTGTTGCGGACCTTCCAAAGTGGAATCTATTGGAGGCAGTAGGTATTTTTTTGTCTATAATTGATAATAACTCAAGAATGGCTTGGGTTTTTATGATGAAAATAAATGTGAAGCCATCAAGAATTTCAAGCAGTGGAAGATATTGATTGAAAATAAAACTGGGAAGAAGATCAAAAGGCTTCGAACTGATAATGGTCTGGAATTCTATGGATCTGAATTTAATGAGTTATGTTAAGCTGAGGGGATTATTCGTCATCACGCTGTTAAGGATACTCCACGGTAAAATGGGATTGTAGAATGTATGAATTAGACATTGTTGGAGAAAGTAAGATGCATGCTCTCTAGTGCAGGGTTGGCTAGAAGGTTTAGGGCAGAAGTAGTAAATACATCATGTTATCTGATCAATCATGGACCTCACACAGCTATTAATTGTAAAACACCTTACGAGGTGTGGTCTGGTAAGCCTACAGATTATTCTTTATTAAAAAGTTTTTTACTATACTATCTAGTATCATGTTAATGAGGGTAAATTAGAACCGAGAGCTAAAAATGGTATATTTATGGGTTTTGGGGATGGAGTTAAGGGATATAGAGTCTGGTCACCTTCTGAGAATAAAGTCATACTTAGTAGGACTGTGATATTTGATGAAAATCCCATGCTTAACTCAACTATAAACAGGTGGAGATGCAATTCACTTCAGCTGTGAATGAATTACAACATCAAGGTAGAGAAGATCAACACGTTACTAAAGAAACTGATGTGCAACCAGAAATTAATGTGCCTAGAACGTCAGAAGTTGCTTTGCCTGAGAATTCTAGATCACGAGTAGATCAATCGAGTATAGCTCGTGATAGAGCTAGAAGAGTTGATGTTGGACCTCTTGTGAGGTAAGTTTTTGAAGATATGGTTACTTTTGCATTACAGGTTGCTGAAGAGGTGGATCCTCATGAGCCATCCACCTATAGAGAAGCTGTGTCATGTGGGGAGTCTGATCAATGGCTTGTTGCTATAGAGGATGATATGGAATCTCTTGACGAAAATCAGAATTGGGAATTAGTTAAACAACCTAAGGAGAGAAAAATTGTCACTTGTAAATGGGTCTTCAAGAAAAATGAGGGAATATCACCTTCAAGGGTATTAAATAGAAAGCTCGAGTTATTGCTAGAGGGTTCAAGGAAGGAGTTGATTATAATGAGATCTTCTCACTAGTAGTCAGACATACTTCTATCAGGGTGTTACTGGGTATAGTAGCATATTAGAATTTGGAACTTGAACAACTAGATGTCAAGACAGCTTTCTTACATGAAGAGTTGGAGGAAGAGATTTATATGACCCAACTAGATGGGTTTGTCCAGGTAAAGAAGATTATATTTGCAAGTTAAAGAAATCTTTGTATGGCTTAAAGCAGTCTCCAAGGCAATGGTACAAACGATTTGAGAGCTATATGATTGGACTTGGCTATAATAGGAGTCCGTATGATTGTTGTGTATATCATAACAAAGCTGATGATGGTTCGATGATTATCTACTTTTATATGTAGATGATATGCTCATAGTTGCAATGTCCAAGTCTGATATTCTGAAATTGAAGAATCTTCTCAGTTCTGAGTTTGATATGAAATATTTGGGTACTGCTCAGAAAATTCTGGGTATGGAGATTTATAGGGATAGAGATAAGAATAAGCTCTTCATGTCGCAGAAAGGATATATTCAGAAAATATTGTCAAAATTTAGTATGTCATCAGCTAAGCCTATAGATACTTCTAGTGCTGTAAATGCTCGTTTGTAATCTGTGCTTTCACCACAATCTGAAGCTGAGAAGGAGTACATGTCTCGAGTTTCTCATGCTAGTGCAGTGGGAAGTTTGATGTATGCTATGGTCTGTACTAGGTCTGATCTTGCCCATGTTGTTAGTGTTGTCAGCAGGTTCATGGGTCAACCTAGGAAGGAGCATTGGCAAGCCGTTAAAAGGATTTTTCATTACCTAAGAGGTACATCTGATGTTGGTCTTATTTATGGGAATTGCACAGAGTGTTTGGTGACCGGTTATTCTGATTCTGACTATGATGGAGATGTTGACAGTAAGAGGTCTATAACTGGCTATGTGTTCACTCTGGGTGGTTTTGTTGTTAATTGGAAGGTAACCTTACAACCTACAGTTACTTTGTCTACTACTGAAGAAGAGTACATGGCCTTGACAGAAGCTGCTAAAGAGGGAATATGGCTGAGGGGACTTAGTTGACGATATTCGTTTGAATCATGACCAAGCTATTGTATATTGTGATAGTTTGAGTGCAATATGTCTAGCCAATGATCAAGTTCATCATGAGATAACTAAGCACATATATGTAAGATATGACTTCTTAAGAGGTGAGCAGAGAATTAAAGTGATGAAAATTGGTACTGCTGATAACCCTGCTGATATGTTCATCAAACCGGTTCCACAAGGCAAGTTCCAACATTGTTTGGACTTGTTAAATGTTTTGAATTGTTAGTCGTCTCCTTTGTGGGATACTTTGTGGCATGAGGGAGAAGTCTGGGTATGTGTGGCGATATTGATTTATGTTGTATTTGGTACATCTGTTATCTGGGAGAGAATTCAAGTCAAGGTGGAGATTTGTTGAAATGCCTTGAATCTGTTTGTTGGCGCTTCGAACAACCAAGTATGGGGGTCTCGCTTATTTATTTATTTGTAGTTATTTATGATTTTGACCCTAGGGTTTAGAGTAGTGCGCTATATAAACTCTCTAACCCTAGAGGCGCCGTTTTGATGTAATTTCGGAAAACATTCTCTCTAATAATATTGTTCTCCCTCTACTCATGGACGTAGCTAACACACTGTTAGTGAATCACGTATATATGTGTGTCGATCTTCTCTATCTCTACATTCCTTTTGTGTTCTTTAATTGTCATTTTCGCAATAATATATATATATATATATATATATCAAAAAATATTTAAAAAAAAAAAAACCATTCGACTATGTGGGATATTTACTCTCTTAAGAAAAAACGCCAAATTAATATATATAGTCAATCAAAATATTATAAATATTATGTGACTTATAATTAAAAAAATATATGTTTAGGGTTGGAGAAATGCTATATTCTTTAAGTCTAAGACTCCTTCAATAATGTGAATTTTTTTCAAATGTGGTGTTAAACATATAATAAAATATTCCTCCCAAAAATCTTATGATATTGGGGGAGGGGGAGTAAAAACTAATATTTATTTTTCTTTAAGCACCAAACACTATTAATAATTTCCTAAAATTGTCATATGTATGTGGATACGTAGTACCCTTTCTAGAAAGTAATAACAACGAGGTAACTGTTGTGAAATTGAATAGCACAATCGATATGGGGAAAATATTATAATAATAATAATAATAAAATATAACTAAACTTATAAATAACTAAATTAAAAATAACTAAAATTACAATTTTATGAAAATAGGAATAATAGAAATAGAAAATAGGAAATATATGAAATTTTCTTTTCATTTTCACCAATATGCATAATTTTAAGATCCACAAAATGCCATTATTTATAGGCAAAGTGGCATAGGATGTGGACTTATATGGACACTAAGCATGAATTATTACAAGGCACGTGGACAACATGAAAAATGGCACATGGCTTTTAGGACACTAAATATTGGACATCTATTTTTATGATATTTATAATACTCCTCCTTAGATGCTCATATATATATATATATATGAAATATACCTCGTTAAAACCTTGTTAGAAAAAACCCAATGGGAAAAAGACCCTAGTGAAGGAGAAATAGTACATATTTCGTATAATACATACTCCTAAAAGAATACAATATATTTACTTCTCCTCACAAAAAAGTCACTTAAGATCTCTGAGTCGCTGCATTCCAATGTTGTGTACCAATTTTCTAAAAGTTGTGGTTAAAAATGTCTTTGTAAATAAGTCTGTCATGTTATCCTTCGAACAAATTTGTTGTACAATGATGTCGTCATTTTCTTCAAGATCATGAGTGTAGAAAAGCTTCGGTGAAACGAGCTTTGTTCTATCTCCTTTAATATATCCCCTTTGATTTAGCCTATGCAAGTTATGTTGTCTTCGTATAATATTGTTGGAAGATTCATTGACCTTAGCCCCACACATTCTCGACTAGCCTCGTGAAATGCAAGAATTTCAACATGATTTGTGGAAGTGGCCGTTATGGTTTGTTTCACCTATCGCCATGATATAGCAGTTCCTCCACATGTGAATAGATAACCTGCTTGAGATCTAGATTTGTGTGGATCAGATAAATATCTAGAATCTGCATGATCAACAAGATCAAAATATGATTTATTTGAATTAAAAAAAAACCATACTGATTGTTCTTCGGAGATAACGGAGTATATGTTTAACTCCATTTCAACGTCTTTTTGTAGGAGAAAAACTATATCTAGCTAATAAACAAAATGAAAATGCAATGTTTGGTCTTGTATTATTCGCAAGATACATAAGTGCACTAAGATATGGTACTTTAGGACTAAGATGTTCTTCATTGAAATATTTAATGGATGTGCTTTGTCCATATAAAATATTTTCAAAATTTTTCTCGTATAAGTTGACTGATGAATAAATATTCCATCTATTAATGCTTAATTTGAAAACCAAGACAAAATTTTGTTTTTTTTCAAGATCTTTCATCTCAAATTCTTTCTTACGATATACTATTGCCTTTGAAAGCTCTTCAGGAGTTCCAATTATATTCAAGTCAACATATATAGTTATAATAGCAAATCCTGATCGTAATTTCCTTATGAAAACATACGGACATATTGGATTATTTTGATATTCGTTTTTCAATAAATATCCACTCAGGCGATTGTACTACATCCGTCCTGATTGTTTCATTCCATATAGTAACTTTTGTAACTTTATTGAATACTATTCTCGGGAATTTGATGTATATGTTTTAGGTACCATAAATCCTTCTGGAATTCTCATATAAATATCACTATCAATCGATCCATATAAATATGTTGAGACTAAATCCATAAGATGTGTATCCTGACTTTCATACATAGTCAAGTCAATTAAATATCTTAGTGTAATTGCAACTACCACTGGAGAATATGTCTCTTTATAATCAATATCAGGTCTTTGTGAAAAATGATGTGCAACTAGTCTTGCTTTATATCTTATGACCTCATTATTTTCATTTCTTTTCCTCACGAATACCCATCTGTATCCCACAGGTTTAACACCCTATGGTGTTCAGACTATAGGTCCCAAAACCTGATGTTTTGATAGTGAGTTTTGTTGGAGATGATGCCCTAAACTCTCGTTGGGTCCTGTAGTTTGTAAACACTTGTATTTAACAAACGCTTGTGATGTAATAATACGAGATTTTGTTTGGGTTTTCTGTCCTAAAAACTCGCAGTTTGTAAAATAATAAGTATTTTCTATTATTAATATACTTGTTATTGATCTCATAAATTGTATGAAAGTTTAAATCTAATAAACTAAGACTTATGACTATTGTATGAGTCCTTGAACTTTATGTGGAGACATAAAAGTAGATCGGGTTCGAGTAAATAGTCAAAATCATCTATGGTACATGAATGAGGTTGGGTACCTTATTCTTGTAACTGATGCGTTATTTTATGATGTGGAATTATGGATGAAATGTGATGATGAAAATGCATTGAGCAATCAAGTTTTCTCAGTGGAATCCAAGTGTAACCCCACTGAGTTTCCTGGTAAGTCCAGGGTCGAACTCAGGGGCTTGGGAAAACAGGTTGCAGTGATAATTTTTAGGAAAACTTTGCGGCAACCAGTAACTCAAATAGTTGTTGGTTTTGTTTGTGCGATAATGAAAATAAACAAATGCGGCGGAGTTCGAAAAGAGTTGATAAAACGGAAGATGCGATGAGTATGTGATGAACGGGTTGAGAAGGGTTTCAACTAACATTTCCTAGAATGCGTTCATGCTTTGCGGTCATGCAACATGCACACAACGTGAACCACCTCTCAGTGTGCCACGGCTTCTAAGGCTAGAACGCATGCGATATATGCGATAAGTCTATAGGACCTACACATAAGCCTCTATTCTTATTTATGCGATGACAAAATGACACACACACAAATAAGGCGACTACATAATATCATTCTTATCTCTAGGATGCATGCGATGCATGTTGGCAAACAGAGCTTATCTCTAAGTCCCTATCTCTTGTTTATGCAGTTCTAATCTTGCTCTCTCGAATCTAGATTTTAACCTAGCTCTCTCAAGTCTTAGGTTCTTTCTTTAGATTCTCTCTCAAGTCTCAGGTTCTTTCTTTAGATTCTCTCTCAAGTCTTAGGTTCTTTCTTTAAAGAGTTTAATCAGCTATTTACGTACCGTTGAAGCTTCAAGCTACAAGTCCATAAGGTCCCCTTGGTAGTTCAATGGATTCAATTTGAGAATCAGTTTTTGGGTCAGTTTGAAATGTTCAAATTGATAAAAGTGAGTTTGATTATATATGATATGATTAAACTGGTTCAATTATATATGATATAGTTGACATGATGTATGAGATACATTAGTTGGTGGAAATTAATATAATTATGATATATATTAAGTAAAGGAGAAAAGGACTATGGTTTAAATAATATGATGTGATATTAAAACTATAGGTTATAAATATAATATGATAAATTAGTTATTATATTTATTTATAATTAAAACAATTATGAGATAGTTGTAGACGGTTTCTCTTTTAACCGTACGTGAAGTGGGAGATTTTATTCAGTTTTCATAACTGAAGAATAAAATGAAAAATGTTTTCATTTTGTAGGAATCGCATCAATTGAGTACACTGGCAATCGTTGAGCTTATGAGAGTCTACAAGACAGCTTCAACTGTTTGACTAAACGATCGTGTACATGCGTTGTTGACTAAACGATCGTGTAAAGGTTTACTAAACAATCGCGCATTTTAGCAAGATTCTTTAAACGATCACACTTGATTTCCTAAACGATCGTGTACCTGCTGAATTTTACTAAATGATCAAGCACAAAGTCTAAACAATATACAAGATACTCTCGCACTTGCTTCATCGTTGAGTTCGATCGTTGTTTCCTCCTTCCTTCTACCAAATCAAACAAAGCTCACACCTCCTAGATTCTCACTCCGAGAATACCAAGGTTACTCAGTGGTGGTATCCAAGAGGTTACTTGTCCGTGGAGAAAATTGTTCGTGACCAGGCGATTTGCTAGACGATCGTAGCGACAGCGATAGGTGCTGGTCCAAGTTCTTCACAAGAGCGAGAGACCTGTGAAAGAAGAGTTCTTCAAAAGTAAGTCTCTCACTCCTTTTGTATTTATTTTTCAAAAGCATGTCGTAATTTGTCAGATAATGCATAATTGGTTTGTATGTTTGTGAATGCTTGTAATTCTATCATAATGAATTTGGAACCATATTGCTTCCGCTCATGGGTTATCTTTGATAAGAGTTCCTTCAAGTTTAATTATGCCTCGGTTGCTTCTTTCCACTGAAGCTAATCTTTTCTATGTTGATATTCTTCGACAGATTTTGATTCGGGATCCTTATTTTCATATATAATATCAAGAGCAACATTATATGCAAAAATGTTGTCAATAATTAAATTAGTTTGATTCCATTTTTTTCCTGTCATGAAATAGTTTATGGAAATCTCATTATTATTTTTAGGTATTTCACCTTCCTCACTAGTCACGTGGAGGATTTCTTCATGAGTATTTACATCCTCGGCCAAGTTTTTTTCACTATTGATTATTTTTTGTTTTTTAGGATTTTATTTTTGGAACCCACTGGTCTACCATGCTTCTGATGTATTTCAGACTCATTAGTGACAACTTGTTGTGTTGGGATATTAATTTTTTATGGAACATTTGCAGCTATATACATGACTTAGTTACTTTATTTGAATCTATAAATTCATATGGTAATTGATTTGCTATATTTTGCAAATGAATTATTTTTTAACTTCAAGTTCACATTGATCAGTACAAGGATCTAAATGAGACAACAACGATGCATTCCATGTAATTTCTTCTTACAATTTCTTAATTCATCCCTCTAATGTTGAAAATTTTTTCTCATTAAAATGACAATTAGTAAATCGTGCAGTAAATACATCACCCATCAGAGGGTTTAAAATATTTAATAATTGATAGGGAATCATATCCAACATATATTCCTAACTGAAGGAACTCTTATCGAAGAGCATCCATGAGCACATTCAGATCTTTCCAATTTCATTGTGACTGAAATACAACATATATATTCTAACAGATAGTATACAAATTAACACTAATTAACGGAAGGCTTCGAACAATAAAACAAAAGGGAAAGAGTTCTCATGATAGTTGAAGACGCTCTTCAAACGTCGAACTCAAAGCAGTGGAAGAACCTCTACATGAACTATCGGCTAGCAAATCAGTCGGTTGCGGCAGCATGATCGTCTACACGAACGAAAGCAACACGAACGGTCAAGAACAAGTAAGTAGTGGGGACAAAACCACCAGTTGGAGCCCTTGGTATTCTCGGAGTGAGATTCCAAAGTGTGGTCTCTGGTGAATTTTGTAGAGGTAGGAGGAAAGACATATCGTGTAGACGATAAACAAATGGGAGAGAAAAAGCTACCGCATAGCAGAGATGCTTATCGTTTAGATGAAGCTACACGATCGTGTAGGATTTACTAAGCGATCGTTTAATAAAAGGTAGACGATCGTTTAGAAAACGTGGCACGTTATGCAATCGTTTAGGAAAGCTAAGCGAGCATTTAGGACTGGCGTACGATCGTTTAGGCGCTGGTGTGTGATCATTTAAACAATGAGCTACTATCATATAGGCTCTCAAGCTAGGCAATCGTTTACGTTTTCACACCGATTGCGAATTTTCCAACATTTTCAAAATTGAAACCAATTTTCATTTTATTTATCGGTTACCATAACAGAATGCAACTGCTTCCACTAACGCACGATTGAGGAGAATAAAACGGCCAATTATCTCATAATTAACCAATTTAATAATAAATGAATATAATCAATTATATTCTTACCCTATATTTTGATATCATATATCTACTGTAATAATTTCTTCTCCACTAGATATAAATCATATTTATTTCTAATCTCCTCCAAAATTAATGTATCCATATATTTAGTCAATTATATCATATATAATTAATCAGTCCAATTATATCATATATTATATATATAATTGGACTCCTCTTATCAATTTGAACATTTCAAACTAACCAAAATACTGATTCTCGACTTTATCCAAGCTACTGAGGGGATTTAATGGACCTGTGGCTTGAAGCTCCAATGTTCCGTGAATAGCTGACTGAACTCTTTAACCACGAGATTCACCATCTATTAACTGTCAGGCATTCAACTAAAGACCAACAGCTGAACTCTTCTTACCACAGATATATTTTTGTGTCCATTGGACATAACCAATCATGAGTACGATGACCTTTCACAGATGCTCGTAAGTACAGTTGGGCCAATTTAGCGTTTTGCCCCTATAGTTATATCTCACTCCTTAAGTACCACTAATTCCTCTAATGAACAATATAACATAGTCCAACTATGTGTGAACACCTCTCGGGCCAAGAAAATGTGTGTGGCACTACATCGTTCAAGCCCTGGAATCAGCCCTTAAGGAAGCCGTCTTATCTACTTACCCCTGCCTCGAGGAAGGAGTGAATTACATCTTGTGTAGTTGAGTTCCCAACTCCTAAATCAAACGAATCCTCAAAATGGTAGGTTTGAATCGGCGACCTGGCCATTAACACCCTTACAAATCAAAGGACTGCCCTCAATGGCAGAAGTTCCCAACTCACTCAGGATTGAGGTCATGTTACCTATGGTCATCCTAGTGAAGTGAAATCTTTGTCATGAACGGTGTTATATAACGAGACGTTAATACTTCGTGGTCAGGTCTTATACAAACTCTTTGTAAAGGACGCCCCCGCTCGCATGTCCCTTACACGAATGATCAGGATTAGACCATCTGTGATAAGTCACAAGTGTTGTGACCATTCCACAAAGCGGGCCGCATCCGTAGCGTTACCATGATAAGGTTTCCCTCCTATATCCATATATTAAAAACCATTTTGGTTCTCACTCAAGACATGATCCACTTGTATGTCACCATATATATGCTTAAGTTACATACAGATAACTAGGGAATTTATGTTTATTGGTTTGTGGTAAAGTAAATAAAACGTACAACTGAGCAAAATCAAGATGTGAAGTAAATATCATATATTATACAATACAAGCGTTCGTACAAACTGTTTACAAACTACAGGACACGAGACTTTAGGGCATCAACCCTAACACTAACCTCATCCGAGGACCCATCTTAGTGCGCAGTGGTGGAGCAATTGGAACATATACTGCACACCTAATAATTCTCATATGGAAAATATTTGGCTCATGACCATAAGCTAATTGTAATGTCGAGTACTTATGATAAGCCATTAGCCAAATGCATACAAGTGACGTTGCATGCAAAATGATATGTCTCCATATAGATGAAGGAAGTTCAGCTCTCATAAGTAATGGTCTTGCAATTAATTGAAAACGTTTTATAAATGATTATGTTAAACCATATTGTATATAAACATGAGCTACAATATGTTCAACATTTATCGTAATTGATATACAATAATTATCAAAAGCTTGGGATGTAAATTCACCAGCATTATCAAGATGAATTGTCTTAATTGTATAATAAGGAAATTGTGCTCTTAACTTAGTTATTTGAGCAAGTAATCTTGCAAATGCAAGATTTCAACTTGATAATAAGCACTTGTGTGACCATCTACTAGTTGCATCTATTAATACCATAAAATATCTAAATGGTCCACTTGGTGGGTTAATAGGTCCACATATATCACAATGAATTCGTTCTAAAAATGCAAGTGAATCAGTCCCCACTTTAGCTTGTGATGGTCTAATTATTAATTTGCCTTGAGAGCAAGCATCACATGATAGTTCATTATATTGAAGAATCTTCTAGTTCTTCAATGGGTGTCCATTTGAATTCTCAATAATTCTCAACATCATTATAGATCCTAGATGATCCAATCGGTCATGCAAAATTGTAAATATGTCTGGATTTATAAATTTCAGGTTCATTGTTGCATATGTTTCAATTACTTGTATATAAGTAAAATACAATCCAGAAGATAAAGCAGACAATTTTTCCAATATATGTTTTTCATTTGAGACAGTAGAGATAATATATAGATATTCCACATTACTCTTACTATTAGTCTGAATATGATAACCATTGCAATGTATATCTTTAAATTTTAGAAAATTTCTCTTTGATTGACTAGAAAACAATGCATTGTCAACTGTAAATTTTGTTTCTCTAGGCAAAATAATATTTGCTTTTCCAAAACCTTCAATCAAGTTTGCAGAACCTGATAATGTAATTACTTTTGCTTTCAACATTGTCAACTTGAAAAGGTATTTTTTATTTGTAAATATTGTGTGCATAGTTCCACTATTTGCTAGATATAGATCTTTTTTGCTCATTTTTTAAACACCCAACATATGAAAATGATTCATGTTTATTCATTGAAAGAAAATAATTACAATAAGAAAAAAAACACTTAAAATATACAAAAGTTTCTAAAAAAACATGAAGACGGATAAAATAAAACAACAACATTATGTTTAGATATTCTCAAAATCAAAAGAAGCACTTGTAGTCCATCAACTACGCCAATCTTCTCTTCAGGAGATTCAAAGAAGTCTACCACATCCAAATTTGTCATATAGGATGGGTCAAATATATCATTATCCTGGTACGTAAAATTTATTTCCACATTTTTCCCTTTTCCCTTGAGGTAGGCTTGATAGAGGTCAACTAAGTGTTTTGACGTACAATAGGTATGTAACCAATGCCCAGTCATTTTACATCGGAAGCATTTATTTTCAACACTTTTTGAACTCTTATCTTGTGGATTTTTTCCTTTGTGATCATCATTTTGTGTGGTTATTCTGAAATTTATGACCACCACAAAAATAATTATTATTTATTCCTTTGCCACAGTCACGACCCGCGACCACGACCTTGACCATGATTATTATTAAAATAGACAACATTCACTTCACAGAATGGTGTCGTTTCGATTGATCGAGATTCATGATTTTTCATCAATAACTTATTATTTTGTTTGGCCACGAAAAGACATTAAATTAATTCAGAATATTGTTTAAAACATTTCTCTCAATATTGCTATTGTAGGAGCATATTTGAGACATGAAATGTAGAAAATGTCATCTCTAACATATCATCAATAGTTTTTCTTCGAATAACAATAATTTTGGACTGATTTTAAATAATGTTGAATTGGAATCACTTACTGATTTAAAATCTTGTAGCCTCAAATGCATCCTAACGGGCTTTAAGAAGAATAACTGTTGTTTAATTATCATACCTTTCTTTCAATTTTTTCACAAGATACAAGAATATTTTATTGTAAGATTACTCCATTTTTAATCCCTCGTGGAGATGATGACGAAAGAAAATCATAACTTTTACTTTGTCCTGGCTGGATTATATTAGAAATTTAATTTGTACTAAATATGCAAAACAACATTTAATTTATTAATTATAATAAAGAGGAAAAAAAACTAACCTATCTGTAGGACCAAAATTATAATTGAGAAGCTGATAATAATAATAAATAATAATAAAATAATAAAATATAACTAAACTGATAAATAACTAAATTAAAAATAACTAAAATTATAATTTTATGAAAATAGGAATAATAGAAATTGAAATATGATTTTATGGAAATAAGAAATATATGAAAATTTCTTTTTATTCTCACCAATGTGCATAATTTTAAGATCCACTAAATGTCACTATCTATAGGCAAAGTGGCAAGTAGGATGTGGACTTATATGGACACCAAGCATGAATTATTACAAGGCATATGGACAACATGAAAAATGACACATGGCTTTTAAGACGTTAAGCATTCGGCATTTATTTTTATGATATTTATAATAGTAAAAATCGTTTTCTTATTTTTCTTTTTGTCTTATTTTAAGAAGAAAACGAAGTTAAATATTTTCTAAAATATAATTCTTAATTAATAGGACAATAATTTAAAAGAAAAGAAAACAAACAAACTTCTTTAAGAAAAATATTAGGATAACATGACAAGATTTTTTTAATAATTATTTATTTATGGATGTGGTAATTAAGATGTTAAAAACTTAATTGGAAATAAAATATACCCCTTAACTAATTTTTTTCCCGTCTTAACTATTCTCTCTTTTATTATTATTGTCATCGATGCTGAAAAAAGGATCAACCACAGACTTCTTTTTTTAGGAAAGATTTGTTTGGAGTGCCTGCAAGACAGAAGCAAATGAATACCGGTGAAGTGTCTAGCCCCACATATTTTTTATGATCAAGTCAGTTTTATGTTTTTGAGTAACTAGACAATAGAAAAATGGTAGAGTATTTAGGCATACCTTCGACCAATGGTCTCGATCATTTTTCTAAGGTAGTAAAATGTAACCAATGTTGAGGATCATAATGCCTCTCTTTAATCCTTGAAACTATCGAGTTAATTATTTCAGTGGTTACACCATTATTATGGCAACTAATGCACTACTTAAATTCTCAACATCTTATTAAATGTTTGTCTGTTATGAATATGGGCGGCTTTGGCTTCAATCACTCAATCAAGCTCTCTTAGGCTCTTCTAAGCTCTCTTAGGCTGCATTTAGGATACCTAAGCTTCCTAAGATTTTTCATGAGGCTCTCCCATTGGTCCTCTTGAGCTCTCTCTTAGGCTACTCTAAGTTCCCACTCTCGCATAAGTAATTAACATCCTCTTTTAATTACTTATGCGTCAATACTCAGTCATGAAGGAAAATCGGTCATGGTTTTGCGGCAGAAGCAGGGATCGATCCCATTTTTTAATTTTACAGAATTTCAGAAATTATAGATTAAAAATATGCATTACTAAACCAAATTTTACAACATACATTTGAGGAAAATTGAGGAAGAAACATACATATTCTTGAAGCCAAATTTCTTCACGAATTCCCTCGAACGAATCTCAAACCTCTTTGATCTCCAAATGGTAGACACCACCACAAAAAGTAACCTTTTGTATTCTCAAGGGTTGAGAATTGGTAGGATTTATGGGCTCTGTCCAAGATTTAGAAGAGGGAGGAGAGATTGAGAGGAAGAGAATAACCCTTTCTTCTCTGTGAATTTTTTTGCAGAGAGAATTACAGTGTGAAGTTCTTCAGATCTACACTTGGTGGAAGAAGACAATGAATATTTGAATCTCATCTATCTAATTAATGAACTCTTATACGAGAGTACCTTTGAGCGGAATCGGATCTTTCCAAAAGAATTATGACAAAATTACCATTTTTACATTCAAACATACAAATATGCATCAAACTATAAAGTACCGGCATGTTTTAAGATTAAACAACCAAGAGAACAAGGAAACTTACCAGTTAAGGACTCTCTTCACAGTAAAAATCTCGCTCTCTCCACGAATGGAAGGCAATCGTTCACCAAAACACTGGTCGTCTACCACGAACGGCCACCACAAAAATAGAAGAAGAATGGGGACGACACCACCACTTGGAACCCTTAGTATTTTCAGTGTAAGAATCCAAAGAGTGGACTCTGTTTAGATTTGGTAGAGGAGAGGAGGAAAAAAGATCGTATACAACGATCAAGCAAATGGGAGAAAGTTAAGTCTATCATATAGACAAAGTGCTTGATCCTTTAAATGAAGTACACGATCATGTAGGAAAAGGGCAGTGATCGTCTATACGATCGTTTAGTAAAAGTTCGACAATAAGCGATCGTTTAGGAAAAAGTGGGCGATCGTTTAGAAAGAAGGGCACGTGTGTCAGCGATCGTGTAGTAAACTCAAGCTATTGTATAGCCTCTGATTTACTAAGCGATAGGCAGCAAACACCTTTGTGAGCGATTAACCGTGTTCTTTTGCAAAATGAAAACAATTTTCATTTTATTCTTCAGTTACGAAAACCGAATAGAACTTCCCACTAACGCGTTACGGAGAAAATGGCGGCCAATTATCCTATATTTGTCCAATTAAAAAAATAATAAATATAATCATATTATATTCATTAACCTATAGTTTAATATCGCATATCAACCATAGTGTTTTCTCCTCCACTAGATATAAATCATATTTATATTCATTTTCCTCCAAATTAATGTATCTCATATATAAAATCAATTATATCATATATAATTAACTAGTTCAATATCATATATAATCGAACTTTCTTTTATCAATTTGAACACTTCAAACTGACCCAAAAATTGATTCTTAATTTGAATCTATTGAGCTACCAAGGGGACCTTATGGACCTATGGCTCGAAGCTCCAACGGTACGTGAATACCTGACTAAACTCTTTAGCTACGAGATCTACTATCCGTTAACTGTCAGGTATTCCACTAAAGATCGACAGCTGAACTCTTCTTACCACAGATATATTTCTATGTCCATCGGATATAATCAATCATCAGTACGATAACCCTTCACAGATGCTCGTAAGTACAGCTAGACCAATTTACCGTTTTGCCCCTGTAGTTACATCTAACTCCTTAAGTACCACCAATCCCTTTAATAAACAATACAACATAGTCCAACTATGTGTGGACACCTCTTGGGCCATGAAAAGGTGTGTAACGCCACATTGTTCAAGCCCTAGGATCAACCCTTAAGGGAATAATCTATCTACTTACCCCTGCTTTGGGGAAAGACTGAATTCCATCTTGTGTAGTTGAATTCCCAGCTCCCAAATCAGACGAATCCCCAAAGTGGTAAGTTTGAGTCGACGATCTGGCCACTCGCACCCATGCAAATCAAAGGACCACTCTCAATGACAGGAATTCCCAACTCACTCAAGATTGAGGTCATGTTTCCTATGGTCATTCTAGTGAAGTGAAGTCTCTGTCATGAACGGTATTATATAACAAGATGTTAACACTTCGTGGTCAGGTCTTATACAAACTCTTTGTATAGGACGCCCCCGCTCGCATGTCCCCACACAAATGATCAGGATCAGACCATCTGTAACGAATCACAACACTTGTAACTATTCTACAAAACGGGTTGCATCCGTAGCATTACTAGGATAAAGTTTTCCTCCTATATCCATATACTACATACCATTTTGGTTGTCACTTAAGACATGATCCACTTTTATGTCACCACATACATGCTTAAGTTACATAATGACAACCAAGGATTTTAGTTTATTGGTTTATGGTAAAGCAAATAAAACATTCAATGTACAAAGTCAAATAGTGAAGAAAATATCATATGTTATACATTACAAGTGTTTTACAAACTACAGGACACGAGATTTTAGGACATCCCCCAATAATTAATATTTGAATCATATAAAATATTTAATTCCTCTCAACTATTTATGATATTTAGTATAAATCATATTTATATGAATCTCATTCACTTAATTAGTATTTGAATCATATTCAAATTCCTATCAAAATACTTTATATTATAATGTATCAAATACATTATATTAATTATATCCCATATATAATTAATTTCCTCAATTAATTTGAGCACTTCAAATTAATCTAAAATTAATTTTGAATGAAATCCTTGTTGAGCTATAGAAAGGACCTTATGGACCCGTAGATTGAAGCTTTAATGATGCTTGGTTAATTAATTAAACTCTTTAATTAAATTACCCAACTTCCATTAACTATCAGTTACTCCACTAAAGATTGACAACTGCACTTTTCGAACTACATATTTATTTTCATGTTGATTGGATTTAACCAATCAACAGTACAATAACCCTTCACAAATTGCTAGTAAGTATAACTGAGCAAAAATTCCCGTTTTGCCCCTATAGTTACATCTAACTCCTTAAGTATCACTGATTCCTCTAATGAATAATAAGTCATAGTCCAACTATGACCAAGTCCCTCTCAAGCTAAAAGAGGGTGTGGTCACATTGTTCAAGCCCTGGAATCAGCCCTAAGGGAGCAATTACCTACTTAACCCGACATCAGAGAACGAGTGAATTCCGTTTTGTGTAGCCGTGTTCTCAACTCCCTAATCAGAAGAAACCCCAAAATGGTAAGCTTATTGAGTTGGCAATCTGGCCACTCTCATCCATGACCGCCTTCATGAGCAGGAGTTCACAACTCACTTAGGATTCAGGTCATGTCACCTATGGTCATCCTGGTGGAATGTAAGTCTCTATTATTAACAGCGTTATATAATGAGACTAACCATTTCATGGTCTGGTCTTATATAAATTCTTTGTATAGGATACCCCCGCTCACATGTCCCACATGAATGATCAAGATCAGATCATTTGTAGCACTTTATAACACTTGTAACATCTCAAAGCAGGTTGTATCCGTAGTGTCACTAGGATAAGGTACCCAGCCTTATCCATCTACTATAGACCGTTTAGGTTATTATTTAAACAAGATTCACTTGTATGTCTCTACATACTAGTTTAAATTACATAAAATAACTCAGGGTCTTTAGTTTAGTGGATTTAGTGTATGCTTATAAAATAACCCAGGATCTTTAGTTTAGTGGATTGAGTGTATGCTCATAAAATAAGAATTATTTTATTAATAACAATTTGTTTATATAATGTTTACAAACTATGAGAATACAAGAGATTTAGGACACCAATCCCAGCAAATCATTCATCAACTTTAGCAGTTCCCTTCGTGTGCTTCAATTATTGCTAGCTCAATTTATTTGCTTGAGGAGTTAAAGTCTTTTATGTTTCTGTAATTAATCTTTGGAAATAAAACACTGAATGTATATATTTTCTGAATGGATTTTTCGTATTCTAATTTTATTATTCAGTTTTTAGAAGCAAGAGCTTCAAAGCTGTTTGTTTTAGGGGCTTTCTTGTGCTATTATGTCTTCTCTTTATTCTTACCATATATAGATTCATGGATCTGTGGATTTTTAATATTTTTCATTTTAGGGTGGTTGTTATGATGTTTGTTTATAAAGTCTGAAGATTGAAGTGTTATATTAGACATTTTGGACTTTTAATGGATATTGTTATGATGTTTTTAAATGTACTAAAAAGAGAAAAGAAAAATCGTGAGAAAAAACAAACAAACAATCTGACCATCCAACCCAACTCAATCTAAATTTTAAAGGTTGAGTTGGGATGGGTTGGAGATCCTATTCGGATCATTCAAGTAGTCATCTCGATCAATCCGAATTTTTTGGGTTTGTTTAAAAAATTTTCCATCGTCAACCTAACCCGTGTACACTCATACCTCTGAGCTCCATTAAGCTTATCTCATGGGTCCCATAAATTCTCTCTAAGCTCTCTCAGATTTTCTCTCGAGTTCTCTCTTGAGCTCTTCATGTCTAGACTTTTTTCTCTCTAGGTTGAAGACTCCTATAAATCTTATTGAGAAAGAAAATTCTACTTTATCAAGCATATGTACTCTTTGTTCTTTTAGAAATTAAGTTTGAAATGGTAGCCAATTTATAAAAATAAAAATTTAATCTAAAAAAATGAGGTTTTGGAAAATTGTTTTCTTTAGTTTTTTTTTTTTTTTTTTTTTTTTTTTGAGTAATTTATTTAGTTGTTAATGGATGTAGTTAACAACTTTTATTACGTTTGTAGAAAACAAATTCCAAAACGCAAAAAAGCGAACAAATTTACTTTAATTACGTTTTTTTAAAAAAAAAAATTCAAACAAATGAACCATAATTTTGTCAAAAAAAAAAAAAAAAAAAAAAAACTCAACCATAATAATTGTATGTACACAAAATTTCATATATCATTAACCAATGAACATATTGTGTACTGTTCAATGTATCACAATGGGACCATTTTATTTATATTTTGATAAACCATAATAATGCGATTCTTAGTTTAAAATGAAAATGGGGAAAAAGTATAATTTAAAGATCTATTAAATATGTGATTTGTACCTTTAAAAAATGTGAATTGTAAAGAAAAAAAATATATCGTTGTTTACTTTATTGTGAGCATGTGAATTTATTCCATAATTGATTAATTAATTGAGAAAGTGTAATTTAAATTGGTCATGATCATAACTTTTTTCATACAAAAGTTTTTTTTTTCTTTTTTTTAATAATCTAACTATTGTAGATTAAGATTCCCCCATTAATATATATCTTTTTTTTCTTTTACTTTTCAACTTTATATATAGAGAGCATATTACTTTTTTACTACAAGAAAACACAAATTTTTTAAAAGATTATAATCAATTTAGAACTAGAAAAGAAAAAAGATTTAAACAAAATCATGAATAACTCTATCAGAATTAAATGATATGATAGTGTACATATTAGGGGAAGTTGCAAAATGGACCAAACATATCAATAATATAGGCCCGCAATCCCGGCCTTTTAGTTTTACAAAAAAAAAAAAAAAGAGCAAAAAAAGATATCCAGCCTACGATTTAAAATAGGAAAGGTAAAAAATGTATGGATATATCTGATACACACTTACACTTGATATCCTTTGATACACTATTGATAATACATTTGATACATTTGATCCCTTGATACACTTGAATCAAAATGATACACTTAGAATCTTTTTAATTTTTTTTTTCTTAAAAAAAAAAACCTTGAACTTCTTCTTCGAAAGTATCAGATCTCTTCCCCCAACATCTCTCTTCAAACAACCTAGCCACCGCTCCACCTGAAATTGAGCTCCGACCACAAGAAACCACCATGTCCCTGCCGTCCTCTGACCCAAAAAATCCATGATGACGCCTGAAATTGAGCTCCTATAACGACGCCTTCAAAGCCCATAGATGGCTTCGTTGTCAGGCCGATTTAATCGAAGGTAGCGATCGAGCTCTGACTACCAGAAACCACCATGTCCCCACCATCCTTTTACCCAAAAAACCTCGATGATGCCTAAAATCGAGCTCTTACGACGACGCCTTTGAAGCCCTTCACTGCCAACTGATTTAATTGAAGGTGGCGATTGTAAAACTCTACTTTGCCACATTTGCAAACTCAGAAACCTAAAAGACATGCCTACAAATCCTTAAACTCATTTTGCTATCCAATACAATTTTCCTAAATATTATGTCAATTGATTATCTATGTTTGTCTCAATTTGTTGGATGATTATCTTTGTTTTTTTAAAAAAAAAAAACTAAAGCATCATATATCGTTTGATATTACCATCTTATAATAAGTATCATCTTTTAATAATTTTTTGGTCGCTAACTTCTAATTTTTAAATTTAAGTTTTGTATTTAAAATGAGCAATTCAACTTACATAAAATGTGTACTATCGACTTTAAAGTTAAAAGTTTGATTCTTGGACCCACATATTATTTTTAAAAAATATTTTATTTATAATAACTTTTTCAAAATTTACATTCTTGGAATCTATGTCCAAAAGCTTCGTAGATGATATGTTATTTGAACTAATGGCTGATTATTTCATACATGTGATTATCTATTAAAGAAATATTCAAGGTTATTTTATGTAACTTAAACATGTATGTGATTGACATGCAGGTGGATCATGTTTAAATAATAACCTAAATGGTTTGTAGTATATGGATAAGATTAGGTGTCTGGTGACACTGCAGATCCGACCCATTTTGTAATTATTACAAGATTTAGAAAGTGTTACAAACGATTTGATCTTAATCATTCATGTGGAGACATGTGAGTGGGGTATCCTATACAAAAAGTTTGTATAAGACTGAACCGCAAAATGATTAATCTCTCTTTATGACAACGTTGACTGAAGAGATTAACATTTCATAGGATGACCATAGACAACTCACCTCAATCCTAAGTGAGTTATGAACTCCTATCTATGAAAGCAGTCATTTGATCTATATGGGTGAGAATGGCCAGATTCGTCGACCTAATATACCTACTATTCTAGGGATTTGTCCGAGTAAGGAGTTGGAACATAGCTACACAAGATGGAATTCACTCCTTCTTGTCTTTGAAGTAATTAAATGAATTGTTCCCTTAAGTGCTAACATCAGGTCTTGAACAATGGGACCCCTCCCTCTCACTGACTTTGTTTATGGTAGGACCATAAATAGATTATTCATTAAAAGATCAATGTGACTTAAGAAGTTAGATGTAATTATAGAGATAAAATGGTAATTTGACCCAGCTGTAATTACGAGCGATTCGTGAAAGGTCGGCTTACTGTTGATTGGTTATATCCATAGACACATAAATATATCTACAATTTGAAGAGTGTAGATATGACTCTTTAGTAGAGTGACCTGCAGTTAATGAATGTTGATTAATTTAGTTAAAGAGATTAATTAATTAATCTCGTATCACTGAAACTTCTAATCTATAGGTCCATTAGGTCTATTGTTAGCTCAAGAGTAAAACAAGAATCATCTAATTTTGGACTAATTTGAATTGTCCAAATTAAATAAAGAAATTAATTGTATTAAATATATAGATACATTATGATATAAAGTTAATTTTGAATGAGATTCAAAATTATACTTTGTTATATGAGAGAGATAAGTATTTGAATATGAGATAGTTCCCTCTCTTTTTCACTTATTAGAAAATGAGATAGAAGATTTTTTTCCCTTTTTGGGAATATCAACATTCTCACAAAATGTTCTCTCTCTTAAGAAAAAAAAATCTATTCTCCAAAAGTTGGATCCCACCATCTGATTCTTGCCAGAGAATAGCAAGGTAACACTAGTGGTAGTATCCTGTTGGATCTTGTTCGAGGAAGAAGTTTGGAGTTCGTGGAAGTTCGTGCATAAAAGAATTGGAGAAGATTGAAGAATTGTCTTCAAGGGTAATCTTCTCTTCTCCTTGATATTTTTCATTATTTTTAGTATGCTTAGTTAAATATGTTTAGGTTTCTATGCTTTTTCTATTAATTCTAAAAGTAAACTAAAAGCATACGTCACGCGTTTTCACACGGAATTCATCCTTTCATTTTCAAATATAAATGAAAATTTTAAACAAACATTGGTTTCTTAAAACATTTTAGTTTTCAAATTATAAGATAAGGAAAATTATTACTAGAATAATAAGTAGGAATAAAAATTATCAAGTTACAATGAAATTATTCGAACCTCAAGATTTTCAGTCAAAATTATATGTCTTAATCAATTGAATCGACTCATTTGACGACATTTCTTCTTTTATTTTATGAATTCAACGATTGTAGGAACAGGAGATGAAACTTTTTTTCAGTACAATAACTATGAAGATATAAAATCAAACCTCGAACCTTTAGGGATGAATTTCATGTCAATTATCATTGAGCTAAACTCACTTTATCTAGGACATCGAATCATTGATTTTTAAGATAATAACCGATCTACTATTTACTGAGCTATGTTCGAGTTGACATATAATACAATATATTAAAAAAACATATAATTTTGTATGATAAGTTCATGTGAGTGGAGAGATGAACGCATATTTGGCTTTAGTAAATGTGGACCATAGTATAAGTATATATTATTAAAATGAGGCGTGGTTGACCACATTAGGATGTCTTATTTGTCCTCAACTTCGTGAAGAATTTAATCCTCCTCGTGCCCCCATTATTATTCCATTTCAAAGAATTGGAACTACTTTTGGGAAGATACTCAATAGTGAAATATCAAAAAGTAAATTTTATTTTATTTTTCTCAAATTATTATATAAATATAAGATATTATTAATTTATAGATTAAAAAATGTAATCCTAGAATAAAATAAAAAAAAAAAATCATTTTTCAAGCTCTAATTAGACTAGCGCTGATATGGCCTAAAATTAACTTGGAATTTTCTTTTTCTCCCATCCCATGAGCTTGTCCTTTGTTAAATTTGGGGAATATAATCTCTACCTAAAAATTTTGACATATCTCGATTTTACATAAATTCGATAAATAGAAGAATTATAAAAGAAACAAAAAGTATAGACATATTCAGTTTAATAAATGAATGTTTTGTGCTTTTTAACCAAATTTAAATGTTTATTATTTATATTAGTGTACTTATTTTCTATACTTGGGTGGATTATTTTTATGATAAAAGGAAAATATTAATTCACCCCTTTGTCGTGATTGAATCCATACAAATGAAGAAATATCGATAGAAATGTGGACATGATGTCGACGTGAATTTAATACCATTATTAAAATATGAAAAATGTTTTTAGCTATGAACTATAAGTTATTTCTTAAACATAAGCCTAGCGTTAGGTTAATTCTTGAACTAATAGCTATCTTTCGCCTTCTAAAAAAATAACAATATAAATAATTGGGATAAATTGAATTAATCATATTCAAATATTTTATTATTGACATATTTGTCTCAAAGAGTATGAATTAAGTTGTAATTTTTCTATACTACCTCCATTTATTGTGTGTCACATCAACACTTTTAAAAATAGGGTGAAATCCACTAACATTAATGTGAGATTTGCTATGAAAGCAAATTTGTAGTCTAAACAAGGAGAGTGTGATACTCTTTAGTACTAGAAAAATTCTCAAGTTTGAAGGAGTGAAGTTGTTAACTCTACTTATTGTGGGTCCCATGATTAAACAAACATCCATCTCATGACTTATTAGCTTTTTGCAATAGCCAATATGAACATAACTTGTGCTATCAACTTCGAGGTTGGAGGTTTGATCTCTCATCTCACATATTATAAAAAAAAGATCTTACACTAGAGGTTTCACGTTTAAATAATTTCACCCTCTATATTATGAGATCTTATCATTGTCTCTCAAGTCTAACTCAACCGAACTAATCAAATGCGATATGAAGCATATATCAACCAGAAAAAATTTTCTTTTCAACAGATTTAGATGAAGGGAACTAGATTCAATTTCATCCAAAAAAAAAAAAAAAAAAAAAAAAAAAAAAAGGACCATGCATATGTAAGGGAATTTCATTTTCTTACCACATTTTATAGAAGAAAAAAAACCATAAAAAGATTAAAAGAAAATAGTAGAAATATTGGGATTTTTATTGTGAGATGCGAAAAATCTAAAAAATATATTCGACAAAGGATTGTAATTTGAGAAGATATGCTTTTGTTTGGACAAGTTGATTGGTTGTGGGCAATAAGAATCAAGTCTAATCATTTCAATCACTTAAAAGTCTTTTGATTTCATCTCATAACTAATATTTAGGGTTATGGAAGCTTGCGGTGTATATTTTTTTTTATTTTTTTTTTTTTGTAACTCAATATTAAATCTTTCCCATATCTATATATTGTGTGGTTATTGAGTTTTTATAATTTGTTTGATAGGAAAATCACCATGTGGTAGTAGCTTCTGATTTTTTCTTTTTTTTTTTTTTTTTTTTTGAGAAACATGACAAGAAAAATAAAGGTTCTATATAGAGGTCTATTGACGTACCTATCTTATTGAGAGGATTGTTTAGGCATTAGGGTCAGGTCAGGTTGTGATAAGATTTTTAAATGGGTCGTGTCGTTTAAAAGAATAGTTGCAACGGAATTTGCAAATTATGTCGTTGTACCTTTTCTATTCACTTACATAATTAGACTATAATCAAAACGATGTAGATATGTTCTAATTAACCTAACTACTATAATGGTTATAGCTGCCCATGGTAGCTGCACGAACCTGATGTTTTTTAACTTGGTTTTTTTCTTTTTTCTTTTTTTTAAAGAAAAAAGATTCAAATTAATAATGTATGCATCTCACTGCATATGTTTTATTCTTTCTTTTAACAAAGACATGGAAAAGCCTAGAAATTTTGTAAAACGACATGAAAAATGTATATATCATCTGAACCTAATATTAATTAACATGATCATTTATATGACTCATTAAAAAGAACCAAAATTAGAAGAATATAAATCGATTCGATAACACACCTCAAAATGATGTGATTTTTGTTGAGTAATTAGACTAAAAACTAAAAAAGAGAAGACATAAAGTTAAAAAACACTCTTGATCCCTAAACTTTCATGAAGGTAACAGTTTAGTCCTCGAACTTTGATTTGCAATGATTTAATCCTTTTATTTTCAGTTTTGTAATAATTTAAAATCCTTGAATTTAGTATGTAATAATTTAGTTCTTATACTTTCAAATTTTTAACAATTTAGTCTCTAAGGTGAAAAGAAAAATTCTTCAAAACTAGATGTCAACTTCAATTATTTTATAGTGTAGACTTTGTATTTAATAAAAATATTGAGTCTCTAATTAGTTGATCGATTTATTTATGTAAGAAAACTCATTAAATCTTCACGCTAATTTCTACGACGGGGAAGAAATTGTTACAAATTTAAATTATAAGAATTAAATTGTTACATACTAAAGTTCAATAACTAAATTGTTACAGATATGAAAGTACAGAGATCAAATCACTACAAACTAAAATTCATAGACTAAATTGTTATTTTTATGAATTAATTGTGTTTTTGTGACATATTTATGAAAGACTGGCAAGGGCAATGTGCTGATGATGCAGTCCCCCAACCCCCAAGCATATACACAACCAAATCAAATGCATATGGTAGATATTTAATTATTGCTATTCTATCCCTTAATCATTCTTCCTTAATTACTTCCTCTTTTCAAGCCTTGACACTATACTAAAATTTTAATTTTAAAAGGAAAGTAAAAGAAAGCCTTTCTCATAAAGTTACATTAAAAATGTCAGAATATTAAAAAAAATTAAATTTATACAAATTAATTCAAGCAATGTTATATTGAATTATATTTAATTAAAGAGTATCAAATGTTGTTGAATGTCAAAACTTTTACTGAAAAAAAAAAACTTTGTTTTCTACTATTATAAAATGACTCTCAACACACACTTTCTATACTAACTTGATTTCTTCATTTTTACTTTTAATAAACGTAATCAATCAATAGTAATATGAAAGTGTGACTCATTTAAATACGTTTCAAAAAACTATTAACAATATTTTGATTACGGAATAGTACACATGGTCTTAATTCATTTCGATTGAATTTTGCAAAAGGGATAACAAACATTATTATAACTATGCCAATATCTTAAAGTTGAAAGATAGAAAAAGAATTGCGGTTGTGTACTACAAGTGTAATTAAATAATCTTTCAAGTCAACAATATGAATATAACCCAACGATGATCTTATATATATTACTTTTAAAATTTTTAAAATAGACTTTTAAATTTGAATTAAAAAAAAAAAAAAAAAAAGAAAAGTTCAAGCAACTCTCCTTTAATGGGAGGATTTCTTTTAAATTATTTTTGAAAATTTGGGTTATTTTTGTCAATTGCCCAAAATTGATTTTAGGGGGGAAAGGAAGAGACAGATGGGAGACATGATAATTTTGGTAAAATTAGGTTAATGGAAATAATATTGCCAAAAAATCAATTAAGATTTACCCTTTAATTTCCAAACAAATTTTGCTTGATAATTTCTAGACAATTTTCCCTTCTTGTAAAAGAAACCATCATCGTCGGAAATTTTAAAATAAATAAAGTGTCCTCCCTTTTCTGGTCCAAATTATAATTATAATTTTTTTCTGTTGCAAGACTTGAATCGGTTAACCTCGAATGGTCCTATTATTTTCATGAACTTTTTATAATTTTTTTTTTACACATTAACAACTATATTGAATCAATTTCTTTTAAATACAACTATTTATTTACTAAATTCATGGTCTATTAAATTTGATTTTCATTTCGTATAATTTTTTATACACAAAGTAGTTAAAGTTCATGAAATTAAGATTTAAATGATATCACAAATTTTATAATATGATGTAGAAAATATATATAGAAAATGGTCCAAATAATACTAATAAAAAAACAGATAAATTCAGTCTAAACACAACCCGACAATTCAAACACGGTAATCAAAAGCATGATAAATCCAACCCAAATTTTTAGGGGATGTTTCAGGACTGTAATGAAATGAATTTAGATTGTAATGTAATCCAATATTCATGTTTGAATTGAGTGTTTTGGGCTCGATTTGTAATATTCAATTCAATCCTCTTTTTCATCGTTTTCACATTTCACAGTCATCTCTCAGCATTTCAATATTCCTCTGATCGATTACATTCCAGCCTCCAAGATAGCATTTACCTGATTACATTTCATCTACCTAAATAACTCCTAATTATGTGGGGATGGTTTAGACTATTTTTATTTTTGGAGCAATTGTTATATAAATTAACTTTTTATTCACACACATATATAGTTTCTTTCTGTCATGCATAATGTCATTTTAAAAAAAATATATAATAAATTGTTGTTCTTTTTAACATTACGGATTTGTGAATGGAGCATGAAAAAAAGTAAGAATAATAGTTACCAAAATGGGTTCTTTTGAATAATTACTCTGAAAAGTTAAAAAAATAAAAATGGAAAAAAAACCTAGAATCTTTTATAACAAGAATTTAGTAAATGCACATAATTAGTAACTTTTTTTTTAATCTCTAAGGGATGATTCGTATCTAAGAAACTGAATTCATTAAATCACACCAAAGAAAACTAAAAACTTCCACTAATTTAATTTAATATTTTACCACTCTTCACTTTTAATTTTGGAAATGTGACCAATTTGAAATTTAATATTTATTATTAATATTTCAACGCTCTTATTCATATTTAATTGGAGGATTATGTTATGAGATTACAACCAACAATAACATCTCTTACTTTAAAAAATCACTATGAATTCAAAAGTCTACTGATAAATTACTATAAATTCACCATAAATAAATTATCATTTTAAAAATAATAATAATTTATCATTTAGGAAATTTTCACAAATAAAAAATATTAAATTATTTATAAAAATAACAAAAAGAAAAATATTAATAGAAACCGATAAACTTCTATCGGTTTCTATTAACTTCTATAAAAAAATATTAAAATTTTACTATTTTATGTAAATAGTTTTCCTTTAACTTTTTAGAAATCTCTCTCATCAATTATTATCTTAAAAAATCTATCTCCATCATTGCTAGAAATAAAAAATTACTATAAATTTAATCTTTTTCGATATATACCAACACTATTTAGTTTTAATTTTTACATGGTAAACAAACTTTTTTTACCTCATTATGTGTATATATGTGTTTTCTCTCCACGTAGGAAAAAATATATATTTTTCTGTTCCCCTATTTATATTCATGCATTTCTTTTCTACACTCGAACTAATTTTATGTAATATTAAAAAAAAAAAAAAAAAAAAAAAAAAACTAATTTTATGTAATATAATAATAATAATACTTTGAATTTGCTTGATAGATTATTTCTCAAAATAATAAAGCATCTTTGCGATAAATATAAATTAAGTGTAATCATTTTCTAGAAAGATTTTCAATTATCTTTTAAAGAATTAATTGGTAAGTTATCTTTAATAGTTAAAATCACTTTTGTTTTATTCTAAAATTTTGTTTTTAATATGAAAGAAGTGAATAAATTTGGTGAAAAAATTATAGTTGGTAATAAAAATAAATTTTATTTAATTAAAAGTACTAAAATTTTATCAATGATTATACTTTTTGTTAGACTGAGCTGCTCATTTTAACGGTTGATCTGTATAAATTTTATTTTGAAGCTTTACCTGAAAACATTTTATCTAGAAGATACCATATCAATGAGGATATATTTTGTTCGTTGGAATTTGTCCATACTCGATAGAATCTTAACTTGGTTCGTTGCACATGATTAAATAGCAAACTCTATGCCTTTTATTCAATAGAAATCTGATTTGGGAACGGGTAACTTTCTTCATAACTTTTGAGTGTCAACGAGAAAGATACTTTCTTGCATGTAGTCCATATGGCATATGCTATCTCTTCT